>NC_052621.1:15674909-16324154 GCF_016545825.1 Eucalyptus grandis
ATATTGTTTGGTAAATACTGCATTTGAAAGGGAATTTTGTTAAATTAAAAAAACAAAAAAAAAATACAATTTTTATTTTAAGTTTGGCTACCCGACCGCCGGATCTGGCTGCCAGACGGCCAGATCGCCCCCAGTTGCCGTCGCCTAAGGTTGCCCACCTTAGGCGTGCGACCCCAAGCGTCGCCCGACCCTAGGCGTCGCCCGACCCAGGCAACGCACGACCCCAAGCGACCATTGCCTGGGGTAGCTCGACCCCGGCGATTGTTGCTTGGGGTCGCACGACCTCAGGTGATCGCCTAGGTTGTGCGATTCAGGCATCACCTGAGGTCCGGCAATGGTTGCCGAGGTCGGGCGACCCTCAGGTGGCAATCGCCAACATGCACCACCCCTTGGCCAACGGTTGTTAGCATCCGATCAACAGTGGTTAGTTAGAGAAATTGGAGAAGATGAACAATAACCAAGCTATTTGCATTCCCAAAATACAACTTCCCAAAGCGCCTTAAGCCTTGCATTAAGCTAAAGGCTCTTAGAGCCATTTGGAGATGCAATTGCATCTTGCCAAAGTCATCTAAAATATCGAACCAAATGAGTTTGCATTTGGCCAAGGGACTTTAGAGTCCCAAAGCCCCTTCTGAAAGTCGAACCAAACAGGCAATATATATTTGCCTCAAAATGTGGTTAGATATCATGTCGTAGATTAGTGGAAAAAGTGACGCTAATTAACGAAGCCCATATTTAAGTGCGGTTATCATATTTTGAATTGGTGGACAGTGAAATAGGGGTGATTGGGTCTAGAGTGGGTAGGGTCTAGACCTAGATCCTATACCCGATCTTATTATAACCGGTTCCCCTTTTTTGAATCATGTACCTAACCCCTGTTTGTATTGAACTCTATACTCGACCCACCTTGTTTTTCTAGTCCGATTCTAAGGTCAACCCTATTTCCACTTAAACCTATTTTGCAATCTCCCGATATCATATACGACTTCGAATTTTATATTAATACATGAGAAAATAACATAATCTTCCTAATTTGTATCGAAACATTAAGCACTTGTAATAAATAAATACATGAACTTTTTAACTAAACAAAAAATTAAGGATTCACAAGGCTAATTATAATAAATAAAATCATAAAGCAAATAATTAGCAACAAACATGGGTCTAATATTAGTCTTATTCTTACAACTATTACCTGAAGCTACTCATTTATGCAAGCATAACTTCTCTTACAAAAGAGAAATTATGTGAGCCAATCCACATGGTACACAAGAATTTGGCGGCGACGAACACCGTCTATCCGTCGGACGGTGTGAGAGGGAACCGATGAGGAAGGGAAGCAAGTGAGGAAGAGAAACGAAGAAAGAGGAGTGCCATGCGTGTTTGAGAGAGCAAAGAGGAAAAATGCCGTGTAATTACGAGAATAAAAATAGAAATAAGGGGCAAAAATAGGGTTTTGGATCTATACTTCCAAAACCGATTCCAAAACAGGTTCCAAAACCAGTTTGGGAATCGGTTCCTGGGTGGATAATCAATCGAACCTAGTTTCTCGACCAGTTTAAACCGAATCCAAATTTTGGGAACCGGTTCACAGACCGGTCGGTGAACCGGCTCCCGATGCTATTTTCCAGGTGGGCCGGTCTGGTTGCACACCCATAAGTGACATGCATTTCTCTAATTGCTTTGATATTTTTAGTGGTTGATAAATGTTTGATAACAACGATAGATTTTAAAAAAAAATAAAAGACGCGAAAATCAAGGGCATTTTTGTAAATATGTTGAATTACCAAATTCAAATGTTTGTATGTGCTTAGTATAAAAGTATGGATAGACTTATACTTTTTTTATAGTACTTTGACAACCCCTTTTTTCCCCTAAAATATCCTCCATTTGTTGTCTTTAAAAATATTTTGTCAATAGACAAAACTGTAAATAAAAAAGTCTATTTTATCTCGTGTATATTTCAATTATCAAATTTGAATCTTTCTCATCCGATGCACGACCTCGTAAAAAAAATTCAATCTCAAATTACTTTTTATTTGCAATACATATGTATATAATTTCCAAATATATATTGATAACTTATCTTTATTAATTAAAAATTCAAATATTTTGTAATGAGATGATTTTGCAAAAAAATTTCAATGTCAGTCCAAATCAAATAAGCATTTTTCCTAGTACGTAGAATGTAAAAGGATTTATTTTTTTGCTAAACTTTGGATCGTAATATTATGGAGAATTTGTCATGTCTGTACCGGAAAAAAGAGGTAGTAGTTGAAAACTTATCCGCCACAACTTCCTAGTGAACAACAAAAGGCATGTTCTAAATTCAGTCAGTCGACTCCATTGCTTTGGCTGAAACAGTCGGACGATTTTATCACGATTGTTCCTTTTCCCTCGTACTTTTTTTTTGTTTATGACCAAGGAACCACCAGAGATCAATCTTCGGGGATCACACGATCCTTTGGTGCTCGGTAACACCGATGGGGTCTTCTCACAAGCCGCTATTTAAACTAAAACCCTCAAAGGCTGGCCTAGTAAACCATCCCTAAGACTCTTACTTAAGTCGCGAACATCTGGAAATTTGAACTCGTTCTCTCAACAATGAGGTAGTAAAGTCTAATCATCACAGCCACCTACAGGTGGCTTTTTCCTCGTACTTTTTCGTCCTCTACAACCTCACATAAAATCCTCAGAATTCAAATTCCATCGTTTTTCATTTTGTCCTTTCAAATCTCTCACCGTGACCGTTTGTCTCTCTTCTCCAAGTAACGTGTAAAGCGTTTGCAACCCCTTGAGAGGCTGAGAAGTTAAAGGGTCCATTTGGTAATATTTTATTTTGGGAATAATTTCTTTTTAGAAATAGTCTTTTTTCTATTTCTACTCTTCGAAATAATTTATAAGTAAAAGAACATGTTTAATAACATACACAATTCATATTATTGGAATAAAAAAAGAACACAAATGCATTTGGTAGAATCTACAATTTTTTTTTAAACGTAGAATTTCTTTTAATTTTAATAACTTTTAAGATTTTTTTTCTTTTTTTCTTTTGTTATTCTTCCTTGCCGCGACCATCGCCGACTTCTGGGTAGCTTGGTAGCGGTCAATGACGGCGGCCGGTAGTGACCGATGGTGGCCGAATAGTAGCAGGTGGCAATGGGGGCCAAGGAGGAAGAAAAGAAAGAAAAAAATAATTTATTTCTAGAAATTATTTTAGAGAATAATAAACTATTCTTTTACTTATTGTTTATGTTTCAAATCTATTTTTCGATCATTTTTTTTATATTATTCCGAAAAATAAAAAAAAATTAATTGAATTTATCAAATAAATTTTTTTTTTTTTATTTCAAGAAACAAAAGGATAAAAATGGGGAGAAATAAACCAAACAGACCCTAATCTGTCGAATGCTGGGCTTTTGCTTCCTTTCTTTCAGCCCGCAGTCCAGTCACTCGCAAGGTAACATTCCCTCGCGATTTCCCCCCTTTTTTTTCTCCTCTCAAGCTCCCTCACGACTTTTTCAAAGCCCACCCGCCAACGCCACCTTTCACGCACCTGGCGTGTCCTCCTACAAATGGACCCTCTTCGCCTGCCCCTTTGCCTTCTTGCCTTACCGAAACTGATCAGCTGAACCCCCGAGAAACCTTTTGAGTTTCGACCCATCCGCGTCGCTCTGCTGGTTTTCCATGGCGAAGACTCGCGGCGGAGCGCAGCGCCGGTCCGGCGCGAAGGGTGCGCCCATGAAGAAAGCGGCAGAAGACGGCGGAGGGAGCTGCGAGGGAGAGGAAAGTCGCGAACCTGAGACTGGAAGTGGTGATCTTGCGAGAGTCGGGTTCGGAGATGGTCGCCCGCGGAGGCAGGAAGGTGGCGACGGCACCCGGGAGAGAAGAGTTCGCTTCGCCGGTGAGGAAGAGGTAGAGGGGGACGGAGGTGGCGGTTCGAAGGACGGAGCCGATGTTGCTTGCGAGGAAAGTAAAGTGGCCGAGGGAACTGTAAATTGGGTCGTGTACCGAAGTCTGATGAAGTTGAGATCGAGGGATTGCGGCGCGAAGAGGAAGGTAATGTACGATGACGGTGAAGACGATGGGGGTGTTGCCAAGAAGAGGATGCAGAGACGGAAGCGCATGTCGAAGCGAGGAGTTATGGCAGTTCGCGAAACAGGGGACAATGAGAAGGAGGAAAGAAGTTTGGCTAGGAAACGGGCCGTCAAAATTCTCGATGTTGCAAGGAAAGGAGCAAAAACAGGCAAAGATGAAGAAACTGTGAGGGAAAGAGGTTTAGGAATTGGCAAAAGTTCATCGCAAAAGAAAAGGAAAAGCCAGCTGATGGAAACAGAGAGTGACGCGGGGATAAACGAAGTGAAGAAAGTAGTGAGACCAAGGAGACATGAACCTAAGGTGAACACAAGTGTCTCTCCGTGTGCATTATTTGGGTGTATGCGTGGTGCTACGACTGATGACGTTTTGTTCTTGGTATTGATTCAACAGTGGTTAGAAGATGAGTGTCGAATGTGCCATCAATGCCAGAAAAGTGATAAAGATCGTATTGTTCGGTGTAAAAGTTGCAAGAGGAAGAGATTTTGTGCGTCCTGCATTAAGAATTGGTAAACCATTAAGTCTCTGCACCTTTGGTCCTGCTCATATATATGTGCCTCATCTCGCTTTAAAGATTGTGCAGGGATTGATTAAGATAAATATCTAACAATTAATTTTGATGAGCTTGAATGCAATGCAACCTTATTTTGCTCTGGTTTAGGTGCTTGTTATGTTTCTTGTGCGAAGGGCATCGGAAGACTAGACAATGTGTTTTGACAACGGGAATTCTTTATATGAAGTATGATTAGGGTTTTGGTTTTCTTTATTAACGTTCTAGTGAGCTCATACTGCTACTCATGGAGCAATTAAATGCGGAGATAGGATCTTTTAACTTCGCCTCAAAATTATAATAGACCCAAATAAGGTACAATGTGGCTGAAAGATCATATATTGCTCTGTTACCATGATCATGGAGTAGCTGGATCCAAGGTGTGTGGACATTGGTTAAATCTGTGAAAACCTGGAAAATGTGTCTTGGCTTTTGAGCATCTTGTGCTTTTAACATGGACTGCTGCTTCTGGAAGTTTATTGATTGAAGTCCTTGCACCTTAATAGTAAGATGAAATTTTTCAGCTGAAGAAATAAGTGGGGAATTCCCTTAAGTAAAAACTATGCGTAATGCCCATTCAATTTCCTAATTTTTTATTGGGATATTGGGCAAATTTTGGCTTGCTGCGTAGGTATCCTATGACAAAAGAGGAAGATATTGCCAAAGCTTGCCCATTTTGTTGTGGGAACTGCAACTGCAAGGCATGCTTACGTCTAGATGCACCAGTTAAGGCATCCTTTTCACTGACATCTTCTCATTTAAAATGCCAAACTGTTTTCATTGATGTACACATGCATAGGCAAAGCTGCCAATTGCATGTGCTTATCTACTTCATTGTGTTTGTTGTAGAATTTGAGGAAGATGGAGTTAGTAACTAAGGAAGAAGCTACTAAGGATTCCCGATATTTGCTGCAAGCACTGTACCCATTCGTGAAACAATTTCATGTGCACCAAATGATGGAGGTGGAGTTCGAGGCAAAGAGAAAAGGTACTTCCTGCTAATTCCATCAAGAAAAAGAAGGAATGTACACATTGATTTGATGCATGGTGATAATGACACGAAATGTCCTTCAGTTATTCCTTTGCTCTTTGATTTGGACTTGTAATGACACTTTCTTCTCTTGATATCCTTTTCTGGGGTCAAAAGTTAGTCATAGGGCAGGGACTTACCATTAAATGACTATCTTATGTTAGTAGGGAAGAATATATTTTGGGATAGCATGCTGGTAAAAAATTTGACTTATATAACATCACAATATATCTTTATGGCATTGCAATCTGGGAGTGGAAAAGGATATGTCCCACTTGATTTCCACCTGTTCCTTCTTTTTAAGTCTTCATTCTTGAGATTGCCTATAAGTGGCCAATCTTGGTTATTTTGTTTTCTTATAACATTAAGGTGATGCCTTTCTCAACTTGCTTATGTCTATTTGACTTGGCAGGGCTACCAATTCAAGAGCTCAACATTGAGAAGGCAGGATGTTATTCAGATGAACGTGTGTACTGGTAAGAGTTCTGCTTTTAGAGCTTACCACTCACCACTTCCCATCACATATTTGATTTCTACCAGTTAGTCTAATTACAATGTAAATTTTTCAGCGACAACTGCAGAACATCTATTGTCGACATTCACAGATCCTGTCCCAAGTGTTCTTATGATCTCTGCCTAGTGTGCTGCCAGGAGATCCGTGAAGGACATCTTCAGGCTAGTCAGGAGGAAGTAATAGTTGAGTACATTGACAGGGGGGAAAAATATTTGCATGGTCTGAAGGTGGACAGTGTTGATGTTACAGCTGAACTTAATCCATCAGAAGTAAAATCAGAAACTGGGTGGAAATTGGCAGATGATGGAAGTATCCCTTGTCCACCAAATAACATTGGAGGCTGTGGCGATGGTCTTCTGGAGTTGAAGTGTATACTAGAAGAGAATTTTGTTCTAAGATTGGTGGAAAAGGCAGATGTGATTGCTAGAGAGCTCATGCCTACTAATTCAGGACAAGGCCCTCCACAATGTCCTTGCCTTAACCCAGAAAGCACTGTGGAGAAAAGTGGTAACCATTTAATGAAAACTGCAAGTCGAAGTGATTCTAATGACAACCATTTGTTCTGTCCGAAGGCTAAAGAAATCCAACCTGGGGATCTAATACATTTCCAGAGCCACTGGATCAGAGGAGAGCCTGTAATTGTCAGCAATGTGCTTGAAACTGGAACTGGTTTGAGCTGGGATCCTATGGTTATGTGGCGTGCAGTCCGCCAGAAACCACATAAAATACATGGCCAACATATGGATGTGAAGGCGATTGATTGCTTAGATTGGTGCGAGGTTAGATAAATCTCTAATTGCTGGGGATTGGTCTCAACGCTTCTTTTATGGATTCCATGCGAACTTTAGGACCTACTTTTGAATCATAAGTTTGGCAGAACGTTCTACTCTTTTTTCCGCCTTTTCATATAGTGGTAATTGGTTTGTTGGAAGAATCTATAAAAAGACAGCATTAGTTGCAGAATTGCTTGTCATGGAGCACTCTCAAAGATGAGAATCCTGCTTCTGATGGAATCAATTCTGTTCCAATAGCATTCCTACTATATAAAGAATCATGTGGGTTGCAATTATTTTTTAACTGAGAGCCAACTTGGACATTTGAATGTCTTCCTTCTTTGAGAGCATAGTAAATAATTTACATCTACTGCTGTATGTTGCCCAACTTATGTGAATAACTGTTTGCTCTGGTTTTATCTCAAAAAACATTTGGCAATCAGTTTGTCAATTACAACTGATGAAAGTAATAACTATCAAAATTCAACATACGTTATTTACTTCTTTCATTATTGAGAATTAATTTCATGAATTCTTGAAAGTTTTGTGAAGCCTATTATTGTATATAGGAAAATTTTTACCTTAAAAAAGACTTCAATCCTTCTCTAGATAAACAGGAGAAGTGAGGTCAGTATAATCTGTGCTTCGTTGTGTGTAGTTTGCTCTTGCTCTTCGTACTAATGGGCCCCCATTCTTTCATGGCTGATGCTAACTCCATTAATAATTGGTGGCCATAGGAGCTTTCCTAATTTTCATTGAAGATAAAAGCTCTCTTTGCTATTTCTTGCAGCTTATCGAATTGAATATCTTTTCAAACCATTTCTTGTTATCCCTAGCAGCTATTTATCCTTACCTGTTGAAAACCAGATGGTTTTGTCATCTTCTCTTTACTATCCCAACTCTTCTTCCATCTCTTTTGTTAAATCCCAATAAACCTTTTGGTCTTTACTTCAGTCTGGGTGCTACTCTTATTTGATGCTTACAATTATAATTCTTTCATGAAATGCAGGGAGATATTAATATTCACCAGTTTTTTGCTGGATATACTGATGGCAGATTTGATAAGCAATATTGGCCCCAATTACTTAAGTTGAAGGACTGGCCTCCTTCTCATTTGTTTGACGAACGTTTGCCACGTCATGGTGCTGAGTTTGTTTGCTGCTTGCCTTTTAAGGAGTACACACATCCTTCCAGTGGTCTCTTAAACCTCGCAGCGAAATTGCCTCAGAATTTACTCAAACCAGATTTGGGTCCAAAAACATATATTGCTTATGGATTTGTTGAAGAGCTAGGGCGTGGAGATTCGGTCACCAAGCTTCACTGTGACATGTCTGATGCGGTATCTTCTCAACTCTGAGGGCCTCAAATTGTTGCACCTTTGCTCTTGAATTTGTTTGCCTTACCGGATACTTACAGGACAAACTGCACATGAACTGAAATGCTTATTAATTATCTGTTGGTATGCCAGTGAGGATGGTGTGAGCATAAATGGAAAATGAGTTACATTGGGCAATCTTTTCCAAGAGATAAACTGATTATGTAGGTTTGGAGAACATAGTTGATCATCTCTTTACCCCTAGATACTTGTACATCCTTCTATTCATTTGTCCAGAAATGCCCATTTGAAGTGTGAGTTAACTTAAAGCAAAATATACTTTTCAAATGAGACACACAGTAGGCAAAGTTTGTTCTGGAATGTGAAATTCGTACCCTGGCTTGAGGTTTCTTATGGCATTTATGTTGAAAATCTTCCTATTTGTTTTCCAGATCTAGTGCCTTTACGTTTGTCAGGCGTACTTGTTCTAAAGAACTGCAACTACTTAGCTATTACTCTCTTTACTGTTGTTGACCTGAAATTCAGGGGATCTTTAATTTATAATTTGGTTGTTTCGTATTTCATAATGATCAATTTGTTTGCAAAGCATGGGAATATGATTTTCAGTTATCAACTGCCAGTGCCTTCATATCTCAGATTTTTGGTCACACAAGCGGTCACTTGTGAACCTGATGCTTCCCATTAACTTTCCAAATGGCTTATCTTCAGTTGGCAGTTGCTTATGAACCTGCAGAGAGTAAATGAGGCCTGGTTTTTCTAATCAACTCAGCTAGAACTTTCTAGGAAGATTCAGAAATCAATCTGTTTCTGTTAGCATTGCGCTTGATTTGACATGTAAAGTTGGACATGCTTTGAAAAGTCCAAAGGATAATTACATGTGTTGATGAAGTGATAACTTGTGATCTGGAAAATATCCTGTTATGTTATTCTGCCTTTTGTATTAGAAATGAATGCCATTATATAGTTGGAATGATTCGGAATGAGAAATGTTGTTGCAGATAGGTATCTGCAGCAGTTATAAGTGTTCAAAGTCTTTCTGTTTGTCACAAATCCACAGCAAGGGTCATATTTATTGATTGATCACTAAACTATCCAAAATGACTGGCGTATGTAGTTATTTGGATGGAACTAATTCTTGTGCTGCTGTTTGGCTGTACAACCGTTTCAGGTCAACGTGCTTACACATACTGCAGAGGTGAGATATACAAGGGAACAGATGAAAATAATAGACGAGCTGAAACAAAAACATCAAAAGCAAGATCAAAGAGAAGGGATTGAAGTTTGTCAGGATCTTAAGAAAATAACTGACGATACTACATGCAGCAACAATCTTGTATGCAGGACAGGTGAACGATGTGATACTAATGGTCATGTTACTTTGGACGGGAGAATTCCTTTAAGTACAGCAAATATGGCCAAGACTGTAGAAGGAGAAGCCAGTCCTCAAGCTATCGATGGGACTTATGGAACTTCAAGAACTTCTGGAGATGTGTTGGACGCAGTAGAGGGAGGCGCGGTCTGGGATATTTTCAGGAGAGAGGATGTCCCTAAGCTGCAGGATTATCTGAAAAAACACTTCAGGGAATTCAGGCACACTCATTGTTGTCCTCTGCCTCAGGTGATTACCCAGCTAAGACTCCCTTTTGAACTTAGAGCTCTGATGTATAGTGGTAAGTTCCATAGAAAGATCTAATGGCCGTTTTTTTTTCCTGTATCTTTCTAGAGATTGAATGTTTGACATTTCATTCCTTTAGTAGAGGGATTCAAATGGTACTTAGGTTCTGTTTGATTATCACTAGCTTGTAGTGCATGGAGAATTCTCTTTGAGAGGGATGGTGTCATAGATGGATCTTCATCCACATCAAAGCTTTGGTGAAAATTCTAATCTTGTCTTTGACAGAGAGATCAATAAATCATGATGCTTGATAGGTCCAAGTGGTGTGCTTTAAAGTCAGCGACTAATCAATACTGCAGGCTGACTGCATGGCTTGTGGTGGCTATGTAGCATATTAAATGAAGCCATAATATCAGCTGTTCGCTGATTCAGAGAAATAAAACTTATTTTGTTCATTGTGCTGTTGTGCAACTGTTTCCTCACTTGCGAAATAATATCCATCTTTGCTCAATGCAGGTTATGCATCCAATACATGATCAAACCTTTTATTTGTCTAGGGAGCACCTAAGGAAGCTAAAGGAGGAATTTGGTTAGTCTATTACAGTACATCCATGCAGTCTGCACATTAATTGTCCTTCTCTTTGCTTATTGACTTTCATGTTTCTGTGTTTAGGAATAGAACCCTGGACATTTGTGCAGAAGCTTGGTGATGCTGTCTTCGTTCCTGCTGGCTGTCCTCATCAAGTCCGGAATGTAAAGGTGAACAAATGTTTTTGTTAAATTTGTGCAAATACCCATTCAACTAAGAGATGTCACAATTTGTGCTAATCAAGAGATGATGTCACTTTTGAGGTTAAAAATCACACCTTTTGATAATTGTCACATTGCTCCTTTAAATTCATTGAGGTTGATCATTTTTTCTCTCTCATGCATGTCTGAAATAAAGCAAAGCCTTTCTTGTAGTTTGCATAAAGATTAATCTTATGAATCGGATTATTAGTATAGTTTTGTCATTACAATGACATTGTAATGAATTATGTAATTGTTGTTTGGTAATCCTCTACAAATTTTGTAGATGATGCAATTCGCAATCTGTTTTATTATCCCCACTGTTATGGCAAGTAGGATGTTTAATAATACAAGTGATGCTTCATCATTAAGCAATATTAAGGAAAAAGCTGGTAAGCTGGAGGAAGAACATTAGCTGAATCAGAATTTTATCTAAAATTTGACATAAATATTATCTAAGAAATGTAAAAAGCTCCCTCAGTTATTCAACATTATGTTTAACTTGCTTTGAAAAGTGGAGAATGAAATGCTGTGTAAATGGTTTGACTTCTTTATCGGCAAAAGTACACCTAAAGTGTCAAAACTTGGCATGAAGAGACACTTTAATTGCCAAAAATTATAAAAATTATAAAAGTGATACTTAGTGTTTTTTTTTTAAAATGAAACACTTTAGTGCTATGTCTGGCGAAGGTGACCAGAAATTCTACGTGGCAATTTTTTAATAAGGGTAATATAAAATCAGTCTATTTTCGGCATCATATCCATAGTTAGCGCATTCATCCTAGTTAGAAGCTCTAGCTCCGTATCAAGGTGACGATCAATATCGTCACTTGTCTACGTGGCACACAGGAAAGCTAAGTCAATGACGAAGAATCAAAACAACATTGTTTTGTCTTTTAATATATGAAATTAAAATATTTTTTATTTAAATAATAATTTAATATATATTTAATTTAATTTTTTTTTTTTTTTTTTTAAAAGGAGGAAGAGGAGGCAAAAGACAAGGGCTGTGCCCTTGTTGTTGCCTCCTCGGCTAATCCTCCCTCCACCATCGCTGGCCCTTCCCGGTGATGGGGTTGAGCCTTCGTCACTTGCAATCTCCATCTTTTTTTTAAAATAAATAAATAAATTTAGTTTTAAATTTAATTTAATTAACTCTTATATTCATTATCTACTCATGTTAGCAGCAAAATGACATCATTTTGCACTCGCCTTACTAGAAAATCACCACATCAGCAATTGGGTCGAATTTTTTTACCATTGGTACTTAAGTGATTTATTTTGCTCCGATTTTAGCATTTAAGTGTCATTTTCCTAACTTTTGGCACTTAAATGTTTTTTCGTGCCAAGTTTTGGCACTCCAGGTGTCTGGCACTCCAGGTGTCTGGCACTCCTTCTCTATTGAATTGATATTTTAGTTTTCTAGTATGTCTTTACACTACTCTTCTTTTGTTGCAGTCATGTATCAAGGTTGCACTAGACTTTGTTTCTGCTGAAAATGTTGGTGAATGCATCCGCTTAACAGAGGAATTCCGTTTACTTCCCAAAAACCATCGAGCCAAGGAAGACAAGTTGGAGGTTTGTTAATTCTACTTGTATGATGAGGATGTGCATTCGACATTAACATGATTATCGATTGAATCATACATCTAGAGAAGTGTGTTTTTCTTTTAATTATTTGTCAAATTGTTGAGAGTCCATTTGAGTATTTCCTACTTACATCCCTATTGAGAGGGTATCAGCTTTTTCTCTATTATTGCAATCTTTTCAACATGTTTGATGTTTACAGATTGTTATCTGTAAATTAACTGCATGGTATCTTTACTTTGGATGGAATTGTGGTGAATTTGCAGTTAGCTTATTGACAAGACTCTTAGCTGGCATAGCAAAAGATACCTTTCTATGTTAGCACATGAGAATTAAATCTAGAGCCAGCTGTATGTGTAGGAAAATGTTGCTGTTAGGATGTCCTCATAACATGCACTAGAGTCGTAAATTAAATATTAAAAGTTTTTTGTTGGAATTTTAGCACTTTTATTCTGATAAAATTTGTTTGGGATGCAGATTAAGAAAATGGTGATTTATGCTGTCAAACAGGCTGTCGAGTGTCTGGAGAATGCGGGGTAAGAATTTGGCATAAGTTTTTGTACTAGTTGATACTAGTGATGACAATGGCTATGAAAACAACTAGATTTCCATATCTTCCATTTGTTTATGCAATCTTGTGATCGTGGCTTAATTTTATCATAATACAGCTATGAAAACAATCAAAATGTTGGAAACAAAATCGCTTTTCTAAAAAGATAGTAATGGGTCTGTCTTTGGCTTGATGCTTAACTCTTATTATAGATAATTGCTACTCTCATAGTTTACATCTTTTATGTTCATTTCTGATAAAACATACGGTTGTATGAGCATTCTAGAGCTATTTCAAGATTATACTTACGGTTGTATAACCTCATTATACTTGGTTTTCTGCTGTGAGATTCAGGCCCTGAACAGTTGCATCCATGTGGTACAAAGTCCAAGCAATACACTCCTTTTTGTTATGGTTATGGTTTTTTTTTGTCAATTGTAGACTTTGTTTGTTTGATTATCTCGTACTTCAAGTGATCACTTGGTTCTTTTTTGTCATATCTTCTTTTGGCTTGGTTGGAGCTGGTGTACATAGTTTAAAAGAGTCACAGGCAGCAGAAGTCAGAACTTAATTAATAGTCGGTGCCCTGTAAGTTGCCAAGTGTGACTCCAAGTCTATCATATTCAGGAGTTCTCGTTTCTTATTGAATTCTAGCATGAAAAGGCCTCTGCTTCAAGTCATGTTGCATTTCTTAAGTTGTATGATTCAACAGATGATGATTACACTACATTGGAACAATGTAAATTATATTTAAACTAGACCATATCAATCAGTTTGCAACTTTTATGATATCTGTTAGTTACATCAGCTAAATCCTGTATAGACAGAATCCAGCATGTTAATTTGGTATATAGAACATTGAAACAAAGAAAGGAAGAAAGAATGAAAAAGAGGAATTTGTGAACCAAATTCTGTAAGGATATTGTTTCTTGTAGAAGGTCGAATGATTGTTAGTTTCTTCTGTTGAAGCGTGGAAAATAGTTAGGACAAAAAATTTATCTCACTTTGAAACGATAAGTGACATCTTAGTGGTTTCTCCAAATAGCATAGCAAATGCATCTAGGAGGCTGTTTTCAAGGAATTTGGAAGCAGATTGTCTGATTGGAAAAAGATCTTCCCTCTCTAAAGTCTGGCACTTACTGAAAGTATTTTTCCTGATGTTTCTATATATTTCGCCTATTTTATCCGTCCCTTGCTCGGTAGCAAAAAGAGTTGGAAGAATTCACAATAATTTTCTGGCGGGGTGATAACGAGGAGGCTCATAAGTTCCATCCGGTGAATTGGAAAGCAGTCCAAGAGACCCTTTTGAGGTTTAGCCATCTTGTTATTCAACATGGTTATTCAACATGGCTCTTCTCGGCAAATGGCTTTAGTAGTTAATTGTTTAAAATTGGGAAAGTTGTTCAAAAAGTTTCAAATTTATTATATGGAAATCAATTTAATTATAAATTTTTTAATAATTTGTTAATATAATATTAAATCTTTTGAAAATTTGTCAATGTAGTTTTCATCAATTTTGATTGAAAATTATTGATGTGATGTGGCTAATTGTTGGCCATATCTAAGTATTGGCCATAGGCAAAAGGAGAAGAAAAGGAAAAAAGAAGAAGAAGAGAGAAATAAATTTTAAAAATACAAAAATTATCCAAATCAAAGCATTAATGACATCACTTAGAATGGCTAGTAGTGTATTAGTTTTTATGTCAGCGATTTTCGATCAAATTGGCAGGAAAAACTAAATTGGTAACTTGTCAAAATATATAAAATTAAATTGGTAAATTTTTTTAATGTTATAATTAAATTGACATAATTGAAATGTTTATAATTAAATTAACAAAATTTTACAAGGTTAAGAATTAAATTGTATAATTAAGAGGTTTAGGACTAAATTGATTGTTGTATAATAGATTTATAATTTTTAAATAATTTCTCTATATTTGAGGGAAGGTGGTCGTCGTGAAATTTCATGGAAAGGCAGGCTAGATCACTTGGGATTCGGGAGCTTCACATGACACTGCCGAATGGAGGAGGATTAGGGAGGGACGGAGTGAGATCCTCCTTGCTTCACGTGGAGTAGATATGGAAATCGGACGCGGTTTTGGTCTAACGTATGGTGTGGGGACACGGATTTAAATGACGGTTTCTAAATCTCTTTGACATCACTAGGGCTGATTAGTTCCTAGTTCGATTCGATTTCACTTAGAAATTAGGAACAAGACCTGTTCACATTTTTTGAGATTGGAAATCGGACCAAATAGTCTTAGGACTAAGAACCGGACTGTATTGATTGGTGTGGTCTAGTCCAATCCAATGGAACCGCCACTTAGTAAACAAATTAAGAAATTAAAAAAAAAAAAAAAAAAACTAGAGTTATTACAATTTCATATTTATTGCTAATTTTTAGAAATTAAAATATATATATATTTTTTTAATTTTTAAACAGTGTTGGTTCGGTCCATCGGTCTAATTCTCTCCTAGAATCGGGAATTGAATTGACGCTTTTGGAAATTGAACCAAACTAGCCTATTCGGTCATGTCAAGATAGTTTGATATGCTCATTCTTAGACATCACCAAGGACAGGGAAGTGCTAAAGGATTGTCATGGGTTAAACGATGGCATATCAATTTGGGAGTTTGAAGTTTTTGCTTGCTTTTTTCAATGTTTTGTATAATATGAAGGTTTATATGCTACTATGGATGCTCTCGTGTGGGTAAAAAGATGACCTAGTGCGGATAAAACGGCATTCACTTTAATGTTAGAATATTTTTTTTAAGAGTTAATACCTTAAAAAACCCTAAACTGGTACACTTGTGACAAATTTACCTCAAACTATTTTTTTGATCATCAAAAACCCCAAACTGATACACATGTGACAAATTTACCCCGACTAACTATAAAAAAAACCATAAACTGAAACTAATTTATTCGACCACAAAAAATCCCAAAACTGGTAAATTTGTGACTAATATACTCTTCGAAAAAATATATTAATACCACAAAAAAATCACAAAAATTATAAACTATGACAAACAGAGTGTAAAATCCCAAATTGATATACCGGTTAATTGTTACGTGTTATTTAACTTTATAATTTAACAAGAAAATTTAACTAAAACTAACGGAGGATAAATTTGTCACAAATGTACCAGTTTAGGGTAAATTTGTCAAAGATATACCAGTTTGGGATTTTGGGTGGTCAAAAAAATAGTTTATGGTAAATTTGTTACAGTTGTACCAGTTTGGGTTTTTCAAGATATTAACCCTTTTTTTAATTATTATTTAAGTGTCATCATTTTTTACAAAAAAAAAAAAAGAAGAAAAGGAAATCATCAAAATTGGATTGTTGGAAATCCAACATGATCACAATTTTTTAAATTTGCGCGCTGACCTGACTTGTTGGTGTGTCGAGTTATCACCGTCTACAATGTATGATATAAATCCTATATTGCAAATCGAAAGAAATTCCCCAATTCAAAACCGTAACCCTAGTCCGGTTTGCCCCCAACTACTTCGAGCTCTCGCACCCAACCTTCGTGAGGGAGATAAAAGAAGAAAACAAAATTTCCTCTCCTGGAACCGTGGATTAGAGGCTTGGAGAACACTGATCGACGGGGGAATCAACCATCTTCGATCACCAGGATCTGCTGTCGATTGCTTTCTATATCTCATTTCGCAGAGAACAGAGCAGACCAACACATGAATGAATTCGTGATAGTTCATTTCGAGAAACGATTTCATCCAACTTGATTCGCGATTCTTGAGAGCTGGAGCCAGTTTCACGAATAGTCACCGTCGTTGACGGCCGTCCTTACATCGCTTTGCGATTCCCCTGTTCTACTCTGTTTCGCGGTGGTGTTCCAAAAATATTGAATCCAGTTCGAAGTCCTTCGCTGGAGAGAGAAGGGATGAATGACACTCCAGAAACACATCACTGAGGGAGGAAAATCCTCTTCAGAAGTGATTCCTTTGCTCGACTTGTGATTTTGGAAGTCCCTCAGCATTTTTTTTTTCAAAGACAATGACTCCTGCTCCACACACGTTATTCAATTGCTGAAGCTAAGTCCTCTTACTTTCTCCGGTTTCAATTTTGGTTCAATTAATACCACTGATTTCTTGGTCTTTTCCTAATTTCCAGAGAACTCTTTATCGACTCTTTTTCCCATCGCTGCCTGGACGCCATTCACCTTACTATCGCCAAGCACCTCTTCCACGGACGCGTCTGTATCATTCTATTCAGCTCTGTTTTTTGGCCAAGGAGCTCGAAGTTCCGAGTTCCTGGTGGATGCTTCTTTGCCGGCGTCGATCTTCACCATCGATTTTTCCCGGGCTTCCTCTTACTAGTTTCCCACGGTGAACCTATAAGCCCTATTTTGATAATCTAGTGTGATTGAGCCACGTCGTTTTGCACGACCTAGCCACGTCAAGTCCACAGATTGAATTTTTCAAAAAATAAAATAAAATATGCCAACTCATATTATAATTATAATTATAGAAGTTACGTACTAATGTTGATAGGAATTTTTCAGACCTATTATTTCAGGCAATACTTGCTGAAGCCAAGCGCGATTGATTGAGTATGGAAGGACTAGTTGAAGCAATCATGAGTCACAAAAGCAACTTTGAGGATTGGATTTAAGAATTGAAGCAGTGGGGGCCGTGGCATGAGCCCTTCAGCGATGGCATATGAAAACAGGGGTGAATAAAGGTCGGCTCAGCATGGCTATTGGTGTGACGGGAAGCAGTCGCTGTAGTGGTTTTCTTGCGACTTGAGGACAATGAAGAATGCCAAGATGAATCACTATCTTGAACAGAAACTCCTCGAATCGAAATAGAGTTCAGCTTCCTCGTTCCATCGAACACCTTCCTTGCAAACTCAATTTCCTCCACAGCGCAACCAATGGCGATGGAATTTGGCAGACAGTAAGAGAACGGAAAAAAAAAAAAAGTATAATAAAGAGAAACAGAAAGTAGAAGATAATCAGAAAGGAATCGAAGCCACATTTAGAAATTATCGACTTTATGGAGAAAGTCCGAATTGCGGTGCACTGGGAAAGGCTTTCCTCTGTTGTCGTTGAAACAACTTAGGGCTTAAATTGACTGCTCGTGGATCAGCACTATCATAGCAGGAACATTCGCGCCTAAGGCCGCTCGAAGAAGAATCCCCAACCCTTCGCCCATTTTCTCCACGCAAGCCACTCGTCCAAATCTGGTTGGCTCCGTCACCCACTCACCATGACTCTTCTAATCGGCCAAATCCGATTTGCTACAGCAAAGGCAGAGGGAGGACGACCCGCTTTGTCGGTCATGGAGCAATTACGGTGGCCATGGACGATGGCTCGTTTGGCCCCTCGGACAAGTCTTAACTGTTGATAAAATGTAAATGTGATCTTGCTGACCTTTCATCTCCTTTAGTATTTATTTTAATGTCTCGACAAATCGTAACTATTGATAAAATTAACATTTTCATAAATGAATGTTGAGATTTATTAAGACATCAAAGAAAGTGCCTTACTTGATAAGAATTCATGGCCAAGTAAGATATAAGGAAAAAAGAAAAAAGAAAAGGAAGGAAAAAATGAAAAAAAAAAATTACTAAATCTTCTACCAATGCTAGCTATATTACATAAGACAATCGATGTTGATTGAATCATCACATCAGTGATTTTTAGCCAAAATTAGTTGAAAGAACTAAATTAACAAAACATTAAAAGGTTTAGTTGAAAGAACTAAATTGATAAAACATTAAAAGATTAAATTAGTAAATAGTTAAAATGTTTCAGACCTTATTAAAAAAAAAAAGGTTTATGATTGAATTTGTATGAATATAATATGTTTAAGACTTTTTTAGAAATCTCCCTGAAAGTCATGTAATTACTTTAATCAATTTCACAGTCATTGTTCCGTAAATTTAGACTTGGCAAGATTCCTTGAATGACGAACAAAGTAATAGACTTACCTGTTGCACAAAGCAATTGTTTATTGAGCGCCCTTTCACTTCTATGAATAAAGAAGGACCATTTCACAAATCAAACAGTAATTGTGTCAAAAAAGGACTACGGATTCCACACGTTGTCAAAAAACAACATAGATTACAAAAATCAAATCTTTTCAAAGAAGTCCTAAAAAAAGGTAGAGCCTTTGCAGGACCGCCAACCAAACCCTTTTCCAAGAAAACCCACGAGTCCACATTCTCTAGACCCCTCGACAAAGTCAGCAAAATGGGCATAGTCTCCATATTCTGCGCAAATGTCTCGTAAGTCCATACGAAAGACGAAAAGGACGACGGTTTATTACGTTGTTGTCATTAAAAAAATCAAGCCACGAAAATTATGCAGGCAGACAAAGTAGAAGACAGAGAAAATCAAAGGCAGGAGCCTGGAAACTTCTTCCCCTCTAACGTGTCCCTCACATTGGGTCTGACCTTCTCGTCACGTTTCCCCCACTCTCTCTTTCTCTCCAGGAAGCTTCCCTGCTTCCTCCAGACACTTTCCGTGGCTGACCAAACATTGAATCCACCAGACTCTTAACGATTATATAAATATATATATATACACGCAAATCATCCCCAACCAATTTCAAAGCGCCCCTCAAGGAGTAAACCCTAGTATTCTTTCTTTCGTCGCCAGCTTATTTTCAAGTTTCTTTGTTTCTTGTCGTAAATATTTTCCTAGTACCGTTTTTCAGGCGACACCAATAGATACATCTCTTCTTGTTTCGTTGGTTGGAAGAGCAGAAGATGACTCCAAGCGAGAGCCCGGTATGTCTTCAGCTCATTTCCGGACTCATCAACGTTCTCTCGGGCCATCCCATCTATTCGTGGGCCGCTAACAACCTACCCGAATCCTTCTCGAGAATCCGCTCTTACCTCCTCCGGCCAAAAGCCGAGGAGAAGGGCTCTTGCGTTGAGCCCTCGATAGCCCGTCAATTCAATGGCAAAGACGACAACGAGGACGACGATAACGATGGTGGAGTGAGTGTGTATAGAGAAGATGTGGAGGTGGTGATGGGGAAGCTGGGGCTCTTTGGCAGCCACGTGAGCGACGGTGACGACGACGAACTCATCCGTCAGGACAGACCGATGAGCTGCAGCGGGATCTCGCGGGTGTTCGAGGAGGAAGAGGCGAGCGTGGAGGAAGTGAGGGAGGCCTTCTATGTGTTTGATGTGAATAGGGACGAGTTCATTGATGCCAAGGAATTGCAGAGAGTTTTGTGCGTGTTGGGGTTTGATAAGAGAGGAGGAGGAGGAGGGTTGGAGGAGGAGTGCGGGAGGATGATCAGAGTGTTTGATGAGAATGGGGACGGGAGGATTGATTTCCAGGAGTTCGTAAAGCTTGTGGAGAAGTGCTCTTCTTGCTGAATTTCACTCTCCATGACGATGATATTCGTGCTTTGTTATCTGAAGACGACGCATATAATGAAGTCGTAATTTTCTTAATGAAATAGAATTGGTATATGACTGTGGAGACGATAAAGATGTGGAAATTATTTTTTATTTTTTTGTTATCCGACTTTTTATATTTTATTTTTTGGGCTGGAGTAAATTATTTAAGGAGATGCAGGTTCAAATAAAGATGTGGAAATTTCAATTAAAGGCTGAATTTACAAGGATGTGTCGTGAAATGTTTTATACATAGGTCGGCCTTGTTGGTTGGCTGATTAATTCCTCCGAGTATTGATGTGGCCGGTCATCTTGAGGGTCAATTACGACTGATACGTGATTTTAACGAACAAAATCTCTCTGTCCCTCCCTCCCGAAATCTATGAGTTCAGCTCACACGGGTCGCCAAATCATAGGAGTCCCACATGGAACTCATCTCTTTGAATGATTAATATGAGCTAGTTTCACATGATCTAGATTCATCTAATATTTTTTTCCTCCATTTTCACCGGTCAAGTTTGCCGATGTCGGAGCTTTGGGTGTTGTTACCCTTTCATGGCATGTGCCAAGCGAAGTGAGCAGAAGTCGCGCCTGCAGATTTTTTTTTTTTGGGTGAAAACGCCTGGAGATATTGTCGGTTACAAGAGTTGACAATGGTCATGAATGGTGCCAAGGCGCAAGCTAAGCTAGGAAGAGTTAGAGAGAGAATTCACATTTCCTGATCATAAATTGTCATGTGATTATGAGATTACCCTTGTATGTCGATCATAAATTGATTGGAGGGAGTTCCGCGCAGGCAATACTGGTGCTCAGAGAAGTTGACGATCGCAACGAACGATGGCGGTGGTTAAGCTAAGCTAGGAAGAGAATAGGAACAATTATAAAAGCACCGATAATACCTAAACTTCTAAACTTATTTAGTATGGCTCCTGATTTTATTTTATTTTTCTGGTTGAATTGGGTCAGTCTTCTCTCTTTTTTAGTTTTTTGGATCTAGTCCTTCTGTTAAATTAATGGATGGAATTTTGAAGTGAGGGACGATGTCAATACCATATCAACATGCTCCGCCAATTCATTGATTGGGTGGATTGAAGGAAAAAACGAAAAGCAAATAAATCACAAAAACTACCACATACTGAAATTGAGCCAACAAAAGAAGAACCAAAGATAGAAGCCACGTAAGGGAATCTCTACATTTCAAAGATTTCATATGCAAGTTCTGGAAAGATCGACAAATTACTTGGCTCCAGCCTCCATCACAGTTTTTGCGATAGCAGAAACGATATTATTCAGTGAAGACCTATGGCCCCAAGTCCGTCCATTTGATTGGAGCTTCTGAATTCAAGTGATTCGAGCTTCTTCTGCCTTGTGTTGCATATTCGACCTTCTCATGTGCCGGTTCGTCATGTGCTTTGGAGTTCCTCTTCTCGAAGAAGAACCCGCGAAACCACGGTGGTCGCTGCTGCCTACAAGGTTGGCCCTAAATTCAGCATGAAGGGCTGCCGGCCCAGCTGACATCACCCCTTGCCGTAGATTGTGGCGAAGGACTGCAGCTCTCTCTGCCACGTGGCCAGGCCGGTGAAGGCAGGCGGCCTTGCCTTGGTTGGGAGTGGAGGTGATAGCGACGGCCGCACCGAGAAAATATTGGGTGGTCCGGGACCTCCACATCAGCGTGGTCCCGGACCACTCAGGTGGCGCCACGTGGAAGCGTGGCCCGCTTGCTGTCTTTTGCATTTTTCTTTTTCTTTTTTCTCTCACTAGCCTACACTAGCCTTCTGCTGACCTTTCAACGAGCTATTATGGGCCCACCAGAAACTTTTCCCTCTCGGGAAATTTGAAAAATTCGGCTCTCTCTCTCTCTCTCCTCCCAAGAAAATAAAAGCAATCCTTCTCTCTTACAAATTCTCTCTCTCCATATTTTCGTTTGACTCGCGCCCGGTTGCTCTGCCCTCCGCTTCTTCTCCGATCGGACGACGGAGCCACCGTCCGACAAATCACGCCACCGCCCCCGCTTCCGCATCCACCTCGTCGGCTGCCGCTGCATCTGAGCTACAGCTAATATTTTCTCATTCGTTCTGCCCCTTCGTCGCGTTGCTCCTCCGGCGAACGACGGAGCCCGCCGTCCGACAAACCACGCCGCCGCACTTACGCATCCGCCTCGTCCGCCACCTCTGCATCTACATTCTCCTCCGTCTTCTACAGCGACCGGGCTCTTCCTCTCCCAGTCGCCGTCCTTGTGGCTGATGCAGGGGATGCGAGGGAGGCGGAAGCGGGACCTCGTGGATGCTCCGGGTCGATGCATCTTGACGTGGAAGACCAGGGTCTTGTCGAACGAGAGCTCGCGCTCCCTGTAACGAATGGGCATCGAGCTGTGGTAGCCGCAACCGCCACCGATGCTCTTGACGAATCTAGCCACGGCGAGACGGAACTTGACCGCGAGGAGCCGCCTGAACGCCCCGCCTCTCCACGGCCACAGCAGCGCAAGGCGAACCACATCCCAAGCTCTGCGGGTGACGTCGGAGTCCCCGCTTGCCATTTCCGGATGCAGAACGTGTTACAGAGACGGTGAGGACAGCAAATCACAAGCGAGCGGAAGCCCAACGGCAGAGAAGATGCTCTCTTGGTGTTCTGGAGGACGGCCTCCCCAACCAGCGACGCGATCGAGGGAGCTGAGAAGGAGGCCGCGGTGGATCTGGATTTGGTCATCCACACTAACTCCTAAAATCTTGCAAATGTAAATAGCGATTGATTGTATTATGTAATCTCCCTCTCTCTCTGAGCTCATAATCTCTTGCGCGTGTGAATAGGGGTGCATGTCTGTGTGCTTGTATGAATATGTTGGGGTGTGCAATGAGGAAAGATCAGCTGGCTTGTTTTGGGTTTCATGCGCAACTTTAGTAGGAAATAGCAGTGTTGTACAAAAATCCTAGTTTTGCGAACTAGAGTGATAGTTTGCTAGGTTATGCTTGCCCAAGTTGATTCACTGTACTCGGTGAAAGCTAATTTTCATCGTTCGAAGAAATCTTGAGGCCTTATCCGATGATTTCTTGGCATATTTTGTCTCTCTTGTCTTCTTTCGCGTGTCCCAGTTAGATATTTGGGGTGATGACGAACCGAATTCTGACTAGCAAGTGGACAATTTACAAAACCACCATTCCCGTCACTCCATCAAAGTGTTTTTGCAAGAGAGGGAAAGAAACTGTTAAAAGTGACAAGTGAATTTCTGTTCTTCTGAGGTGTTATGAATATCGTCGGGATTGAGAACCGCACCAAAAGCAATTTCCCTTCTTTGTCATGATTTTCCGAATTCCATTCTGACTTTGTTTTGTTTTAGAAAAGTGAAAGATCAAAGATTCTCAGATCATTGCCCTGTGGTTAGCAAAAACTCTAATCGATCTCCTCTTTCGCATTATGCTGCATCAAGCCTGGGTTATCTTCAATCAAATTCAAATTGGGGCTGCCGATCTATCACGCTGAGTACAAAGCAATGCCCGGTTTTTATTATATGCTTTGCCTGCGCATACAACTCTTCTTCTACCTAAAAAGATTCGAGCTTTCCGAGGCATTGCAGTTTACCACACACTCTCGATAGCATGCATAAATCTTCCAAATTCCCACCTTGAGTTCAAGTACTGCTACGAAAAATTCGATTTGACTCCGCCCATTTCGCATTCAGGAAACCAGTAACAGCGGCAGAGCCATGGCATTCAATTAAAATTTGCAGAAACTTCTTGCTCCGAGCTAAACAACAGTAGGGAAAAGAACAAGATAAATCCTCTGGCTCGCTAGCGAAAGAAAAGAAAGACAGAATTTGCTCGATCCAGCAAGATTCCAGATCACTCCACTTCTCATCCGATTACCACTGATTTCAAATCCATCTCTAACACATCCAGAACCCCCATAAAAGAACAAAAGAACTACATCGAGATCAAGATCAATATCATATCATAAGAACAGAGAAAAAACGAAACAGCAGAATCAGTCGGCTGCAAGTGCTTTAGACCATCAAAGATTCAAACCCAGAACGCAGACGTGAAGAAATCATCTTCTTCGAGAGGGACACGCTCCATCGAAGAGAAAGAGCAAGAACGAAATCAAACCCCAGTTGAAACGGAATCACCATGGGGAATTCGGTATATACCATATCAACCAGACCAAAATCAGCAGCATCAACACGAACCCAATCAACAGCTCCTCCAACGACCCACAATAGCGGGCGGCACAAGAGAACTGGACCTCATACTTCTCGCTCAAATTCGCATACAAGATCCCCCAGTTCCTCGCGCGAGCTTGGCTGCTCGTCGTCTCATTTGCTTCCTCATCGACCAGCTCGTAAACGTAAGCCTCTGCAACGCCTTCCTTCCTCAATGGCGTCCCTTGCCCCGACCTCAGGTGTCCCAATAGGCCCTTCACGTACATTTCGGAGTAGAGCTCGTTGGCGTTGATCTCTGCTGCATCAGGGCTCGAGTTTGGCCACCCTGTCTCGGCCACAATCACCGGGATGTTCTCATGCCCCGCAACCGCCATGGCCGTGATCACCGCGTCGACCATCATGTCGAAGAGATTTCGGTACCGTGCTCTCTCGCATTCACTTGAACTCTGACTTTCGTGATGCCTAAAGAAGATCCGACCAGCCCAATCGTGCCCTCCGGACCCTGCCTCCGTAGTGACGACGTGGAGCTCGCCTACTTCGCCAAGCCGCCGCCTTGCCGCAACCAGAGGCGCAGCAGCAGCAAGTGCTTCGTCTACGCCCTCGCCCCGATCGTCATCCTCCGCGCCGCCTTCCTCGGGTTTGCCCTCACCGTCCGCGTCAAGAGCCCCGAGCTCAGGCTTCGCCGCGTCGACGTCAAGTCCCTCGACTACTCCACCGCGGCCTCCTTCTCAGCTCCCTCGACCACGTCGCCGGTTGGGGAGGCCGTCCTCCGGAACACCAACTTCTCCAGCAACCTCGCCTCTGAGCCTCCCGTGTGTGGGGGTCTCGCTCTGCGGGCGACGCTCGCCGACGTTGAGGGAGCTCGAAGAGGCCTGCTTCTCCTCCGCGTGCTGCATCTACGATCCTGGGAACGCCGGAACGAACGATGGAGCAGCAACGAGCCCGAAGAGAGAAGCGAGCGAGCATCGGAGTAGGGGCGGCCCGTCAGCGACGGAGGGGAACGGCCGCTTGATGCACGGCGGAGCAGCAACGAGCGCAGAGAGAGGGAGAAAAGTTCAGATTCAAAATTTCGAAAGGAAACAAATGGAGAGAGGGACAGAGGAACGAGAGGAACGAATGGCCGTTTTCTCTCATAGGAAGGAAAGAGAAAAGTTTTTCCCCGCAATAAATGCTCTGACAGGAGAGAGAGCGTGCAGGCTAAGAGGAGAGAGGGCGTCGACAGGCTAGGAAGAGAAGAGAGAGGGGAAGAGGGCAGAAGACACCAAGTGGGCCCACCATCCACATGGCACCTCGTGAGTGGCCGGGGACCACGCTGACGTGGAGGTCCCGGACCACCCAATATTTTCTCCGGCCGCACCAGGTTCAATTGAGCTTCCGAGGGACGTCGGTCCCTTCCCAATGCTTGGATGCCCCCTCCACCCCTGTTTCGAATTTCGTCTTTCTTTGGATTTTTGTTTTGTCTTTTAATTTTTGTAATGTTTCTAATTGCCAAGTAAGATCTCATGTCAGCATTAAACAAAAACTAAATGATCCTGTGAAGAAAAAAGAATGAAAGTTCCCTTATAATGGCTAAGGTTTTCTATTGGTCTTACTGTGGCTAAAGTTAGCCATGTTGTAAAAAAAAAAAAAAATTGCGAGAAAAACAGACCGTGCGCCGCCACATCACATGCGAGACCGTTTGGACGGAAGCCTGAGCCATGACCGGACTCCCGATCCCCCTATGAGATATATCGCACCATGATGATTCTAATGGCATGTCTTGTTCACGGTAATAACTATTTCATCCCCCAATTTATTTATGATAAAACAACCATTTCTTTATTTAATCCAAAGACTTGATCATGAATAAATACAAGCTGTTCAAGTAGTAAGCACGCCTATCTTCCTCACTTGAAGACTTGGATTCTAATCACCATACTTATGCATTCTCTCGAGACCACTCTTTAACAGCATGGACCTGTGCGTGGACTACCCAATGTTTTATGAAACGAAGGGACTGCCACAAATGATAGGTAATAAGTATTCAAGAAGCCTCGGACACCTATTGACCATTAAAATATATATATATGTTAGCAAAATGCTATTCCAAGCTTATTCTCGTGGAATAAGAGCAAACTGAAGAAGATACGGTCTTGGGATGACTATTACATTCTGTAAATCCAACAAAAGAATAATTATTACGTTCCTGTTCCGCCTCTACTCTTTTCCCTCTGGAATGACCTCATTCCTGCTTTTACCACGTAACTAACCTGAGTTCTAAAGGGGAAGAATACAAAGCCAGGCTACCAAGACGACTGTCTAGAAACAGAAAAAGCAACTGGGAGACCACATCACTCTAAGATGACAGTCACTATCGTGTGAGTCCCATCACGACGCTCGACCTCAGTCACATGGGGACTAACAAAAATATCTGATAAGACAGTTCAGTGCTGCTAACATTCATACGTGAAAATCAGGGCCAGCTCAGCAGTGTCATGTCAATCATCTGGTGACGTTGATAGCAATAGAGGCCGATAGGATTGAATTGCCAAAAAAGGAAATCCTTCCATGTCTTGATTGAACAAAGAATAAAAGATCAAAGGACAAAATGGTATGAACAATACAGGACTATTAGAAAAATAAAATTGTAAACCCATTGAAAAGGTCTAGTGATGCTCCTTTGAGATGCCACGAACACGACTACAACTCCTCGTATGAGAAAATAAGTTCATCAAATCCAATTGAAGAGAATGACACCTTGATTCAAGATTTTGTTGGAATTACAAGAATAAATTCGCTTACATATTCAGTGATATTGGTACAAGCTACAGACTAGATTTTCCATAATCACGTCTCCCCCATCTCTCTTGATGTTTAGTTCATTTCACTATAGGATTTAAAGAGTAGGCTATGGACAATCAAAGTGGACGTTGAAAGAAATTACATAATAGAAAGTGGATAGCCTCGGTTGACTTCCAAACAAATTCCACCTATTCTTTGAAGAAGTAGCCGGGCCAACTTATGCACACAACAATTACTTCTAGCGAACTTATAAATGGAGACAGCTGGACAACATGTAATCAGCAATTTGGCAACAACAATCCCTATCAACAATTTCTTCTGAAGCGTGAAAGTTGCCCAAATCTCCAAAGTCACATCAATGTCAGAAGAGATCATACATTCAAGCAACAAGACAAACCTGAGCCACTGAAGCAACTTCATTTGAATTAAAGTTAAATTTCCTTCCAAACGTCTCTTCCCACACTTGATTGACAAGGAAGCAGAGAAAAACCACCAATAGATTTTACCACTGAGAAGTCGGGCACGGCTCAATGCCCATAATAAGGTGGTTGGCCAGGTAGTGAAGCTCCTCCAGGATTGACAAGAGGCATTCTCATGGAAGCTGCATTTGGAGAAATTTGGCCAGTTTGCGGCATGGGAGAAGAACCAACTGGCATGGCAGCAGCAGAATACTGAGGATAGCTGGATGGGGCGAAGTTTTGTCCAGGAAAAGAACCAGAAGCAGACACAAAGCCTGGTCTTGCATGCATTGTCTGATCCCATGAGGGAACTTGTCCCCCGGGCATTGGAGATTGCGCAGAAGTTGCAGCACTCATCGCAGGGTTCTGCCAGACTGGTGGGCCAGCAGGATGTCCAGAAGTCGGCTGGGCTGCAAGCAAACTAGGATCGGGGACTGTGTAATCTCTACTTTTGTCACTGTAAGCCTACAGGAAGAAATACCGTATTCTTTTCAGATTCAGAGAACAGACCCCTCGATGATGTTAATTTTGTCAAAGGGTTAAAAAAGTTGACCAAAAAGAGCAGCATCGGTGTTCTAAGAAGCATACATCCTAAGGTTGTTTTGGCCATAACAGGTCCAAATTTTCTTCTTTTTGCATCATTATCTTTTTCCTCTCAATATTTAGACAATAACTCAAATAATACCTTTATATTGAGATCAGTATGACGAGAGTATGATAGATGAAGCTTACAATAACCACCATCATATATGCAATGGCCCTCTAACGCCTCTTTGGCAACTGCAGCAGTCGTTATGTCTAAGAGAGAAAAATTCAAAACATCAATTGGTGTGAGAAAAAACAAACTCAATATAGGCAATCAACCAATCTGTAATCAGAGGGAAGTAACGAAACAAATCAAGAGATATCTAAAACCACCAAATAAATATAGTTCTGATAGATACATTCTCTAAAACTCCGAAAACAGGAAAATGACAAAAAAACTGTTGTCAGATAAAACAACTCATTAGACCTCAAAAAGAAAAGGAAAAAAAAGAGCAAACAACTCATTACAGGAAATTCCCGAACCACTACTTAACCAATTGACCACACAGAATTATCAAATGAGACTGCCAGCTACATAGAGATTGCTTTCATTTATCAGGAAGTAAATGAGTTAGCAAAGAGAACATCCTCTAGGAGATAACAAGTGACTTCTTTGAGTATGAGATCCTATATTCTAAAAAGATGTAATCATTTTCAAACTATGTATAACCACCACTGTCATTAATGGATAAAATAGGAATTGAAAAAAAATCAAGAAACCAAACCTTCCGGCAAACTCCAATACATGAATGAGCTACACAACATCGGGATTCGAGGCAAGTTCATACGAGAAAAAAAAGACAGTACAAACTACACCCAAAGAAAGATCATCAATATTAGGAATAGAATGATACCAGGGTACTGAATCAATGCTTGAGTTCCACCATTCTTCTCAAATATAGCAATTTTTTGCACAGGACCAAAAGCAGAAAACACCTGTAATAAATAAAGTAAGATTCCTCATCTTTTAGCAAATGAATAATCTTAAGAAGTAAAAAGATGCTGGACAACTGCCCACCGTGTGAAGTGCATCCACTGTAACGGCATACTGCATGTTTTCTATTGAAGCAAGAAGCACATTACTCTCAGGTTCAGTCTTTTTTCCATCAGGACCTAAAGCAGGCTGATTAAGAAAACCTCATCAGTGAAAGAATATGAGCCATTTTTAAGTTAACAATACATGAAAATAAAGAACCTTGCCTGATTAATTCCCTCAATTGCAGTTGGATTAACAGGAAGATAAGGATTTGTGTAGTCCCTGTAATTTTGACCAACAAAAGCTCACATGTCATAAAAAAGCTAGAGTCCACTCTTAATAATCAGTTCTAAAGAAAGACCACAATCACCAATATTGTTGACACAGACAATTAGAAAGTAACTTCTTCAATAGAAAGGAACCAACAAGGACCTCATTCAGAGGCCACACATCCGCTTCACACATTAACATAAACAAGAATAGCAATGATTGTAAGTGTGAGAGACTACCAATAAAGAAGACTCTGCAAGATATACCGAAAGAACACATTCAAATAAATCACACTAAGAGTATCTGGGAACGTGATACATCATATTATCGGAAATGTAGCTACAATCAGTACAAAGATTAGGAAGTTATAGATGTCCAACCCATCTAGACCCCAAAATAGTGTTTACAATAATTAGATCAGAAATTGCAATTTGGGGCATTTGCATGGGAACATGTCTTCATGATAAAGTTACATATCTTGGGGAATATGATCTTGTAAGGTTCATAAATAGAATGATAAAGTAGTATAATTTTGACAAGTGGTATCAAGAGTAATCTTAGAGTTAGGGTTTTAGGTAGAGGTTGAAGTACAAGTAGAAGCAAACAAAAGCAAGGGTATGTTCACTTAGAGGGAATATTTGGTAACTTTTAAGGAAAATTTGAAGGATCTGTTTTAATTATTTGCAGTCCACTAACAACAATTCATTCCCATCCTTTTTTTTTTAATTTATTAAAACAAGTATTTTACAAATATCAGCTCCTAGCCTGAAACAATTAACAATGACATCAATTGTTTTCTAGCTTTAAAGAAAACTACTTTTTCAGTTTTCAGAACTTCCAAAAAAAGGGGTAGGCTGCCAAATTGCTTGTTATCAATAAAATTGAAGGAACAAAAATAAATGAATAAAAAGAAAGCACATGAACGACTCATTAACGATGCATTCCTAATGCCTCTATAGGTTTGAGTTGCATCCTTGCTACTTGTAACCCATGAGCTTAAATGGATCTACGATGCCAAAATCCATATAGGTAAGACATAAGCCAATGTGACAAAGCAGTCTCTTGTCGAGTTACTTGAAAAGAACTTAGAAAGGGTGCACACAACATTCGTGAAATTATGCAAAAACTCAAGGAGGTAATCATTATGAAAGAAGAAATTACTAATCAGCCATGAAAACAACTCCATGATCTGGCCACAGGCTTCACTACCCCTAGATGACAAAAAGAACACCCATCAACCAGCAAAGCCACAAATGCCTAATCTAATAACATAAGAGCATGAAAAATATTATTCAAGATGGGGCATGCAAAAAGCAACAGAGGATACTCAGAAAAAAAAAAGGAAAAAAGAAAAACCATTGCATGAGATCAATACCTGCTTCGATGAGACTGGAACTTGATGTTTAAATCTGTATGGGCAGAATACGTAATTCGCAGATTACACAACTTGACATGCTCTGGAAGCAGGTACCTGGGCAGAAAGAAAAATTTCAAGAAAATAAGAATAAAATAGTTGTTCTGGGAACCATGTATACTTATTGCAGATGAGAAGATTTTGAGGCATATAGTCATTTATGATTGGAGAGAGGAGAGAAAGGAAGAAAAAGAGAAAAGGGGGGTGGGGGTTTCATACCTGGGTATACTTCTTCCATCTAGTTGAGCCCTTGCAGCAGATGCAGTCTCAACATCACTAAATTGAATAAGTGCCTGTGACAGCGTCCCTCAAGTCCATCAAATGAAACAACGGAAAGTAATAAGGTGACTCGAACAAAACCATGTTTTGTCTTCAGATAATCTCACCTGAAAGCCTGCAGCCTTCTCAAATGTGGCAATTTTGTGTACAAATCCAAAAGCAGAAAATACCTGGATTACATCATCAGTAAGACATACCAAACATATTAGTTGGGTACAGAAAACTCAGACCAATGTAGAAAAACGCATAAAGGAATTTGACATGATAGATCAAAATAATTCATAAATTGGCAGGCTCTACAGCAGAATGAAACCTGTAAACTTGTGCATTGGGATGGACATTAGGTTTTAGTATTCGAGCAGGACAATCCCACCAAATCTCCAAGTATAAAGAAAAGGCGTGAGTAAAGCATTAGGTGCACTACGTGCTATTAGACCCACAAAAAAAAAGCATTAGGCACTCAACCCATTGAACAAAAACCCACAAGTGACTAGATTCCTCCCCATTAAGATGATAATATAACAAGCTTTCAGTCCAATTCAACAAAGAGAAAAGCTTTGCTTGGAGACAATGTGCAGAGATATGACCCAGTGGATGTGCAACATTACAAATGAAATAAGATATAGCACTATCTGAAAGAAAGGAAAGTACAGTTTGTTCACTAACTTCGCCTCATGTGCCACTTTGTTCCCTGGACTTTGTTTACTATCTGACTTTGCTCCCTTATACAACATGCATTCCCCGCAAATCTTGCCACTTGATGATTTTTGGCAAAAAATTGGTTGCAAGTCTTGCCTATGATCAACCTATGAGTAGTGAAACTCCAATGTCCAAACTTTATTGCAGAAATGTTTTATGTGCATGCAAGTACACATGGATTCTGGATACTCTACTGAGCTTAATTTGATATTTTCAAGATGATTTTTATTTGATATTTTTTCTCCCACCAAGTGTGATAAGAGTAGTAGTTGTGGTTTATGAAGTTGCTGTCCGTTAAAGACGTTAATAGAAGACAAATGACAATAACTAAGCCTTATTCAACTAAGTGGAGTCGGTTATATGAATCCTTTTAAGCCATTGTATAAATCACTTAACTCCTTGATACAAAATCAAGGTAATGGCATAAAAAGATCCATATAGCCAACCCCACTTTAGAGAAATGAGACATAGTTCATGTCTTCTTAGTATTTGAACTGACAGAAGATTCACACATGGTATGAGATTTCTCCTAGAAATTATTTTGTCAAAACTTTTAGACAATTGAAATGTTGAAGTAGAAACTTTGAGGAATTATTATGAAAGGAATAAAGAAATAGCAGTAGAAACTAATGCACCAACTATGTCGTCCAAGAGCAGGAACACAGATGATTCTTTCCAAATGGATGCAATAAACACCACTTGGAGATCATATTGATGAAGGGGAATAGATCCTTAAAAAAAAAAAAACACTACACATCTTAGAAATTCAACCATCACAAATTCTTCCAGATTTAGTCCTAGAGCTCAAGAAGGAAATGGATCTGGCAATGGAGTGCTATGTACAAGAACAACATATATCAAAAGAAGGCTTACACCCCAAAGGAAAAGGATTGATATTTAGCTGATGAAACTAGAAGAGTCACTAGCAGAAGCAAGTTTAGAAGCGTTGTCTATGGAGATAATTAATCCCCCCAAAGGTAAAAGCACAAGAACCAACACCAATAGAACCCACAGAGAATCTTGAGACTTCTGCTCTACTGTTCAAGCTGTATTGATGATATAAGTGAGAATCCAAAATGTATGGGTTTCTTCTTTTAGCCTCTTGAATTCAAGTACCACTTTTGCTATCAAACATAGGCACATTCAAGTCAGTTCACATAGCCAATTTCTGGCCAAAACTCACTTGCAACCAATTAATTGCCAAAGTTGACAGGTGGCATGCTCTTGCTAGGCGATGCAGGTTATATAAGCACAGGCGGACTAAGTGACAAAAGAAGCTCCAAGGGGAAAGTGGTACAAAAGTCCAAGAAGCAAAGTAATTTCTCCATAAGAAAAGCCACATTGAATTTTGTTTCCCTCACAGCAGTAATTGCACCAACCCATCCAGTGAGATTACACAACTAGAATTAAAGTGAATTTCAAACTCCACACTAGGCAAGTTAGAAGAGAAAAGGCTAGAAAAAGGCCAAGAAGCAGATATTACAATTTTTCCACGTAAGATAAGGAAAGGCTTCTCAATGTTCTGGGCATAAACAAACTACATGCAAAATTCATTTTAAGTAACTAAAAATGCCTACTGAAGTATGGTCTTTCATTAATTGGAGCTCCAAAAGGCTCCGTAGCCCTGAAAGGTGGTGAGAAAACCACCTTCATCACATCATGGGTTCTAACACAGAAAAAACTAAAGGAAAAAAGTATTCTCTTCTCACTCTACTCCATTCTCTGCTCATGTAACCCTTTGTAAAAATGAAGGCAAAGTTTCAAGCAATTAAAAGCTCACCAGGTGGATGACATCTATGCTCACATCACCAGCCTCAACGCCCTCCATGGTAACCAGCAAAACATTTCCAGGAACATCCCCTGGACTCTTATTGTGCACAATTTCATGTCTATTGGAATACTGGATATACACGGTCTTGCCACGAATCTGTGCAGGTTCTGAGGACGAAGCGTAATACGACACCATCGAAATAGCCTGGCTTAGCTCGGCCTGCAAACGAACAAATAAAAAATGCAAGACCAATCAAATGCAATTCCGACGATCACCGAACACATAGAGTCATCTCCGCAGAATAATCAAAGTCTCGCAACGCAAACTGTTCTGTAACATCAGCAAGCACGCACAAGAGCAGATAAGGGCGAAAAACAAATCGAACGGATCAACCAAAATCTCATCTCGATCGGGTCATTAACCTAGCTGGAGCGCAAAAATCACCCAGACGAGCACAGAAAGATCAATCACGAAGCAGGACGGAGAATGAATTGGACAAAAGCTAAAGAAGAGATAGAGAGAGACAGGAGAGGGGGGCGGGGGCGGGGGGAGAAGAAGACGGACGAATTCGACGAAGGCCTGGTTCTTGTTGGCGCCGACATTGCACTTGGTGTTGATGACCTTGCCGAAGGGCTGGCAGAGCTCGACGAGCTCCTCTTCGCCGCACTCCCACGGTAGGTTGCGGAGGTGGATGACTTTCGACGGGGTCTGCGTGTACCTGAACTGAGGCTGCCCCGACGTTGACATATCTCACCGGCCGGCGGCGATTAGGTCTCTCTCTCTCTCTCTCGCCTGTCCGCCGCGAAGCCCCCCGAGTTCAGGAATTCTCTAGGGATTTCGGGGGAGAGAGAGCGAGGAAGGGGGGCTTTTGAGTTTGACGGTCGGTGGATCAGATTCAGAGGTGCGAGGCGGCTGGCGTCCGCAAAAACCATGACGACGAAACGACGGGCCGTTCTATTTATATGGTGAGGGCTTTCGTGTTTTCTCGGTGATCCGGTGGACCGGTACCACGTGAGCCCAATGTGACTTCTATTTTTTTGCCTGCCCTAGCCTAACTCTCAATCCATTCTCATATGAAAGTAAACGTCTCCACTTCATTCCTCTAAGAAGATGAGAAATTGAATTCCCTATCTCATCCATTTTCATATGAGAAGGATGACCACTAGGACAACCTTTGATGATTAATGTAATATGACTTGTAACTTGATTTCATACAAAATTCATATGATCTAAAGGTTAGGATGCACCAACGTGTGTGCTTGGTAAAATTTGATACTTACGATCATTGTAATCTTACTCAATGTTCAATGTCGCTCATTTAATCATTGCCCTTTTAATCTTTATTTATTTAGTTTGAACAACTCCTTCAAGTTCAGGTTTATTTTAGGAAATTTTTTGATTTTGCAATGTTGATAATGCTAACGGAGCACCTTCGAAGGAAGAACCGATGTCGAAGCACTTTCAAAAAAATTCAGAGACTTATTTGAATCAATTAAAAATTTAAGAAAAATTTAAGGATGGTGGTGAATATTATTAAGTTATAATATGATGATTGTCTGCTCACTTGTTCTTCCCTTTTAAATAAGACAACTTGAATTGAGAACGATAGGAAATATATTAATGTGTGATGTGTTTTTTATTTGTTTGGTCAACTCAAGCCCGTCTACCCATGTTGGGCCAAATCCAGCCCATAAGGGAAGGGCTCATAAGAAGAAAAAGGCAGTTGTTTTTTAAATGAAAATAATTACTCTATAAATATGAAAAAAAAGAAAGAGGAACATTGGAAAGGAGAATAAAACGATACATTCTTTTTCTCCTTTTGACAATAGTGTATTCTTTCTTGAAGAATGAAACTCTAGGATATCGGTTAATTTCTTTGACATTGCAACAAGTACTTAATCTGTGACAAACTAGGTATGTTTGTTTTTGTGATATTTCGATCGATGTTACGTATATCCTCGAGCCCATTTTCACATTAGTTTTTGGTATTCAATTGTTTAAGTATTGATTTGTTTTTCAGGAACCGTTTCCTTTATTGGTGGTATTAGAGCAATGTTGTTCATGTTTCCTTATCATCATTGTCATAGTTTATAATTGGTTTTTGGTCAAAATTTGAGAATCGTCCTCGATAGACATTTGGGGGTAGAAATCCCGACACCTATGTACTATTCAACCCTCTTTTTTTATTTTTTATGAGTTAAATTTTATTTTTAATAGTGTAGGGTTGTAGTTTTTGTCTAGATGAGAAAAATGACGGATGGCACGTTGTTGGGAGCCATCGGACGCCAGAAGGTGCAAGGATCTGCATGCGTTGAGGAAGTTCCTAGGTGCGTGCACCTACATGAAATTATTGTTTTGCCCTTCATTCTTTGTATTATCATTGTTTTGTCCCTATCGATTGTTTTTACAATTATGCTCTTGTTTTTATTGATATTATTGTTTTGCCCCGTGCTAACTCGTTGACCCATTGACTTGACCTAGATGACCCATTGGCCCGATTTGATGATCCATTGACTAGCTTTGACCACCATTAATCAGCATTGACCGTTGATAAAAAAAAAGTGTTTTCAATTATGTTCACTATAGATTATGTGTAATATACTTTTTTTTTTGGTAACCCGGGAACCCCATACAGCCAATAGCCGGCGAGGTAAACCCGGAGCGGTGTTAGCGCAAGACCCACCACCACGACACCACGCTTAAAACCACTAACGACAACGCTGGGATTCAAACACCATCCCTTGCATTAGGGGAAAGAGCCCGAAGCCAACATCGCCACCACATGGGGTGATACGTTTGTTTTACATTGATTGCAGGAAATATGATGCATTCTGTACGCACACCTATATTCCCAAGAACGGATGAATATAATGCGAGACCTAAAGGGTTAATAGTTGAATTAGCTAATTATCGATGGAATAACAATGATATAGTGTCACATATGATCAGGGTTAACCAAATGATACAATGAATTATCTGAAATGATGCTAGATTTTTAAAAGGTGTCAACTTTAATGAACATTCTTTCCATCTGAATGGCAAGCGGTGTTAGATTGGCTATGGGAGGTCAACGTGGTCTCGGATTATAAGAAGCTTACAATGGCTTTTATGAGAGAATATTATAGGATTGAGGCATGAAGACTTCAACTCTCGGGTTGAGTTTAACTTAGCATAAAATGTATACACCTTAGAGAAGCTTAAGGGATCTCCGACAGTCTTTCCATGGTTGATATTCCTTTAAAATTCTCAGAGGAATTTTTTAAGAAATTAGAAGAGTCTCTCTCTGTATATGAGATAAATGAGTATCTTTAAATTTATTTGTTTTTTAGTTTGGTTTTAGATATCTTAGGTATATACATTTCTTTCCATGTTAACGTTGATAACTTTCTACTAAACATATTGCTTCGTGTAAATAGCATGTTTAGTTAATGAAAGTTCAATGTTATTTACTATTATAAATTATTATTTTATTTTACAATTATTTGTGGGAAGTTCAAGAAAGTTTTAGTGACTTTGGTGAATTTATTTTTGCATAAATGATTATATTAATGATAATTTCAAATTAGGATTTTTCGATGATGATTGGAAGCAAAGTGACTTTTCGACTCTAAAGCCTTATTTGATCTCATTCATTAATATGATTATTTTATGCAAAATAGATGCATAAATGATAGGCATTAATAATTTGTGCAAATGTGTCTAATTTGTTTAGATATAATGGCTTCAACTCTAAGAACATAGTGGCTAAATTAGACAAAAAGAAAAATTGAACGACGAGAATTGTAAGATATTGGATATGAAAATTCAAAATGTGCTAGAAGAGTAAGAAGCACTAGAAGCTCTTAACAAGTTATGGAAGAACTTGAGACACCGTCCGCCATCTTAAGTTAGCAAATGACCACTTCTGGGAGTTAAGCCAAAAATAGGGCCAATTCCATAAAAAAAAAAGCACGAACTTTAGTGTTTGGGACAATCTGGCCTGAACTTTATTTTGTCTTGAAAAGAAGCACAAACTTCCACTCGTGTCCCAAATCCGGCCCGCCTTAACTCTCCTTCACGGTCATCCGACCTAGCATTTCCACGTCAAATATCTAACACGGCAAAATTGTTCTAGGCTTTATCTTCTTCTTTGAACGAACGGCTCATGAGTTTGGGGAGAATTCTTTCTAGGGTTTCATTTCGTTAGTGAGTTCTCACACAGGAGTCTTCAATCCGTTGGAAGATCTTGTGCACTAGCTTGCTCGCTCATTCTCTCACATGGAGATGCTCGCTCTTGTACATACACACGTTCGATCGCTCAGAGATGTCCTTTCCGTCGGAAATTTTGGCCTCGAAGGATTTATGCTTGCTTAAGGTCAAAGGATAGAGCATCTAAAGGTATTCTTCTCCTCCTTCTCCTCCTCCTTCTGTCTACGGTTTCCTTTCTTTAGCAAATAAGTGCGTGGCAATCTTCAATCCATTGGAAGATCTCCCACGCTGACTTGCTTGCTCATTCTCTCACACGGAAATTGCCACTCTCGCACATACTCACACTCGTTCGCTCGGAGACATTGTTTCCCTTGAAAATTTTAGGCTCGAAGGATCTGTTCTTGCTTAAGGGTTGAAGTCGACAAAGCGTTGAAGGCATTCAACTCTTTGCTATTGGACATATTAAATTACGGTCATCATGTGCTCGATGGTTTGTCTAGAAGTGATCTACCTCACTGAAACTAAAGTCAGTTGAAATTTTCTAGGCTTAATGAACTTGTGAATTTGTTAGGTCTTTAGAATCTTAATACAGAAAAAGATCGTTGAAACATGAGCTTGTGAAGGTAAAAATCACAAGATGAGGTCAATGAGAAAAGACCAAGGCATCTACTAAAAATAACTTGTGTCATCAGTAAGTAAACCATCTCTCCACCAATATAAGTCACATGTTACATGATAGTATACTTTCCCCCTAACATCATGCTGGTTATTTATAGGGCACTTTGCTCTCAAAACAAGCGACCGGTTTAGTGTTCCTGTGAGACTCATGCGGTTGATTCCCAATCTGTTGACCGATCGTTGGGGCTCCTTTTTGGTGGGTTGAAGCGCCTTGCATCACTCTCCAAAACCCCCATAAGCTTTTCCTAGTATGTCTCCTTTTTAGGCTCATTTATGGCCGAGTTTGGTTAGGGTTTTCCCTCGTCTGCAACTTTGGTTCCCGTTTCCGCTGTTTTTGATGGACTCCAACTTCTCTCGGGCCCATCTTGTTAATGAGGGGCCTTGTGGCCATAGTAGTACCCATCCGTTAACTGGACACCCATCTTCGGTGATACCTTGATGGAGCAACAGGGACGGAACCCCTCGGGGCCTTCTCGTTCGAAGGAAAGTGATGTGCAACCCCCTCGTGTTCTAATTTATGAGCGAGCTAAGAGTAGGGGCAGATCTTGATCTAAACACCTTCAACATAGGGATGGATCAAAGAATGCTAATGGCCGCACTTGGATAGTTGTTGCCAAAGTGGCGACTAAAGGTTATAGCCTTGAGTATACCTCGCCTTCTTATATCAACAACAAACCAGTTGTGGAACTAAATGATCAAGATCTTGAAGCTGCTGATCTAAAGCTTCATGAATGTCTCGTAAGGTATTTTCTGGGTAGACGTCTCCCATTCAAGGTGACGAGGGAAGCTCTTAAGAATGCATGGGGTCCAAATCTCATGGAAGTCATGTCCAATGGATGTGGAATTTTCTTGCTGCACATTCCGGATAGTGAGTTTCGTAGAAAACTTCTTGATGGTGGTCCCATTTATGTTGCAAAGATTTCTCTGGTATTCTAGCAATGGACGCCAACTCTGGAACTCAATAAGGATACTCACCTCACGGTCCCGGTGTGGGTGAGGCTGAGGAACATTCCATATGGCTTTTGGTCGGCCCAATTTATCGGTAAAATAGCGAGTAATGTGGGTAAGCCTCTATATGTTGATCAGAGGACTAAACAATTGAATATGTTGGCCTTTGTTCGGGTCTGTGTGGAAATCACGGTGAAGCAGTCCTCTTGTGACTCTTTTGATATTGTTCACAATGAAAAATATTGTGAGATTGAGGTAGAATACGAATGGTGTCCAATTGCCTGTTTTGTTTGTGGCATTTTTTGCCATAACTGTAACCCCCTGCACCTCGAACTGCTGCTACTCATTCTACTACAGCTAGACCTTCCTTTATAGAGTCCTATCTAATGGTGCTCATCTTGCTAAACAACCGACCCCAATTCCTAGTCTGCCTACCCTTGCTGGTGACCGGTTGCAGACACACCAGAAGCGGACATTGGTAATTTTGGAAACCCCCCTGGTTATTCTAGCTACTAAATAGCCTTCTGCGGCTAAGGCTCCTGACCGACAAGCCAATGATTCCGATCCCTCTAATGCCGAGATCCCTGGATTGGATGATGGCCGCCTTATACCTTCGGCTTCTACCTCTACTCAAGCTCCTATCGACCCTACTCCTACTAAGTCGGAATGGAAACAAGTTAAAGGCAGAAAAAAGAAGCAACCTGTAGCCAAGATGCTTCTTCAATCGGACTAGCCCCACCTAGTGATGGGGGCCATTTTCTAAAGCTTAAGGCTGTTGCTCCTAAGGAATCACCATCTGCTTTGCCTCTTAGGTTACCAAAGGTGCTTCCAAGGTCCCTCCTAAGGGTAGCTTGAGGTCGCTCAACAGTTGCTGCTAAAAGTATGGACTTCTTGCTATTATTCTTGCGCTGGAAAGCTCTATGATGAGATTAGCAGCTCTAGTGATTCTGCTGCTTTGAGTGATGATGAGGTGTCTTCAACTAGGCCCTCTTCTCCAAAGGATCCCCCCCCCCCGGGTCTCGTGGTGCTGAGAGTATGCAAAAGCAGCTGCTGCTACCTCGACCTGATCCTCCTAGTCCACCTCCCTTGACTGGACTAAAAGCGACTTACTCTAGCCGCAAGCCCTCTAAGAAGAGGTAAGTTACCCTTCTCCTGTTGTAAATATGTACATAGGTTTCCGGAATATCAGGGGCATTAATGATCCTATTAGACGTGCTGAGATCAGGAAGTTTGTGAATTCTAACAACCTATGCCTAGTTAGCCTACTTGACACGAAAGTCCACGAGCCTCTTTTTGATTCCATCTCCTTTACCCTTATTAGAGGATGGAAGTTGGTTGCAAATTATGATTATGCTCCGCGTGGAAGAGTTTGGGTGGGGTGGAACCCGGATTGTGTTTCTTTTGATATGCTATCTATTAATGATCAAGTTATTCATGGTCACCTAAAACACAATGTCCGCTGTGAGCTGTTGCATTTCCGTAGTGTATGGTGAACACACTTTTGTGAGAAGACGACCTCTATGGGAGAACCTTATCCACTACAGCGATGTCTTTCAGGATTCCGCTTGGATTGTTGCAAGGGATTTTAACGCCATCAAAGATCCCTCTGATCGTTTTGGAAGCTCTAATACTTGGATTCCCTATTTTGACAAATTCGCTAACTACCTTGCTCAAACTGATTTAGTGGACCTTAGATATGTTGGGCTCCGTTATACCTAGTCTACCTCTATAGGTGATACCAGGAAAATGAGAAAGATTGACCAGGTTCTTGTTAACTCAAAGTGGAGCCTTGATTTCTCTTCTCTGAAGCCTTTTTTCTGAACCCAGGATTTCGGATCATACTCCTATGATCGTCCGAGTTTTCAACCCGATGGCTAGGAAGAAGCCTTTTTAAGTACTTTGATTTTTGGTTGGAACATCCTAACTTCCTTGCAATTGTCAGACAGGTGTGGAATAGCCCAGTCGAGGGGTTCCCATCTTCAGACTTGTCTCTAAACTGAAGATGTTGAAAATGCGGCTCAAAGCACTTAATCGGGAAGCTTACTCAAATATCTCTTTGAGAACTTCTGAAGCAAGGGAGGCCCTTCGAATCACTCAGGTCAACCTCCAATCTGATCCTTCTAATGTTCATCTAGTTGAGTTAGAAAAATGCTAGCGTCGTGCCTTTGTGGATTTATGGGCCAAGAGGAATCTTTCTTTCGACAGAAATCAAGAGTTAAATGGCTCAAAGAAGGGGATTGTAACACAAAGTTCTTCCATAATTTTGTGAAAAGAAGACATCTTACCAATCAGATTCTCTTTGTCAAGGATCCTTCGGGTTTGGTTATTACCAATCCTGTCCAAGTGCCACATGTATTCGTATCCTTCTTCTCGGATCTTCTCTCCCCTCATGGAGCATTGTCTAAGCCCTCATTAGAAGACTTGATGGCGGTTGTTCGGACACCTCTTGCGGATGCCCAAGTATGCTCCTTAGCCTTGCTGGTCTTTGAGTCTGAGATTAAGAATACCATTTTTTCTCTCGCTAAAGGCAAAGCTCCGGCCCGAGATGGATTTACAGTGGAGTTTTTCAAAAACAATTGGCAAATTGTGGGTCCTTTAGTACTTGAGGTAGTCAAAGACTTCTTTGCTACAGGTCACCTTCTGAGGGAAGTTAATAATACTATCCTAGCCCTTGTGCCGAAAGTCCCAAATGCCAGTGAAATTTCTGATTTCAAACCCATTGAGTGTTGTAATACCCTATATAAGGTTATTACTAAGATCCCGGCATATCGAATTGCTGCTGTCTTTAATGACTTGGAAATCCGTCCCAGAATACTTTTGTTAAAGGAATGAGGATTAGAGACAACATCCTATTGGCTTAAGAGTTATTTTCTGGTTTCCACCGTGACCCATATCTCCTAAAATGTGCTGTCAAGGTTGACTTTCGGAAGGCCTACGATAAGGTTGATTGGGATTTTTTGGAGCTTACCCTCTTCGCCTTACGATTCCTTGAATGGATCATTCGCTTGATTATGGTCTGTGTTCGGACTCCAAAATACTATATTTCTATTAATGGTGAGCTGCACGGTTTCTTCTCGGGTAGTCGTGGCATTCGCCAAGGGGACCCCATGTTGCCTTATCTTTTTACATTAGTCATGGAAGTCTTCTTAGGGATCTTGAATTTGAGGACTTCCATTAAATAATTCAAGTATTTCTAGAGGTGTAAAGCCGTGAAGCTCTCCCACCTCTTCTTTGTTGATGACATGTTTCTTTTTTACCAGGCTGATTGGGATTCGGTAGTTGTACTCAAGAGGAGCCTTGATATTTTTTCATCCTAGAGTGGGCTGATTCCTAACAAAAACAAAAGTGATATCTTCCTCTCAGGAGGTCTTTTGGCTTTCGAATTTCGGGAGGGGAAGCTTCCAATCCACTACTTGGGGGTGCCTATTCTCTCATCTAGACTGGGAAAAGCGGATTGCATTGAGTTGATAAACCGCATTACACCCATGGTCCAATCATGGGCTCATCGGTTCTTGTCCTTCGTAGGAAGACTACAACTTATAAGGTCCATATTATACTCTATACAAGCCTATTGGGCTAGTGTCTTTACATTGCCGTCCTCTGTTCTAGAAGGGATTGAGCCCATTTTAAGACAATTCCTTTGGAAAGGCACAACCCTTGGTCGGGGAGGGGCAAAAGTCTCGTGGAAAGATATTTGTCTACCAAAGCAAGAGGGTGGGCTGGCTATCCATAAACTCAAGGATTGTAATAGAACCTCTATGCTCAAATACATTTGGATTCTCTTTACGAACAAAAAATCGCCGTGGTGCCATTGGGTTCACTCTTATTTCTTAAAAAAATCCAATTTTGGATTGCCTCCCAACCGGCGGTTTGTTCTTGGGCATGGAAGAAAGTCTTGCAACTCAGACAGTTCTTCCGTGGGTCTTTCTATTGGGAAGTTGGTAACGGTCTATCGGTGTCCCTTTGGCATGATAATTGGCTTCTTGTGGACCTCTGGATGTTTTTCTTCCTGCCCCTGTTATAGACGGCTCTAGCCTCCCCGGCTATGCGGAAGTTGCGGATCTTCAATCTCCTGCTGGTTGTGCACTAAGATCTCTACTAAAGAGTTGGGGCATCTCTTACCCGATTCTGTCCCATGCTCGTGATCGCTTCTGCTGGCGTGAGGATCCCTCTCGCTCCTTTTCAATTCCCTCTGCTTGGAACTTCATCAGAACTAAAAAAGCTTGCGCTCTTGGGCGTCTCTTATATGGGATAGTGCTATGGCTCCGCGATACCAATTTCTTCTTTGGTTAATTACCAAAAATCGCTTGCCGACTCAAATGCTACTCCTCTCTTACGGTAGAATTGAGTATACGGTTTGTGCTTTTTGCAATGCCTAGCCGGACTCTACTGACCATCTCTTTTTTTAGTGCCATGTCTCGGCTTCTCTTGCTTATTTTTGGGCATCCAGGTGTAACTTCCCTTGGAAGAATAGATCTTGGGCTGAAAACCTTTCTTGGGCAGAGAAGTTCTTATCTAGCAAGGACTTCCTTCACAGTGTTGCGTGGTTTTCTTTTGGAGCTTTGTGCTATCTCATTTGGAAAAAAAAAAAAGAAGGAATCGCATCATCTTTCGTGGTGAAACCTTGGAGATGTCAGCTATAAAGAACCACCTTATCAAGGTGGTCAAGGATAGAGTGCTCACTTTTAAGAATGTCCCTGCTACCTCGAGGAACAAAAGACTTCAAAGAGGTTAGGGCTTTGATCCCTCGGTCTTCATCCAGTAGCCTTGGTTTCCGCAAGCTTCTTGGGTTGTGCTACCGCTTCCTCGCCTCTTTTGGCTCTCCATTCTTTGACCCTTCTTTTTTGTTGTGTGTCAAGGTTCGGTGGAGCGTTTTGTGTTCGGTGCCTTTGCGTAGGCTGGTTTCCTTTGGTCTTTCTTGCCCTTACGGCTTTATGTTAGCTCCCTTCCACTCTTTCTGTCTTATAGTTAGAGTGTAAGTTTTGGCGCCGTCTTTGTGTATTTTTGTCCAAAGCTCATTATATATTCTTACCTTTTACAAAAAAAAAAAAAAAAAAAAAAAAAAAAGAAATGCTGCATCTAATATTTTTAGCCACAAATATAATATAAAATTTAATTTGCCCACTTTCTTTGGTCTATTTGCTAATTCCACAGGATCTTGGTCCAGCTTAAACTTGGCCTTTTGCACTTCACCACATTCATCTTATGGAAGATTTAAAAGGAGCATAATGCCTAAGAGCTCGCGATACAAATCTTAAGCACAAAATGTCCAATAAATTGTATACAATTCACTTTGTAAACAAAGTAGCCTGGCTGCAATCAACTCTTCATTCATTGTCATGTCTACAATCATATTTTTTGGGAAGCTCAAATTCCCTTACTCCTATTTTATCATTTTGGATTAGTTCAAATGGTTATGTATTTCAAATGGGTTATCATGTGTTTAGATATTGGGAGCAAGAACTTATTCTTTTCTTTAGAGCTTCTAATCAATAAGCTATTGTTGTGTGAAATGCTTCTTCACAATGTGAAGTGTGTCGTCACTTTTTATTATGCCTTACAAATAGTAGAGTTATTATTGTCTTACTAGGAATTTGATTAGCACGATAAGTCCGACATTGAACTTTAAATGTCTAATTTTTTGCTTTACCTTTGTTTTATAGGATTGGGCCGGTTGGGATTCTAGGTCGATTGTCGTTTTACTTGTGGAGAATTGAAGTATTGCAGGTTGAATAAGAAGTAATGGTGAGTTCATTCAATCGTTCACCCTTTACGTTTGAATATTGTTTTTAGTTTCCAGCATATGACTTTGTGTTTTTTACACAGAATGAAAGTGACAGTGATGATGGTTCATTAGACTTATGTGATAATGAAATATATATATATATATATATATATTTCATTATATATCTGATGATGAAGAGATCAAGATAAGGGAGATGAGGAAAGAATTTAGGGAAGCAATAATAGAGGAGGTGGATGATAGTGGAGACTTACCTGAAGGTTCCATCAATATAAGAATGGAGGAGGAGGTTGGTGATGTTCCACATGATAGGGGGGATGATGATGAAGATGCAATATTGGATGATGAGCTTCTAAGTGGTCCCGATATTGATGATTTTGAAGAAACTAATAGCACAATTGGACGAATGGTTAATAGGTATGATCATATATGTGACCATAATGAGAATATGTTTAGTCTAGGCATGAGATTTGAATCTCATGAACAATTCAAAAATGATGTGCAAAAATATGCTGTGATTAATGGATTTGACATTTTTTGGCCAAGGAGTCAAAAGAAAAGAATGGAAGCAAAGTGTGCAAGTGCTTGTGGTTGGAGGTTGTATGGTATTTGGGTTCAAACTGAGAAAACTTTTTTAATAAAGAGAGTTGGAAGTCTGCAAAGCTGCAATATAAGCCTCACAAATAGGCAAGCCACTTCTACATGGCTTGCTTGGGAGTACATGCCTAAGATTAGAGCCAGGCTCACTTATTCAGTTACTGAAATGCAAACAAATGCAAGAGAAAGGTTTGCCCAGATCCTTAAAAAAAAAAAAAATGCTATAGAGCCATATGGATAGCCCTTAGTCATATAAGAGGGCCTATAGGAAAGCAATATGATATGCTAAGATCTTATTTGGAGGAGCTCGAGAGAGTTAGCAAAAATGGAACATTCATGATGGAGGTCAACCTAGCAACCAAAGTATTTGAGAGGTTTTATGTAGGCTTTGATGAGTTGAAAAAGGGGGTTTTAGCAGGATGTAGGCGTGTCGTAGGCTTGGATGGGTGCTTCCTTAAGACTGGATTGAAAGGTATGTTGTTATGTGCTATTGGACAAGATGGAAACAATCAAATGTTTCTAATAGCTTGGGCAGTTGTGAAAGTTGAGTTCGAGCCATCATGGACTTGGTTTCTCACTCAGTTATTTATTGACTTGAATGTGGGCACAGGTGAAGGTTGGACTTTTATCAGTGATAAGCAAAAGGTAATATCTCACTTTTTTTTTATTACCATCACACTACACTAGTACAATCATTATTGTGAGATATTTCTTTTTCATTGGTTGATTTTGGTTGCAAGGATTAATGAATGCAGTTTCATGGCTATCTCCACAAGCAGAACATCGAAATTGTGCAAGACATATATATGCTAATTGGAAAAAAAAAACAGCATAAAGGGGATGCTTTGAAGAATCTCTTTTGGAGGGCTATGAGGTGTACTTTTGAAGCTGATTTTGATCTAATAATGGCAAATTCGAAGATGGAGTGCCCTAAAGGTTACGAAGACTTCATGAGACAAGACTTTAAGCACTTCCACAGGGCTTTCATTAGGACGGGTACTAAGTGTGATGTAGTTGAAAATAATTTAAGTGAGACTTTTAACGGATACATTTGCATACCGAGAGCAAAACCATTCTTGAGATGCTTGAAAAAAAATGAGCCATGTTGATGGAAAGGATGACAGAGAGAAGCCAATTAATGGTTGATCGAATGGATCCAATTTGCCCAAGAATTAGAATGAACTTGGAGAAAACTAAACTAGAGTCTAAGTATTGTTTTGCTAGAGCATCTTTGGGGAATAAATTTGAGGTTGAAGGGGATGGCAATAGATTTGTGGTTGACTTGACTAGAAAGACTTGTGCTTGTAGGGAATGGGGTATCTCTGGAATACCATATAGACATGCCATATGTTGCATTGCTTTTATGAAGTTAGAGATCAATGATTATGTTGATGATTGCTTTAAGAAAGATGCTTATGAAAATTGTTATAAATTTCCCTTCCCTATCATGAATGGGGAAAAAATGTTGCCCAAAGTTAGTGGTGAGCCAATCAAACTCCCACCTTACAGAAGGAAAAGGGGTAGAGAGAAGAAAAATAGAATCAAGGATAAGGATGAGCAAAGTAGTGATGGTAAGAAGTTGACGAAAGTTGAAATTCAAATGCAATGTTCAAATTGCCTTCAATATAGGCATAACAAGAAGACATGCAAGAATCCTATAACATCAAGGCCACCCAAAGTATGTTTTATTGGACAATTTTGTAATTATTAATTAAGATTTTTGTTGGGTTGTTATGAATTATAACATTGCTATTTCTTGTGTTTTTCCACATGTAGGCAAAAAGAGAAAGACTAAAGAAAGTTGATAAAGCTAGTGGTGCACAGGCTAGTTCACAGGCCAATAGATCATCTAATAGGAACTCCACTATCATCAGGAAGGAGAGAACAAAGGCTAGTGCTTTATCAAGCATAATTTTACTTTCATATCACATGTATATTGTCATTAATGTTTTATGTTCATTTTGTTTCTTTAGGCTCAACAAGGATATGGACTTTTCATATCCGAAGCTACTAGGAATTCCTATTTAAAGGTAATCTCTATCTAAAGTTTTATATATATATATATAGAAAGATAAGTGAGTTCATTTTTTTCTTTGTAGATGCCTGGTTGTGATAGAGTTATTGACATTAGAGGTCTATCCATTTCCAAGAGGCAGACAGGAGCAAGGAATGTCGTTGAAGTTTCACTATGCCAATCTTCCATTGATGTCTCAAAACCTCCATGCACTCAAGAATCTGGAATTAGTGGTTAAAGATGCAATTGTGGACCTTAAAATGCTTGTGTAGTGCCTATTACTTGATGTTGAGTTGTAGACTAAAAAGTGCTAGTTTGATGTTGTCTGTACGTTAATTTGGCTATGCATTGTGTTTGGGGATTTGGCAATGTCCTTTTATATTTGTGATACTTTTGCTATGCACAATGTGTTTCAGCTTGTTTTAGAAAGCTTGACAAAAATGAGTTTGGAACGTTTGGATTTTGCAAACTTAGTTTTTGTAGTTTACATTTTCGAGGGAGAGATTGATTTGAATCTTGTTGAACTGGTTTCTAGCTTACGAATATTCTTCACATTGAGTGCAAACTGGTTGAGCTGATTAGGAGCGATGTGATTTGTAATTTACATCTCGACATGCTTGAATAATTGTGCGTATGGTGTGGAATGATAAGCGTCTCGAATTCTGGAAATGTAGGCATTATGGCAGGATGAGGAGGGAAATTTCCACAATGACAATGCAATTCTGACTGATAAGACAAGGGAAATAGATTTGGTTTTAGCATTTTTCTTCCTTACACAATTTGCACAGGCTTGACCATGTACAAATAGTTGTATTTGCAAATGTTAGCATTAGTCTTGTTTATTTCAATCTTGGCTTTTTGACACTTACTCATTAATATCATCAACCAACTTCGGTTCAAGACCGTAACATCGAAACAAGGTAAAAGATGGGAAAGTTATTTTCCCAGAGAAAGAAATTCCTTCATTAGAATAAGATGCCAATCAATGTGGTATATACATATCAAAAGCCTAGCATAGCTTTACAATTGTGTAAAAGAAAAGGGCAAAATGATCTATGTAATCATCCTCCATCAGTTATAAGACAACGAATCTTCTCGTGTAAATGTTTGTGTCAGCTCTCTCTTTCGGATGGCTATGTGATAATGAGCAAGTTATTCTCATATCCATTGTTATGAACAATTGGGCACAATGGATCGATCCTCCATGTTCCTTGACTATGAACTGTATCTACATCAGGAAGACCATGGAGGTTGTGAAGCTCATCCAAAGATAGCAACTGCTTGTAATTTTATACTGTCTTAGACTAAATTGAGAGAAGACCTACCTCATATCTTCCAGGATACAACTGGAGGCACACAGAGAAAACTCCGGTGCTCGACTTCTCCATCTTTCTTTGCAGTGAAGCACATTACTCTACTGAGCATCATTTAGAGAAAGTTACTCGTATGTATGAACCACATAACATAAATCTAAAAGCATGAAGTCTAAAGAACTTCTCAACTCATATAAAGTAGATCCCGACCCACTCGTATGTATGACGGGATAATATCCACACTAGTGAGGATTAGTCGAGTTGATATGTTTAGATCCAGTGTTAAGACAAAAACGAAACTTTCACAAAGACAAAAAGAAGAACATTATTAAGTTAAATTTGTTAAGACGCCAAATGCTTGAGAATCACCAATGCTTCAAACAAAAGGTTGACTGCCTGATTTTTGGGGGCAAGATGGACTAGACATGCATTGACTACACAGATAATAACATCCTACAAAAATGCTTTGCGCTCCTACTCGGCATGGATGAAACAATAATTTAATAAACTTGAAAATTATGAGTAACAAAGATTGATTCATGTGCCTAATTCACTCAATATCATCCAATCTGGGTACAAAAGATATGAAGCCATGAGGCATTTTCATAGTCAGGGTACGCCACAAGCAAAACTAAAATGTAAAACTCATATGTATGCCACGACTAGAGCTCCATGGGCATTATACCATGCTATTGCAAGTAGATTCTAATTTGACTGCCTATCACATCTGTAATGATTTGAATACACCATACTAGCTTTGAACAATACATAGAAATGTCGCATTTAAAGTGAAGCAATACTTGCAAAGTACCAAACTTCCCTCGTTTCGCAATTTGCTCTGTAAGTCTCATTTTTTACAATTTACATGCATAGTTTGACAGTTCTAATAAAACACCAAAGCTGTCCAATTAAGCATAATAAATTCCGAGGTGGCTCAGATTGATTGTCTTGATCTACGAACTAATTAGAAAAATCATGACGTAATAAATGCCCAAGTGTCATTCCTGATACTTTTAAATGTTTATGAGCCAATTCTCCTAGGAAATTTAAGTGTTTGGTGGTTTTGTCAATCGAGTCATTATCCTAACAAAATGTTCTACTTCTCTGGAAATGCCTCAGTAAAATATTTTTAAACATGACATCAAATTTGAATATAAATTCAATAATTAGCTTGTAGATGAAGTCGGTCTACTCTGATTCAGTAACTTTCATTCATATCTTCATAAAGAATTTACAATTTTGATAACTCCAGTAGCTAAACTGCTCAAAGCAAATACATGGTGCAACCAAAAAGTTCACAACAGAATTTCACAACTACTCCAAAGTTTACCATGAACTACATAGATCCCAATGATGAGAACTAACCTAGGTGGCCCAACCATCAAATGACCCAGCTGAAAGCACCTATGTGGCTGAATTTGGCCAAACTATGCAAGCCGTCCGAAGAAGTCATAGAGCTTTGCAAGCATTATCAATCCTCCTCTGTTTCTCTTCCCTACAAACATGACACTTCACCTTAGCACGCTGCACATTTACACTTCCATTAGGATGGACAAGTCTTGTTTTTCCAACATTTATCACCCATTCTTCATATGCCCCTGTAGACAACAAAAGACAAATTACCCAATAGGCGTGAAAGCATCAACAAAGTCCAAGACTCCAAGTCATGACATATCCACCTATCACCATGATAAAATTCATTCCAAGCCATAAGATTCTAAAGACCTAGCAAATTCACAAGTTCGTTAAGCCTAGAAAATTTCAACTAACTTTAGTTCCTGTGAGGTAGATCACTTCTAGACAAACCATCGAGCACATGGTGACCGTAATTTAATATGTCCAATAGCAAAGAGTTGAATGCCTTCAATGCTTTGTCGACTTTGACCCTTAAGCAAGCACAAATCCTTCGAGCCTAAAATTTTCGAGGGAAACGATGTCTCCGAGCGAACGAGTGTGAGTATGTGCGAGAGTGACAATTTCCATGTGAGAGAATGAGCGAGCAAGTTAGCACGCGAGATCTTCCAACGGATTGAAGACTGTCGCACACTTATTCACTAAAGAAAGGAAATCGTAGATAGAAGGAGGAGGAGGAGGAGGAGGAGAATACCTTTAGATGCTCTATCCTTTGACCTTAAGCAAGCATAAATCCTTTGAGGCCAAAATTTCCAACGTAAAGGATGTCTCCAAGCGATCGAACGTGTGTATGTACAAGAGCGAGCATCTCCATGTGAGAGAATGAGCAAGCAAGCTAGTGCACGAGATCTTCCAACGGATTGAAGACTCCCGCACATGAACTCACTGACGAAATGAAACCCTAAAAGAATTCTCCCCAAACTCATGAGCCGTGCTTTTAAAAAAGAAGAGGAAACCTAGAACAATTTTGCCGTGTTAGATATTTGACGTGGAAATGCCAAGTCGGATGACCGTGAAGGAGAGTTAAGGTTGGCTAAATTTGGGATACGAGTGAAAGTTTGTGCTTTTTTTGAGACAAAATAAAGATCAAGCCATATTTGTCCCAAACCCTAAAGTTCGTGCTTTTTTATGGAATTGGCCCGCCAAAAATAGGTATTTGTTATGCTGGTTCTAGCTCATTATAGCTCAAAAGGAGCTTTGAGCTCTAACACAATCAATTTGATTTGTTCAAAAAGTAGAAAGGTAGGGGATGGAGCCCTCTAATTAAAAAATCAAGAGTTGACCAACATAAAAGAGAAAAACATTCTTATGTGAAAAGAATGTCAAGGATGAAATATTACAACTGTAGCCAGAAAGATCACTATGCTTGTAACTGTGGCGAGCCAAATAAAGTAAAACACCATGTGACGTCCCGACAGTGTCACATACTAAGCACAAGTGGAAACTATGTGGATTAATATCATGACATGACATGTTTAATTCCATTATCGCACTAAAGTATTCCATCCTAATTGGTTAGCATGTATAACATGGATATTATATGATCTAAAACTGTTCTAACATACAATCTCCATGTATCGGTCCTGCCACTTAGCATTAGACAATCCACATTAAGAACACATATAAAGATCGTGAAGAGCTTCATTATCTTTCTTGTTGACATCCATTTGGGCTTACATACATCGACCTGGATTACTTACAGTTTTACACCTATGTGCATCATATATTTACAAGTCCACATTCAAAAGTGTAAGTAATCAGCTAGGAAAAGGGGTGAAAGGGGTCCTTAACTTCATTACCCCTTATACTATCCCACGTCCATTAAAAAAACAAAAGACATCTTCTCTAGCTTCATCATGAACTAGACGCCTAAGCACCACCTACCCTAGCTCCAAGCCCTCCAGCATCAAGCTAAAGAGGGTCAAACAGCTCCGCTTCATGGTTTATGAACCATGCAACAAATCTCATCGGGATCTAGTCTACCTTGTCGTCATCCGTCCACAGCGCAGCCTTGTATCTCATATAAGTCAGCTTGATATCGAGGCCATATATGCCGTGAAAAGAAACATTAATGTATGCTATTACCCCATATCATGTGATCGGTGGCATGCATATACTAACGTTCTAAAAAATAGAAAGGAATGCGCAATGCCCAATAAAGAAATTATAAAACCCTAAACTAGACAATCCACAATCACCAAAAAAAGTAAGAGAACATAACCAAATAGCTCATACTAAGACAGAATTATCACAAGTATGGCTAGATGAACACTAAGATGTCACATAAATAATCACTTCATATCAAACACACCAAATGTACATGTATGCTTCATGTTCCTAACTAGGACTAGGATGAGATGCAACAACAACAGACAAACACACCAAGTGGGTTTATATTATAGTATGTATATCAAAGTCCATCCTCAATCAATTTACCTACCGGAACACAAGCCGGCCCGATCAAGTCACTTCCGGAATCCCACATTCAAACTTCCATGATACCACTATCATGGGCATCTCACTCCGAGGCATCCCGGTATCACAGAATTGAAGCATCCCATGATCACACAGCAGGGGCATCTCACTTTGAGGCATCTCGGTATCCCACAACCAAGGCATTCCTGTATCTCACTCAACCGAGGCATCCGAGATCACATAGCATGGGCATCCCATTCCCGGGGCATCAAATCTCTTACTCATTTATTCACACATTTCATTCATCACACCTTTGGATTATCTCACATCTCAGCATGCATATAACCTCAAGAGCACACAATCACTTCAAACAGAACTCAATGCGCACACAATGTTTCATTCAAGCCGCACTCATTGCACGCATTGACCACAATTAGCAATCATACAATAACCACACTTCAATTATGGAAGAGACATTCTCATGCACATGCTAACTACTATTACAAGACCATTAGACTCCTTATATGCCATTAAAATCATGGACAAGAGGAATAGCACCTATTGCTCAATCTCGAATCTAGACAAAATTTAGGCTAACAAGGGCAATTTTAGTCACAAAAGCAAAAAGTACATCAAATCTCGTCAAAACATTATGAAATTATAATATGTTATAGAAGAGACATATATTATTTTCTATGAAGAAAACTAAACCTATTTCTCTCTATATAAAGAGCAGTAACTTATTGTATAGACCTCTAAATTATGCACTAACATTCCAGCTTAAGCACCTATTGAAGAAAATTCGTTTTGCTGGTTTATGCAATTTAGTTTGTTGTTCTAAGGAAAAAGAATGTTCACACCAGTTGATTCCCGCAAGAAAACTCTAACAACCAATACGTTGAAGCTAAAAATCGTTGGTGCGCTCTTAAGGAAATTAGTTCTTTCCATCAACTACACATTTAAACCCAAAAGTGACGTATGTACCATTAATTACCACCCTGTCTCTACCGAACAGAGCATCTCGAGCCATTGTCTCCATCTACAGCTACCACAGGTTGTTTAGTGGGTCTACAACTCCTTTTAGAACCTTGACACCGCACCCACAAACCCCAAAAATAATCTCAATAGCTTGTAGACTTCACGCAACTAATCTTCTGTCCAACCCAAACTTGAACTTGCCTTTCGACTGCTCAAAACCAACAAGCAGCACTTGTTCATCTTTCAATAGTCGTCTACTCTACCATTTCAACCAACACAGCTCCCACACGCACAGTTCTTCGCCCATCCAAGCCTCAACCATTACATGCAAAGATCATGAACTCCATTTGAGCACTCATCTAGCCTATTCCAGCCCAAACAGAAGCATCAAGACTCAATTGTCCATCATCCATCATCCAGCATGCTCTGCATGTTTCCTCGACAAGCAGCAGATAACTTCTAGTTTAGAACCTTCTCAATTCCTTACTTGTGGTTCAGCTTTGCTGGTGGCTTGCTGTTCTTCATAAATATGCCCTCAAACTCGTGCAAGAAGAAGAAGAAGAAGCTAAAGGCATGGAGCTCTGGTTCTGCTCAAGCTGCATAAGAAAGGAGAAAAGAGAGAAATAGAGAGAGAGATGGGTCGGCTCTTGGGGAGGGAGGGGCTTGAGTTTTGAGAGGGATTAGTTATGAGTGTAAAATCTAGTTTTAAATCCCAAGAAGAGATATTATTTGGAAGAAATGATGATGTCTCCTTTGAAGGCTTCAGATTGAGAGAAATCGAGAGAGAAGAGGAAGGTTGCCGTTCCATGCAAGTGTTCTTCATGGTTGACACCTGGCACTCAAGGAGGGTTAGAATTAAGCTCTAATCCTTGTTGTTAATTAATCTATTTGTTTTAACGTCATTTGCTTAATTTCGTTCCGAACCCGCAAAATTTCCAGTCCATTGCTAACTATATGGGTCTATAAGTTCACACAAATCGAACTAATGCACTAACATCGCTAATCTACGATCACAAGTAAGGAGTAATCACGAGAAAAATATGAAAGTTAGTGTTCGACAACAAAATTACAATCACTTATTGATTTTAATAATCCTAATTTGATACCTCATAAGTTTAACCTATAATCTTAATAGTGCTCGGGTCTAAACACCCGTCACTAGCCCACCAGCCTCATTCCATAGCATTTCACAGCACACTACACTTAATTCACAATTTTAATGAACCCGATTATTGGCCCATTCTAGACTAACCCAAGTCCAAAGCCCATTCTTTGGTCCATCGAGTCTGTGCTCGTTACTTTCATGCAGCCCGTTAACTCCTTAAGTCCAAAATTTTCTCACAACCTATTAGGCTTGTCGTCCAACCTATTTTAATTTTAACTAATCTAAGCCCATAACGATCTAATTATACTTATAGGGTCGGAGAAATTTAGATGTCACACGCCCCCAGTAATTTTAAGAGATTTGCTTATGTATCAAGCTCTGTATTTTTAACTAAATCTAATCTTTTATGAACTGTGGATTCGGGAGCAACAAACCATATAACGAAGGATAGAGAAGCATTCGTGGAATTCCAATGAGTATCGACTGAAACAAAATCGATACACACACACACACACACACACATATATAAGGAATAACTCCAAAGCTGAAGTTAAAGGAATTTACACTTGCCAATAAGTTATATGTGATGGATGCACTTTATTTCTACATGATGTATTATATGCTCTAGAAACCCATCGGAATTTAGTGTTAATGTTAATGTTAGTTAAACTTGGTTTCAGTTCAAACTTCCATAATAGTAATGCGGATTTGTATTTGAATACAAATTACTATGGTTGTTGTTATTTTTCTAAATGGTTTAATTGGGTTAGATGTTACTATAATAATGTTAATATTTATTATTCCATTTTCACGTCTTCTGATTCATATGATAATGATATGAATGTATGGCATGCTAGACTTGGTCATATTGGCTAATAACAAATGAACAGACTAACAAAAAATGGCTTGTTTGACAACATTAAAAAAGTTGATTTATCCATATGTAAACATTGCTTAGTAAAGAAAATAACAATGAAATCATTTTAAAAAGATACAAAAGCTGAATTTCATTTGCATTTAATCCATTCTGACATATGTGGTTTAATAAATGTGAGAGCAAGGCATGTGACTATTTATTTCGTCATGTTTATAGATGATTATAGTTGATTCGGACATATCTATTTGATTTTTCATAAATTTGCAGCATTAAGTTATTTCAAGAAATTTATGAGCTTGATAGAAAATCAACTAGATAAAAAAAAAACATAAAAATTTGATCAAGGTCGAGAATATCTATCCAATGAATTTAGAAATTTATGTGATAAAAAATGAATAGAAAGACAATTATCTATTACATATACTTTGCAACAAAATAGTATTGTGGAAAGAAAAAACATAACCTTACTAGAAATCGTTAGGTCCATGATAATGCATGCTAACTTACCTATCACATTTTGGGATGATGTTTTATTAACTGTTGCCTATATATTTAACCTTGTGCCTTCTAAATTAGTTACTTTTACTCCATATGAGATATGGATAGGTAAAGAACCCGATTTTCTTAAACCGTGGAATTATGATACTTATAATCACAAATCCTCTCACAAGTATAGGAAATTGGGCCCTGAAGGTAAGAAGAGTATTTTCATAAGATATTTAAAATACTCAAAATGAAAGGTTGGGACACCTGGAGTGCCATAACTTGGCACGGAGGGACACTTAAATGCTATAACTTTAAAATGGTACATTTAAGTACCAATATCGGAGTAAAATGGGACACTTAAGTGCCACTCCGGTGAAAATCCGACCAAATGCCCGACGTTGGTATTTTCCGACGAGTTTGGTCCAAAACGGCGTCGTTTTGCACGATGACGTGGCGGAGAAAACGAAAACGACTCCGTTTCTTGTCTACGTGTAAATAATAATATATAAATTAATTAAATTAGATTTAAAATATTCAAAAATTTAAAAAAATAAGAAAAATTTTAAAATTTTAAAAAATTAAGAAAATTTTAAAAAATTAAGAAAATTTTAAAATTTTAAAAAATTTTAAAAATTTTAAAAATTTAAAACGGGGGAGGTCGAACGGGCGGCTCCCTCGCCGCCGCCTCCCCCCGCCGTCGCTGGGAAGGGCCGGCGACGGAGTGGGGAGGGTCGGTCGGCCTCGCCAGCCCTAGGCCCGCCCGCGCCGAGATCCGGCGAGGGGTCGGCGACCCCACCGACCCTCCCCCTCCGTCACCAACCCTTCCCGGCCATGGCGGGGAGGCGGCGGCGGCGAGGAGCCGGCCCGTTCAACCTCCCCCTCCCTTTTTTAATATTTAAATATTTAAATATTTTTAAATTTTTTAAATTTTAATTTTTCTTAATTTTTAAAATTTTTAAAATTTTTCTTAATTTTTAAAATTTTTAAAATTTTCTTAATTTTTAAAAAATTTTAAATTTTTCTTATTAATTTTTATATTATTATTTACACGTAGACACGAAACGACGTCGTTTTTGCATTTTCTCCGCCACGTCAGCGTGCAAAACGACGCCGTTTTGGACCAAGCTCGCCGGAAAGTCGCCACGTAAGCCATTTGGCTGGATCTTCGCCGAAGTGGCACTTAAGTGTCCCATTTAACTTCAAAACTGGTACTCAAGTGTACCATTTTAAAGTTATGGCACTTAAGTGTCCCCGTGCCAAGTTATGGCACTTGGGCTGTACTTCCGCCCTCAAAATGGTATATGTTTATATGTTAGCAAAAAAGTGGGAGTATAATTGAATTTAAATTACGGGATGTCACATTTTTAGATAATGAATCTTTTAAGAATGGCGAAATAAGTGGGAACTACTCTCTATTTGAAAATGGATCAAGATAATGAATTCGATGGAGTTCATCCAAGTAAGAGTAATGTGAGAAATGTGAAATCAAATTCGACATAATCTCAATTACAACCATTTGATGAGATGATATGATCATTATCTAATCAAAGTTGAAGTATAATAGAGAATAATGTGCAAAGAGTACAATTTCATGTGTGGCGAACAAGTTGCAAAAGTAATGTGAGGTGCGGTAAGGAGGAAAAAGCTCTCAGTCCAGGCGATCGTGCATTGTTTCTTGCAAGCTATTCTTGGTTGATTCCAAGAGTGTTGACCATCGGTTGGGGCCAACTTTTGGTGGTCAAGGGCACCTTCTAGCCCTCTTTCGAACCCCCTCAGTGCTTGGCCTGGTACGCTTCTCTTCTTGGGTCGTTGTGTTCGAAATAGGTTAGGGTTTTTGCATTTTCTGGTGTGCTGCTTGCATTCTCTACTTGTGATGGATTATGACTCGGTGCCAACCCAAATTATGGGGGAAGGGCCGAACGTTGGTTGTATTCCCTCCCTTGTTCTTGATCATTCAACTCGAGTGGTGCTGATGAGAACCTAGGACGAGCTTCCTTGTCCACTGTTGATTCACTCGAAGCAAACCAGTAGCTACATCCTCCTCATGCTCCTGTGGATTCTAGGGATAGAAGCCGAGGCAAATCACGATCTAAGCTCCCTCAGCCAATGAAGGATGACCCAAAAAACAAGATGTTCAAACTTGGGCTAGTGTAGCCAAGGTCGCTACTAAAAGTTACGCTTTGGAATATTTTCCTCCTACCTATGTTAACAATAGGCCGATTGTTGAATTAACCGAGGATATCATTGAAGCGGTTGATCCCAAGTTGTATAAGTGTCTTGTGGGTTATTACATTAGAAGGAGAATACCCTTTAAGGTTACTGAAGCGGCTCTCAAGAATGCCTGGGGACTTCATCTTGCTATTGTTATGTCCAATAGACAATGGTTCCTTTTCTTTCACATACCTGATGCAGATTTTCGAAGAAAGTTGTTAGAAGGGAGTCCTATTTTGGTGTCCAAGATTCCGATGGTGCTGTAGCAATGGAAATCGAGCCTAGAACTCAAGAAAGACACTCACCTAACTGTCCCTATATGGATTAGGCTTAAATACCTCCCACCTACTTTCTGGTATGCTCAAGGGATAAGCAAGGTTGCCAGTGCAGTGGGCAAGCCACTCTATGTTGATCAAAGGACAGAACAAATGAAGATGGTCACATTTGCAAAAGTATATATCGAAATTCCAGCAAAACATCCCGCTTGCGATGTTATCGAAGTGTCCGACAATGGCGTGTCTTCTCTTGTAGAAGTTGAATATGAATGGAGACCTGTGGCATGCTCTGGTTGTGGCATTTTCGGTCACAAATGCCCCACTGCTTTGGCTCGTTCCCCTGCATCTAATGCTGCTAACCAAGTTACGGTACCCGCTCCTCAGAACACGACCTCTCCCCATGTTCTTCATGCCCCGTCTCTAGCCCCTGATGTTGTGGACGTCCAGCCAAGCAAAGTGGCGGCTTGAACGGTTGATCCACCCTGTTGGTTAACAGGTCAGACACTGGTCCCTTAGATTCTGGTATTTAGACCGCTAAGCTTCGTACAATAGATCCTACTGATGGCTTGACTCAAACAATTGGCAAGGAGTGCTCTGAAGCTGGTGGATCCCATCATCTGCTTGCCTTAGAGGTTGCTCCAATTGTTGCCTCTTCCTTGCCACCTTCTATCTCAAGATGGAAACAGATTAAAATAAAAAAGGAAAAGCCTCATTCTTCAAAGGTTGCTATATCCTTTACTTTGGCCCCACCTTTTGAATGAGGGCATTCCTAAAAATTGAAAGACCTTGGTTCTGATAAACTCCATATTGCTCCCTTTGTTCGAAAGACTTTTGGAAGATCCAAGGCTTCTAAAAAAGATGACGTTCGTAAAAACAGTGCACTCAGCTGTTAACAAAAAAATTCCACCTTGAGAAAAATAATGGTGATAGAGCAGAAACGCGAGACCCTTTCCCAGCGTTACTTGTTCATCCGATTGGTGAGCTGCTCACTCCCGAAGTTCTAGCCACCCGTTTGAGCTGAAATTTGGAGGGTAGGTTCCTCTCTGTTGCCTCTTCCTTCTCTCCGAACGGATTTGGCTGGGTCGACCTATGTCTCCAGATCTCGCCAACCTTAGGAGCTTCGCATCTGCTGCTCGTCTGGTCTAATTTCCGCGTGCTGAGGGAGTCTCGGCTGGTCGTTCGTTTGGTGCTGCTCCATCAGACGACGTCCTTGGTGTACGGGGAAGGACGAGCTTGGTTGTTCGGAGTTTCCCCTGTTTTCAACCGGCTTCATTGTTCACCTTCGACGGACTCCTCTGCTGGTTCGGCTTTCCATCCCAGTGGTGCGGCCCCCATCTCTCAGCGCACTAGTAAGTCCCTTTCCCGAATCGTTTATGGTGAATTGCGGGTAGGGTTTATCAAGCTACTCGGTTTGTTTCGTTTGCTGAGATTGATGGACTTGGGGTCGAATCGAGTCTTGGCGGAGGATGGGGAGACCTCTGCTCGAAGCTTCTCTCCTCCTGCTGCTGAGATTTCGTTATTGGCTGGTGCTCCGGTGAATGACCACAATCTTAGGACCTCGAATCCATTTGTTGCGTCTGGTAGTGGTGATGTGCAACCCTCTCGAGCTCCGGCTGCTGCTAGAACTCGTAGTAGGGGTAGGTCGCGCTCGAAACATCCTCGACTGAGAAGAGAGGCTAGTAAGGCGAACCCTCGCACTTGGGTTGCAATTGCGAAAACCGTGGCTAAAGGGTACGAGCTGGAATATACCCCTCCGACTTTCAGGAACAACAAACCGGTCATTGTTATGACATAGCAAGATTTACAAGCGGCGGATCCTAAGCTACACGACTACTTATTGGGTTACTTTCTTGGGCGACGCCTCCCATTTAAAGTTGTTGAGGAGGCTCTAAAAAAAGCTTGAGGACCATACCTATTCGAGATCATGTCCAATGGACAAGGATCCTTCCTTCTCCATATCCCGGACAGGGACTTTAGGCGGAAACTTCTTGAAGGTGACCCTATAACCGTTGCTAGAATTCCTCTAGCTTTGCAGCAGTGGACCCCTGGTTTGGAGCTTAGGAAACCCGCTCGGCTTTCGGTGCTTGGTATGGGTGAAGCTAACGAAGCTGCCCTACTCTTTCTGGTCAGCACAATCCATTGGTAAAGTGGCTAGTGCTTTAGGAAACCATTATATGTGGATCACCGAACCGAACAATTGAAGGCAATGTTGTTTGCGCGGGTGCAACGTTGAGATAGCTGGCGATCAACCTTCGTGTGACTCAATTGAGCTAGAACATGAAGGAGAAACCATTGAGGTTGGAGTTGAATATGAATGGAGGCCGGTCGCTGCTCAAGTTGCGGAATTTTTGGTCACAAGTGCCCTCCATCTGCTGAAAAACCTTCTGCTCGTGCCTCGAAGCACAACCTTTGGTCTCTACATCCGAAGTTCATCCTGCTCCCGCTTCAGATGCGTTCTTCCCTCTCCGGTGGATACCGCCCCACCTTTCGGCAAGTGGTAGTTGAGGCCTCTTTGGCCCCTGTTTTACCTTCGGCTACACCACAGATGCCGCTGCCTGTAGTCCTGATCCCACCAGCATCCTTCTTGTTAGACCGTCTGGTTCGGGTGAAGACAAGATTCCATCCCCAGCAACTTTGCCTCAGGATTCTTCTGATCCTATTCTTGCTAATTTGGGTTGGAAGAAGGTCAAGAATAAGAAGAAAAAATAGTCTCCAGCCAAGGATGAAGCTTCCTTCCGTCTTGCCCCGCCCAATGAAGGGGGGCAGCTCTTGAAACTGAAGTCCCCTTTACCGCCGAACCTAGCTACTGTGGTGAGCTCCAAGCCTCCAAAAAGCTCTTCTCAGGTTACTATCAGAGCTAATCAAGGGCGATCCCAACAGAAGTTAGGTCTCGCGTCCCCTATTGGCTCTCACCATAATTCGGATGTAGATGAGATTTGTAGTGATGATGATCTGCTCTCAGATAGACCCTTGTCCTCAAAAGGCCCGAGTTCTCCTAAGGCGGTTATGAGCGTTCAGGACCAACTTTTGTTACTTCCACCAGACCCTCCTGCACCGCCCCTTTTTCGGCTGTTCCTAAGGCGACTTCTACTAGTCGCAAGGCCTCCGAGAGGAGGTAAGTCCCTGTTTTCCCCCTCCTAATGTTTTTTGGCTTCTGGAATATTAGAGGCATGATGAATCCCATCAGACATGCAGAAATTAGAAAGTTTGTTTCTTTAAACAAGTTGTGCCTGGTGGGGCTTTTTGAGACTAAAGTTCCTGAATCTCTTTTTGATTCCATATCTTTTACCTTGCTGAGAGGATGGAAGTGGGTCGCCAACTATGATTGTGCCCTGCGTGGTAGAATTTGGCTCGGGTGGAACCCGGATTTTGCAAATTTTGATCTTATCTCTACTAGTGATCAGGCTATTCATGGCCGCTTCAAGCTTAATGCCATCAATACCTCCTGCTGCATTTCGGCGGTGTATGGAGAGCACACTTTTGTCGAACGCAGCTCTCTGTGGGAGGATCTCGTCCATTGCAATGATCTTTTTCAGGATTCGACTTGGCTTGCGGCGGGTGATTTCAACGCTATAAAGGACCCTTCTTACCGTCTTAGTGGTTCTAATACTTAGTTGCCATGTTTTGATGATTTCCAGCTTTGTCTTGATCAAACAGAATTAGTGGACCTCAGATATGTTGGTCTCTAGTATACTTGGTCAACTTCGGCTAGTTCCTCAAGGAAGTAAAGGAAGATTGACAGGGTTTTAGTTAACACTATATGGAACATCGACTTCTCCTTTTCGGAAGCGGCTTTTTTGAACCCCGGAATATCTGATCACTCTCCGATGTTTGTCAAGGTTATTAATCCGCCGTCCAAGAAGAAGCCTTTTAAATTCTTCGACTTTTGGACTGAGCATCCAAACTTTCTAACTACTGTCCAGCAAGCATGGAACTCTCCAGTGATTGGCTATCCCATGTTCAGGCTTGTCTCTAAATTGAAATTTCTAAAGGCTCACCTCAAATCGCTAAACCAAGAAGCTTTCTCGGACATCTCTATTAGAATTACTGAAGCTAGAGAAGCTCTTCGGTCTACTCAAGTTGGTCTCCAATCTGACCCTAATAATGTTGATCTTGCAGAACTTGAAAGATGCCAGCGACGTATTTTCATTGACCTTCGTGGTCAAGAAGAATCCTTTTATCACCAGAAATCAAGAGTTAAATGGCTTAAGGAGGGAGATCGCAACACAAAGTTTTTCCACAACTCTATGAAGGCGAGACACCTCACCAATCGAATCCTCTTAAGGACTCCTCTAGCTCTCTTATCACCGATCCAACTCGGGTGCCGCAGGTTTTTGTCTCTTTTTTCTCTGATCTATTATCCCCCCATGATACCCTTGTCAAGTTGTCCCTGGAAGACTTGCAGCAAGTTATTCGCAGCCCACTCTCGGATGCCCAAGTTTGCTCCATTGCTGCACCTGTCTCGAACTCTGAGATTAAAGACACCCTTTTTTCTCTTCCAAGAAGTAAAGCTTCGGGCCCTAACGGCTTTACTGCTGAATTCTATAAAAACAATTGGAGAATTGTTGGACCTTTGGTGATTCGGGCTATGAAGGATTTTTTTTTCCTCGGGTCATCTCCTGAAAGAAGTTAATGCTACAATTCTGGCGTTAATACCTAAGGTACCTAATGCTTGTGAAGTTACTGATTTCAGACCTATTGCGTGCTGCAATACAATTTATAAAGTCATTACAAAAATCTTGGCAAATCGGATTGCTATGGTTCTAAATAGTATTATTAATCCTGCTCAGAACACCTTTGTCAGAGGTAGAAGGATTAGAGACAACATTTTATTAGCACAAGAGCTATTTGCAGGTTTTCATCGTGATCCTTATCTTCCGAAATGTGCCATTAAAGTTGACTTCTGCAAAGCTTATGATACTGTGGATTGAGATTTCTTGGAGTTAACCCTTTTAGCCTTCCGATTTCCGGAGTGGTTTATTAAACTGGTCATGGTTTGCATTCGCACGCCTATGTTCTCTATCACTATCAATGGGGAGCTTCACGGCTTCTTTGCTAGTGGTAGAGGCATCCGGCAAGGAGACCCGATGTCTCCTTATCTATTTACCCTTGTGATAGAAGTTTTTTCGGGCATCATCAATCTGAGGACCTCCGTCAAAGATTTCAAGTTCTTCTGGAGATGTAAATCTACGAGACTCTCCCATCTCTTTTTCACTGACGACGTCTTCCTGTTCTGCCGTGCGAATCGGAAGTCGGCGATGATCCTTAAAAGGAGTCTTGACACGTTCTCCTCCTGGAGCGGTCTTGTACCGAACAAAAACAAAAGTGATGTTTTCCTATCGGGAGGCTATTCTTCCCTTCAGAGGAATATTCTATCTACATTTGGTTTTCAAGAAGGCAAACTCCATATTCGGTATCTAGGGGTACCTATCATCTCTTCTAGATTGACCAAGACCGACTGCACTGAGTTGATCAACCGTATTACAGCAAGAGTCCAATCTTGGACTCATAGGTTTCTCTCTTTTGCGGGGAAACTCCAACTTATAAGGTTCGTTCTCCATTCCATTCAGGCGTTTTGGGCCAGTGTCTTTTCTTTACCTGCTTCTTTGTTCTTCGAATATTGAGTGCGGCTTGAGACAATTTCTTTGGAAAGGTTCTGCCTGGGAAAAGGCGGGGCCAAAGTCTCGTGGCTAGATATTTGCATGCCAAAATCTGAGGGTGGCTTGGCTATTAGAAATCTTAAATATTGCAATAGAGCTTCCTTGCTCAAATACATTTGGTTCTTATTTACTAATAAGGAGTCACTCTGGTGTCGTTGGATTCACTCAAATTTCTTAAAGAGAGTGAATTTCTGGATTTCTCCTCAACCAACCTTATGCTCGTGGGCTTGGAAAAAAATCTTGTAGCTCAGGCCCTACTTTCGCCAGTCGTTTCGTTGGAAAATTGGCAATGGATTGCGAGACATCTTTATGGCATGATAATCAAGCTTCCGTATGGTCCTTTGGACACAATTGTTTCTTCCACTTTGTAATGGAGGACTCGGGTTTATCTAAGATGGCGGATGTCTCGAATTGTACACCTCTCCCCCGACCTTTAAATCCTGCCTAGAAAGTTTGGGCTTCTCCTTGGCGGTGCTTTCTAATGTTTGTGACCGGTTCCTTTGGTGCGGTGATTCTTCGGGCCTTTTTTCGGTTGCTTCGGCCTGGAATTTAATCAGAGTTAAAAAGATCAAGTTCCTTGGGTGACTCTGGTTTGGGATAATGCCTTGGCACCGCGTTATCAATTTCTGTTATGGCTTATTGCCAAGAAGCGCCTACCAACTCAATCACTCCTACTTTCTTACGGTAGGATTGACTACTCGGTCTGTGCCCTTTGCTCAACTCAGCCGGACTCTATTGATCACCTTTTCTTTCACTGTCAAACCCTTGCTACCCTAGCTTATTTCTGGGCTTCTAGATGCAACCTACCTTGGAGAATCAGACCGTGGACCAAGACCTCCACTTGAGCTCTAAAGTTTTTATCGGGTAAGGGTTTCTTCCACAAAATTGCTAGGTTCTCTTTTGGAGCTCTGTGTTATCTAATTTGGAAGAAGAGAAATTGTATCATCTTTCGCGGTGAAACTGTTTCCGTGTCGGCTCTCAAAAATCATTTGATCAAAGTTGTCAAGGACAGAGTTCTCTCCTTCAAGAATGTGCCTCCTACCCCAAGAAATAGAAGACTTCAAAGGAATTGGGGCTTCGACCCCTTGGTCTTTTCTCGGTAGCTTTGCTTGTTGCTGTTGGTGCTTGTCTTTGTACCATCCTAGTTCTCTCGTCTCGCTTTTAAGTGTGTAGTAGAGGTTTGCTAGGTTTGGTTTTGCCTCGGCCCGGGTTGTGGGCGTTTTTCTTCTTTCTTTTGTTTTCCCTTCGACTCCCTTCCACTCTTCCTGTTGCACAATCAGAGTGTAAGTTGGCGCCGTTTCTTGTTTGTCCAAAGTTATCAATATATTTCTTACATTTCACAAAAAAAAAAAAAAAAAAAAAAAAAAAAAAAAAGATGACGTTCGTTCTTCCCAGGCGGTGGTTACGGTTAATCCTCCTAGCTCTATTGTGCCTTATTACAGGATAAGTTGGTTAAGTTGCTTCCTGACCCCCCTCCTTTAGTATTGCCTGCCTCAGCCCTAAACCGGCGCAGGGCAACCAAGAAGAGGTAACCTCCTTCTTCCTCTTTGTAAATATGCATTTTGGGTTTTGGAATATTAGAGGCATGCTCAACCCTGTCAAAAAGGCTGAAGTCAAGAGACTTATTACCTTTAATAACCTTTCTTTGATTGGCCTTATTGAGACTAAAGTTCCGAAGAATCTTTTTGTTTCTATATCCTCTCTTTTGTTTAAAAATTGGAAGTGGGTTGCGAACTATGACTTTTCCTCTCGGGGTAGAATTTGGGTTAGTTGGGACCCTGAGTTTATAAGCTTCGAAATTTTGTCTATAAATGATCAAGCTGTGCATGGTCGCATCAAATTCAACCATTCTGGTTTGGTGTGTTATGTTTCTGTTATCTATGATGAACACACTTACATCCAACACCGGCCTTTGTGGGAGGACCTCCTCCGTGTAAATGCACTCTTGCAGGATTCTGCCTGGATCATGGCGAGGGATTTCAACGCCATCAAGGATCCTCGGATCGAGTTGGGAGTTCAAATGCTTGGATCCCTAATTTTGATGAATTTAACTAGTGCTTAGCTCAGACTAAATTGGAGGATCTAAGATATGTAGGTCTTCGTTTTACTTGGTCCACCTTGGTTGGTGATAAAAGAAAAATGAGGAAAATTGATCAGGTCTTGGTTAATACGAGGTGGAAATTGGATTTCTCCATCTCGGAAGCTTCGTTCTTAAACCCTGGTATCTCAAATCACACCCCTATGATTATGAGAGTACTAAACCCGGTTTATAAAAAAAAAATCCTTTCAAATATTTTGACTTTTAGTCTCATCATCCGGACTTCCCCTCCATAGTTCGTCAGGCTTGGGATAGCCCAGTGAGAGGGGTACCTATGTTTAAACTGGTTTCAAAGCTCAAGGCTTTGAAGAGTCGGCTCAAGCTCCTTAACGGTGAGGCCTTTTCTAATATCTCTCAGAGGACAACGGAAGCTAGGGACGCCTTATGCTCCGCCCAGGTTGGTATTCAACTCGATCCTATGAATATTACTCTTGTTAAGCTTGAGAAGGAGCAGCGACGGACTTTTGTAGACCTTCGTGGTCAAGAAGAATCTTTCTTTAAACAAAAATCTAGAGTTAGATGGCTCAAGGAAGGTGATCGAAACTCTAAATTCTTTCATCATTCAGTTAAAAGGAGACAACTCAAAAACAGGATCCTCTCGGTTGAGGACCCTTCGAGCTCTATGATCACAGACCCTGACTTGGTGCCACAAGTCTTCGTTTCCTTCTTTTCTGATCTCCTCTCACCTCATACAGCACTCTTTAAGCCTTCATTGCAAGAGCTAAAATAGTTTGTTCGGCATCCTCTTATGGATGATCGAGTTTGTTCCCTTTATAGGCTGGTCTCTGATTCTGAAATTAAGTTTATTCTTCTCTCTCGCCAGGAGCGAAGCCCCAGGTTCAGATGGCTTCAGTTTTGAGTTTTTTAAGAGTAATTGGGACACTATGGGTTCGTTGGTGTTGGAAGCGGTCAGAGAATTATTCTCCTCGGGTCGGCTTCTAAGCGAAGTAAATAAACAATCCTCACCTTGGTGCCTAAAGTCCCTAACGCTTCGGCTGTTTCAATTATAGGCACATAGCATGTTGTAATACCATTTACGAGGTCATCACAAAGATTTTAGGTAATCGTTTGGCTGGAGTACTAAAAGACTTGATAGATCCATTTCAAAACGCTTTTGTCAATGGTAGAAAAATTAGAGACAATATTCTTATGGCCCAAGAACTGTTTGCTAGCTTCCATCATGACCCTTACTTACCCAAGTGTGCTATTAAGGTAGACTTTCAAAAGGCCTATGACACTGTACATTGGGATTTCCTCGAGCTTACTCTGCTGGCCTTTGGTTTTCCTCATTGGTTTCTTTTCGGGTGGACATGGCATGTGGCAAGGGGACCCAATGTCTCCCTACCTTTTTACTCTGGTGATGGAAGTGTTCTTAGGGATTCTTACTGATCGAACTTCGGCTAAGGATTTCAATTTTTTTTTTAGGTGCAAAGCAATTAAACTTTCTCACCTTTTCTTTGCTGATGACGTCTTTCTTTTTTGCTAGGGTGATTGGGCCTCGGTGGCTTTACTTAAGAGAGGATTGGATATATTATCCTCTTAGAGTGGGCTATTACCAAACAAAAACAAAAGTGAAAATTTTCTTTCCAATGGATCTTCGTCCCTCCATAGCAATTTCTTGCTGGCTTTTGGCTTTAATGAAGGAAAGCTTTCGGTCAGGTACTTAGGCATTCCTATGATATCTTCTAAGCTTGGCAAAGTGGATTGTGTTGCTCTGATAGACTGTATCACGGCAAAGGTCCAGTCTTGGGCGCATTGGTTTTTGTCTTTTGCTAGAAGACTTTCAACTCATAAGGTCAATCTTATATTCTATTCAAGCCTTCTGGGCCAGCGTTTTTACCTTGCCTGCCTCGATTTTGGAAGGCATTAAGCGCATTTTGAGACAATTTCTTTGGAAGGGCTCTTCTCTTGGGCGTGGTGGTGCTAAGGTCTCTTGGGATGACATTTGTTTCCCAAAGGAAGAAGGCGGGTTAGGCCTTCGTAAGCTGAAGGATTGCAATAGGGCAGCTATGCTTAATTATATTTGGATTCTCTTCACGGATAAAGAATCCTTGTGGTGTCATTGGATCCATACAAACTTCTTAAAGAAGGTAAACTTCTGGATTTCTTCCCGTCCCACTATTTGCTCATGGGCTTGGAAGAAAATCTTGCAACTTAGAAGAGACTTCCGTCTTTCCTTCCTTTGGGAAATTAGAAATGGACTCTCAATTTCCTTATGGCATGATTACTAGCTTCTTCGTGGCCCATTGGACTCTTTCGTCCCGACTTCATTCATGGATAGTCTGGATCTTCCTAGCTTTGCAGTGGTAGCGGATCTCTTCTCTCCGTGGGGCCGTGCGCTTAGATCTCTTTTGGAAAATTGGGGGCTCAACCTCCCGACCATCTCCTTGTCCCATGACCGGTTTTCCTGGCATGATGACTCCTCCAATTCCTTCTCGGTGGCCTTGGCTTGGAATATAATTAGGGCCAAGAAGGACCGTGTTCCTTGGGCGACTCTTGTTTGGGACAATGCTCTCGCCCCTAGATTTCAATTCAACCTTTGATTAATCTCTAAGAATCGCCTTCCTACGCAAATGCTTCTCCTCTCCTATGGAAGGATTGATTATGAAGTCTGCGCTTTCTGCGAGGTTGTGCTAGACTCTATTGACCATATATTCTTCGATTATCCTACATCGGCAACACTTGTTTATTTTTGGGTAGCCAGGTGTAATCTTCCTTGGTGCAATAGATCTTGGAATGACAACCTCTCTTGGGCCTTGAAATTTTTAAAAGGTAAAGAATTCTACCATTCAATTGCTCGATTCTCATTTGGCACTCTATGTCACCTTATTTGGAAGAAGATGAATAACATCATCTTCAGGGGGGAAGCCTTTGTGGTTTCTGCAATAAAAAATCACCTTATCAAGGTTGTAAAGGATAAAGCGCTAACTTTCTCAAATGTCCTTGACTCCTCAAGGAACATGAGGCTCCAAAGAGGGTGGGGTTTTGACCCCTTGATTTTCATTGGCCGTCCTTCATATTCCTAGGATCGCCCATGCTTACTGCTATCTAATCTTTTGTTCCCACTACTTCGGCTCTATGTTCTTCATCCCTTCTTTTAGATGTAGGTCGAGGTTGCCGGGCTAATTGTAGTTGTCATGTTTCCTTTGCCTTCTTTGGGCTGTTGTTAGCTTTGTTGCTTTCGTGTTTTGCCTCTAGCTTCTTACATCGGCTCCTTTTCACTCTTTTTGCTCCTTGCTTTTAGAGTGTAAGTTTTTGGCGCTGATTTTTGTACATTTGTCCTTAGCTCATTATAATCTTACTTTTACCAAAAAAAAAAAAAAAAAAAACAAGTTGCAAAAGTATTTGCCATCAATGTTTTGACATTGAAAGGAAAACTTTCATAGTTGCTCCATAAGATTAAGATGAGCAAAGAAATGCAAATGAAGCTCTAAATTGCTCTAATAAGGAAAAATAGATACGTGCTATGGAAGAGAAAATGAAGTTAATAAAATCAAATCATGTTTGGGAACTAATTGATCATCCAAAATGATGTAAAGCTATTAGAAACAAGTGAATTATTAAAATAAAGCATAAATTTGATGGCTCAATAGAAAGATATAAAGCTCACCTTGATCGAACCCTCAAGTAAGCAAGCCGGGAGCTTGAGGAGTCGCCACTGTCGCCGTCGAGTTTCTGTTCGAGCCACAAGCATCACATTCTCGATGCCACTGTGCCACCATCACCGTGGAACTCATGAGTTAACTCCTAATCTTTGATTAAGTAGTTAATTACATTTAGGGGTAGGTTAGTTTAAGGTTAATGACAGCTAGTATTAGTTAATTTTAATTTAGCCTTAATTACAATTAAAGACGGTTTAGATTAAATTTAAGTATGATTAGATTAATTAATCTAATTTAGTTTAATTAATCATGATTTATTTTATTAATTGTCAATTGTTTAATTAATCATAATTATTTTAATTAATGTCAATTAATTTTTTATTTATTATAGTTAGGTTAACTAATTGAGTTTATCCTAACAAATTGTAATTAGCATAATTAGTCACCTTAGCCTAATTAATTGTGATTAACTTAATTAATTGTGATTAGGGTAATTAATGACGGATTAATCGTTAAGTAGAATTTCATGCTCTTTTTTCTAGTTGAGATTGTGTCTAATTTTGATCATTTGAGCTTGCGATGCTATGTTATTGATTGCTCAATTATAGATTTTATTTATTTATTCCCAAAAAAAAAAGTTTTATGGGCAAGAAAATAGAGAATTTTGAGGTGTCGGGTTTGGATGCCAAATTTTACATGCTAAATAAAACAATGGTGTTTTAAAATGAAAGTATGCAAAATTTGACCGGTTGATTTCAAATACATAACTACATACGAATATTTTACTGAAATTTTTAAGTGTGAAAAAATTTGCCAAAATTGATTATTTGAAAACGAATTCTTTTGTTACAGGCTAATTAATGATAGTAAGAATTGGCTTGATTGTTGGTATATTTAAGTGATCATTTAATCGAACTCGTCACCCAATGGGAGTTTGGGGGCAACACCCGATTTTTATCGGATACTTGGCGAGGGTCCAAATATCGAGTCGTGGTTGAGGCCGAATCGATGCTTATTTATGGAATGCCGTCTAAGCAAGGATTCTAGACGATACCGTACCCTATGGGACGGGACAATACCTGTCATGCCGGAAGACTACCAACTCTTATACTGACCATGGCCTGAGAAGTTGTAATAATTGGAACACATGTGTTGATAATGCGCTTGGAATATTTTAAATATGTTTTGATTATTATTTATGCGTGTTGCACTATTATTAAAATGTGAGATGTACTAATATGCAGGGGTGTGCCAAGGCAAAGTAATTTTGTATTGCTCGTGTTTAGTTTGCCTCCAAGACGATTTCGCGGCCTAGTCGAGGCTTAGGCTATTAACTCGCTGAGATTTTATATCATCCCGTTGTTGTTAAATATTTTCAAGTCCATAGTATGGAAAACCGTTGCGTGCGGTTTGGGGTCCCAATGGACCAAAACACGAGTGTACCTAGCATCACTTTTGGTTGGCCTCGTCGTTAATGAAATTTAGGTTAACCTCGACCCTTTCTGACCCTTTTTGTCTGTTGATCATTAAGAAGTTGTCTTTTGACATAGACTTGTGAATATCAAATTTCTTGGGGTTAACAAATGGATAAACAAATGTGCTGCTTTTGGAAATTTTCTATTTTGTTTTACTATCTCTGTTGTTTGCTGGTTGACTGGGTGGTTATATAAATTGCTTCCATATATGTTTATTCGAAAGAGAAAAAATGGATCGATGACGTGTCCAGAGACGTTGCAATTTAATCTACTGTCATGGGATGTTCGCTCGCTCGGAGTTCGGGGTGTGACAAGAATAGATGTCTCGTTTCATTTGTTGTGCTGGAACATTTACATTTTATCTCTTAATTCAAATAGATTTTAAACGATTAATACATGGTCTCGACCTTTAATTAGCTAAAGATGCTGTGATTCACTAAGCAACAAGTACGGAAGCTTTTAGTATCACCGTAATTTAGCATTTCCTGAATAATAGTACAAAATATGAGAGTAACTTCCTTTTTACTCCACATTGTTCTCACTAGACCATAGTCATTTCCTTATATTCTCGTAACTTCTGTGCACTCAAGTTCGTAACTTTCTTTTGATGTACGTTATTTTTTTTTTCCAGAAATATTGCAAAGTAGCTTCCCTATGGAGGTCCTCAATGTCAATTCTCCTATTATTTATAACATATGACCTCATTGATTGTAATTTCTCTTTTTACATGATAACATTGTTCCGACGATGATAATTTTTGTTATGTTCTCACAATTTTTATACTCCAGCGATTGCTTCTTTTGCTGTTCATAATTCTCCTAAATAACGACAGTAATTTTACTTTTATTCTCATAAATTTTGAGGTCTTATTGGTCGTAACGGTACACATAAATTTCTCATGGGGTTCGTCAAATTTTCTTTCCTATTTTTAATAAACTACCTTATTGATTCTAACTTTTTTTCCCTCTATTTGGTAACTTTCTTCGACGGTGGTAAGTTTTCTTTAAGTATTGATATATCTTGCCTTAGTGGTCATATCTTTTATCAGCTGTTCGGAATTGTCCTTAATATCGCTATTTGCTCGTAGATTGTGAGGTCAACTCTTTTGAATTTTTTCACACGACTTTTCCTATGAGGTTCGTGACTTTCCCATGAACTATGTGATGAAGTAAATTGTCTTATATATTGAAACTTTTCAGGAAAGTTATGCAAAAATTATTAAATTTTGTTTGAAACACAATCAACTTCTAAACCTTTCAATATGTTGAGTGAAGTCCTAAATCTTCTTAATAAATTGTAATCAAGTCATTTCGATGGTTGGTATCTAGTACTGCTTATGTGTTATGGAAAAATTGCTTATAACATCCTTCAATTTCACTTTTCAACATAATTTTGGGACTTAAATTGCATTTTCTGATAAAGGTTAAGGACTTAATTAAATTCGTTGAAATATTTAGGACTTAATTACAGTTTTTTGTAAAACTTGACAACTTGATTCAACCTACTAAAAGATTTAGGACTTGCAATGCAACTTTCACCTTCCCTTTTTCCCTACCTTTAGTGATTTCCCAATTGATCGTAACTTTTCTTTGGCATTCATAATCATCCTAACTAGAAAATAGATTATTTGCAAAATATCTATTTGTAACTTTTCTTTGGAGAACGTAATTTCCCTTTTGTCATTGTAAGATATGTGAGTCTTATAATTCATAATATTGTATAAAAACTAATTTATCTAAGCCAATAGTAAATTTCTTCATCATATTATTAGTATATATACCTTAGTAAATTCTTAAACTGTTATGTTTGAACTCTACAATGTAAAATTCAGGGTATTTTCTCAAAATGAGGGAGAAAAAATAATTCTTCCTAATTGGAGATTGAGACGTATGGATATCGGTAAGTTAAAATAAAATATATTGTCCTACCACCCAACAAATTTGCCTAACAAGCAGAGTGGCCCCAACAAAGCTTTCGAGTTCTTTAATTATGTTGAGGTATAACCTTTAATCAACAAAGTTTTTTGAGTTCTTTAATTGTGGTGAGGTATAACCTTAAACACCACTGAGGATCCACACCCTCGATTTTTGGTTAAGGTTGTAAATTTTATTAAGCTAATGGTAAATTTCTCCATCCTATTGTTAGTAAAATGTCTAAAAAATCGGAGCCATTCTTTAGATTTCATAAACTTTTTGCGACCTACGAGTCCATGATTTCACCCAGTTTCCATAACTTTTTTTCCGACCCTTTCGTCCGTAAATTTTCCTTAAAATCACGATGACGGTAGCATTACCCGTGAGAGTATCTATCGCGTCTCGTCTCGTCTCGTCTCGTCTCGTCTCACTGCCCGAAAGCCGGTCTCGTCAAAACCCTAAAACAGATCTAGGGAAGGCGACTGGTCTACCCTCGCCAAGCTCGACGCTTTGTCCATCTCTTGCTCGATGAAGCCCTCGTCCTCGGCGGATCTGTAGCTGCTGATCCAGCCCGTTTCGCTCGGCGCGAGGAAAGCTATGGAGGGCCTGTGAAAACGTCTCGCGCTTCTTCGTATCTCGCCTCGATTTTGTCTCTCCGGGAACGGTCCCCTCGGGAACCGGCGGGCTCTTGTTCGCGGCCCAGCTATCGCGTCAGAGGTCGCAGGTAGCGTAAAGTCCTCTCCGGAATCGAAAAGTTCTTTCATTTTTGTCGGTAGGACTGTGATAATGTGATGAGAAGGAGCTTTCCCCCGCCCCCTTAATTTCCAATTGCATAACATGGTTGCTCGATCCTGGCTGCGGACAAAATCGATGGTAGAAAGAGGCCTGTCTTTGATTTTCTGATTGTAGTTTGGAGATTCGATGTCTTTTCGTGATACTTTCATTATTCATATAGAGTTGATGTATTTTTTATTCTCTACTTTAATTTGATGTATTGACGCTTTATATGCATATGTTTTGGTCAAATTTTCCATTTCAATTATCTTGGTGATGGTGGCAAGAGTTATTCTAATATTGTAACTTGCATTTGATTAGTGGTAAGTTGGAATTTTGATCCGCAAATGATCTCACTCCTACTGGATGATCTTGGCACTCGTAAATTTGCGTGAATTGAGCTCTGTATTGCCTGTATAGGACAATGATCGAGGAAGAAATTGTGTTCAAATAATGTAAGGTTTTTTGCTGTTGAGTCATTGTTATTTCTAGTAATTTGAGTCGGTCCTTCTGTTTTATTTTGTGAAACGACAACTGTATCTCATTTATATCTGTAAAAAGAAGAAAATTCTGTCTGGTTAATATTAAATTATGAATTGGCGGACATTGGAAATATACTGCTATGATGTAAGGCGGTTAGGAGCCTTCCTTTGATCTACCAGCTCACAACTCATTATCACACCTGATTTTTCCATGTTGCATGGATTAGTTGTAAGTTAGTGATTTACCGGCATGATACTTGCATGCGTCTGCTGATCTTGAACTTGAGTTAATTAGGTATGTGTTATTAATTGGATGATGTGTTGAATGCATTTTACTTTTCTTCTACGGAAACTTAAGTGTTTTACTATGACCCCTTTTATAGCATGCCACTAGATTTCCTTTTTGTTACTTTTTCCCTTAAGGATAATGGTTTTCTTTAGTGTTCACTCAAATATTTTTTTTGGGGGAAAACATTTGAACTCCTCACGTGAGATGTTTACATCTTTGGCTTTTTTTTTTTTTTTTTTAATTGTTTCTAATGTTCTTCTGTTTATTCATGCTGACTTAGGAATCTATTTGTCCCCTAACAAAAATGGCTGGTCAGAGGAATAGCTATGGGAAGCGGGCTCATTCTCAGTCTGACTATGCTGAGAATGGAGGAAGTAAAAGGAGAAATGGTGGTGATGATAGAGACCAGTTTGTTATAAACTCAGATGATACTGTCTATCGTTATCTGTGCCCAGGAAGAAAGATTGGAAGTATTATTGGAAGAGGAGGGGAGATTGTCAAGCAACTAAGGGCAGACACTAAATCCAAGATTAGGATTGGTGAGACAGTGCCTGGATGTGAGGAGCGCATTGTCACCATTTACAGCTCTAGTGATGAGACTAATGCTTTTGATGATAGCAATAATTATGTGTGCCCAGCTCAACATGCTTTGTTTAAGATTCACGAGAGAGTAGTTGCTGAAGAGTTGAATGGTGATGACGATTCTGAAGGGCAGCAAGTTACTGCCCGGCTTCTTGTACCATCTGATCAGATTGGATGTGTCATTGGAAAAGGGGGGCAGATAGTGCAAAATATACGCAGTGACACTGGTGCACAGATTCGCATTCTTAAGGACGACCATTTACCTTCATGTGCATTAAATTCAGATGAGCTTGTGCAGGTAAACAAAATTTCTCTTCCTGTTCTTCTGTATAGCGTCCTTGGTGCTCATTTTGAATTAGCCTTTGTAAAGCAATTAGATATAATGGTAACTAGCTCATGAAAGCAAGGTCAACTTCAAATTTTTTTTGGCCCATACAGCACTTGTAGGGATTGTTCAGTACTTTGATGCGTTAGAAAGTTTTTGATGCCGCCCCTTTTGGATGTAGGATTTTAATGACATTATTTACTTGCTGAATGATTTTAGTTAGATGTCAATCTCATCATTAAAGGCATGGAATATGCAATTTTTTCTAAAGTCAACTTTGTTTATATGCCATAGAACCTGTCGTCTTATAATCTGTTTTCTTTAGCAAGAGACATTTGTTGGCTCTCTTCTTTTGCATCTGCTACTTTGCAGCAGATGCTGTGATTATATTGATATGTCTTGTTTCATTAGCTGATTGAAGCTCATTAAGTTTTCTGGTGTTGGTTTTTAGATTTCTGGGGAAGCTGCAGTTGTGAGAAAGGCTCTCCATCAGATTGCATCTCGCCTGCATGATAACCCATCAAGATCTCAGCATTTGCTCACTTCTGCTGTTCCTAACATGTATTCTACTGGTGGTTCACTGATTGCTCCTACTGCTGGTGCCCCAATTGTGGGTGTAGCACCGTTGCTTGGTCCTTATGGAGGATACAAAGGTGACACTGGTGATTGGTCACGCTCCTTATATTCAGCATCAAGGGATGACGCTTCACCAAAAGAATTCACACTTCGCTTGGTTTGCCCGATTGGAAATATCGGTGGTGTCATTGGCAAGGGTGGTACCATAATCAACCAGATAAGGCAGGAATCTGGGGCAGCTATCAAAGTTGATAGTTCGGCAACTGAGGGAGATGACTGTTTGATTACTATCTCAGCAAAAGAGGTGAACTTCTACACTTGGCATCTTTTAGATTGTTTGTTGTATCTTATGGGTGATGTTACTAATTAGACCTAACAATTAGTTAAATTGTCTTTGTTGATTTAGATTTTCGAAGATGCATTCTCTCCTGCTATTGAAGCTGCAGTGCGTCTGCAACCAAGGTGTAGTGAGAAAATTGAGAGAGATTCGGGGCTCCTCTCATTTACAACCCGACTGCTTGTGCCAACCTCAAGGATTGGCTGTCTTATTGGTAAAGGAGGGGCTATTATAACAGAGATAAGGAGACTCACAAAAGCTAATATTCGCATATTGTCAAAGGAAAACCTTCCAAAGATTGCTGCTGACGATGATGAGATGGTGCAGGTAATAGAGTTAGGGAGTTTCTGCCCTACAGTTTTTTGAGCAGTTACCTGCTTATAGTATTAACAGATTGATCTAGTGACTATATAAACTTGGACCTATAAATGGTTGTTTTGCTTATTAGATTTCTGGAGATCTTGACATAGCAAAGGATGCTCTGGTACAAGTAACAACACGGTTGAGAGCAAATGTGTTTGACAGAGAAGGTGCATTGTCTACTTTCGTGCCTGTTCTTCCATACCTCCCTGTGCCTGCCGATGCTTCGGATGGTCTAAATTATGATAGCAGAGAGAACAAAAGACATCCACGGGGTCACTCCTATTCTAGTGGATATGGTGGTTCAAATGATCTAGGAGTTGCTGACAGTTATGGAGGATATGGTAGTCCACAGGTATTAAATCTGTTCAAAGTTCGATGCTTAGTTGCTGGGTTTTTGTAACGCTTGTGCACTTCTCATATTTGTAGTGGTTAAGACTTGTTAACTGTTCACTCATACTTTTATAAAAATTATGAGCAATCCTTTGATTTCAATTGTAGGTTGGTGGCGGCGGTAGTGTATATGGTGTATATGGTGGCTATTCTTCTGGACGTGCTGGCTCTTCTGGGTATGATTTCTTATTCTCCTTTCATGATCTTTCTAGGTTTTTAAGAAGGGTTCTTGGTATTGCTAACGTGGTATTGCCAGAATCTGTAGAGACTTAATTTGATAAATGTGGCTTTACTCTCAACTGGGCTTTTCTGGGGCGAACAGAAACACTCGTGATTTAGTTCTTTGTCGCTTGGGCATGGTTTCTTGGTTTGGGTTGTGGGCTGTCTTGATTCAAACATGAATTAGAACTCATATAATGTAGTGTTCTTCATTTTATCACTACAAGAAGGTTAAAACTCACCTAGTTGCTTCAATGTTTCATGATATCATGGGCATGCACTCTCTATTTCCTCATTAAACAAGCAGAGGTTGGATTAGCTCTATATAAATTCTCACTTCCTTTATTGATCATACCTTGTGTAGACAGGTTGAGAGACGCTTGTTAGTTTCAAGTAAACAGGTTTATGACCTTAATGTATGCCCCAACATGTGGACACTCTTACATACAAACACAAAAAAACTCTTACTGTACATCTAATTGGGGAAATTTGTAGACAAGAAAAGAGATTGATGGGGAAGATTTGAATTGTTTGGTGTGATTAAGTGGATGGAAAAGGAAAGGATTTGGATGAGTGCTTCCTGATGTATAAAGCCAGTTTTAAGTGAAGAAGGCCTCTCCTCGCAATACAGTCCAATCTCTCTACGATGCCAGTTCATCCTCCCAAAAGTGCAGTGATTTTGAGAATACTTGATCACTTTACTCATTTTTTTTTCAATTTTCTTTATTTCACTTTATCGTGCTACAATAATCTTCTACTACAACCAGAAAGGTTACTCCTCCTTAATCCTTTCTCTTCTTTCCACTGCCTCCTTGTTGAACACAGTGTTATAAGTTACTGTCAATTAAAACAATTCAATGACTAGTTATTCAATTTTTTTCAAAGTCTTTATATGGCAATGGACTTTTGATTTTTTTGTTGTGCCTGTGCATATATTGGAAGTAAGAGTAGTTGAAATTGATGATCTTACATTTGCAATATTCCCAATTCAAAATATTGGTATCAATAATGAGATTGTTTTTATGAAAGCTTATGCTTTCTCATGCCTTCACAGTTTGTTCTGTCCTTTGTTTGCTGGATTTTTATTGTGTGAGCGATCTGTCTGAGGCTTGAACTTTTTAACCTGTTTAGGATTGTCTGCTGAAATTGTCATGCCTAAAATTTGGATGATAATCAAACGTGAACACTGTTCAAACACACTGTATTTGATCAATAGGGCTCTTTTTTCTGTAAAGTCTAATAGAACTAGCCTCCATAGTTTGCTGTGCATGTCGTAGGATGCAAATTGCTGAACACTTCTTGCTGATCTGTTTATGCACCTTCCTCCTGATCTTTAGCTTCTATTTCCAGGGTATCTGGGCAGAACCCTGTTTCCCGCCGGAAAAGTTATGGTTACTAGTAATTGATGCTGAAAAATTGCAGGTAGAACACGTTTCCTTACCTGAAGGGACTTTCCTTTGAGATAGGCTAGTCACATCTATTTGACAATTTGCCATCCTAACCTTTCCAGTTTGCCTGTGCGTCGTTCTGATGTTCTTGCCTTTCCCGCCCCATCAAAACAGCTGATTTACACGAAGCCTGAAGTCAACCTACCGCTTTTTATTGATGAAGCCCCCTGCCTTAACCAGAAGACCTGATGAACAAGGATTTGTCAAATTGATGGCCTACCTTGATGCTTATGTTAATGAGGACCTACTTTATATGAAGACCATAATCCCTCTGAAATTTGCCATGCCTGTGACAATGAATTGACCAAGATCTTTGTGCTTCCAACAACCACTATGAGCAGCATGTCTTTTTCCAATGTTTTTTCCTCCTCTTGTTAATCAAAAACTTAGTCCAAGTTGCTTCAGTCCTGTGGTAGTTGTATGGAGTGGAGTGTTAAGTTTTATCAGATAATTCTCAGCTTGTGAAGATTATGGCAGTTTCACGTTATATGGTCCTACTTCAGACTTAGTATAATGCTGATGGCTTTTACAGCCTCCACTTTGCTTCCCTCACACAAAAAAGTACAGCCACAAATCCAGGCAAAAATGAGTATTATGGATCTTGGCCATATTGATATTGCAATTCCAAAATGATATCTTGAAGTACGTGAATCAGAAACAATAAACCCAACCCTCACTTTGCCATGGTTTAAAAATATCTCATAGGAAAGCTTTAACTTTTGGTCACTGCTCATGAGCGTTTTTTTGTGTTAGCATTTTGATTTTGCTTATATTTTATGTATTTTCCCCTTTCATGGTTGGAAAGTGGGGGTTGCCTTTGTGAAGAAAGAAGTAGAGAATAAAAGAATGGTTGCAAGTTGTGACTGCCCTTGCATTATATTTTTCTAATTGCCAGTTCCTTGATGCTGACCAACAAAATGGTTTTCAATGTGTGACATCAGTGCAAAGGGCTATTCTGAGATAGGGTTTAGGCTTATGAGATTTGCTTATGGTACTTGCGTCCTGGTGGGTTCATTCAGCTGATATTATATTGAGATTTAAAATCTCATAATCTTGAAGTCCTTTTACACTCTGGAATTGAAGCATCTCAGGTGGAAGCTTATGGCAATTTCTGGGTCTTGGGTTTAATGCCTCTGGAAAACTGAGGCTTTCGGTTCTTATAGGGGTACATAAGTTCATTGACATCTGATATGTTTAGTATCAGTCTCTCTTTCTCTCTCTCCAGTGGGTAGTGGATGATGTTTTCAATTGAATGAAATGTCTAATGCCCATAAGGCACTGTTCATCTACCCAGTGCTTCAGACGTCAGAGACTTGTCCAGGTATTGGCTTACGGTTATTGGAGAAGGGTTGGTTTATCTCTTCAGTTTATATGGATAAATTGTATATTTGGGTTGGGGGTTGTTTCTAACATTTTGTCTCATGACATTTGTATTACATTGGCAGGTCTCGTGAAATCCCCGAGGTACGGTCAGTTTTTTTTTTGGTTGTTTTTGGGGTGGGGGGTGTGTTTGGGGTTCAGGGGTCTGGTTAGTATTTACAGTGAAGATTTTCTTATGTTCTGTCTTTTGCTGACAGACGTTGGTTATGGTAGCATTAGGGGTAAGAAAGGAGATTGAGATAGGAAATGTTTTTGCTATTGAAAACAAAGGAGCGTGTTCTGTTGGAGGTGCAGCTTAGCTTGCCAATTTACTATTCTGTATGTAATGTTTGCGTCAGTGGTGAATTTCTGTATAGAGATACCTAAAATTAAATTTAGATTGTGTAGCGTACAGTCTTCTACTCTTGTCTCTAGGAATTTAGATAGCACAACTTGGACTACTCCGGTCTTTAATTCGAGCATTGTTAGGTGGAATTGCTTGGATTGTGGTGAAACTGTTGCAGTACTTGGTGTAGTACTGAAGTATTTATTACTAAATACATAAGTCTGTGTTGCACGTTGGAAAAAGAGGTGAATTGTTTGTCTAATATTGAAAAAGAGTATTCGTAATACTATCTTACATTAAGGAACAGAGGATATGTTTCCTGGAAATCACATCCCGTTAAGTTTGACCTAGTGAAACGAACCTATTTCCTAACAAAACAGCTGTAGGTGCTATGTCCAAATAGCATTGTCAGGCTGCTTGCCTAGCCTTCGGCCGTCTCTGGTTAAAACCCGATGGTTTGTGGGATGGAATTTGATGAATTAATCTTAGCATAATTGCAAATACAATACTATATTTGCTTGAACTCTCTTTAACTTAGAACTGGAACGTAATATCTCGAAGACACTCTTGGGTCTGTAAGATCATTGAAGAACATCCGCTAACCATTTGAACGGCTATTTGGATCAACCCGAAACAGCGCTACTATCTCTATACAGCTAAACGTATGCCGGTCGCTGGACGTTCAAGCAATAGCAAGTTTGATTGTCAATAAATCTTTGTCCACAGGTCCGGACGGCAAAATCTCGACTAAATCGAAATTGAAGAAATGATAAAAAGAATTTGGAAATCATATTTTTTAGAATGTTGTGTGATATTGTAATGTCGATGGTCCATGATATGAATGTCTTGGTCTGGTGCCAATATCGACAAAATGGGCATGCGATTATAGCAAAGGACGAGTGTTAGTCATGACGATGCTCAGGAAGCGTATTTGTTTTCTTCCCTGTGCCAACCTTTGAAGGTCCAAGTGCAGAATAAGTGAAGGAAGTCGATCGCGTACCTCCCCAAAATTACTCTGGGGAAGGAAATTAGAACGCTTTGCACATTTAATTTGCATTCGGTAGAACCCGAGTCCGAAAAGTAGCCTGGCTACACCTTACTGCATGCCCGCTAAACTTTCGCTCGGTTGTAAAAAACGCTCGGTCTTCTAAGAAAACCAATTTTGCTACCGAGAGCAACTCTCGCAACTTACAATTTGCCTCACATATTGGTCATTGGTCCCAAATATCGACAAGTTTGAGACATTATTATCTTATACGGTTGTAAAGTTGGTTGCACCATCGGGGATAATGACATTTGTATAGAATGCCATTATATCCATAGCAAATAGAATGGGAGGTTCCACAAACATTTTGTTTTGGTACATGATGGTATGCAAATGTAAGTGTCATTTGCCATAACTTACATGATGATCATAATATGCATTTGCATTGCTTCTTCAATTTGGTTCATATCGATGATCCTCCATTGTTTTAATGTGTTTTTATGTATTCATAAATTCTAAAAGTATGGAAACATTCGATCCATAGATGAAAATCTTTCATCTATTTCTATATCAATGATAACGATAGGAATATGGATGAGTATCATGAATCCGTCCGAAATGCAGAACCAGTGAGGAAAATGATATCATGCTGCACTGCCCCACATGTCTCTCCAATCCGAACGAAGTACACGAGGTAAACGCTGCAAGCAGAAAGTGATTCTGGCAAAAGTTGAATCTAGTTAATTTTTCTCACCTAACACAAGTGACTTCGTTTCAAGGGAAAGAAAAGAACAGCACCGACTGGTAAAAGCAAATCCTTCGGTACAAGTACGGAGGATAGAAAAGGGTAAAGGTGGTAAAGGTAAAACAGACAGAAACGTTGATTGGTCTTAAAAGGCTCATGAGACAGAGTTTGGTTGATGGGGATTGATCCTTGAAGGCCTTTTGAATTCTCTTTCGGTGTTTGAGGCCATGCAATGGTCACATCCAAACTCTAATCCATCCTCCCAAGTAACTTTGAGCTTCTCTACTCTTCTGTCCTGTGTAGTGTTTGAGTGATAAACAAGGACACAGATTGGACAGGTCAACAGAGCCTGCCATTTAAAAAAAAAAAAAAAACCAGAGCCTGCCATTTCCTGTGTGAATTATGTAGGCATCATTAAAGGCCATAGGTTTCACTTCCCTATGAAAGAAGAAGAAGAAGAAATACTCTTCTTACCCTTGTGTGTGTGTGTGCATATATATATATAAACTCCCTCGACACCGTCTTTCCTTCAGACCCGATTCGTCCATCTTCTGTCAAGAAAAGTCTCTGCTGTCCAATTGGCTTCTTTCTTTGCTTCTTCTCCTCTACCGTCTCTCTTTTCTGGCAAAAACTGCTTGTTTTCCAGTCACGGTGAATAGATAGGCATGCACTGTCTGATCATTCCAAAATGGATTGTTTAAATCCATACCTTATTCATGTAAAAGGGTCGTTGAATTAATTCCGGTGGGAAGAATTTCTGCTGCTTTACCTCCAGTCTGATTGGACCAGGCTCTGGAATGTTTATGTCTGTTGGGATTCGTGAAATATCCCTAGTTCATGCAATATAGGGTTCAAGAAAAGGCCCTGTTAACTTCGTGAAGGATCTGCATATTTTGCTTGATGCACTTATTCATCTCATGTCTTGCATGTGGGAATGAGTTCTTGCATTGCAGCCAAGGATGACTTGCCGGCACATGGCTCGAGTTAAGATTTATTATAACGATTTGCCATTTCAAAAACATTGGAGATAGCCAATACAATTATTATTGATCATATGACTTAATCATAGTTTGCCGGCAAGTCGTCCCTGGCTACATTGCCATCTCCTTTTCTCATGCTGGACTCATGATGATGACGACGACCAAGAGCATGTCGCACTTTTGCGGAGAATGAGGAAGCGAATAATGACAGTGGCATCAATAGGTTTGTGAAAAACTCCCCTTCTTCTCTTTTCATCCAATCATCGATTCAGTGTCAGTTCTAGTAGCTTGCTATTTTCTTTGCTACTAATATTTTGTGATGAAGAATTTACTGAAATGCGACATCATAATTAAACTTCAAAACCTACTGGTTTGAGGAACTCATAATTGCGCTTATGGAACTCTACTCTCTGGATCAACAAGGACAACCTGTTTGGGAAAAGTTAATATTTTTCAGTTCCTTATAGAGTTTTCAGGCATGAAAATTTGACATTCGGTTAATATCGGGGCAGGGCTCTTTGAAGAAAGACAAAGAACATCGAGTGTCTACATCTGTTTTGAATTTATAATGTCAAATACAAGATTCATTCTTCATGCTAGATAAATAGTTTAATACTGCAGTAGTAGATGCTTTGCTCATTATAACACGCAGCAGACAGACAGAAAAAAGGATAGCGTGGGTTTTTTCAGGGACAGAGAAAACTCTAGGGTTAATTAAGGTGGAAGTTATCCGGCACCACCACAGTATTCCGAGTTCAGCCAGTTTGCTTAAACATTGAAATTTCATGCTCCTCCAGAAGTTCTTTTTGCAGGACTCTACCATTTGCCCATGAGGAATGAGCTATTACATTTGTAAATTCTAGCATTCGATCATTCGGTGTCTATAAGAAATTCCTAATGTTGTTTTTCTAAGGAATCGAAATACCATTTGGCCTGAAGATTAACTTGTACATCTCCTTGCGGGAAGAACACAGTCAAATCACGGTTAACACAATTAATGGTTGGTTGGTTCCGCCAGTTAGTCAAAAAGTTGAAGCCACTATTGGGCACAGAAAAATCTAAAAGTGCTAACACTAAAAGGAAACATTAGCGCCTCACAATCTGATCCATCCAATCAGAGTCCACTTACAGCTTGGGTAAATGCATATCACCATCTCCGCACCTATATCAAAGCCTGAAATTTCAAGAAGAAGAAAGAGTATGGACCACTCACCAGCTTCACACCATAGTCAAAGAACTACCCATAAATCCGAAACCAGTCGAGTGCAACAAGTACAATGAAAGCTAAAAACCCTTTGATTCTCACATACAAATTAACGAGGGAAAGACACAAACAGGAAACAGCTGAGTCTGAGGCAACAACAATCATGACATAAGCAAAATTTTACGAGAGAAAAGAAGAAAAAAAGAGCTGCTGTTGCACCTAGAGACCACGAAATTAACCGAAGAAGCCGTGGATGATTCTTAGTTCATCCAAATGGCGAAGATCAAAGTGATATAAGACCTTCTTTAAGAAGGAGAGCAAACATAAGGATGAGGAAGCCGATGGTGATGCACTGAGTGGAGGCGACCAGCGTCTGAGAATATGCGGACAAGGTGATTACCGCGCCAACGGCTCCAATCAGAAGAGCACTCAGATTCCGATTCATTGTCGCTCTCCTTAATTTTCTTCTTCAAAGAGAGGTTTGCAAGATCTTTTTTGTACTTTGTGAGAAACCCATTTCCGTCCATTCGTGATATAGTCTCCAAGAACGAAAGTCAACTCCTGGTGGATATGGATCTGGACTTGGACTTTTTATTTTTGAATACGTCATCTATTTTGACATTTTTTAATCGCGGCTAGGATCAGCCCTTAAGTAGGATGTAAAAAGATCCAAATTTTTGTTCTTTCAATCAAATTCTTGAACTTTTGATGTGTCTAAGTAAACTCATGAATTAGCATAATTTTTGTAAGTCGGTCAGACTCCAAATCGGCTAAGTTGAAGTTGATGTGTTTGACGGAGCAAACAAGAATCTGATTTCGAAAGTTCAATTGTAGCGTTTACGTTGAGAAATCTCATCATCAAAGGTTGGGTTGTCATTTCATCTTTGCAATTTCTACTTCTGCAGATTAGCTGATGGTCCCCCGTGCCAAAAAAATCTTTTTCCACCTTTCTTGCATTGACGAACGTGCAGATCCAACTCCCCACATCTAGAACTAAAAGGACTTGATTAGGAATGTTATGCAAGCTCATGGACTTAATTAGATAGTTTAAGAACTTGATGTTTGAACGGGGACTTTTACCTAATGAAAATGGATTACTAAGGGTGAGCGATTAATGCATTTTGACTGCAATTTATACTATGATTTTGTTAATGAATGTCCCAATAATACTTAAGAAAACTTTGTAAAACACACTAACTATCCTCATGTTATGTGTGATCTTTGCTATAACGAATGAAGTATTCCAAATATTGCATATTGTGTCTATATATGTCTTTAGAATTCAATTTTCATTTTGGAAAATTTGCATCCACAATCCTCGAGGGAAAGCATTTTGTTTGCAGTATAATACCTGCTATAAAGGAATTGGAGTCTTAATCCTTTAATTTTTAATCGAAAAAATAGATCAGGAAGTCAAAAATTTCATGTATAGAATGCAATTGAGTCATGATCATTTTAATCTGGAATATTTGCAAAACTTTGTGAGAAAGTGCAAGTAAGTTCCTCTGTCATCCGGTCTCCAATTTCTTCTACAAGACAACTTCTAAGGTTGCCATGTGGACAATTTTTCAATTTCCTGAAATATTTTTTATTAACCAAGTATCTGTTTATTTAAGAAGGATCATATGACCAAAGGTACTCAAGATAAAAGTTAAGTACCAAAAATTTATTCTTTTTCCCCCAAACCTTTGGTAATTCCAAACTGCCAATTATCAACTAAGAGCCTGTTTGGGAACATTTATATTCCTTTGTTTTTTTGTTCTTTTTAAATTTATTATTTTTTTGTTCTTTTAAAAAAAAAATTTTTCTTTTTTCGGCCGGTCAAAGAACAAAATCCGTTTAGTAACACCAACTTCTTTTATGTTTCTTGGAATGAAAAAGTAGTCACGGAATAGATTTGAAATAAAAACAAAAAACAACAAAAAACAAAAAAAGTAACTTTTTGTTCTTGAGAATAATTTCTAAAAATAAGCCATTTTTCTTTTTTCTTTTTATTTTATTCTTCTCTCTTGTCGTGGCCACCATAGGCCACCTTCACCACCCGAGGCCAACGTTGACCGTTGGCCCTCGACTAACGCGCCGCCGCCGACCGTCGACCGTCAATTGGCGTCGCCGTCGCCGGTGACTGCCGTCGACCACCACCATCCTCCAACTATCAACTGCCAACTGCTGGCGCCGACCACCGCTGTCCTTCAACCGCCTACCACCGTTGCCTGACCATCGACCGCCACCGCCAACCATCGGGCGGCGGTGGGCAAGGGCAACAAGCAAAAAGCGGCGGTCGGGCGACAACAGGTTGGTGTTTGGCCGTTCATGAGCTAGAAGAAAAAACAAAAAAATACAAAAATTGGTGGATCGTACCAAACACATTCCTATTCTTTTTTTTATTCCAAGATAGAAATTTTTTTGTAATTACCAAACGCCTTATTTTACTCAGAAATTGTTCATGAGAATAGAAATAGAAAAAAAAAAACTATTTCTAAAAAGAAATTGTTGTCCGAATATAAGTGTTTACCAAACGGACTCTAAAGGACCTTAGATCGATCTTTTATATTCTAGTTTTTAGTTCACGCCCGGTTTTATTTTGTGTATATATTAAAAATGACAAAAACCACACCCAGTCTTAGAAGTTGTCTCAAGTTCGATAAGTGATCCCAAAATCAAATATGCTTGCCACCTCTATGTTTATCGTTTTTGTTGGTTGAACACATTTAAGAATAAATTTGAAGATACTTTCTTTTCATCTATTTTCAAGTTTAATTTTAATAAGAGACAGAACTTTGAAAATGGTAATTCACTAAACTAATGCTGTTAAATCGATTATGGATCATACAAGTAGCTCATCGCTAAATCTTGCAAAAAAAAAGACTATGGAGTGGAAAAAAGACCTTACATTGATAATAAGGATAATTAAAATTTGCCTCCATGTTTTTGGGATAGTGAGAATTTGCTTTCGACATTTCAATTTTTACAATCTACCCCTGATTATTTGAAATTTGTGGTAATATGCCCCCAGCATTGACTCTAGTCAAATTTTTGTTACATATTTGACCATGCGATTACACGTGAATAGTCATGGAAAGTGAACTGGTCACACACACAAACACACACACACACACACACACACACACACACATATATATAATCCATATGTACAATAATAAATATGAGGACTATTTAAAGAAATTGTTTAAGAACTATATATAGATGTGCATTTGGACATATTGTATGCTTGAATAGGCCATCATTTGCTATATTTAACAGTTTTGCTAAACTGAGCTAGAATTTGGAAACCAGTGTGAACTGGAATTGCTTGTCATGCTTTTTGATGCATCTTGGGCACAACTAATCAAGCATTATAGACGTTCTAAATATGAAGTAATCTGGTCCTCCAAAGCACTGAATTGTAGCGACATCACAGAAGCAATATCAAACTTTGAGCATGCAATTGATAGGACAAACGTCCAGTTAAGTTCTTAGTAGAATTTCATAGATGTGCATTCGGCCTCAACTCCAGTTAAGTTCTTACTAGAATTTTAGTTAAATGTTATTATTCTATTTTTTTATGTGTATATACTTGTACGATGAGTTTGTCTTCGATAATTAGTCACGTTAGAGTTTCAAGCAAAATATAGTTAGAGTCAATGTTGGGGGTCACTTTGCAACCAATTTTTAAAATTCATGGGGCAAATTGCAAAAATCAAAATGTCGAGGGGCAATTTGCAATAATCCCAAAGCTTGTAGGGTTATGTGTAATTTCCTCGTTGAAAATACTTTGAAGGGGGACAAACAAGACTATCCAACTACAAACAGTACATAGCACGAAAGATTGGCAAAAAAAAAAAAAGGAAGAGGAAAAGGTGAAACTAAATAAAATTGGCTTATATAGATAGATGTGCATTTGGCCTTGACTTCGGTTACATTCTTGTCGGAATTTTAGTTACATACTACAATATATTTAAAAATTGTTATTCTACTTTTTTATGTGTATATATACTTACAAGAGGAGTCCGTATTCAATATTCAATCACGCATGTTAGGGCTTCAAGCAGAATATAGCTAAAGTCAATGTTAGATGTGCATTCGATCTTGACTTCGGTTAAGTTCTTGTTAGAATTCTCATATGCTCTTGCATGCAATATATTTATTAATTATTATTATAACCTTTTTTTTAAGTGTATATACTTAAACGACAAGTCCACTTTCAATATTTAATCACGCATGTTAGAGCTGTAAGCAGAATATAGTTATAGTCAACGTTGGGGGACACAATGCAACCAATTTCTAAAATTCAAAGGCAAAATGCAATAATCGAAATTCTGAAGGGCAATTTGCAACAATCCTAAATTTGGGGGCTATGTGTAATTTCCCCACATAAAATAGTCTGAAGCGGCACAAAAATTCTGTACCATTACAAACAATACTTAGCATGAAAGAGGAGCCAAAAAAAAAAAAAAAAAAGAACAGAGAAAAATGTGAAACCAAATAACATTGGCTTATATAGACACGCATTCGACCTTGACTGCAATTAAGTTTGTACCGGAATTTTAATTACATTATTTCACATGCAATATATTTTTGAATTATTATTAAAACTTTTTATGTGTATATAATCATAAATTTGTCTTCAATTATCAGTCACGTTGTTAGAGCTTCAAGTAGAATATAGTTAGAGCCAATGCTAGGGGACACTCTAATTTCTAAAATTCAGGAGGCAAATTGCAAAAATCAAAATGTTGAGGGGCATTTTACAACTATCCTAAAAATTATGGGATTATGTGTAATTTACCCATTGAAAATAATTTGAAACAACACAACAAGACCATCTTGCTTCAAATAATACATAGCACGAAAAAGGGGCCAAAAAAGAGAGGAAAAGGTGAAACTGAATGACATTAGCTAATTCAGATAGATGTGCATTTGGCCTCGACTTCAATTAAGTTCTTACCCTCATTTTAGTTACATGCTCTTGCATGTAATATATTTCTCAATTATCATAACACTTTTTTATGTGTATATATACTTATACACTCTTTTTTTTTATTTATTTATTTTTTTTATAGTAATTGAGGACTCCACCACGGATCTCCTGTGTTCGGATAGCACCAAAGGGCCGGGCCCCTATATCTCGAGGGAGACAAACATAAGACCCCACTACCATGACCTCCCACTTAAGACGCTAGCACTTGGAGATTTGAACTTGTGACCTCAATGATGAGGAGCAAGCCCTGAATCATCGCTTTTTATGTCTACAATATTCAGTCATGTTGTTAAAGCTCAAGCATAATTTATCTAGAGGCAACGCTAGGGGCACATTGCATCTAATTTCTAAATTCATGGGGCAAATTGCAACAATCCTAAAACTTGGGGGCTATGTATAATTTTCCCCATTGAAAATAGTTTGAAGCGGCACAAACAATTTTACCCAACTACAACCATTACTTGGCAGGAAAGAGGGCCTAAACATAGTGAGGAAAATGAGAAACTGAATAGCATTGGCTTATGGCCTTGACTCTGGTTAAGTTCTTATCAAAATTTTAGTTACATGCTCTCACAGGCAATATATTTTTGAATTATTAGAATTTTGTTTATGTGTATATACTTATACAATGAATCCTTTAATAATTAGACACGTTATTAGAGCTTCAAGCGGAATGTAGCTAGAGTCAATGATAAGGGACACTTTGCAACATTTTTCTAAAATCCAGGGGACAAATTGCAGAAGTCGAAATGTCGAGGAGTAATTTGCGACAATCCTAAAACTTGTGGGCCTGTGTATAATTTCCCAGTTGAAATTGGTTTGAAGTGGGACAAACAAAATTATCTGACTACAGACGATACATAGCACGAAAGATGGGCCAAAAAAAGAGGAAAAGGTGAAACTTAATAACTCTGGCTTATACCGGTAGATGTGCATTCGGCCTTGACTTAAGTTGAGTTTTTATTGAAATTTTAGTTACATGCTCTCACAAGCGATATATTTCTAACAATTCTAAATTATTACTCTACCTTTTTATGTGTATATACTTATATGACTATATTCTTCAATATTTAGTCACGTTGTTTGAGTTTCAAGTAAAATATAGCTAGACTCAATGCTGGGGGACACGCTGCTACCAATTTCTAAAATTCAAGGGGCAAATTACAAAAGCCGAAATGTTGAGGGGCAATTTGCAACAATCCTAAAACTTGTGGGGCTATTTGTAATTTGCCCATTGAAAATAGTTTGAAGCGGTACGAACAAAACTATCAAAGAACAAGCATCCAAGAGAGGAGCTAAAAAAATTCGTCCAAGAAAGAATCTTCCAAAAGAAAAAAAAGACGGGCCAAAAAAGAGAGGAAAATGTGGAACAAAGTAACATTGGCTTATAGGTAAAAGATTGAAATGTTGAAGGGCAACTAGCGACAGTATTAAAACTCAGGAGGCTATGTGGTGATATCATCATTGAAAATATTTTAAACCGGCACAAGTGCAACCACAAACGATGCATAGCTGATAGCACGAAAAGGAGGAAAACGTGAAACAGCAAAATGTAATGGCTTTTTTTTTTTTGTCAAGAATGGGATTCGAACCCATGCCCTTTCGGACCAGTACCTGAAACTGGCGCCTTAGACCAACTCGGCCATCTTGACTCGTTGGCCTTTGCGTTCTTTAAATATTATTTATTGAAGAAATATATTCCTGCAGAGAACCCACAAATCAGTGGCAATTCTTAAACCCTCGCAGAGAACCTTTTGTTCCTCTTCACGTCCGCCATCCCCAGCCATGTCCGCGAAATGGCGCGCTCTGCAGCACCGCCATCGCTACACTTACAGCGCCGTCGTCTTCCCGCAGCCTTTCGTCGACTCCTTGGCCGACCCATGCTCGAGCCATCCCGGATTCTACGCCGAACTCCAAGAACTAACCTCCCTCAACTCGACCTATTCCCAGGTCAACCATGTCAAGAGGGTCGCTTCTTCTTTCGGCGACATCCTTTCGTCGGCCCTCGACGAGCAATCTCTCTCCAAAGCGGCGCGTCTCTACCTGGAGATCATGTTCTTCGAGAACTCCACGCCCTTGCACCGGACTCTCGTCTCCGCTTTAGCCAAGGCGCGCAATCACCAGGGCTTGATTTGCAGGTGCTTTCGAGCTCTCTGTGAGGAGTATGGAGGTTCTCAGGGCAAAGGGAAGCGGTTCTGCGTGTCGCGAGCTGCGTTGTCGATTATGGGTATGCCTAAGTTGGGATATTTGATGGGTGTTGTGGAGGATTGTGCGGCTGTGGTGGCTCGTGATATAGTTTACGGGTTGAGCAGTGTGGTTTCGGAGACTAATGGGTGGGCGCGGCCTTCGCCCGTGGTGATGGAGCAAAGCCAAGAGGCCTTGTCCTGCTTGTATTATTTGCTTCAAAAGTTTCCATCTAAGTTTAATGATTTAAATGATAAAGGTGTTATGGAGATGATTGTTCATGTCGTCTTGAGTATACTGAAGCTGTCCTCTTTTTCACGGGATTGTTTTGTGGCTGCTGGAGTCAGCTTCTGTGCGGCTTTGCAAGTGTGTCTTAGTGCTGAAGAACTTGGGTTGTTTATCGTAGAAGGTATTTTTCATGGAAGTCCTTGTTGTTCCAGTACTATTTGTGAAAGTGATATTAGTGAGGTTATTCTGAAGATACAGTATAGAGGGAATTTGTATCATGATATTTGTAGCTTTTCTGCTCTCAGTAGACTTTGTTTGATCAGAGGAATCCTTACTGCGGTTTCCAGGAATGTACTTAACATGCATTTTGTTGTAGCAAGTGATAAGTGCAATGGATCTGAAGGTTTTAAGGATGCCAATAAAGCTGTTAAGACTATACTTTATGATGGAATTTTGCCTGAGCTCTGTAACTTTTGCGAGAATCCCACCGACAGCCACTTCAACTTTCATGCATTGACAGTTATGCAAATTTGTTTGCAGCAGATAAAGACGTCGTTGCTTGCTAAGCTTGTCATCTTTTCGGAGGATTATGATCCACTGAAGGAGGAAATGGGGACCAGGATACTGAGACTTATATGGAAAAACTTGGAGGATCCACTTAGTCAAACTGTCAAACAAGTTCACCTGATTTTTGATCTTTTCTTAGACATCCGGTCCACCCTTCACTGGGGAGATAATAGTGACAGAATAAAATTATTCTTGAGGAAGATTGCTTCAGATCTTCTGTGTTTAGGGCCACGCTGCAAGGGAAGGTATGTTCCTTTAGCTTCCCTGACCAAGAGGTTGGGAGCTAGAGCTCTGTTAGGCATGCGTCCAGGTCTGTTATCTGAAACGGTACAGGCATATATTGATGATGATGTGTGCTGTGCTGTAACATCATTTTTGAAGTGTTTTCTTGAGAATCTGCGGGATGATTGTTGGAAGACTGATGGTATTGAGAGGGGGTATGTACTATATAGAGAGCATTGCCTGCACCCATTTTTGTATGGTCTTGCATCTGGTGCCTCAAAGCTCCGGTCAAATTTAAACACTTACGCTTTGCCTGTTTTATTAGAAGTTGACATAGATAGTATCTTTCCCATGCTTGCATTTATTTCGGTTACACCAACTGGAGAGGACAATGACTTCTTGCATATGGGGCTCAATAGCACACAAGCGGATTTGTCAATTGAGCAAAAAGTTGCAGTTGCAGTATCCTTGCTCAAAGTATCTCGTCTGCTTGCTTGGATTGAAGGAGACATTGATTGGCTTGAAAAAACCTTGCTTGATCGAACAGTGGATGGGCTTGAGGCAGAATATGTCAGCGGCCATGCTCTTGTGTGCATTAAGGGAATAAAGATGAAAATCCTTGTTGAATGGCTTGTGCAGGCATTGACCCATGTTGATGATTCACTGCGTGTTGATGCTGCAGAGTTCCTTTTCTTAAACCCGAAGACGGCTAGCCTTCCTTCGAATTTGGAACTGGTTTTGATGAAAGAAGCTATTCCAATGAACATGAGGTGTTCCTCAACAGCTTTTCAGATGAAATGGTGCAGTCTGTTCAGAAAGTTCTTTTCTCGGGTTCGAACAGCTCTGGAGAGGCAGTTGAAGCAGCAGGCATGGCAACCTCGACTTCATCATAAAGGCACAGAAATCTGTCTTTCCATTAGGAGTGAGGACACTTCATTCAGCAGAGCCAATAATCTTTTTTTCTTTATGAGATGGTTTAGTGCTTTTCTGTTCTTCTCCTGCTATCCATCTGCCCCATACAAGAGAAAGATAATGGCAATGGAGCTCATAGTGATAATGATGGATGTTTGGGCTGTTGCTCCTTCTCAAGAAAACCATTTATTTTCTCCTGAAAGTCTTCATCCTTACAGTAGAGGAATTACATCGCCAGATTCGACATTCCTTTTACTTGGATCAATTATTGATAGTTGGGACCGGCTGAGGGAGAATTCCTTTCGCATATTGGTACATTTCCCCACCCCCCTTCCTGGGCTTTCAAGTGATCAGATGGTGGTGAATATAATTGAATGGGCTAAAAAATTAGTTTGCAGTCCACGTGTGAGGGAGAGTGATGCTGGAGCTTTGACGCTGCGACTTATATTCAGAAAGTATGTATTAGAACATAGATGGATAGTGACAGCATCTGTAAATGTCATGTGTGACTCGCATTCTCAATCAAGTGAGTCGATGCATCCTGTGATGGATTATGTATGGTCTCTCATCGATTGGTTGGATGTGGTTGTCGAGGAAGGCAAGAGGGATCTTTCTGAAGCTTGCAAGAATAGCTTCGTGCATGGCGTACTGCTTTCTCTCCGGTACACTTTTGAGGAATTGGATTGGAATTCTGATGCTGTTGTGTCTAGTATGTCAGAGATGAGACGTGCATTGAACAAGCTCTTGGACCTTGTTTTGGAAATTACTTCTCTGGCACTTTGGGTGGTTTCTGCTGATGCTTGGTATCTGCCGGAAGACATGGATGAGATGGTTGATGATGATAATTTTGTCCTAGATTTTCCAGTGGAAGTGAATGATCCAGCACCTTCATCAGAGTTGGATAGATGCTCAAAAGTAGGATTGGAGCAGGTAGTAATGGTTGGTTGCTGGTTGGCGATGAAAGAGGTAATCTTCTGCTTTCTCTGATTGTCCCTTCTTACTTAATTTAGGTAAGGATATCCCTAGACAACCATATGGTCCCCTCTTTTTCAGGTGAGTCTTCTGCTAGGTACCATCATCAGGAAAATTCCTTTACCAACAAGTACATATTCAGACTCTCTAGAGCCTACTGATGCTGCTGATAATTCGGCCGTGAAAATACCTGAGGTGGTACTTGACTTGAAGCAACTTGAAGCCATGGGCAATCACTTTTTGGAAGTCCTCTTGAGAATGAAGCATAATGGTGCAATCGACAAGACAAGGGCTGGATTTACGGCTCTTTGCAATCGTTTGCTTTGTTCCAATAATCCAGAGTACATATCTTTATACATTCTTTCAACTAAAGAGTTATTTTATTAAAGCCTTTATAAACAAAACTTTGAAATGCATTCAAAATATGAATGATGGTGTCTTTTGTTAACTTTTTATTTAAAAGTTGTAAGAAGAGACTGTAGCTTTTTTTCTGTGTCCTTTTACTGCACAAGTTTAATCATTTCCGTAGAAGTCTGATGCATGTTTGAAAAGTTGAAGTGTAAGCACTGCTTGTCTTTGGTTAACTACCTCAACTGCTGAATTCCTTCAGCAAGAGACTGTAGCTCTTTTCTGTGTCCTTTACTGCACCAGTTTAATCTTTCCCATAGGAGAAGTCCGATGCATATTCCAAACACTGAAGTCTAAGAGCTGCTTATCTTTGGTTATTTTTTATTTAAAAATTTTGTGAAGAGACTGTAGCTTTTTTCTTTGTCCTTTACTGCACCAGTGCAATCATTTTTATATGAGAAGTCCAATGCATATTTCAATAGCTGAAGTCTAAATGCTGCTTGTTTTGTCAGACTCTGCAAGTTAACTGAATCTTGGATGGAACTGCTTATGGAAAGGACTGTGGCGAAAGGACAAGTAGTTGATGATTTGCTGAGGAGAAGTGCAGGCATTCCTGCTGCATTTATTGCTCTGTTCCTCTCAGAGCCAGAAGGAGCACCAAAGAAGCTTCTCCCATGTGCCCTGCGATGGCTAATTGATGTAGCTAACCAGTCACTGCAGGATCTTTATGCATCCAATGTTGCCATTGGTGACCTCTGTATCCATCGGCCAGAAAAAATAGACCATAGCGCTGAGTCAGCATTACCCGTTGATTCAAATGCTAATGAAAGGACATCGAAAATTCGAGATGAGGGCGTTATCCCAACTGTTCATGCTTTCAACGTTCTTAGGACTGCTTTCAATGACACCAACCTTGCTACTGATACATCTGGTTTTTCTGCTGAAGCGTTAATTGTTTCCATCCGCGCTTTCTCCTCGCCCTATTGGGAGGTTCGAAATAGTGCTTGTCTAGCATATACTGCTCTGGTGCGAAGGATGATTGGATTCTTAAATGTACACAAACGAGAATCTGCCCGACGTTCCTTAACAGGGCTAGAATTTTTTCACAGGTATGGTATATTATAAAAGGACAATATGCTCTCTCTTGTTTTTTTGTTTTCTGTTACTTTAAGATGATTGTTGCTCATATATTGCTTTGCTCTATTGTGAAATATATAAGGTAAGGAAAATTCTGTGAACCAACTAAATTGGCGGTTTGACTAATTAAAATACTTCGTGTTTAGGCTGGCTTGGTTCAGGTCACAAAATCTAAATATAAATTCTGGTCAGTTTGAGCCTTTGGCCAAAAGCAAACGAATTTTGCTTGGATGGTAAGAATGGTGTACAGTTGAACAGATTGCAGGTTCTGTACGTAACTATGACATTGAGTAGTTGCACATTTTGTTCCTTAATGCACTCCAGAAAAGTGATGCTGATTGTTGGCAACAATATTCAATTCCTAACACATGCTTTAACTGACATGTATGTACTTTCCAGTTTCTTTAATTTGAACCTTTTTTTGTTCACTAGCTACTTCAATCCAATTTGCCTTTGATTTTCCACTTATATAGCTTTATTGATATTGGCAGGTCTTTTTTTCCTTGTAGAAGGTTTTCTTCATAGGCTTTTTTATTAACATTACTATGGAATCCATCATGTTAACGTGCTATGTCGTTGCAACTTCCTATTAATTATGCATGCTTGCTGATTTTATTAGTTATTGAGTAGTTACTAATAATAAGTCTTCATGCTTTAGGTATCCCTCTTTGCATTTCTTTTTATTGGAGGAACTTAAAATTGCAACAGAATTGCTTGACGATGGATCCACCAGACATTCAGAATCTAGCTTAGCCAAAGTTGTGCACCCAAGCTTGTGTCCAGTACTGATCCTTCTTTCCAGGCTCAAGCCATCAGCCATAGCAAGTGAGACTGGGGATGACCTGGATCCTTTCCTGTTTATGCCGTTTATTAGAAGGTGCTCAACCCAGCGAAATATGAGGATTCGTGTTCTTGCATCGAGAGCTTTAACAGGCTTGGTATCTAATGAGAAGTTGCCTGGTATCATTGTGAACATAGCCACTGACTTGTCTTGTTTAGAGAACCATTGCTCTGGAATTGCTATTCCCCATAAGTTCAGCTCCACCAATGAAGCACAGCACACTCCGTTCAATTTAATACATGGAATGTTACTGCAGTTGTGCAGTCTTCTGGATACAAATTGTAGAAACCTTGTTGATTTCTCGAAGAAGGACCAAATTCTTAGTGATCTAATCCAACTTCTGGCCAAATGTTCATGGATTGGAAGCCCTAGATGGTGCCCTTGTCCTCCTGTCAACACTACTTTCTTAAGGGTTCTGGATCACATGCTCAGTATTGCCAGGGGATGCCGATCAGGTGAAACGTTTTGTAACATCCGCAATCTACTTTTGGAGCTGACAGCAGAATCCCTAGTTTTGGACGGTTCTTGTGTGCTTCCTTACTATGATCCAGCTGTTTCTGAATTGCGTGAACAGTCAGCTACTTCATATTTCAGCTGTTTCTTCCAAGTATCAAATGAGAAGACTGGAGAAAATAATCATTTGTCCCAGAAAAATTGCCTTTCTGACATCAATTTATTGGCACGTGAAACACCTGATGCTTCTTGCCAGCTCCTGGAAAAGCTAGTCTGCTGCCTGTCAGATTCATTATATGAAGTCCGGCTTGCAACATTGAAATGGCTGCTGAAGTTCCTGGGAATTACAGAATCTGGCTGTCATGGCCATTATTTCTCAAGCAGTGAGATAGCAGCTGTTCAACAGTGGACAAATGTTAACCTCCAGGATACAATGATGAAGCTTCTGTCATTGGAGAAGAACCACAAGTGCACACATTACATACTACGAATTTTCTTCACTTGGAATTTGCAGCAATATAACCAAGTCGGTTGTCAAATGAATATAGGTACTAAGTTCATGGGTGTGATGGATGGTGATTTCACGTTGCAAATCTGGGGCAGATTACTTTCCTTGTACAACATTGTAAGACATGCTAAAACGCAGGGGACCATTATATGCTGCATGGCTGTATGTATAAAGCGGTTGGCAGGTCTACTTGCAAACTCTATTTTTGATAGCACAGAGAAGACCATAAATGAGTGCTTGGTTCAATTGGAGAGACAGAACCAACTATACGGATGCATCTCTATGTTCAACAAGCTAATTGAACTGCACAGTGCCTCAACTGAACCTGTAAACCTGCGCAACGCAGCAGCTGAATCCATCATAGCATCTGGTATGCTGGAACAAGCTGAGGTTATTGGTCCTTTGTTCCGCAACAAAATGCCAGCAGAAGGTAGACCTTCCTTTTCTGATACAAAAGAAATTGCCATTATGTATGCTCATCAAGTACTCAAGATGTGGTTTACTTGTGTAAGACTGTTGGAGGATGAAGATGATGGGATCAGGCAGAAGCTGGCTTTGAATGTCCAAAAATGTTTTATGCCAAGACAACTGTTGGGAAGATCTAGTGCTTCCAGTGTTCCTACCCAAGTGGAAAAAGTACTCAAATCAAGCTTTGAGCATCTCTCATCTATTTTTGGTCACTGGATCGAATATTTTAATTATCTTGCCCAGTGGGTGCATGACACAGAAAAATGTGAAAAGTCAGGAGGGGACCTAGTCAGACGTGTTTTTGACAAAGAAATTGACAACCACCACGAAGAAAAACTGCTGATTTGTCAAATCTGCTGCTTACATATGGAGAAACTGTTCATCTCTAGTTTCTGGGCAGTCAACTTCACTGAAGCAGACAGTATCAAGAAGAATCTATATGCCTGGAGAACGAGATTCTTCACTCAGTTGATAACATTTGGCGAGGATCACATGACAAAGGATGATGTTTTCTGGATTGGTGGGGTTGCTAACCACAAGGACACCTTTTTACCGCTGTATGCTAATCTTCTTGGCTTTTATGCCCTCTCTAAGTGCCTTTTAAGTGAGGATGGTATTACTAGTGATCTGGAGTTTGTATCAGATGTGATTAAACTTGCAAAGCTCTCTCTTTGTTCCTTAGGAACCCTTTGATTCTCAACCTGTTCTGTTCAGTGGTTGAATTACATGAGAGAAAGTTCAACCTCTCTGCTGATATCTCTATTCTTAAGTATAGGACTGATGATTTGCTGTGGGATTTTTTTGATCCTTACTTTCTTCTCAAGTGATAACTGGAAAGCAGTAGCAGGCAATTTAGAGCGCCAGACTGGAATGAGTTGGTGCAAAATGGTTTGCCCCATTATGTTTACATACGTTTCTGTAGCGATATCTTCTTTGGGCAGGCGTATTGTACTGGGCTATATCAAGGATCTCAATCCTTTTTGCTAGTTATATCTCTTCTCCCATTGTCAATGAATAGGGTCACAACACTGCCTGAGATGGCACCTTTCAGGTGGAAGCAGTATTGGCAAATACCACAGAGGATTGCTTTGTGAGGCTATATATTGGTGAAATCAGGGGATCTTCAACATATTTATTCTTTCTATCGTCCCATGTTTTGTGCATAGTTTTTGTGGTTCGGAATCTTAAAAAATGTCAAAAACAGAGTTCTTCCCTGGTTTGTCTTGGGAGCAAGCGTGATGCGGCCAACAAAACTCTGCAAGATGATACTTGTTCAAATGTTGATGTTTTGACCAAGCTTTGGTGAAGATCAAATAAGAGTCATAAGGGATTAGAATTCTTCTTATAGATAATTTAGCAGTCTCTTTTTTAGGATTTGATTCTTGTGAAAATTCCAGTAAGTTTCCTTTTTAGTAGAAGTAGGACATTATGTCTCCCCTTCTATTTTATTTTTCTTCTCTTAGGTATGATGTATTAGAAATCCAAAATGCGATGCTTAAGAAGCTTTGGGTGTGAAGCCAAAAGATTTCTTTATTTTTGGTTTTTTTTTTGTTTGAATATTTATTTAGTTGTCTGGCAACAAAATGATCAAAGAGCTGCGATTTTTTTTTTTCAATTGATGGTATTGATAGAAAATAAATGCGCCATGTTAACAAGTGCCTTACTATAAGAAGAGTAAAAATAGATTCAAACTTCAAAATGTTTCCTCATTTGGTAATTTAACTAGTATTGATTAGTATAAGCTCAAAATATGAATGAATCAAATAATGATAGACGAGCAATTTTCTTTCGAGATTTAGTTGACATTTTTAAGTACCTAATGATTATGAGTTCAAGACAATATGTTTAATAAATTTTAAATATTCTTTAATCAATAATAATTTATTCGCAAATTTTGTGGAGGGTTGGTCATGCTATGACTTTGGTTATGTCATGTAGGATGGTCAAAATTTACATTAACAATTTTTGATCAAAATTATTTAAATGGATTCAGGTGGGAATATGTGAAAATATTTGATTAAATTGGTCAAATTAAAATGTTTAACATTAAATTGGTATTAATAAAGTTTAGAGTTCTTTTGGGATTTTTTTCCATCTTCCCACACAAGTAACAGGAAAAATGTTCCCGAGTCGAATATGCACGAAAGATACCGTTAGGATGTGTTGCAAAGCGCGTGATTTCAATCTCTCTCTCGCTTGATACGCCTAGACACGTTCGAAGCATAACCATCTGAGAACTTTACGGGCTTCGAGAACTACGAAAACTTCTTCCTGACTTGTCGATCCGAAATGGAAGTCACAGGCAGTTTTGCTAATGTTACTCCATCTTATGACGTCATTGTATACCACACCTGGCTTTTAAGGACGACATTATAGGATTCATCCTTCAAGAATTGCAATAATGCCCTCTCCACAACATGCTCTGACTTCCCCTTCGTGGACAATGTGCGTGCGTTCTTGTCGCATTGGCGTGCATTGTCCAATCATAACATGTGGTCTCATTCAGCGTGCATGCAAATTTCAAAGTAGCATTAATTTGAGTATTTATTCATCCATATATTATGTGAAAAATATATCGCAAATCATTCAACTTATTATTCTATTGCAATTGGTATTTATATTCAAGCCCAATCAAAATCAATTAGCGTGCAAAGCTTACAATATGTGAGACATACAGATTCACTACATTTGAATCATGGCTTGATTTTTTTTTTTTTTTTTTTTTCAACGTACATGGTAAAATATCCATGTGAATGGGGCCACGGCTCACGGACAGACAACCTTCAGGGGACCAAACCCCTTTCCTCCATTCTGCTCATTTCCTTCGGTACAAGAACCTAGGGTTAACTTATTCTCTATAGATACACGTAATTTCAATAGAATAACGACCTATGAATTCTTTTCAGCAGCATAAAAATGCTATTTGAAAACTATTTCAACATATTTATGAACTACGCATGCAAATTTGCTATTTTTAAAAAAGGGATTGAGACATATCTTGATCAGGAGAGTTTCAATATTTGTCAAACAAGTCTCACAAACCAAGCAAACTTCAATAAAAGAGACTTTCTATTTAAGAGAGAGAAATCTCAAAAGAGAACAATTTGATGAAACTTACCCGGCTTGAAATGAGAAATTGGAAGCCTGTTTATTGGCAAATCTTGCCCCCAAAAAAAGAAATGATGCACGCTTTGAGGCGAATGATGTGTTATGAAATACATGAATGAATAGTTATTATATTTATCTTATCTAATGTACTTATTATGATACATTTGTATCATATATTTTAAGTATATCTCCTTATACAATATGTTCATCTCCCTATCAAATACATGTATTATTCGATATATTAATATTAATGATAAGTACATAATTGTTTTCTTATAAATAGGAGCTTAGTTTTTTGTTATAGAGATAACAATCACTAGAAATAAAATCTTCTCCTCTGACTTTCTCTACTATCTTTGGTGTTTACCTACTTTCTTTTCTCAATCTCTTCATTCTCTTTATTACATATTTGCAACGCAATATTTTACAACACATTATCAACACGAAAATCTACTGATTGAGTAAGTAATTTTTACAAAGTAGTTGTTCTTTTTATTAATCAACTTATACTTTATCTTCTCCTATCAATTCTTCATTTTTATTTTTCTTGGCTCGAAGCCAAATTCCAAATTTAAAAGTATCATTCTACTCTTGAAGTGTCAGTGGATATTTGGAAATACTTTTAATTAATTTAAGGATTTATTTTTGTAAGGATTATGGCAAATATTGAAAAGCCCAAATTCCACATCCTAGAAGTGAGAGGAAATAATTATCTATCTTGGTGCTTTAACATGAAAATGATTCTCAAAGGGCAATGTCTCGCTAATGCAATTACAGAGGATGGAACCTCCAATGCAAAATATAAAGTAAATGCTTTGATTTTTATTCGCCGTCATTTGCATGAGAGCCTACAGACTCAATATTTATCTATTCGAGACTCTCAAATCTTGTGGAGGAGGTTGAAGGATAGGCATGATCATACCAAGACTGTTATCCCCCTCTAGCATAATACAACTGGCAAAATCTCATATTGCAAGATTTTAAATCAGTGTCTGACTATAACTCCGCTTTATTTGATATTGTTTCTTGGTTTGAGTTATGTTGTAGCAAACTCGCTGATGCGGAATTGTTAGAGAAAACTTTCTTCACATTCCATGCTTCGAATATTGTATTGCAACAACAATACCAACAACATCAATTTGACACATACTCTGAATTAATTTCTGTGCTTCTCATTGCTGAGCAAACTAATGAATTGCTGCTAAAAAATCATGATCTTAGACTTATTGGCTCAAAAGTATTGCCTAAAGTACATGCTAACTTTGAGAAATATATTTGCCATTTTAAGGGCTATAAGCAAGCACATGCAAGAACATAATCTTAGAAGAGATGGCAAGGAATTTAATTGCTATAGGAAATCTAACTTTGGCCTGAATTATGAAAAAAAAAATAGAAAGCCAAAGAAGGTGATTAATGAAAATATTTATCATCGTAGTGGCATAACTAGGCACTAGTCATGTACTTGTCGTATGACAAAGCTTTTTGTTGACCTATACCAGGCATCTTTAAAAAACACGAGCAAGCGTGGTGAATTTCATGCCATTAAAATCAATCCTACTGCCATAACCACTGTTGAGGCCAACAATATCTCCATTAGTGGGACTCCTCTTACTCTTGAAGTAACAAATGCATCCTTGGATGTTTTGATTTCTTTGAGAATCTTTGATTACTTTGAGAAGGTGATTGGTGGATGATAATTTGAACTTTGAATTCTATGATTTTAATAATTTCTTTTTTAGTTGTTTAGCTTTAAGTGTATTACTTTTTATTGTTCTTTAATATGGTTATGAAATGCTTATGAACCTTATATAATATTTATATTTGAAATTTTATTTGACTGTATAAGTAATATGCAAATTTTATGATCCTTGACACCTGAAGTTGTTAGTATAAATGCAAATGAAAAATACCTAGAAAAATGAAGATGTTTGTTTGCTTGATAGTGCAACAACACATACTATATTTCATAATAGACACTTTTATCGAGTATGACATTTCTTAAGGCACAAATCCATACAATATTAGGTCCTGTTCCGATTATTGATGGTTTTGGGAATCCCACAATTGTTTTGCCAAATGGCACCATCCTGCATATTGAGGATGCGTTTTTAAGCATTAGATTAAAAAGGAATCTGCTAAGTTTCAAAGATGTGCGTCGTAATAGGTACCATGCTGAGACTATTTATAAGCAAGTTAAGGAATATATTGGCATTTCCTCTTATAAGATGGGCTTGAAGACCATCCATGAGAAGCTAGAAACTTCTTCTATGAGTTTGTATTGTGTCATGATTAAGGCTGTTGAAACCTATGCCACCACATCTTGGAGATTGGTAAATCCCGATCAGTTTGGACTGTGGCATGATCGCCTTGGTCACCTTGGCGCTTTAATAATGCATAGAATAATTCAAAATACAAAAGAGCACCCTTTTGAGATAGCTAGTATAAGCACCTAGAGGGGGGGTGAATAGGTGTAAAAATATTTTCTCGAGATAAGAGAGCAATACTAAGCAGACAATAGAAATGAAGTTATCTTTTTGTTAACAAAGCGAATTATGATCAAAGTAAAGCAGAGAGTAGGGAAGAGAAAATGAACACATAAATTATAGTGGTTCGGTTTATTCCAAGCCTACATCCACTCTTCCGCACTGACAGCCCACCAGCTGGATTTCACTATGAACAAAAGAGATGTTACAGCAATGTTCTCCCTTGATTCCACAGTGTAGATACTCTACCATACTTCCTCAAGGTTTCTCAAGAATATGTACTCTCTTTTGCGTACAAGATTTCGCTCAGAAAATGAATTGACTAAGAACAAAGAGCTTTAGACTTTGGAATTCTTCTATCGCGCACACTCTCGAACAACTGGAACGTCTTCCTTATATACTCCTTTATGCCATCATACCCGTTGGCACTTACCAAAGGAATTCTTCCAATCTTCCCGTTGGACAAAATCAATTAGGAAGATCATTCGAGCTATTTAAGGAACATGTCGATAGCCCATCAATCATGCTCGCCCATACAATCAGGATCTCGGTTTCCATAAGTAGAACCTTCCAAGTATACTTCGCCAATCATCGGATCCTTAATCTTTGAATCAATAAAGAATTTCGTTATGTCATATCCAGCCAAGAGATCTTCTCCAGTCGATAAAGTCAAATCCTTAACGAAACATCCAGTCCTGGATAGCCCTTCTTCGACGGATTAGAAACTGTCAATGAGAATAGACTTTGAGTCTTGAGTCCGGTTCGGAGGTCTTCGAGACTTTAAATAGTAGAGTCTGCAAATCTTCGACTAGACTGATGAAAACGTTTTGTCAGCTTCAAAATACTCCAGGAAGATTTCTCCAACAATCTCCCCATTTTTGATGGTGACAAAACTTTGCTATAGATTTGGATAACTTTGACCCTCAAAACATTACTCAAGCAAATATGGATATCACATAAAGATAAATGGCTTATTGATAACACTAGAATCTGCAACCACAGAAAATAGGTTAGTCTTGCATATGAGTAAAGCCATCCATAAGATATCAATTGTACTTAATATAAGCAGTCAATCCAAAATCCCAAATCCAGTCCACAACCAGACACAAAAGTCAAGTCAAACATCAAAACAAATCAAAAGTTCAAGTTCTAGTTCAAAAAAGTTCAAGGTTCAAAGTTCAACTCACGGTTCAAAAAGTTCAAGGTTGAGATGGAATCAAGAATGCTTGGGAACACGAACAAGCTGGAAATCTCCCATTGACTGGACAATGCCTTCCAGCTTTGTCAACTCTTCCTTCAGGTTGAGCCACCTCTTCACCCTTAGCATTTGCTTGAATCAAGAGCAAGGGCTTGGATCTCGATCATTCAAAGAAATCAAGAAGCTTGACTTGCATTCTGCAAATTCTATACTTCGCATCCCAGAGCATATATCTGACCCCACATTTCTAAGATAACATCAAGAATTCTGCGAAAATCTGCTGAATTATTAGTCTGCGTACTAGCTTCTGCACGATCGGATGGAGTAAAGGCAGACGATGGCAAATCAACATAGTCACGCAGATTGGGCGATGAAACATCATGTCCCTCCTCAGGAAATTGAGAGGCATAGATGTCCTCTGGATCTGGGCTGAGAGCGGCGACTCCTTCACCGGTAGCATGATATGAGGACAGTCCTCTTTTCTCACGATCTCCCCCTGTTTCCATGCCTTCGGGTGGAGAAGAGTGTTCCTCATGCTCTCCTTCCTCTTGATCTCCTCTTACCTCTTCTTCTTCTTCTTCTTCAATTCTTTCCTTCTCGCATCTCTTTCTTCAGTTCTCTCTCCTCTATTTCTTTCTCTTACGCTTCCAAATCTTCTCTTTCTCTAGTTCTACATTGTCTGTGTCTTTCTCTTGTCATTCCGTTGATTACGGAAACAACGACTCGGGTTCTTCAATGCCATTGCGAATGGTGATGTCTTCCTCATCTTCTCCATCTTCAACAATGAGAGCTCTTCTTTTCTTGGATGGAGCAACCATGGACTCCTTCCCTTTTCTTTTTGCTGTCGAAGAGATTTGATGAGTTTTGACAGGGTTTTCTCCTTGAATTTCTCCAACACCTTGTTGAGTTCCTTCGACGCATTTTAGACACCATTTTCCGTCCTACCATTTGATCACAAGTTCGAACACAGAGAATCTGGGGAGGCTGAACATTCAAATATCTGAATAACTTTGTCACAAGAACTGGATAAGGAAGTTGACCTTTGTCGTTCACCATTGCTCTATACATGTGGAATATAATAGTGTGAGGAAGAGAGAACTTTTTCCTAGCATTGATGGCATACATCAGCTTTGCCTCTGAGTTTGAAACATCAGTCTTTGAAGTAGATTTTGGTCAAGGCAATTGATCACAATCTTGTGAAGCAGAATGTTGAACGCACTCATCCTCGAGTAGGAAATCTTTCCCTCTGTCCTTCTATCCTTAACAAGTTTCAACGTAGCACGAGCAATAGAGATATTGATAGGTTGATATCTCCCTCTCTCGACCCCAATCACATCAGCCAACACATAGTCCTGATCTCAGACACTAAAAGAGAATCTATTTGCATCTAGGAAACTGAGATTTGAATAGAAGTATGCAGTGAGTTCAGCATAGGCTTCTGTAGATTCAAAACAGAACTGTTCAAGTTGAAGAAGACTGAATTTTTTCCTCAAATTAACGTTCACAGCGTCAATGAAATCAAAATCCACACTTCTAGGGTTTATGACCCCATGCTTCAACAATTTAGAGTATAGATGCTTGTGTTCCTTTGAACGAAACAAGTCTGTCCTTTTGCTCCGAATGTTTGCCGCAACACCCATTCTCTGTTGAAACTGACTGTACAACTTGTCATCATCATTCCCATCTGGCTGATTTAGCCCTCCAACACGTGGATCAATTGGAATATTTGCCATTGCCTCTTCTGCCGACCCAGTAGGGGCAATTCCCAACCGTTCCATTGTGCGTAAAAATAAGGTTTCATTTTTGTACCCTTTGTCTTTCAGAAATTCATCAATGTAGTTCAAAGGAGTACCACTCCTCTTCAAAGCACGGTAAAGCTTGTAAGTAAAGCCAGGCTTAAGAGATCTTATGGGTTCTGCATCTTCGATTATTTCTTCCTCTTCTCGATGAGCAACATCCTGTTGTCTAGATGGAGAAGATGGACGCTGCTGAGAATGTTGTGGGCTCTGCTGCTGACTAAGAAACTCTTCTTCCTCGGTGAGATCAAAGTGCGTAGGCCCCTCACGCATTTGCTGCGGTCCCCTATTCGCAATCCTCAAAGACTTCCTTTGAGACGACATCTTTCAGTCTTTGAAAGATTCCAAACTTGACTTTCCCAAGAAAGATGACAACTTTTCGAAGATTAAACAAGAGAAGAAGACGAAGTGGAAGATCGATGCTTTTAGGGTTTTGGAGTTAAATGAAGAGGAACCGACAAGCGGTATAGGTCGGTCGAAGAGAGGCATACAAAACGTTGTAATGGAAAGTAAAAGATGCCCTTTAAAACATAATCGCTTTTTCAAAAATTAGATAACTGCCATTTAAAAATTAACTCCATTTTCGAAAAAGAAAGATTGCACTAATCACGGAAATTGAAAGTAGCAAAAATCAATTATGGACAGGTGATCGTACATTTTCAAGATTTAATCTAAGAGAGAATAAAATAACTTACAATCAAAGATCTTGATTGTTTGAGTCTGAGAGTCTCTAGACTTTTACTTCTTCAAACCTCAAGATGTTGAGTCCGGAACGAATGATTTCAAATTGATTTTTCTCCAAAGGCTTTGTAAATATATCGCGGTTGGTTCTTTGAGTCAACAAACTGAATTGAAACTTCTCCATTCTGAACATGATCTCTAATGAAGTGATGTCGAATCTCTATATGCTTTGCTCTTGAGTGAAGAATTGGATTCTTGGTGAGATTGATTGTGCTGGTGTTGTCACAGTTAATCTTTGTGCATAAATTTTCAATTCCAAAGTCTCTTAGCTGTTGTTTTATCCATAGAATTTGTGAACAACAACTTCCAAGAGCTACATACTATGCTTTTGCTGTAGAAAGAGCCACTGTATTTTGCTTCCTTGAAAACCAAGACACTGTCCTGCTTCCAAGTAGTTGACAGGTACCCGAGGTGCTCTTTCTATCAACTCTGCATCCGGCTAGATCTGCGTCTGAGTATCCAAGAAGAGTAAAGTCTCCCTTTTTAGGATACCAAAGATCAATGCTTGAAGTTGATGCAATGTATTTGATAATACGCTTTGCAACACTTAGATGAGATTCTTTAGGGTCTGCTTGAAATCTAGCACAAATGCAAACACTAAACAAAATGTCAGGTCTAGAAGCAGTGGGATAAAGAAGTGAACCAATGATACTCATGTATAGCTTCTGGTCAACTTTCTTTCCTCCTTCATCTTTGTCTATCTTCAAAGAACTTGACATTGGTATATCAGTCTTTTTGCAATTTTTTAGTCCAAACTTTTTGACAAGATCATTAGCATATTTTTCCTGATGAATAAATGTTCCTTCCTTCAATTGTTTCACTTGAAGTCTAAGAAAGAAGGTTAGTTCACCCATCATGCTCATTTCAAATTCATCCTGCATAGACTTAGATAATTTCTTGCACAGATTTTGATTAGAGGATCCAAAAACAATATCATCAACATATATTTGAACAAGTAGAAAACTTTTGTTTTCTCTTTTGATAAACAGAGTAGTGTCTACTTTACATTTGACAAAGCCGTTTTGAATTAAAAATTTACTCAGTCTATTGTACCAAGCTCGAGGTGCTTACTGAGTCTGGTTTCCTTGGGTCTTCAAACCCAGGTGGTTGTTCCACATAGACTTCCTCATGGATAAACCCATTCAGGAAAGCACTTTTGACGTCCATTTGGAATAACCCGAAATTCTTATAACAAGCAAAAGCAAGTAATAATCTAATTGCTTCTAACCTCACTACTGGTGCGTAAGTCTCATCATAGTCTATCCCTTCTTCTTGCGTATATCCCTTGGCCACGAGTCTTGCTTTGTTTCTTACGACTTTTCCTCTCTCGTCCATCTTGTTCCTGAAAACCCATTTAGCTCCAATAATAGATTTACCTTTCGGTTTAGGAGTCAATTTCTAGACATCATTAATACTTGAATTGCACGAGTTCTTCTTGCATAACTTCATTCCAGCTTTCATCAGATAAAACTTCTTCTATGCTTTTGGGTTCTATTTCAGAAATAAGAGCCATAGCACTAGACTCTTCGCGCCTTTTGGATCTTGTGCGAATTCCTTCATTAATGTCGCCTATAATGAGATCTTTGGGATGACTGGACTTATGCTTCCAGTTACTGGTTGATTTGTCAGGTTGATGATCAATTTCTTCATTTGAATCTTCAACAATCATTTGATGCTGATCTTTCAAAGTCTGAGCTGCTTCTTGAGATTTAGACTTCGTAGAGTCGGAGTAGGTTCGATTCTTCAAGATGAGTCGAATAGATTCATTTTGCATAGAATCTTGGAATTTGACATTCATTGATTCCTCCGAGAAATTGAGTCTTCTTGTTGTAGACTCGTAGGCTTTGCTTGAGGTAGAATATCCAAGGAAGATGCCTTCGTTTGATTTTTCTTTAAACTTGCCAACTCAATCATTTGCATTTTTCAATATGAAGCATTTACATCCAAACACATGAAAATATGAAACAATAGGCTTCTTTTTTTTTGAATAACTCATAGGGGTTTTTTCCAGAATATGTCTTAGAAAAACTCTATTAATAATATAACATGCTGTAGAAACTGCTTCAGTCCAAAAACATGAAGAGATGTTACTTTCAATTAAAATAGTTCTAGCCATTTCTTGAAGCGATCTATTCTTTCTTTCCACAACTCTGTTTTGCTCTAGAGTAAATGGAGAAGAGAACACATGCTGAAAACCAGATTCATCACAGAATTTTGTAAAATCTTGATTTTCAAATTCACCTCCATGGTCTGTTCTTATACTTGAAATAACATACCATTTTTCATTTTGAATCTTTTTAACAAACTTTTCAAAGTAAGAAAATGTGTTAGACTTACTTGTCAGGAAATATACCCAAGTAAATCGTGAGTAGTCATCCACAATTACTAAGCAATATTTCTTACCTCTAATGCTCGAGTTCCGGTTGGTCCAAAGAGATCCATATGCGAAGCTGCAATACACGATTAGTGAAAACTTGATTTATTGGTTTAAAGGAATTTCTTACTGCTTTCCCAATACACATGGTGTACATAGATCAGACTTTTGGTATGACAGATTGGGTAGACCACGAACTAGCTTCTTTGCTGAAATTTTGGCTATTTGCTTCATATTGATGTACCCAAGTTTTTTGTGCCATAAGTTCTCTTCGTCTTGAATTGAGATTAGACATTGCGATTCATCTGGTTTCACGTCCAAGAGGTAGATATTTCCATGTCTTCGACCTATGAAAGACTGAGTAGAATCTTTACTGGTTCCTGAACATATTCCTTCTTGAAAGTTGATTTTGAAACTGGTATCGCATAGCTGACTAATACTGAGCAGATTGTAGTTGAGTCCTTCCACTAAGGAAACATTGCTGATTGTGAGGTTTCCGTCTTTCTGATTCCGAATCCCACAATTCTTCCTTTGCTTTTTCCTTCAAATGAGACTTTTCCACCATTTACTTGAATGAGCTTTATGAAGCAATTTGAATCTCCTGTCATATGTCTTGAGCATCCACTATCCAGATACTATTTTACCTTTTGATAGTGACCTGCATTTAAAAAAGAGACTCAAACTTTCTTTGGTACTCATATTTTCTTGGGTCCATTGGTGTTAGTATGATATACGGTTTTTGCCCATACTTTCTTAACATGTTTCCAAACCATAGGACATTCTTTCTCAAAATGATATGAACTATTGCACTTTGAACATCCGAGAGTATTGCGACCTCTTTGGTTTTTACAAAGGCCTTTTAAAATGATTTTTGTAAGCATCTCTTGTGGGTCTTTGCTTAATTCTTTCATTCACTTTAGGAAAATCAATTAAAGGAATGGTTTCCACAGTCATTCCCAAACCGGATTTATTGAAATAAGGTTTTTGTCTTGAAAGAATTTTCTCAAGTTTCTCGAGATCCTATTGAAAATCTTTTGGAAATATTTGATATGTCATTTTTTAAAAATACATTTTCTTTCAAAAGGTTGTCTTCTCTTTCTTTAAGAGTAGAAACATTCATGTCTAAACATTTCACCTTTTCTTTCAAAACATTTTCCTGTTGTTTCAAAGAGAATTTTCCTTTTTAAGTTCAAATCATTTTAAGAGAAATCTTAAGACTAAAACACAACTCATCAATGAATTTAGAAACTTTAATAGGGATTTTAGAGTTACTCACCTCAAATTCACTTTGTCCCTGAATCTCGGAGTACTGTCTCGGAGTTTGAATCTCGAATCGATTGTGCCATCGGACATATATTGGCATAATCATCATCACTTTCTTCACATTATGTATCACTCCAGGTTTCTGCTTTAAGAGCCTTTCGATACTTTTCAGCTTTTCCTTTCTTCTTCTTTAGAAGAGGACAGTTGAGTCTAACGGTGTCTCTTTTTCTTACATTCAAAGCAGACTACATCTCTATTTGATTCATCATCCTCAACGGACTTAGTCATTTGCTTTTGAAAACTTTGTTTCTTTGGATTGAATCTTCTTCCTTTTCTCGTTCAGCTTTCTGAATCTTCTTATCACGAGAGCAAGCTCCTCATCATCTATATCGTCTTTAGAATCTGTAACATCAGAATCATCATTGGATTTTAATGCAATGGATTTCTTACCTTTAGAATATTCGTCTTCATTGATTCGTTCCACTTCATAAGACTGAAGAGTCCCAACCAACTCATTGACAGATAGTGGCATAATTCTTTGTGTCTCCCTTATTGAGGTCTTTATGTGATTCCAATTCTTGGAGAGTCCACGCAGTAGCTTGTTTACTTTCATGGGATCAGAAATTGGTTGACCTTAATTTTCAAGACCATTCACGATTTCTGTAAAACGACTAAACATGTCAGTTATAAATTCTCCTGATTTCATTTTGAAGGCTTCGTATTAACCGAGGAGAATGTTAATTCTGGTTTTTTTCACTCGATCGGTTCTTTTGTAGGTAATATGTAATCTATCCTAAACTTCTTTTGCTGTAACACAAGATATTCTGTTATATTCAGTGGGTGACAAAGCACAATATAAAGAATAAATTGCTTTTGCATCAAGTGCTTGTCTCTTGGTTATCTCTTCCTGAGTCATTTCACTAGACTCAACAGCTTCTTTTCCTCTCTCTAAGACAGATGCAGTTTTAGGAATGATTCTTTTGTCTACAACGTCCCATTCCAGAGGATCCTTTGATCTGAGAAATGCTTTCATCTTGTTTTTCCATATGTTGTATTCATTTCCATCAAAGTACGGCGATCTGGTATTGCTTTGCCCTTCTACCAGCCCTGGAGCTAACATACTAGCTATGGATCTTTAACTTTGAAGTAAAACACTTCAAACAAAGTGAGTACACAGGCTTTGATACCAATTGAGATAGCTAGTATAAGCACCTAGAGAGGGGGTGAATAGGTGTAAAAATATTTTCTCGAGATAAGAGAGCAATACTAAGCAGACAATAGAAAGGAAGTTCTCTTTTCGTTAACAAAGTGAATTATGATCAAAGTAAAGCAGAAAGTAGGGAAGAGAAAATGAACACAAAAATTATAGTGGTTCGGCTTATTCCAAGCCTACGTCCACTCTTCCGCGCTGACAGCCCACCGGTTGGATTTCACTATGAACAAAAGAGATGTTACAAAGAAGGTTCTCCCTTGATTCCACAAAGTGTAGATACTCTACCACACTTCCTCAAGGTTTCTCAAGAATATGTACTCTCTTTTGCGTACAAGATTTCACTCAGAAAATGAATTCTTCCAATCTTCACGTTGGACAAAATCAATTAGGAAGATCATTCGAGCTATTTAAGGAACATGTCGATAGCCCATCAATCCTACTCGCCCATACAATTAGGATCTCGGTTTCCATAAGTAGAACCTTCCAAGTATACTTCGCCAATCATCGGATCCTTAATCTTTGAATCAATAAAGGATTCCGTTATGTCATATCCAGCCAAGAGATCTTCTCCAGTCGATAAAGTCAAATCCTTAACGAAACATCCAGTCCTGGATAGCCCTTCTTCGACGGATTAGAAACTGTCAATGAGAATAGACTTTGAGTCTTGAGTCTGGCAGTCCGGAGGTCTTCAGACTTTAAATAGTAGAGTTTGCAAATCTTTAGACTAGACTGATGGAAATGTTTTGTCAGCTTCAAAATACTCCAGGAAGATTTCTCCAACACCTTTAAATGATACAAAGGTATTGTTGTCCAAAGATTATAATTGTGAGGCTTGCTCACAAGAAAAGCTTATTATCAAACTTTCTATAACAAAAGTTAATCTTGATTTTCTTTTATTCTTGCAAAGAATTCAGGGTGATATTTATTGACCAATACAACTACCAAGTGGACCATTTCGATATTTTATGGTACTAGTGGACGCATCCTGTAGATGGTCTCATGTTTGCCTATTATTTACGCGCAATATCACATTTACACGTTTACTCGTGTAGATTATCCAATTAAGAGTATAAGGATGGATAATACTGGTGAATTTATATTAAAGAGTTTTGATATCTATTGTGCTTTACTTGGAATCGAGGTTGAGCACCTGGTTGCATATGTTCATACTCAAAATAGATTGGTAGAATCCTTGATTAAATATATCCAAATTATTGCCCGTACTCTATTATTAAGAATGAACCTCAACAATATAGCATGGGGTCATGCAGTTTTGTATGCGGCAGCTCTAATAAGATTACGTCACACTGCTAATCTTTTACAATCTCCCCTTAAAATGGTTATTGGTTATGGACCAGATATTTCACATTTATGCACCTTCGGTTGTGCAGTACAGGTGCTTGTAGCACCGCTTAAAAAGAACGAAAATGGGTCCCCAATGTCATTTGGGCATTTATGTTGAGTTTAATTCACCGTCTATCATTAGGTTCTTGGAACCAACTACCGGTTTTTTATTGCCAGATTTGCAGATTGTCATTTCGATGAGATTAGGTTTCCATCAATTGGGATACCTACAACTTCCATGACTGCAAAACAAAAACCACTTAAGGTTTTCTTATGGAATGTGAAAAATTTATCTCTATTAGACCCAAGAACTCATGAATGTGAAAATGAGGTGTAGCGCATAATTCATTTACAAGTTATGGCCAATTAATTTTCCTAACGCATTTAATGATGCTACTAAAGTAACAAAATCTCATAGTCCAACTACAAATGCTCCAGTTAGGATAGCTATACCCAAAGGACAGGCTAAAATGGAGCAAGATTCCTCGCACTTGAAGTGTGGTAGACCGATATGATCAAAAGATACTGCTCCTCGAAAATGAAGGGGAAAAAAATCAGAAATCCGCTCTAGAAGAGCCTGGCATTATGCTTGCTCCCAAAGAGTTTATTGCCCCTAAAAAGGTACAAACCCATGAAAGGAACACCAACCCCAAGAGTACTAAGAATTCTATTACATATTATAATGAAATTTGAGATCGAAATGAAATCATTATTGATGATGCTTTTGCATTCTTAGTTGTTCATAAAATTATGGATGATGATTGTGAGCCATAGGCTCACAATCTATTATTGAATGCCATCAAAAGCAAGATTCGCTTAAGTGGGAGAAAACAATTAAGGCTGAATTAGCTCCCTAGCTAAATGAGGGGTTTTTGGACTTGTAACTTGTATCCCTGATAATATAAAACCCGTTGGATATAAATGGATATTTGTCCAAAAACGAAATGAGAAAATGAGGTTGTTAGGTATAAAGCTCGACTCGTTGCCTAAGGATTCTCCCAGAGACTTGAGATTAATTATAATGAGACATATTCACCTGTAATAAATATGATTACATTTCGTTTTCTCATTAACCTAGTAATCTCTGAAAAATTGGAAATGCGTCTTATGGATGTTGTGACGATATATTTATATGACTCATTAGACTCTGAAGACTCTGAAATTTATATGAAAATTCATGAGGGATTCAAAATGCCTGAAGCACGCACTCCCTGCAATTTATTCTCAATAAAATTGCAAAGATCTTTGTACGAGTTAAAGCAATCCGGTCGCATGTGGTATCAATGCCTAAGTGAGTACCTAATTAAGGAAAGGTACAAGAATAATCCTATCTGTCTGTGCGTATTTATTAAGAAATCAGAAACCGGATTTGCTATTGAAGTAGTTTATGTCGACGATATAAATTTAATTAGAACTCAAGAAAAATTAGCTAAAACTATTGAGTATTTGAAAAGGGAGTTTGAAGTTAAAGATTTTGGTAAAACCAAACTTTGTCTTAGTCTAGAGCTTGAGTATAAAGCAAATGGAATAATCGCCCATCAATCAGCATACGTTGAAAGATTGCTTAAACACCTCAACATGGACAAAGCTCACCCATTGAGCACCCCAATGTTGTAAGGTCTCTAGATCCTCAAAAGAACCCATTTCATCCTAGAAAATATGATGAAGAGATATTTGGTCCTAAAGTACCATACCTCAATACAATTGGGGCTTTGATGTATTTGGCACAGTGTACGAGACCAGATATTGCTTTTTGCGGTAAATTTATTGGCACGTTTTAGTTCTAAGCCAACTCAGAGACATTGGAATGGAGTTAAACATATTATCTGTTATCTCCAAGGAACCATAGATTTGGAAATATATTATTCCAAGGATTCCACTAACTCTGATTTAGTTAGATATGCCGATGTTGGATATAGATCTGATCCACATAAGGTTCGCTCTCAAATCAGGTATTTATTTTGTTATAACGGCACCGTTGTTTCTTGGCATTCTACGAAGCAATCGCTAGTAGCTACATCCTCTAACCACTTTGAGATTATTGCTTTATATGAAGCTGGAAGAGTGTGTTTGATTAAGATCCCTTATAACACATATTCATAATTCTTGTTGTTTAATACTGATCATAAATTCTCCTACTATAATTTATGAAGATAATGCTACTTGTGTTGATATATCAAAGGTGATAGGACCAAGCATATCTTGCCGAAATTTTTCTATACTCATGAACTCTAAGAAAGTCAACAAATTGATGTTAAACAGATTCGATCAATAAATAATCTTGTAGGCCCTTTTACCAAATCATTGCCAATATCAACTTTTGAGAAATTAGTATATGGCATTGGTATGTGGCAAGTTCACAAGATGCAAGATTGACTAACCCCAACAGTGGCTATATGGCTCAATTAAGAAGGGGAGATATTGTGAACTATGCATTGCACTCTTTTTTCTTTTTGTTCGATTTTTTTCCATAGGGTTTTTCCTACTTAAAGTTTTTAACAAGGCAAATAATGCATCCATAAAAGGGAGAGATCATAAAATTTGTGCTCTGTACTTTTTTTTTCCTTTTGTCCGATTTTTGTCCTACTGGGTTTTTCCGGCTTAAAGTTTTTAGTGAGGCAGTATCATTTGATGTACATTCGTAATGAATACAATAAATATTTAAGGGGGAGTGTTATGAAATACATGAATGAATATTCTTTATATTTATTTTATCTAATGTACTTATTATAGTACATTTGTATTATATATTCTAAGTACATATCCATATACAATGAATATTCATCTCCCTACCCAATATATGTATTATTCAATATATTGATATTAATAATAAGTACATCTTTGTTTTCTTATAAATAGGAGCTTAGTTTTTGTCATAGAGATAATAGTCACTATAAATAAAGTCTTCTTTTTTGACTTTCTTTACTATCTTTGGTGTTTACCTACTTTCTCTTCTCAATCTCTTTATTCTATGTATTACATATTTGCAACGTAATATTTTACAACATGATAAATATTATAAGGGAAATGATGTGAATGGGCCCAAAATATGGCCCAAGGGAGAGGAAGCTATCTCGGGCTAAAAGGATGAGTTGCCGCGCAATTTGGGCCTTGTCCTGCTCTCGGCACGTAAGGCCCATGCCTTTGCTTCGATGTGCTACCCTTCACCGAGCCGGCCCTCTAACAAGTCCTTCTGGTGCTGGAAGTGACACCTAGCGGTCGCGATGTCGAGCTGACATTTAGAAATTTTTTACCTGAAAAATCAAAAACAGCATTTTTCCTAAACATTTTACCAAAATTTTGATCCATCGTAGTTTTCCGTCAGACTTCTGATTAAACTAGACCCTTGAGTCCTTGGAAAGCCCACAGCCCAATTATCCAAAGGGTGCTAGGATCGCAAAATTCGTATATCAAACTAAGTAATAACCATGATAAAAATTTACGATATTTTATTAAAAAAAACTATGATCAAAGTGATTCTTGAGGTGTTGTTAAGCTTGCTACTAGGTCTACGTGATCTCATCAACTGATTTGTTGAAAGCTGATTTTTCCAGTTTCCCTTAAGATTGAGCGCTCTCAATTAAAAGTCTAGCAATATCCGATGACACAATTTGTCAGATTTGATCAAATTACATGTCGTATGAAAAGCTCTCATGGAGCACAATCCATTATACCATTCCATTGAAATTTTGATGAGGTTGACTTTTCATCCAAATTTGGTCGAACCCGTTAAAAGTACCGTCAAAAGTATTAGATGTTTATAAGGAGTGTGTTGATGCATGAACTCGTGATGGTTGTCTCTTGATGTCTGTTATTGTGTCTAGCGAGACACGTTAGGCACCTGCCTACCATCTTAATGGTTCTCTTGGTAAGAGCAAATGCAGTTATCTTGTAAGATACATTACTTGCCGCCTTGATCTCGGCTATTCAGAATTTACGCCATTAGTTGTAATCAGACAAAATATTACTTGTCACTCGATCGGGTTCTATCATATTCTTAGTCTCATGGCTAGCTATTTCTGGGATAATCATCAAACGATTATTTTTATTCGTAGAGTTTGACGTTACTTTTGTCTTTCTTTCTAAATGGAAACATGGGAAGGAAAACAATATCTCCGCTTCTATGCTCTTCAACAAGCTTAGTTAGGTAGGTCAGTACTGTTTTTATCATGTCAATTCGGCATGATATTTTCTCGGCATTTTCTCATTTCCTAATTTTTCCTCCATATCTTTTTACCTAATCATCTATTATCTGTTTGCGTCATGGAATTCAATATTATTATTTTTACGAAAGAAAGCTAAAAGGCGAATACAAAAATATGACGTCATAAATATATTATATCTATTTTATCATCTAATAAAATATGAAGTAACTCTGTAGGAGGTAATGAAAAAAAAAAACTAGTATCCCAAGTGCTTATTGATTCCGAGATTAGTAAGCTAATCAATAGAATGATTTCCTTCCTGAAAGTTATGTTTTGAACTTGAAGTGATAGCACAATTGTTTTCTAATATCTTCAAGAAAAGCAAGGCATTATTAATCATAAACTTTGGACTAACAAGATCAGTGATGACTTTAGAGTCAATCTAATTGATGAACATATGAAAAGTAAGTTGTTTTGCAAAGTTGAATCTCAATTACAAAAACCCGAAGTTCTGCTTGTGTTGACAATCATATTCCTACTAATATAGCAAAACCACCAAGCTTGTCATTCCTTTCATTTTTTACTAAACTTCTTGCACCAGCAAATCCTAGGTTGCCTTTAGAGGCCAAGGTGGATGATCTCATCTGACCAAAATTGGAGAAGTGTATGATCCACTTATTGCCGAGTTATTTCGCAGACGAAATCTTGATGATTTCCTTCATATGTGACCAAATTACTTGAATTGAATTCGATAGGGAAAAACAAAATTGTCATGAAAAAGTGATTTGTTTCTCTATTGCCGAAACAACCACACACCTAGTCCAAAATCTGTGCTTCAATCATAACTTTTTATTTAGTTTTTCTTTTGGTGATATGATATCATGATTTTTAGTTAAAATTTAACGTTATCAAGTTATTTCATTTTACTTATATTTGAAAAATCTAATTACTAGTTGGAAATTAAATCTATTCGTAAAAGGAAAATAAAGTTAAAGGAATAAATTTCATTCATGGTCACTTAAATGTGTGGATTGTGCAATGGTTTCATCTTCTTCTTTTTTGGTATTGATGCACTTTGATTGGAATGCGGCTAATTCCTGGAAAAAAAAATGCTCAGACGGGCCCCACATAATTGTTATAAATTTGCACTTTCTCTTGATATTTTTTTATTATTATTATCTTTGAACATATTATTAATCTAACACCAAACAACATTGAATTTTTTTCAGTTTACCCAAATATGATCTCTAATTCAAAATTAAGTCTAAGCTAAAACAGAAGAAGTATACTTTGACTTTATCGCCAAGCGCCATAGTTAAGTTATTAATTGCGGCAGGACAATGATTAACATTTTCTTTTGGAAATACTAACACTGATAAATAGCTAACCAAAACTCATATTAAATAAATCATCGATTAAGATATATTTACTTCAACTCGAGAAGGAAAAACTTATTCAAAAGGAAAGCACCATTACTCGCTCCCCCATGCGCCACGTATCAGCGTTCAATTTGTTATATTTATATTATTTTTCCCTGCTGTATCTGAACGGGTGATTTTTCAATTCACTTAACTTAATTTTTTATTAAATTTTATCTTTTGTTAATCCTTTCACATACATTTTTAATCAAAACCAAACAACATTGAATTATTTCATTTTTACTCAAACCAAATTACCTAACCATCGAAAACTAAATTAATAGCTTCCCCCTCATAGAAAGATATGACAGGTAAACATTTGGGGAAGAAAATGGGCAAAATTTAATATTAACCACACAAGAATGTTAGCGGCCCATTTTGTTTTCTAGCTCTTAATCCAAGCAATAATGAGATGGATTTTGATTTTAATCGTCCAAAACAATCCTTCCTTTTTTTTCTAGTTTGACCATAAGTTGACCACTTTTTTGAAGAAATGCTGACATGGTGTTCACATAGTAGTTATTGTTAGGATTCACATGTGAGTGAGTTACTAGAGAAGTCTCACATTAAAGAATTGATATGGTGTAAAATAGTTGATATATCCCAGTTGATCCATAATTCATAGGTTTAAACTTTTGAATAAAGGTTGGTCTAACTAGATATATTGACGGGTTTGGATTGGAGCTCTTTTTCAATAATCTCCCAAGGTGAAGGTATACGAACTTTGCTTCTTGTTCCCAACAAATGGTATTAGAGTCGATGGTTGCGATTTACGGGTAGGTGGGTGTTGTGGTGTAGCAATGCGACACCCATAAGTTGATGTCGACGGATATTTGAATTAAAAGGGAGTGGGTATAACATTGAGCTCACATGTAAAGGAGAGATTGTTAAGATGCATGCATAAGTGAGTTATATTAGAGGAGTTCCATATTGAAAGATTGATATGGTGTAGAGTAGTTAATATATTTTAGTTGGTTTATAACTCATTATCTTAAATTTTGTTGCACGCTTCCAACAGTTATATGGCTTTCAAGAAATTGGTGAAACATTTACGTCTTTTTCTTCTTCCTTTTTCAGAAAAGTTGACATTTGCTTTAAGACACATGTAATAGATTTTCTTATTTTTTGCGCAAAAACATTCGAACAATATAAGTTAAGTACTTAAACTCAAAAAAATTATTTAAAGGGAATATAGAACTATCAGTAGATATGTTGATATGTTATAATTCCCAATATACCTACAACGTACTTTCTTGTGTTGACTTAATTACAAATACGAGAGATGGAGATACTTTTTATTAGAATTCTCCATAGAATACAGATTTTAAATAGCCTATATTTCCTTGGAACTAATATTTTCGACACATAAAAAAGCATAACAATCTTTCCGCAATAATGCGTGAGTTTCGCTTTAATTGGACAAGGGAAGAAATGCAAAGGAATTTTATAACCCTTATGTACATAATGCAATAAAGATTAAGGGCTCAATTTGTTTTGCAGAATATAAACAATTTGGAAAATATTGCCATAAAAATGATCTGTTGTATCGTTTGAAATAATTAGTCAATAATCAATATTGTCAACAGTTTATGTCCAAAATTTTTAGTACATAATGAAAAAAATTTTGTTCATTTATTTTACAAGTGCTACGAATGATCATTTCTTGGAAAATATTTTCTAAATCATTCATTTTCTATGAAACAAATATACCTTGAACCTTTTAGTTGGGTCAATCAAGTCATGTTGAAGAACAATATGTAAAATTGCTTATCTATTGCTCTAAAAGTGTTTATATGGCATCCTTATATTGCAATTTTCATCAAAATTTGTTTAACTTAATTGCATTTTTTTGAGGGAAAATTTTAAATAAGGGCCTAAAGTATTATCATTTTGTCAAATAAGGGTTTGAAGTGGATATTTATTTTCAAAAAAAGGCTTGAAGTGCCATCATTTTCTTAAATAAGGATATAGAGTTAACCTTATTTAAAATAAGGATTTGAAATAGTTATATTAGTCTCAAATAAGGGCCTGAATTCACTATTTGTTTAAGGGTATATTCATCTTTTAAATTTCTTTTTTTTTTTTTTTGTTTTTTGTTTCCAAACTCAAAAAAGTTAAAAAAATTTTTTTTTTTAAAAAAGAACACACATGAGAGGGAGGGCTCTATCTCGTTTGTGATTGCCACCCCCCCCCCAAATCGCTGGGGGGGCGATGGTTAGCGAGGCTGCCAACACTTGCGTGAGGGCCAATGACCCTTATCGACCAAAGGCAAGGGCTAATAGGCCCTTGCCGAGATGGGAGAGGGCTGATTTGAGTGAGGGTCGTTGACCCTCGCCTCTGGTTGGTGAATATAGCTGGCCATCGCAGTTGCTCCACCAGCCATAAGGCAGCGCCACAGGCAGGAGAGAGCCTTCCCACCTTTGTTTTCGCTTTTAAAAAAAAAATTAATTTAAATTATATTTGGACGAAAATATTTCTAATAAATTGAAATTTTTGCTGGTCTGCTAGTTGACAAGGCTAGGCTCTTATTTGAAATAACCATAACACTTTAGGTTCTTATTTAAAATAAGGTCCACGAGAAAACGATGGCACTTCGAGCCCTTATTTGAAATTTTCTCTTTTTGATAAATGTTGAGGATTTAGCTTAACTAATTGAAAGGTTTAGAATTTGATGGCACTTTTAAGTAAATATTTAGACTCACTTGCACTCCCAATAAAGTTTATTGCGTGTGGTGCAATTTTTCTTAAAATTACGTGTTTCTATCATAATGTCTACCAAACTTATACATGTAATAATTCTTTAGTCTGATGTATTTTTGCGAAAAGTTTGTGATTAAGTCCTTACAAAATTACAATAGACAATTTTTGTGATGTGTAGGATATTTTTGAAGGCAATGCCTGCCAAACCCCTTGTTTGTATGTTGAATATTTGAAATTGCAATTGCCAATGTGGCGCCTAGTCATTGCCAACCATCTTATTTGGCATGTTGATGTTGATAAGTTTACTTATGCCATATTAGCGATTTTCAATGGCAATTGTCCCGAATGATTACATTGGAATTTTGCAAAAAGGTTTAATATTACATTAGCAAAATGAGATAATTCAAAACTGAATTAATATATGTACAATACATTTAGTTTGAATAATCATATAATTTTTGTGATATTACATTTAGTCTAATATATGTACAATACATTTAGTTTGAATCGACAATTTTCTTCAAAGTTTGTGATCAAGAGTCCATATGCAATAATCATATGCAATTTTTGTGACTTGGAGCATACTTTCAAAGGTGGTACTTGTGAAACCCCTTTTTTTCTGATAAATATTCAAAATCTTAGGATATGTATATTATAAGTTCTAAAACTTGTCGCGAAAGTGTAATTGACTCTTAAAACTTATAAAAAGTGTAATCAAGTTCTAAAATTTGTCAAATTGATTATATTGAGTCTTAAAGTTAATGTTGTTAATTTGTCTAATGGAAAACACTGACGTAGCATTTTAAAATTAATTTCTCTCTCCTACATGACATATTTAATTTTTTTTTATCCAAATATTATTTAAATTAGATTAAAAAAGATAAAATTTTATTTAAAAAAGCCAAACTAAAGGGGGTAGGGCAAAGCCTTAGTGGTGGGCACTGTTGCCACCGTTGCCCCCTCATTGAGGGGGTTGGCAAAACCTTGGAGAGGGTGGCTAGCCCTCATCGGCCTCAGGTGAGGGCCAATGACCCTAGCTAGGCCCGGGCAGGGGTGTCTAGATCTAGGCGATGCCAAAGCTTGCTTGGGCCTTGAGTGTTGTCGGCCTTCCCGTGGGGCCAATGAGACCTCGCTTGAGGTTGGCAAGACCTTGCCGGCCCAAGCAACAGTTAGTGTTGCACAGATCTAGGTTTCACCCACGATCTAGCCTCACTAATTGTCTCTTGGAGCCAGCGAGGCCTTGCCTAGGGTAGGCAATGGCCGGCCAACCTCGCCCGGGGTCGGTGACATTTGTTGACCCCTCTGGTGATGCACGACACTTGTAGTGACAACCCATTAGCGAGACCTAGCCCTACACTCCTCCTCCTCCTCCTTCTTTTCTTTTTAGTTTTGCCTTTTAAAATAATTTTTTAGCTTTTTTTTTCTTTTAATCTAATTTAAATAATATTTGGATAAAAAATAATTTAAAAATACCTCATGAAAAATCAAAATTAATTTAAATATGCCATGTCAGTATTTTCTGTTAGTCAAATTGTCAATATTAATTTTAGGATTTGATTGTACCAATTTGATAATTTTTATGACCTATTTGTGTTTTTTGTAAGTTTTATGACTCAATTACACTTTTGTGACAAGTTTTAGGACTTCTAATGTACATATCCCTCAAAGCCCTAATTGTTCCATTGATACTTTGGTCACAAATTGTTCCATCGTACAATCTAATTGGTCATTGCAATCTATGGATTTCATATGAGCACCATAACTTCTATTCAATTACTTAAGTGTCATAATTTTTAAAAAAACATTCATCACAAGTGTCATATCAGATTAGATATTCAATTTTTTTGTAAAATGTTTTAAAAAGGTTATGTCATTCAAATTATCAATGAAAAAGTTATAATACTCAAATGAATGGCCTATGAAGTTATGACTTTCAAGTGATCAAATAAAAAGTTGTAGCACTCACTAGTGCCACACAAAAATATGGTACTTGTGTCCTTATCTTTATATGTGAGAGATGAACAAGTGTTACGTCCTTTGAAATACTTAAAAAAAGAAAAAAAAAGGAGGCTATTGAATAGGGTTATTAACTCCATGTTGGACCATTCACAAGGCCAGAGCTGGCAATCATCAAGAGGCGAATTTAAGACGGTCGTCCCCATTGTCCTCCTTGCCCAATACGATTCTCGCAACCCACGAGCCCCTTTTCTTCTCCTCTCATTCACACCCCAACACCCAACATTGAATGTATTTCCATGATCACCCTCCATTTTATTTTTATATTCCCAATTATGGGTCCCTATAATTTGTCTTTTCATGCACCAAATCAATCAAGATTTTTCCCCACCCCCATAATAAATTCTCCCTCCTCCTCACTCCAGCACCACCATTTACACCTCCCATGTTCTCTCTATAATGAGAAGTTTCTTGAATGGAAGATGCCTAAGGTCTCCATCACCACCATAAATTGCCAACCTTTCTTGGCAGGGGGGAAATGCTTGGAGTTAAAGAGATCAGTGGCAAGTCAAATCCACATCAAATTGCGGGAGATGACACCGAATTAGGATCTTCTCGTACACTAATGTTAGCGAAAGATCTACGTGGTACAAGATGTGATCTACATCTTTTTCCTTTTTTTTTTTTGAGTGCATGCAACTTTATGAATTAATCCTAAAGTCGCACAAATTTCGCCTTTTCGTATTGGTAAAAAAATAGGAAAATGTGTAATTTGAATAAGTTTATTGAAAGAAAAATCATAAAAGTACGAATGGAAGGTTATGGTGGTCTAGGGGGAGGGAAACGTATAAATTCAACGAATCAAAAACTTGCAATGTCACTCAGGAACAAGTCATTACTGTAAATGGAGTTCATCACAAAATCAGGATCACCTCGTGCCAGTCACTTTGATTGTCCAGTTTGTAATGATCGGTTGATCAAGGAAACTTGAATAACTTTGTACTTACTAGTGATGGAATAAGGTCATTATTAGAAGGGTTGGATACCCAAAAGCCCTGCAAAGACTCCTCGCATTAACTTATCGAAGTCTAAAAACTTGTGGTAAAAGTAAATTTTAGATAGCGCAGTTAATTTTTCAAAACTAATAATAAAATGGTACAATCGATTTTTTTTTTCCTTTAAATGTGTCAACTTTGAATGAGAGAATAATTCAATGTGACGTTTTTTTTTCTTTATTATATGCATTTTTCTTATCGGACACTTAACGCTTGGATGGTACTAAATAAATTCGATGCCATTATAACATAAAACCTAAAAGCTAATGATGAGAATTGCGTGTTTTTTTTTTGCCCAATTTCTTTTCATTTATTCTATGTCCTTTTTAACTTCTTAATCAGGTTGTTTTAACTAGGGGTGGATAATGAGAATCGTTTGAATTGAAAACTGTTCAAACCATACTAGGCTGGCCGATTTTGGGCCGTTCCCACTAGCAGTGGTCTAGTTCTTGATTCCTATTCTTGGAACAGGTGATCGGTCGATCCGGTTCCAGGTTCCAGGGTGGGAGCGAATCTCAAGAATTGGACTAACCGGAGTAGACGGAACAAACAAGGCTAATGTCACCATATTGTTTTACTGTTGTGCATGTAGAGAGAATGTTTTGGCCTACAAGTCTACAGACAACCCTTATCAAGACGAAATGGTCTTAGATTCAATTTCATTTTGCCTCTCCACCAATTGGCCAGGACACATGGGGTGTTACGGGAAATAAAAGTTGAATGGTGGTTATGCTTAGTGCCCTTGTTTGGATCGAATGCAATTGTGGAGGTCCTCTCCAGATGTTTGAGCAAAGTGGTTGTCGTACTATAACAACATGCCTTAGCTGTCTATGCTTGAGAGAACTAATCTGCAATGAAACATGATGGTACTTGAATACATGTGCTTTCTTGCACTAGTTATGATGCGTGATGGGGTGAGTGATTCAAGAATGGAGATTTTTTTTTTTTTTTGTGGGGATTTTTGTGGTTAAGTGTATGGAGTAGTGTATACGGTAAAGAAACAAAGAGGAATAAGAAAAGATAGAACGATCTCCTCCCAAGGTATAAAGGCCACGCCACCAACCGAGGTTGAGGATCGAGATTTACGAAGCTCACCACCAAGGCCTAAAGCTTCCACCAACCAAGGATAAAGCACTTCGGGATAGGAGAAGCTCACCACCAAGGCCTAAAGATTCCACCAGCCAAGGATAAAGGGCTTCTTGGCTCACCACCAAGGAGTGATCTATGCTCCAAGGATAAAGAAACCGAAAGGAGTTATCCACTCTCCAAATGAGTTCACTCAAGCAGAGGAAATCTCACCATTTTCATTCATGAAATTCGTATCTCCCCTACATTTGATAGTTTCCCCTACTTATAGGAGGATTTTAGCCTTAGGAAATATTAAAAACAAACTTTAATAACCTAGGAATTAAACGTTTGACTCTTGAGCTACATAAAAATAAAAACAGCTAGGAACTTAATAAAAAACAATTATTAACACGGGAACTAAATGCCTTTAATCGTCGGCCTTCCACATTCTCGAACCGTTAGCTTTTCGTGTTCTTGAACCTTTGGCTTTCCATATTCTTGAACCGCATTCGTGAACTTTTAGCCTTCCCATAATTCGAACTCCTCCCTTGACCAGAAAATAATCCTCCTGAAACTTCATCAATTAGTCATACAAGACATCTAAAATGGCCTCTCATTAATACCTATCGATATACCACAAAGTACTGATAAGTAATTAACATTATTCATTCAAAATGACCAATCGAATAACATAATGCCCAACTTCTTTATTGGCTTGGATAAGCATTGATGGTTCTGAGTTGGTCGATGGAGCTACGTTGGATGCACCCGCATCAAGTTATCAGCAAATTGACCAGTTCCATGGGACTAGGCTAACTGATCCTCAATCCTAGATATTGGAAATCGGATTGGAAACTGATCACTCCTAGTTTCAACAGTGGCCATTACCACTACCACTGCTACTTATGATCATTGACGCCGGCTACCCTTCATGCGCATTAATCTAATACGACCACCACTATCTGTTAACTGGTCACATTCTTCTAAGTCAAGATCTAATGGGTGGAGAAGGAATTGAAAAGTTCTTAATTGGGCAAATATCAGTTTTTGAACCCACGTTCTTCTTTGCTTTCTTAAATGCCCAAATTGCTCGGTCAACACGTTCATAAAAGTGCTTATACCAATAAGACAGAGAATCGGTGTTTGTGGTAGTAAATAGGACTGACTGCGTCCACGATGGGGGGCGGTGGTCGCTTTGCCGAAGTAAGTTTTGTAGGACAATAGAGAAGGAGAGAAAACAATGAAATAACCAGAAACAAAAAATATATAAAAAAATCCTTTGAATGTTAGGGTGAATTGTACTTTTTTGGCACCACGCGCTAATAAAAAGCGCATGATAGAAAAAAAATCACATTAGATTTTTTCATCATCCAATATTAATAGAATCAACGAAGAAATTTGAATTTATAAATTTTAAATATAATATAGCTTAATTATAATAATATTTTTTTTGGTCGAAGCTTAATTATACTATTTAAAACTTTAGGAATTAGTCAAACTTTTGGTACACATTTCATATGATGCACTTATCCCTGAAAATCTCGTTATTAAATAGTTCAATGATTGAAGTGCGTTTACATATCGATTCTATGAAGAATTTTAGGGGAATAAGGGTCATATTACACATTATTATTATTTTTTTTTGATGATCAATGATCCGCCGAGAATGCCATTTTTGGCTTACGCCAATTCGGGGTCTCACGAGCCTCCGCAATGGAAGCCCAACGGCGACTATATCTCGGAGGAAGCTGGCCCAGCAACCCATCGCCGGGTTTCCCTCACTTAAATTACTAGCACCGTGGGGATTCGAATTCTCGACCGCATCGAAGCAGAGGAGAACGAATACCAGCGCGGCTATCCACGGATGGGTAGTCATATTACACATTAGTTCGGGCTAGCCCATCCCAAGAAGTCCCTCCTCCACCGGTTATTCGTAACCAATCTTCTTCTGAGGTATTATATGGTTCACTTGTCTTATTTTTGTTGTTGTTTGGTGCCCCTTGTTCTTCTTCAACTTCTTGAAAGTATCAAACATGACTGTTTGCACGGCTCGTTGTTCTCTTAGTTATGACATTGAAAATGACGGATATAGATGTTGAGATAGTCCTTTTGATCATCTTCCCTTATAATGTCATTTTTGAAGAAAGCATAATGTTCTCGTTACTTTTTTCATTTGATGCTATTTTTCAGAAGGTATTAAACATATTGAAAATATTTATCACTTTACTCGACATTACCTTGATCGAGAACTCTGGAATCTTAATTTTGTCCATGTCCTTTCGGCTATTGCGGACGGTTTTACGATTACTGTTCATCCCGCCCTGTTTTCTCTATTTTCTCTCCCAAATTCCACCTTGAATTTGAATAGGGTGCTAGAGATTCTTACATTTTAAAAATAAAAGTTCTTGGAGATATTTTGCTATGTGTAGATATTTGGGTAATGCTAAAAGTACATCTGCCATCATTTAGGATATCTTTTTCTCGTTTGATTTTTGTATAGTCTCTATAAAGATTATACTTAATATACATGCTTTGTTCGTTTCATGGAAAATAATTTATTGGAAAATATTTTCAAGATTTTTTGGCATTTGTTTCATGGAAAATGAACTAGTGAAGAAATATGTTTTCCACTATTGGAAAAAACACTTTTAAAAGTAGGAAAAAGGATTTTTACTTTTTAAATGGAGAGCATTTTTCATAATTTCTTTCACTTCACTTTCTTTCGCCAAACAAATTTTCTTTTTATTTTTATGTTTTATTTTATTTTTTTTTAAATTGAGTTTTTAATTTTTTTTCCTTTTTCTTTTTCCCTTTTTTCTTCTTCTTCCTTGAACAATTCTCGGCTAGCAACTGGCTATTGGCGAGCTTTGGCCTTGCCATAGGCTAGTGAGGCTCGACTAGCGACTGGCTATTGATAAGCTCACTCGAGGTTGGAGCTCGCCGATGGCCGTTGCCATAGTCGATGACCGGCCAAGGCCAAGGAAGAAGAAGAATAGGAAAAAAAAAAAAAGAAAAGAAAAGGCCAAGGAAGAAGAAGAGAAAAAGAAAAAAAGGAAGGAAAAAATTAAAAATTGAAAAATCGATTTTAAATGTAAAAGTAATAAAAAATTATTGAAAATGAGTGCATGCAAGAAAATATTTTTCTTATCAAATAGCGAAAAATATTTTCTAGTTCATTTTCAAATTTTAGCCGAATATTGAAAAATATGGTTATTTTCCTGGAAAATGGCTTCTTCGAAAACAATCTCCAGAAACACTACATTTTCTGCAAAATAAGGGGAGAAATAAGTGAATGATATTTAGTTGTTTTCTCACATATTTTATCTTGATAATTTTCATTAATTAAAAATTACATTACATAATGCACAAAGAAATAAGTTAGAAACAAAAATTACAACAGATAATATTACTTTTTTCAAATTTTGCAGCTCAAATAATCCGATGTTTGCGTAACATGAAAGGTCCGATACTTTTCAAGCCATATTTTTTATGGATATTATCTTTTACAGTTACGGTTTGAAAGACGACTCAAATTTTGGTGGGAAAGTACAAAAAGTAATTTGGAGATTGGGCGTCCTCAAAAGTTACTTGTGAAATCTATATAGGTTCTTCAAAATTTGAAAATAAAAAATGTTTTGAGTCTAAGAAAATCATATAAAAAAATATATACAATCATACATGTCAGGATTTAAATATTTTTACAGTATTAGATATTTAGCGTCAAATAAAATTCAATGATGAGATGTGTGAATTTTGCAAATAGTTTGAAGTAGAATTCATCCCAAATAAGTTCGCAAAATAACTAACCTCTTCCAACCAAAAAACATAGGAGCATTAACGTAAGTGATGACGATGGAAGCACTCAGTTTCATTCTTTTGGAGCAAGTCTTATATACACCAAGCACATTTGAGCCAATTTTATCTCAATTTTAGATTACGTGAACGGATTCATACCATCAATGGTCCAATCTAGAAAAAAACAATTTAGGATCTGAAGAAAGAGGGTTTAGCATATTTGCTCAGCGAGTATACACACGCATACATACAAAACGTCGGCATCCTCTGCGACCGTATTAATTTCTTTATCCCATTTATGTCGCTGACCTTTCTTCCCCGCCCATCCCTCCATAATTCCTCTCTCTCTCTCTCTGGTAGTGACTGTTGCAATTTATATAAACAGAGAGAAAACTGGTTCAATCGGCTTTTGGTTTTTGGTGATTTCGGGGGCAAATGGGTAGATCCCCGTGCTGTGACAAGGTGGGATTGAAGAAAGGGCCGTGGACACCTGAAGAAGACCAGAAGCTCCTCGCTTACATCGAAGAGAACGGCCATGGAAGCTGGCGTGCTTTGCCTTCCAAAGCTGGTATCGTGTGCTTTCCCTCATCTTTCCCCTAAATTACTCTCCGAGAATACAAGATAAAATATCCCAGCAATTCTTCATCTTTCTTTCTTTTAGGGTTCCTTTTTTTCCCCAGTTTGTCGGTTTTGCTCATTATTGCTGCCTCTTCTTCTTGCTCCTCCTCCTCCTCCTCCTCCTCCTGTGCACTAAACATAGGTCTTCAGAGATGCGGGAAAAGCTGTAGGCTAAGATGGACTAATTATCTTAGACCTGACATCAAGAGAGGGAAGTTCAGCTTACAAGAGGAACAGACCATAATTCAACTCCATGCCCTTCTTGGCAATAGGTAACTCTCTCTCTCTCTCTCTCTCTCTCTCTCTCCATGTACCAACGTTCTTCCATCTTTTTCTTTTTGGCTTCATCATAAATCAAAGGATTCAACCTCCACCTTTAGCAGTTCAGTTCGGAGGTCATTACTGATTTTCTTTTTCCTTTTGCGAAAAATCATGTGTGTGACATTTACAGTCTAAGATATCCTCGCTCATCGCCCATTCTTTTTTTTTTCTCCCAAAAAATGGAGCTGATGAGCAGTTTACTGCAACTTGTGGAGATGGATGTGATAGTCTGATCCTCTCAGTAACTCTCAGCTACCCAAGACAAGAATGGCGATCTCCGCGAAATCTCATGGAAAGATCAGCTTTTTGATTTCTCGGTTTCAGAAAGTTTGCTAAATTTGTTTTACCAACGAACAAATTTGTTTGTGTACCAAAAAAGTACAGAAAAACAGTTTTTTATTGTGCCTGAATGTTCTGATGACAGAGACCCTGATTTTCAGTCTGGTGCCTAAATTTGCGTTACCAAGAAAGGGAAAGAGTTTTGCTCTTTCATAAGCATTCTTAAACTAAAGTTGAGATGAAGAAAAAGAGCAAAAATCCTTCAAATGATTAGTTTCAGCACCTACCAATATTATCGTGTTTTTTTTTTGCTTATTAATGTCCTTTCTGCGGCTATTTCTCCTTAGGTGGTCGGCCATAGCAACTCATTTACCGAAGCGAACAGACAACGAGATCAAGAACTACTGGAATACGCATCTGAAGAAGAGATTGGCGAAAATGGGAATTGACCCAGTGACCCATAAGCCTAAAAATGACGCCCTAGTCTCTAGTGACGGTCAATCCAAGAGCGCGGCTAAGCTCAGTCACCTGGCTCAGTGGGAAAGCGCTCGGCTCGAAGCTGAAGCCAGATTGGCTAGAGAATCGAAATTACGTTCGCAGTCATTCCAGCATCACCACAGCAGCAGCAACAGCAGCCAGGTTTATTCCGCGGCTTCCGCTTTGGCTTCCACTTCAGCTGCACCGCCCGGCCTCGTCAAAAAAGCCACCGCCCCACTGCCACCATCATCACCGCAGTCTCTTGACACTCTCAAAGCTTGGACCGGTAGCTCATGGCCGTCAACCAAGTCCGGCGAAGGTAGTGGCGGTGCTGGAGGTTCAGCCAACGGGATCGCTGGCGATCTTGAGTCTCCTACTTCGACACTCACTTTCTCCGAGCCTATGAACGTGCTTTGTGAGAATCCCAAGCAAATGATCGAGTTTGTCGGTTCGTCGGGGTCATCCGACTCCGGGATGATCAAAGAAGAAGGTGAACAAGAGTGGAAAGGCCTTGAAAGCTCAATTACGTTGCCAGAGTTCAAAGAGGGTATGGGGAACAACGCGGTCTCATTTACATCCACGTTCCCTGAAATGACAATGTCCCTAGAAGGTCCCTGGACTCCGGAGTCACTGAGGGCGAGTAGCGTGCATGGTAACGTGGAAAATAACGACATGGAAGAAGGGTTCACTAGTCTTTTGCTTAATAGCTCCGGCGACCAGAGTTTATCAGATGGCGGTGGTGAATCTGACAAACGTAGTGATTACTATGAGGATAACAAGAATTACTGGAATAGCATCCTTAATTTGGTGAACTCTTCGCCATCTGAGTCCCCAATGTTCTAGAAATCATAAATTAGTAAGCTTCACAAGCTTCTCCATGATTTGTGTGTGAGGAAAAACTCTTGTGCAAGTCCCCCTTCCTCAATCATAGCACAGCCGAGAGCCCTAAAGTGACTTTAAGCTGTCATATTAGTGAAGTGAGATTCATAGGAAAGGTAATCATTTGGTAGCCAACAAGCTCTTGGTTTCTTCCACAGGTTTCAACATGAGATACATATCGATTTCCCTGAGCTGGAAAGGAACAAAAGCTGCTTGTGAAGCTTGTCTCTCAAGCGAAATGTTAATAGTTCAGTTCAGCCTCCCCTTTCTTCACTGCTACTTGTTTTTTCTTTTCAGAATGATGTAAAAAACTTGACTCAGCTTTTTCTTTGGGCAAGAAAACTCGACTCAGCAGCGAACTCTTTATCGTTATCATTATTACAACTTTCTTTTTAAGGGCTTGTTAATTATTTATTTTATTAGAGGGTTCGTTTCTTGATTTCATCATCTCCACATCTAGCTTCTGATGGTTCAGGGGGTGCGTGGTCCAACTACTTCATATAGAAACTTACTGTATAAGTAGGGATGTATGAAAAAAAGAGAAGAGAGAGTAGGGATGTATGAAGTGAACAGCTCACTGCACATTAATAAATATGTGCTTCATATTAATAGTTCATGGAGTGACCATCTGCCATAATAATTTATGATGGAGTCTGTTTCTGATGGTTGGTTATACGTCACATTCTGGCTCAAAAGAGTGTTAATGCAAGAAGACAGAACTTGATTGCTGTTTCTTTGTTCTCAAGGAACAGAAATCACCATCATCAATTTCAGAAAAAAATAAGGCGACATTAAAGTCCACACGAAGTTCTATATAAATGGTTCAAATCACACTTAACATATAGAAAAAGGAAGATCAAAATTGGGACATGTGTTTATCACACATCGAATTCTCCTGTACTCTTGTAAGCTGAAGAGTGGACCTTTGTGGCATTGGGGTGAAGAGTGACTGATTAGAAAGGATGATATAATTGATTTATAGGAGTCGCATCATGATGATTGTGTTAGAAGTTTTAAGCTAAGACGGTTATTAACTCTGAGGAGTTTTGAAAGAGAGGTTGATTTCTTGTGCATAAATTGGCCGGAGCTGATGTCTCTCCTAATGAGGCTATGATAAGCTAAAAAAGTTGTTGTGAAGTGTTCTGTATGTCTTAATCGAGGGAATTGATGCCCAAGCTAGATTGGGTGTGATATAATTCGGTGTGAAGATGTGATTTGACATACTATTATTAAGAACAATTTTTGGAAGGAAGACCAACCTGGTGTTTTCAGTTCACCAAGCGCCTCACAGGCTATTCCACGATGAATAATCTGTTAGCCCATGACAAATGTTGAGCACATTGTGAGATCGAATACTAGACAGGTGAAATGACCATTCCGTAAAGAAAGAATAAAAATTGTACCATGAGGAAAAACACAGATATTCAAACCTTATAAACTTAAAGCTTCGTGAATTGCCGACATGTTCTGTGTTCATCATCATCCAGCATTGGTAGCTGAAACGATATTAAAGAAATTCTGCACGGTAAATTTTAAAAGATGTGTCCATTGGGAAAGGAACATGATGTTACATATCATTTTATAGTAAGAGAATTTGATGTTATATATAACGAATAATACTCATCTTGACAACAAGACAATTCGAACCCTATTGCTTGACTAATGGTCTAAATAATATATTTACATATATATGCGTATATATATAATGTTTTTGGTTAGTAACTAGTGTGGCACCATTTAAGTTATTATTTTAAAATGTAGATTTGAAGCAAAAGGTTGTGTTCTTTTATTTGTCAATATAGAAACCCCACTATATGAGTTGATAGCGTTTTGCCGGTTTTGTTTCCCGGGAAAGTCTTTTACCAAACATTGCATTTTAGGTTTTTTAGGAGACTCGGGTTCTGTGTTGAATCCAAAAAGAGAATGTCAAAAGCAATGGTAAATTTTATTTTCAACTTGTATGTACAGCCTTGACAATTGATATTCAAATGACTCAAAGACCAATAGCTTCCGAGTACAAATTACACCGGAATTTAATCAACAATATAATTTGAACACAAGTAGTTAGATAGCCTATATTTCGAACTCAAATAATGTCGGAATTAATCTACAATGCAGCATGTTTTAGGCGTATAGTTGGAATCTAATCAATAGCGATACCTTTGGATAGGAAACACAATGCCAAAATTTAATCAACGACGCTGAGCTTGTGGAACAACATCGAAATTCAATTGATGATGTTGAACTAGATAAAGACACGTCGGAATTTGATCAATGATGGGAATCTTGAAAAACTACAACTAAAATGCAATAAAGTAAAATTAAAGTAAAGATAGTTGTTGTGTTGTTTGAGGGGGTTCTCGTTGAACAAGTTGCAGTATTTATAGGGCAAATTGGTAGCCATTAGTCGATTACTTCTCCTTGGGCACCACTCTCCAAACTCTCCATGTTTTCCTTTTCTTTTGTCAACCTCATCCATAATCAATTGTTTCTTGACTTGTCGATGACGCTCCCACGACTTGCCCATCAAGTAAATAATGGCTTCCATATTTTTATGTGCATTTTGCGCAACAATTATTCTTGCCTGGGCTTTGATGCTAATTCCACTGAAATTCCAAGTTTGATGAATTACTCCCATAGCCTGACACATGGCAATTAATTACCTTGCCATCACCTCTAATATTTATGTCTAGAATCCTATCAACACTTAGCTCACATAACCTTCATAAATGCTGATTGCTCTCAGCTTCCATGAACAAAATGAGGCATTTCACTTTTATTATTCCCTTCGTGGCCAACATGTGACAACATGGGTAATTTTGGGTATCAACATATGACACATTCTAAAAGAAATAAATTTGAATTTATTTCTTCTAAAGATATATCTCGTCTTCGTGTGATTTTCCAAGGTGATCATACCTTTTTGTCTTCCGACATCTTTTCCTTGATATGGATTTCTATTCCTTGTGTTATCTCGACACGTCTCTTCTAATTTCACAAACAACTATTTCCTTTTTTCCCAAACCGTCATCTTCTACTAGTGTCTTCTTAGGGATTACATTATTGCATTTCGTCTTCTTCCCCAATTTCCAGATCCTCCTCCATCATTCTTTTCATCTTCACTTCATCATCCTCCATGGCACCAAAGAAAACCTACAAATATGACTCAGCAACCTATATAAAAATTTTGTCGCTCTCTAAACATGGGAACATACCAAAGATTGCCGTTTTAGTCTACTGGATACTATGGAGGGCATGACGGGTTGTTTTCTTTTGGGTCCCAATTTAATGGATCACAACAAGATCCCTCTTTCACTCCAAGGTTGGTTTCCTACTAGGCATGGTGAGACTGTGGCCTTCCATATTGCTCCTTTCGAGACATCTAGTCTTCAGATTCTCCTCGATTTCATGGGTTTCCTTGATTTGAAGCTAATTTTCATAAATGGTATCTTTGACTAAGGGATAATGATATGATTTGACTTACTTGGATAGGTGCGGGTATTGAGAAAGCACTTGCAACTAGTATGTCTTCTCATGATATATCCCGATGATTGGTAGGATCTACAGTAAATTTTTGGTCCTCTTCAACCAATTATTTCTTTTTTTCCTTGGGGATCCATGGCTATTACCCTTCTGGATATGCACACCATAATAGGCTTCCCATTGATTGGCCATTCTTTTGAGAGATTGGTCACATTTGAGACCTTTTTATCCTAGACGAAGTTATAGTAAATTCCTTGAATGGTAGGGTTAGGCGACCGAACCTATTGATGATAAGGAACGTATCACTTTCCTACTATAATGGTTGTCAAGATTCATATTCTCTGGCTAGCTAGGAATCTCGTGCATGGTAAACACATTGCTCTTGCTCTAGTTGTTCTTGCTTCCTTATATAGAGGGTTCACCCATGCTTCATTGGTAATGAAGTCTAAAGAGAGTGGGACTATCTCTGGTCCCTTTTGGGTTTTACAAGTATGGTTGGCTTTATAACTTTTGAGGTTTTTTTTTTTTTAATGACCTTGGCTCTTGCAACCTTCCTTATTACCCCATGCTAGGTGTTGTATCAAGAAGACTTCATCTAGGTCATTGACTCTTGAACCGCCTACCTAAGAAGGTATTTTCAGACATTTCTCATTTCCTCTATTTGGAAGTCGATCATAGGGATATTGACTTCTTCCCTTATGAGAGTGAAGAGCATTATTAACTTTTTGATCCTAATCGACTAAATTCCTTTCAAGACTTTGGGTTTGGGTACTATCTTTAGTGGATCTTCCGTTATGGTTGTCTTTGAAGGGCAGGTTCTATTTGGGCTTTGAGATATATTCCTCTCACTACTATGAAAGGAAATTTGGATTCTTTCAAGCCATTCCTATGCCTATCTTGTAACACCCTCGATTCCGACCCCGTAAGGATCATCCATAAGGTCTTGATGGATCGACCATGGGCCATTGGCCATGAATTGATTAGTTTGATCAGTAAGGAATTAAGAAACGGTCATGGTCCGACCGATCGACCAATCACGAACTGGTAGAGGTGTTGGCCGTGAATTATAGATCAACCATACCAATGGGATAAGATCACTAACTCATAAGATAACTTTTTGATCATTAGGATTGGTCACGGATGATTTTGGATTGGCGGATGACCATGGGTTGATCCGACCGATCATAGTGCCTGACCACGGGATTTCGCCTGGTTATGCACTGATACACGGACGATCTGACTTGACCAAATGTGATAATCTTTAGATAAAAAAATGTATATTTCCTACTTAATTCTTAGTGATAAGAAAGGAATCTAAAATTGGTGATATCTTATTGTGGATCAGTAATGCACCGACCATGAACCATACGGATGGATCGGGTCCTAATCGGAATGAGCTTAGGATAAACCCTACTATTCTGTCACTAATTTTAAGGTCCATGAATGCATTGACTTAGTGCTAGATCATGGGTAGCTTTAGGATTGGCCTTGAATTGATCCAAGGGAAATTGACCATTTAGGTAGGCCGGCCAATTGACCGTGCAAAGGAACGGTTCGGGCGAGCATGGAGTGTGATGGCCGAACCTCGAGTGTACGTGAGTTGTATCTAATGATCCCTTCTTTGGCCCCGGAACCAACTTAGATGATGGAATTCTTTAGACCACATTCTTGAGGAAGAAAATGACAAAATAGAGAAAACTTTAGAACACCCTAAGTTCTTCAAGAGGTAGGGTGACTCATCATTCTACTTAGATTTTTCTAGATTTGGCCATAATTTTCAAAGATCTACCTTGGGGATCAAGCAAGGAATCTAGGCCAAATGTCTCAATGAAAATAAGACATCTTGAGCAAATGATGGCTAGCCTATGGCCTAGATGCTAGCTCATCGTTTTAGAGTGCCACTCATGCATAATGACTTGTCCCTTAATAATGAGCAAAGTGCTCTTGTGGCCCAATGAAATGGAGACAAATAAGGCTTCAATTAATGACACTAGGTCATTAGATCTCCACCTCATAAGCCTAGGTGTCTATATGAAGATTTGATAATGATGGCTTGAGATTTTCCTTGGAGAAGAAGTTGATGATTTGTAAGCTTAGGTGTCATCTAGAATCTTAGGTTATGATGAGCCTAAAGGATAGCCTTGGTGAATAAGGCAAAGGCCAACCAATCAAGAGAGGACATTAGGCATCAAATGGCTTCATGTGTCCCTTAGGACCATAGGCACATCATGAGCCTAAATTGAGCCTTGAAGAGCAAGCCAATAGGTGGTTCGATAAAAAGATGGCAAGTGTTCTCTTAGGACCCTAGGCATGCCACCTTGCAAAATAGGATGGCCACCTTGATGCCATACCCATGCCACTCTAAGAAATGTGATTGGACCGCTTGGATGAGTAATGATTAGCTTGGTGTTTATAAATAGGGGATGCTCACATTTATTTCCACCACTTTACACCCCTTGCCATTCACACCTACCGTCCTCCCCTTTCTCCTTCTTCTCGACCTCGCATCCTCAACCCACCAAGCTATCTAGGTTGGTTTTCAAGTTTGCCGAGGTAAGTAAGATCCCTATGTCTCCTCTAGGGCAGTAGTCTCTATTGTCGAGTCTAGTTAAGTGCTCATTTGTCAAGCTATGGGTAGGATGTTGGATCTTTTGTATGGTTTTGCTCATCTTTGTGCTTGAACGTGTGCTTGAGTTGTTCACGCCCAGAATGAGGCCAAGGTTCATCCGAGTTGAGTTCATCACAAGGCAAGGTCGCCCCAAGCCATAAGGCCTTGGTTTTGGCATAAATAGGATGCAGGGTTCAAGTCTCGCTTGGTGTGGGGGTCGCCTAAGGCCGCAAGGTTCCAAGTCAACATTGAGGTGTGTCGATCTTATGTCTTGATAAGTACAAGAATCGTCCAAATCCACGAGGTCTTGGTAAGCACCAAGGCATGTTGATTTCTATAGTCCAAGTGGACGTGTGGACTTTGTGCTTGGTGTTGGATCAAACCGCGAGCTGAGGGTCATTCTCAATACATGTGCATTCACATCAGGTTGGAATCGAGGTTCGTCAAGTTTGGGATCGTCACTAAAGCGAGGTTTACCCAAGCCTCGAGGTCTTGGTTCAGCATTGAGGCGTGATGTTTCCGAGCCTTGTCCGGTGCGGGGATCGATGCTAAGTGATCGGTTCAAGTTACATACCAAGGATCGTTCCTGGCATGTTTGTTAGAGTAGTGCAAGAACTCATGACACACACGACCGAATGAGCATGCCTTTGAACCATGCATGTGTCGGCTAAGAGAAAGGACAAGAACTAGCTTGTATGATGCATTTATGCATGCATTTAAAGAGGAAAAAGCGTCCGTTACTACAGAGCGTTGGCGGCGATGCCTCGTTCATTGAACGGGATGCCTTAGTTGATCTGGGATGCTTTGGTTGAGCTAGGATGCCTGGGTTTTGAACTTGGAAGCCTCGGGAAGCTAGCCTCGAGAAGCGTCGGTCAAGCCGAGATGCCCTAGTCCAACCAAGAAGCCCAACAAGAAGCTAGAAGTCTCGGTTGAGCCGGGAGGGCCTAATCGAGCTAGGATGATGCTAAATGAATTTGCATGAATGCTAGTATATGCATAAGTATGATATATATATTTATCGATAAGCCAAATGTAAGTATACAATGAAGTATGTTGCGATGGACATTTGCATGTAGTCAAGGGTAGCAACAAGTTTGCTATCAATTTGCCATTGACACTGTTTACAAGTGTTATACTTGCTAGGCTTTAATGATGAGATGTTTTTCTAATAGAGAACTATGAATTTTACTTAGTTTCCTTGAAACTCATCCTAATCTTATAGTCTTATAGGTATGGAAGTCTCACGTCAGTTTTGAGAGCTACAGTCACGCTAAATGAGATAGGATTTCCTTTGGCCTATGTGGAAAACTTGTACTGTGATGTAAAAAGAAAAGAGGGCCTATAAAGAAAGGGTTTGTAAAAGTACCGTAATAATATAAATCAATGTGTTCTACTTGATGTAGGTCCCGTCTTCCAGCTATTGTTTGTTTGGGGAGTTGTTTATTCATTTTCTGCATGTGAATGATAATAAGATAAAAAGAATCGGGACAGCAACAAGCCTGGGATGTCCTTAAAAATAACCCTTATCCCTCGTGACCCTAGAGATGGGGTTGGGGTCGTGACATATCCCTCATTTGATGGATTTTTCTCGGGTAAACAAGAGGAAGTATGACCTCGAGGACCGCAGTCCCTTAGCCTACTATTTTGAAATATCCAAGGTCATGTATGCTTGATGTTCCCAAATTTGAATAGAAATTTCCAATCGTGTCCTAGCTATAATTCTAAGTGGATGACATGGTGGGTTGGTTTTACTCATGAAGGTCCTTATAAAGAAGGCATCATGACAGTAGTCGATCAAGTTAAACATAAGGGAAAATCGAAGTAGGGTAATGAAATCATTAATCCTACTCCCCGTTTATCTTGACTGCACTTGATTACAACATTTTGCCTAATAGTCCTCTACTCGAACCAAGTAACCCTCTACCCGAGCTTCTACCCAGCCTTAGTGAACTTGAAAGATCTGACAATGAGGTCATCAGCTTTCCTGATGACTCAGATTAATGTACTCTATTCCTATTTACTCATCATAGTCTTTGGCCCTTCATGTTCCTCCTTTTGTGTACATCCTTTACTTATAAAGGGCTGTATTTTTCATACTCAGATAGAGGGACACTGGTGCAATTAATACCATAGTTGAAGAAAAGGTAAAAAACTTCCCCTGTCTCTCCAAAAAAGCAACTTAAAACACTTCCTGATGTTCCTGCCTTAACTATTTATGCTTCGCTGAAGAAATCTTTAGCAATTGATGCTTCAATAGTAGTAATCACTTTAAAGGAATCTACTGTAGACAATGTTCTAATCATTTCCACCTCTTGGACAGAGCTTCTTGGCACCATTGACGATGCTGTTTCTTTCAATCCCATCATCTACTCTCCATCTCTGTCGGAACATGATAATCCTAATCCTTTTGCACTAGTCGTTTATTGTAAGTTCTATTCGAATATGATTTAGCAATAGTTGTACCATGTGTTTTATAGTAACCTTCTGTTATGGATGATAGCTGAACTCATCACTGTGACTAGTGACATTGCACATGCTGAGGCTCTTACCACTTGTCTCCACTGCACAAGCTTCGTATTCAAGTCCTAGTATCTGTTTTATCTTGTTATTATTAATCATCTCACTTTGTTAAGATCTCATCCCCCTTTTATCTTCCTTTTTATTTATTTATTATTATTGCACTCTTACCAACACCTGATTCGACAATCAATCTACTATTACTAGCTTGTCCTACACCTATTGTCCCTACTATTGAGGCCTTGCCATCAGCTTCTCAAACTGAATCTCAGGTGAACATACCTTCCTAGATTGAACTTCAATCTTCTCCAACATCAACATTGCAAGCACTAAACAAGGCCAAGCTTATTTTGGGAGTCAACCCCGACGATTTAACTCCTGGTCTGTGTCCCTAGTTCCATAAACAGAGACAAGATGAACATCGAGCTATCAAAGTTCTTAGATCTATTGACACGAGGGATTTGCAGAATCCTACTCAACCAGGATACTTCTTATCAACTTGAGGTTCTATCAAGTCAACTTGGTGATGAAAGTAATGAAATCAGTGCTATCCTCCTTGAGAGCTTAAAGAGAAATTTCAGAAGTTCTTCGAGGACTATCATGATATATTTAACAAGTACTATTACCATCTGACCCAAGTAGAGAAACTGACTCTTTCTAGGACAGTAATGCAAGATTTGGCGTTACCTTCACGGAACTTAGTCAAATTGTGTTGGAATGTAGTAGATCCTTAAAAACCATCATGGATGAAATAACTAAGTTCAATGAAGAAAAAGCTCACCTTATGAAAGCACTAGAAGATGTCTGTCAAAAAAGAGAGCTCAAGCCTAGACAACAAATGGAAATAGAGGTCAAGTTGAACTATCAAGTGTTGACACTCCAGGATCTAAAAAAGAAAGAACATCTCTAAATGGTGGATTGAGAAATGCAGCATAGAATTCATAAGAACAAGCATCTCTCGCAAATGAGCACTCTTGATCTAAGGATAATCTGTCTTCAAAACGATGTAAAATCTTTCTTGTACCCCAAAAAAGGAACTAGTAAATAAAATAAATTCTTTTTTAATTCTCCACTTTTGCATGAAATTTGCGCCACCCATATCAGGTGGGTTCCTAATTTGATGCTCCCATGTTCGCACGAATCTCCTCAAAATAGGGGAAATAGTTATTAGCCAGGCCTATTTATACTTAACCGCCGCACATAGATGCTTACAACATTGCTATCCATTATGACTGATTCTGATGCCTCCGTGATCAGTGTCCAAGCTGCGCTTTGTGTACATTGCTTCGAGACTCTCCAATCATGTTAGGCTCAAGGGCGACTCCCCCTCTTATAAATGTATTACAACCCGAACACCCAATGTGTTACTCTAGGTCCATTCTTCAAGTTGACGCCTCCACCATATACTCTCACCGAGCATTTCCCACGTTACTACAAAGAAATCTTCCCCATCAAGCAATCACATGTTTGCATGCGTGTTTGGTCATCACCCAACTTTCGTTTCAATTGATATCATTTTTTTGACAAACGTCTCTTCTCGTGGTATAAGAGACTGAAGCAAGAGATGTCGGACGTATGGAAAGCAGCTAAAATTGAGGAGGCACTTTCCTTCAACTGCGTGGCGATTGATACCCATGGAGTATGGGCTTATAGGAAGCTTGTTGCTTTTAGTCACCGTGGACCAATTGCTTCTTCTTGCCAACTGGTCCAATAACAGTCACTTTACTTGATATCTGGTCCTTAACTAGATTGTCTCCCTCATAGACTTCTATGGCCAATGGCCACATACTTGTCTAGATTTTTATGGCACTTCATTTATTGACTTACTATTTGATGACTTTATGGACAAAGTTACCAGGTCGATTGGACCTATTTCCTCCTAAGAGCATGTAACATTCCTATTATATTGGCTTTGCTGTTATATATTTTGTTTGCCCATTGCTTCTGTGTCTCAAGAATTTATTGATATAGCATATGCACTTTCTAATGACATCAATGTTGGTCTTGACTGTACGATGCTTGGTGCATGGTGAAAAGGCCTCACCGACGCATAATCTTCTCTATTCAGTACTCATCCTGCGCCATTCTTTGGTCCTTTATGGATTATGTATGGATGGCTGTGTGCACACTTTTCCCAATTATTTCCTGAAGGCAAAATCACTCCAATTCACTAGACTGAGGCGCATGAGACTCTGGCTAAGAATGTGGTCTTTAGCAATTCTGTAGTATACTTATCCCAACTCCTAAAGGATTCTCAGTCTTCAAGTGTTTCCTCGGCTCTCTTCTTTCTTTAGAAAGCTTTACTTTCTATAGGTTCAGTGTTGACTTCACATGCAGTACTACCTCAGCCCAACATGATATGTTTACATTTAGGATGAACGTTCTCATCCCTAATGACTTCATGCTAGATTTCCATTTCGGGGAGTAGTATACATCGAGCTTTGAAACTTACAATCCCCCTATTGTGCTTGTCAATTTGGGCTGAGTCAAGGTATGCGTATGCCTATCGTGTATTCCATGAATTTTCTTCTTGTCTTGGCTGAAGAGAAGATTGCCGCTATGTGTTACAATGAGATTACCCAGCATATCATAAAGAAGTTCAAATTCTTTAATCACTTTGGGGTTCCACGTAGCTCCGATATCTTCAATCAATGGTGGGAGGACTCATTTTTCCAAAAAAACCAAGTTTAGTGATATAAAAAATTACTTAGTGTCCAATAGTAATATTATATCCTTTCAAGAGGCTCGGAGTACCAAATCCTTACCATCAACACCTGTGAGGAGTTCATTTTCGCCTAATGAGTACATTGATGATTTAATGCGTCAATCACAATTTGTTCAAAATACTCATTCTATTGGCATACTGTCTGTCAATGGTGTTTATGCCTTTAGGATGAACAATCCCCCAGCAGAGAAAACTCTTCCATCGATCGACTATGATGAAATCCAGAATAAATGGGTCAATCTTCATAATTTATTGCAAGAAGGGTACGACACTATATGTGAGGTTCTTGAGACCGAGAACGAGATTAAGTCCTTGTTTGCATATTTGACTAACTTGCCTTATCCCTTACCATGTCATGCCTTGGAGTTCGCCATTAATGATTTTTTTACTTTCTTCAACTTTGTCCTAGAGGCTTATAAAGCAAATATAAGGTCTACTAGTGCTGTCGAGGAGCAAGAAGAGGCGTTATTTCTCAAAGAGGAGGAGCTAGCATACTCATACAAACTTCTTGATGCATATCGCTGCAATACTAACATCCCATTACATGCTCTGCTCAATCTATGTCAAGTGATCTCTGAGATTAAACCCACTTGCAAGTCAATGACGCAGGAACTTTCTAATGATCATGCCCAAAAAGACAAACTCTTCGAAGCCAATTGTGATAAGGAATTAAAGTCCAATGACTTCATTTTGGAGCTTCGGCAATACTTCATGTGATGTTCTAGGCTGCACATTATTCCATTACCTTTGATGTATGATCTTTCCTTTGATATGTTACTTGTTGATGTCATTGCTAGCCCACGTCTATCTGTTGCATGCTTCTTATCTATGGCTATAATATCTCTCCATTTGTGATCTTCAGCAAATAACTTTCCCCATATCCGAGGCATATTTTATGATGATTGGAAATTCAATCTCAATAGGTTGTACTGACACTTTAATCCACGCCTTGTCGCAGTACTCTTCATCATAATAAAGATCTTGAGACACGTGTAACGTAGTAGATGGGTATTACCATTGACCGGCAGCTTCTCAACATCATTTTGTTCCCATAATAACCCTGCAATAATAAGTGCGCATTACTTGCGGTGTTTTCGTCTCTCCTCTGACCATGATATGCCTGCCAAATCTTGTACGTTCACTCCGGCGAATTATCAAGTTCGACTTTTGAACTCTTTCCTCTATTATATAAACCCTGCCGAGTGCTTGCAAAACTCCTCATTAGCTCAAAGTTTTGATCATTTAGGGTTTTAGCTGAAACTTCCCAAAGCTTTCCTAATTTCAGCAACCATGGCAAGCTCGTCTTCCTCCTCTTCCAGCATTGTGTTCTTCGGGGGTGGTTTCTTGAATCTCTGGAGAAAGTTGATTGCGAAGCTCGTTCTGACCTTCGTGTTCTTGCTTGAACATCCGGAGAATCTCGCAGATGTTGTCAACCTCGTTTATAACGGCAAGCCTACTCACCTGCCTCCCACACATTGCTTTAGTGTAGACTACTGCGAGTTCCGCCTCTTTTTCTACAAGGCACTAAACTTGTTCATCAAGAACTAGAAGACCACCATTTCTTACCACAAGCTGGAAGAAGAACACAAGGAGATGATGACTTCAGTTGACGACTTTAGAGGGTTCATGACTGGTGGTGCAAGATTAGGGATGACACCCATAAGATGGTGGAGGGAACGTTGGCCTCCAGAGATGATGTAGCCAGGAAGCTGGCGGAAGTTCAAGTATGGAGTCCTAACACCAGTGCACCCTATGAGCTCTCCAATTTATCGACCATTCCCGAAGAGGAGGTCACCATCTGTTAATAGATAATGACAAGTCATGAAAACAGAATCAAGGCCTGTCGAGAAGCTCTTATGGACTTAGAGGAGACTTGTTCCAAGACTCACTCGACTATAGAGGGCAAATATCTCGCCCACCACCAAGCTACCGAGGAGAATAGGGACATAAAAAACACCCGACTGATTTTGTTTCGAGATTTAGGCGTCACATAGGTTTAGATAAATAAGCCTTCGTTTGTACTATTCTCTTGTAAATATGGCGGCAAATGAATGACAGTTTGGTCTTTAATATTTTAGGCTACTTAAAAGACAAATTTACAGGCTCGTTCAAATAGGCAAACATTAATTAATGTTTGTGCTTTTTAAATAATGTCCTAATACCAACTTGTATCAATGTCCAATATTCGCGACGCTTCAAATTCTTTAGATTCATCAATAGGCATCGCATTTTCCCAAGAAGTCCATTTTGATGATTAGTTTCAAAATTGCATCTTTTTGAATCCCTGCTATTCATCTTCATATAAAGGACTGCGCACGGGATGAACCTTTTTATCAATACACTTAAACCTTCAAATCATTCTGCTTTCATTCCATTTTTCAAAGCTATGGCAGGTCGTTCCTCCTCCTCTCCTTCTTCTTCCCCAAGTGACAATTCCCTCACTCTGTGGAGGGATCTACTTGCTAAACTGATGCTGATTTTTACCGTAATCTCTACACAACCAAAGACTATCCAGGCCATTCAAAGACTGACCTCACAATGCCGGCCCAGCTATGTCTCCAATGACCATCCTTTTCTATGTAGATACGAGGAATTCATGATCACCTTTAGTCATGACCCCGCATCTTACCAGGCTGACTAGTCCACCATCAACTTGCATGGGCGCGAAGCATGCACACTAGTGCAAGTAAGAAGAAATAGGGTGTGCAGAAATAATAAATGATGAACTGGTGAACACCCGAAATTTGCTCGACATCATGCACACCCAATTTTTGCGTCTTTACGACTTCGTGATAGCTAGGGTGAAGGACTTGGATGAGGAGTTGGAAAAGGATCTGAATCCGTTGGAGAGGACATAAGCCACACATGACAAGACAGTGCAAACGAATACCTTAAAGCTTGTTAACCCCCACCCCCAATTAAGGACATTAGTGCCCTTATCAATTAGATCAACAATCTTATTGAGTCCCAAGTTGCCATCCTAGAAGGCTTGGAAAGGGAGTGCCGAAACATATCCGAGGTTATGTGTGATTTGGAGAAGGCCAGTGACTCACCAATCCAAAGGAACAAACTCCTTGAGTCTCGCCTTACCTATTTCGTCATCGATGTCAAAAGGTATCTAGGATTTGAATGATTTGGTTATGGTTATACATATGTAGTGTTCTTTAATAATAGCACCCGTTTTCCTTGTGGCGTCATTCGTTTCCTTGCATTTCCCACATAGTTGGCTAATATATTATCAAGAATTTTCCATTAATCGTACGTGGCAACTCTTTGCCTTTCACCTCTATTAATCGATAGGCATTTCTACTAAAGACGTCAATAATTAAATATGGTCCTTCTAAGATTGGTGACCATTTGTCAAATTTCTCATTGTCCATGTTTTGTTGGTAAAATAGTTTTTCATATTATGTCACCAACCTGTTTCTCTTTTACATGCTTATTATAGGCTTTTGCAGTTTTGTTCTTTTGAAGGACCAATTTCTATAAAGTGGCAGCCCTGCTCTGGCATAATTCTTCAATATTGCTATACGTAAATTCATCAAATTATTCTTTGACTAGCTCTCCCAAAAGTCTTACCCTTAATGACTATACAGTAATCTCAAAAGGTAGTACAACCTTCTAGCCATATGTCAACATATATAGGTTAACCCCAATCACGGATCTCTTAATTGTTCGATAGGCTCATAATACTGTTCATAATAAAGAATCGCACTCCCTTGGGTTTTCCTCCAAATGCTTCTTAATTCGGTTAATAATTATTTTATTGAAAGCTTTGGCCTAGCCATTGGCTTAAGCATAATAAGGCATTGAGTGGATCATCTTAATCCCTCTTGACTTAGTAAAATCCAACACCTCACAATTAGTAAATACTGTCCCTTGATATGTAGTTATAGATTCTAGGATGCCAAACCTATGGATGATATGTTCTAGTAATATTTTTATACGATGCAGCCTCAACCTCTATTTTGTAAAATAATCCGTGGCTAGTAAGATAAAACTATGCTTTTTAGATGAGAGTTGATATATTTTCCCAATTATATCCATTGCCTATCCTCTAAATGTTTAAAGTTTAATTATGGGTTTTGTTACCGAGGCTAGCACCTATTGAACAGGGCCATGCTTTTGAAATGTTTCACATTCCTTGGCATAGTCAGTACAAACCTAAATGATGGTTGGCTAGAAATAACCATGTCGATGCAACAGCTATTTCATCTTGACCCTAGCCACATATTCCTTCATGTACTTCGGTCATTATAAGCATAAACTCGTGTTCCCCTAAACACTTCAGTGACTAACCGTCTATATTTTTTGGTATAAATCATCGCCAATCAACAAATATTTAATTGCTTTTCTTTTAAATTTTTTATCATTGGCAACACGATTCTTCAAATACTCAATAAATGGAGTTCTCCAATCTTGGCTCACCGCATCTTTACCTAGTGCTTGTGTATCTTGAATCAAGATGATTCTAAATATCAATCGAAGGCAATGTCCTTACTCGGGTAATAATATGATTTGCTAATTCTTTAGATATTTTGTAACCGGATGCCAAATGAGCTAACTCATTGGTTTCCTCATTTTGATTCCCCTTGACATAACTCAAAATAGTCAAAATGGTCCAAGAGACATTTGGCTAACGTATGATAAGAAATGATATTTTCATTGAAGCACTAGTATTCTCTGAACAATTATTTTATAACTAATTGGGAGTCCTATTACCTTGATGAATCGTGCCTTCATGTTAGCCAAAATATTTAAACAAACAATTAATGCCTCGTATTCAGCTTGATTATTTGAACAGCTAAAGTCAAGCTTAAATATCATTTTGGTTATATGCCCATGAGGAGAAACTATTAAAATTCCAACTTCTGCTAACCCAGCAAAATACAAGGTCCAAGGAACTACTTGGATATACCCTTCAATATGATCTTCATTTTGGATGCCTAGACATTCTATAATAAAATATGCTACTATTTGTGCCTTTACTGCCCCAAGTGGGATGTATACCAGGCTAATTTCTGAGAGTGTAAATGTCAATTTGACAATTCGACCTTTTATTATTGGTTGAGTTAATATGTTTTTGATTCGTTTGTTTTACATATTACATGTACTGTAATTGGCAGCATATAATGACGTAACTTAGTACAAGCATGATACAATAATAAGCACAGTTTCTCAATAATTGTGTATCTTGTCTCCACATCGTTCAGTATTCGACTCAAATAATAAATTGCTTGATCTTTCCCCTAAATATTTTCTTGTGCTAGCATGCGCCCAATTGTAATATCAGTGATCGACAAATACAGCTTCAACTGTCTACCCACTTTGGGCGGCATCAAAACTGAAGGGTTGTTGAGATACTTTTTTATTCAATCGAATGCCTGTTGATGTTTGTCTTCCCACACGAACTCCTCTTGATTTTTAAACTTCAATAATGGGGAAAATACTTCGATCTTTCCTAACAAGTTAGCAATAAATCGACACAAGACATTTAGGGCATGCATGGTTGTATTCATTTGTTCTGTTTATGAACAAAATTTTTGTTTTTTTGTTCCCGGGAACAAAAATTTTGTTTTTTTGTTCTCCGGGAACAAAAAAAGAATAGAAATGCGTTTGTTTGCGTTTTTGTTCAAAATCTGTTTTTTTGTTCCCGAAACAAAATTGGAACGGAAATAAGAAACAATTTTTTTTTTTTTTTTTTTTTTTTTTTTTTTTTTTTTTTGTTTTCGAAACACTTTTGAAGAACAAATTTTCTCTCTCCTTTCTTTTCTTCTCATTTTTTTCTTCTTCTTTTCTTCTTCTTTTTCCTTTGGCCGGCGACCTCTCCGGAGCATTGCCGGGCCCCCGGCGACACTCGACCTCGCCTAGCAAAGGCGAGGCCGAGCCTCGCCGTGGCCGGGCGAGGCTGCCGGCCCCGCTCGGCCGGTCGCCGGCCTCGGCATGGCCGGAGATCGGCCAAAAGAAGAAAAAAAGAAAAAAAAAAAGAAAAAAGAAAAAAAAAATAAAGAAAAAAAGGAAAAATAAAATAAAAATATTAAAAAATTAAAAGAAACAAAAAAATAATATAAATTTACCAAACGTGTTTTTATTCATTTTTATTCCCGAACAAGTTTACCAAACACGTCTTTTCGGTCAAAAATTGTTCCTCGGAACAAAAATAATTTTTTCTATTTTTGTTCCCCGGAACAATTTTTAAACAGAAACACAAACAAACGCATCCTTATCTTCCCGAATATCATTTGAAGCTACTTTTTAATAGCTAGTGGTGTTAAGACTAGAATTATTTTAACCTTACTTTTTATGTATTTTGATTCCTCTTTGATTAACCAAGAATCCTAAAACATTATTAGCCCTAACTCCGAAAGCACATTACAAAGGTTTCATCTTTAATTTAAATTTCTACATCCTAACAAATGTCTAGGTTAAATAAAGCAAGTGACTTACTTGGTCTATTTAACGATGACGTCATCAGCATAAACCTCCATGAAGTCACCAATCATGTTGGAAAATGAAATTCATCACCTTTTAGTATGTAGTGCCTGCATTTTTCAATCCGAAAGGCATGACTAACCATTTGAAAGTGCCAATTGCTCCTAGACATCTAAACGCAATCTTATGGACATCCTCCTCTATTATGAATATCTAGTTGTAGCCTGAATGGCTGTCCATGAGTGACATAATCTTATTACCAGAGGTTGAGTCAACTAGCATGTCAGCCATTAGCATCTGGTATTAATCTTTGGGTGTGGCCGCATTTAGATCGTGGAAATTTATAAACACCCTAAGCTTTCCATTCTTCTTTTTTACTGGAATAATATTTGAGAGCCACTCAACATATCATGCTATTCTTATAAAGTCTGCAACAAGCAATTTTTCGATTTCTTCTTGGACTTTTTGCATAACTTTTGATGTAAATTGTCTTAAAGGCTGTTTATGTGGCCTAAAACCCTTTATATCAATAGCCAATGCTGAAATACATTTCTACCCAATTTAGGCATTTCGTGATAGTCCTAAATAAAGCAGTCTTTGTACTTCTTTAAAAAGTCTACTAATCGAACTTTGAGTTCATTGTCAAGTAAGGCACTTACATAAATAGGGTGTTGATCAATGTCTATGCCAAGATTGACCTTTTCAAATGGGTTTTGAGCTTCAATCACTTTATTATCATCCTTCAATAGTTTCGATGTTTTGCTTTGCTAGTTTGGCCCATAGGCTGAGTGATAGGGCTAGTAAGAACACCTAGATGGGGGTGAATAGGTGTTAAAGAAGTTTTTACAAGACTCAACAACTTAATTCGACTTTTAAGAGAATATTAGACTGAAGATGTAAAAAACTGTAAACAGTTATGTTAGACTACTTATTAAAGTAAAGAGTTTAAGGAAAGAAAATTGAAACGCAAAGTTTATAGTGGTTCGACTTAGACCAAGCCTACGTCCACTCTCCTCTGCTGACAGTCCACTAGCTGAATTCCACTATGAATCAAGAGAGATTTTTACAGTCTCACTTCCTTGATTCCATAGTATAGAAACTCTACTACACTTCCTCAAGGTCTCACAAGTATTTAATTTCTCTTTTGAGTACAACTTAAACTCATCGAATGAATAAGCAAAGAACTAGAAGCTTCAGACTTTGGAATTTTTCTTTCACGCACACACTCGAATAACTTGAGCGTCTTCCTTATATATTCCTTCATGCCATTATAACCGTTGGCACCTTCCAAAGGAGTTATTCCAATCTACCTGTTGGACAAAATCAATTAGGAAGATCTCGAGTTATTTAAGGAATGTGATGATAGCCCACCAATCCTGCTCGTTCATACAATCAGAATCTAGGTTTTCATAAGTAGAACATTCCAAGTATACTTTGCCAATCAACAGATCTAATTATTCAAATTGGTTTTAATAAGAATAATTGATCACTAGATGATATCTCCAGCCGTGAGATCTTCTTCAACCGTACGAATCAAATCCTTAAAGATATACTTGCATCTAGATAAGTCTTCTTCATCGAAAAAATCTTTTCTACGTCAGTCTAGAAGCTATCAGCGAGGGTAGACTTTAAATCTTGAGTTTGGATGTCTTCAGACTTTGACGATATAGTCTGTAAGTCTTCAAACTAGACTAATGAAAATGTTTTGTCAACTTCAAAATAAATAAGGAAGTTTTCTCCAACACCGAGTACCTTCTAATAAGGTCTTTTGATAACATAAGATTCTTCATGGACAACTTTATCAAATTGCTTCGCCAGTTGATTCTTTAGGACCCACTCAACTACTTCTTTGTCAAAATGGCAGAATACAATATTGTTGGGATTTATAAGTGGGGGTCTGCTCAAATAGATATTGTCTTCTGATACCCCCGACATCCCATTATTGTTTATGACGCTTGTGACCAAACCACTTACGGCTTAGTATTTGCTTTAACATACTCTACATTATCACCATTCTAGAATGCTAACATCTAATGAAGAGTCGATGGTACACATTGGTTATCATGAATCCAATCCCTTCCTAAAAAAAATGTATGATCCATTAGTGTTGACCACACAAAAAGAAGCTCTAGAAGTCTTAAACCCTAAGTCATATCAGCCATAAATATTCCTTCGACCTCTAAGATATCCTTAGTAAAGTCTGACGATTGGATGTTTGATTGAATAATCTCATTGTCTTTCCTCCTAATTTCTTGTAAAAGCGATAGGAGATGAGATTCAAGGTAGATCTCCCATCGACTAGCACTCTAGATATCAGCCGACCATTAATCCTGGCGTTAATATTTAATGTCCTCAAGTGATTCGAACTTTGTGCATGAGGCCTCTCAAATTCCATTATTTTCTCAATATCAAAATAGAACTCTATCCCCTTTATTCATCTACGATGATTTCCTCACATGATTTCGTACCAAGCACAACTATGTGAAATTCATTAGGAAGTTTTGCTTGCACCATGCATGAGTTCAATGATGATGCAAATCTTGACAACAACCTCTCCTTTTGCTCTAGTGATTGAACAACTGCTTTTGTGGCCAATCTTTGTTGGAAGTTGTATTCTCACCATGTGGCTTTCTCCTCCATATTAGGTTATTAGGCTTGGTTTCCTTCAATTCTTTGGCCACCATCGAAGTTGGCTTGACCTAAATAATGCGAACCTAGTTGAGTTGCTTTTGGAGCAAATGTATCTTCTTCTTTCTTTGCATCCTTTTTCTATTTGAACATGTCAAGCTATTCTTTATGGGTTGGATCCTGTTATCCTTATATGATTTGTCGGCAAGCGGATCATAGAGTATCTTTAAAGTTCGCTGACGGTAATAACCAGTTTTTAACTTCATATTTTCATCATCGAACTCTAATCCTCATTCAAATGGACTAAATACTCAAGGGTGAGTAGCGAGTGGATTGTAACCAACATAATAGTCATACTTTCCACTATGTTCTTCCAAAGTTATGATGTTAAGATCTCTCTCATCATATCTCCGTTTGAAAGACTTATCAGTCACTCAACGAATATGAAATTTCTCATATGGCCTCGTTTCATATAAAATAGGCTCTCTTTGATTAAAGTTACCCGAATTATATACCTCACCAATGACCATAGTATCATGTTGATTATAATGCCCCTTGGAGTAGTACTTCTACTACCAAACCAGCTGGCTACACCTTAAACACAATTTAGGAGCTTGATATTCTTAGATTTAGAGTCCCACAGAGCAACTCTTCTTTTTTCAATAAGCATGATGCTTTCTAGGGTAAGCTAGCTCATTTGGAATTATTCTTTTTGGAATTAGGTAGTCGAGCCTGAGTTATATATCTTGCTAGTGGCCCTTTGGCTAAATTGATAATTCTGGCAATTGGGATTATCTTCTTCCTATCTAATTACTTGCTTACATCTTGCACAGAATCGAAGCTGCAAGTAACTCCCAAGTTTAGGTCCGACCCTTGATGATATTATTTCAATCATAACAGGGAATGGGCTCACATTGACTTCCATAGGAACTTTATTTTTGTCATTAGCAAACTTTATTTTCCTCTACTTGATCGCGTCTTCAATGTTTCTTTTGTAGACCATGCAATCATTGGTATTATGACTTCATGAATGATACCACTTGTAATATTCCTCCTCTAGTTCTTCATCTAATTCTATAGAATTAGTCCAATTAATATTTGTCCGTCTACCATGCCTCTTGTCTTTTTCCTTGAGCAAGCTCTCATGATTGGTGGTTATGGTGGACAGCTGAAATAAATTAGAATAGGGATGCCCAACCATTCTTTCTCGATCGAACTTCAAGTTGTTAAAAGTAAGATCCCCAAAGTTTTTTTTTTCCAGGTAAGAGGGATTATACATTTATTTATGGCTCTCTTAAACTTAGAAAAAAAATTGGTCAAATGACTCATTATGCAGTTGTTTCGTGGTTAACAAGTCAGCTGCTAATTTTTACCAAAAAAAACAAGTCAGCTGCTAATAGATTTAGGACGGCTCTTTGGAACTTGGTATGGAATAATCTTTCCATTTGTTTCCATGAATTAACCGAGTTTGGTAGAAATGTCATATACCAAGTAAAGACAGTTTTTGATAATGAAAATGGAATAACCTTAGTTTCCAATAGTTTACATGTGCGGCATTTCCACATTATGCTAAGAAACGGTTAATAAGCTCAAACGTTGACTGATCGTCTTTACCAATGAATAGAGTAAACTCGGGCATGTTGAGACCTTTCGGATATGGTATGGTATCCATCTAATTTGGATATTGTCACGCCCCGAATCACGAGCGCGTGCACACATCTCTTGGTGGTCGATAAAATTGCGACATCCCAGGAAGCGTCGCCGACCCACTCATTGTATTGCACATGCGGAAACGAATAAACAAATCCCCTAACAGCAAACAACATGTGATAGAAAAGTAGGATAACAAATTCACAACTAAAACATACTTTTATAAACAAACTAGGTTTATATACAAAACTAGTCTGTCTACCAAAAAGATCGGCCCTAAAAAGAGAAACTGTCCTACGACCCACTAGTTGGACACATTCACTGATCCTTCAGACTCCACAGGCTCCGGGGGCATCGGGTCCTCCACAGCACCATCAAGAGGGTCAGCTGTGTTAGGGAAATCCCTTATGATGTTTTGAAGATGACAAAATAAATCAAAGGCTACTAACATGTTTAATGGTTAAGTAATAGACCATGCAGATGATAGAACATGTAAATGATATTGTCAAAGTGTGAAGACGACCAGAAGACTGAACGTAACATATGTCCAAAGTATATTCTGAAAATTTCTAGACTTCTGTGTCAAAGTCTGAAGACTGCCGTGTCAAAGTCTGAAGACTGCCAAACTTTAGTGTCAAAGTCTGTTCTATATCGTAAGTCCGCTCACTCGACAAATTCCATCGAACGTGAATGATGAACCAAGACAGACTCTATGCCGAAGCCGAACCGGGTACGATCTTAAAGCTAAATCAAGCTTAGAAGCAGATATGTTCAGACCTAGATTGTAAAGTCTACAGACTCAGATTGTAAAGTCTATTGCTCTCGAGACTTTACATCCGTTCGATGAAACATAACTCAAGCCCAATCATATAATGGCTAGTGATCTGGTTTGGATTCCACATCAAGATTGATTTGATTGATTCAATCTAATTGATTGACGATTGGATCTTGAAGACAAGAACTTTCTATACGAAGAAACTTTACTTATGGAAACCAAGATTCCGTTTGTATAGGCGATCGGAATCAATTTGGGATTCCACCTTTGTCACTCAACGGCTACCAAATCTTCTAGATACAGAGCTGTCTAATGGGTATATTGGAAGACGATTCTCCGAGATGCTGTCCAACGGCTAGTTTGGAAGTGGAGGAGTATTTAAGGAGATGAAGGATCGATGAGCAAGTAAGAGACAGAGCGTAGAATTTATAATTCCAAAGTCTCGAGCGACTTTCGATCATACTTGTCTCTTGAGAGCTTAAACGTTTGTAATCGTGAGAGAAATACCAAAAGAGTGACTTAGTGAGATAGTGTAATCTACTACTAAGTGTTTGCACTCGAAGTTGTAATCTCTTGTTGATTGCATAGTGGAATCTAGCCAAGAAAGCTGTTAGCGTGGGAGAGTGGACGTAGGCTTGGATTAAGCCGAACCACTATAAATCTTGTGTTCTTATTCTCTTCCCTAACTCATTTATTTTACTCGAAATTTATTTTATTCCGCATATATTTGCCAAGGTTTATTTTATACACCTATTCACCCCTCTAGGTGTTCATACTAGCACTCTCAATTGGTATCGAGCCAAGTGCTCGCTTTATAAAAGTGTTTTTACTTTTGAGCTAAAGATTCTTTATGGCTAGTATTTTGGCACCAGGACTTATGGAAGGGCAAAGTAACATAAGGCCACCATATTTTGATGGAAAGGAATACGACGTGTGGAAGAACAAAATGAAAGTATTCCTAAGATCCAGAGATCCCTTGCAATGGGATGTTGTGGAAAGAGGAATCAACCCCATTGCTGCGTCTACATCAAATAAGAATGGCAAAGACAAAAACACCAAAGCCCCCGCTCCTATGTCTCGGACGGAATTGTCCAAAAGAGAAGCGCTTGATGCAAAAGCTATTTATTATTTATATTGCGCCTTGTCTCCTGTTGAATATAACAGAATCTCTTAATGTGAAACAGCAAAAGAAGTTTGGGATAAACTTCATGTTACATATGAATGGACTGATCGTGTAAGAGAGACAAAAGTAAACTTCTTGCTTGGCAAATATGAATCCTTCAAGATGAAGCAAGGAGAATCGATTGGAGATATGTTTAGCCGTTTTACAGAAATTGTAAATGGTTTAGCATATCAAGGTCAGCAAATTTCTGCCCCAATGAAGGTCAACAAACTCTTGCGAGGTCTCTCAAAAGATTGGAACCATGTCAAGACCTCAATCCGGGAGACTCAAAGGATTATGCCACTCTCCGTTGATGAATTGATCGGCACTCTTCAATCCTATGAAGTGGAACAACTTAACGATGAAGATCCCGAAGACTCAGAATCCGATGAGGAAATCGAGATGAGTTATTTTTGCAGGATATAAAGAAGAAAGAAGAAAGAGAGTTTGGGAAATGAGTTGATTGTAGGAAATTCTTTAAGGGAAGGATGATTGCGAATCTACGCAAATTTTGGTGCAATCAGAAAATATCTCCTGCGACAATTGGTTGAATTTGAGATGAGCTTGATTGAAGAAAATAAAATTTTTGCCTCGAATTTCAAAATGCAAGTGATCGTTGCGGATGTTGTTGCTACAAAGGAAATAATGGAAATATATTCTATTCAACGTGCACAAGCAACAATTCTATTTGCAAATATTGCCATGATCACAGGGGGAGAAAGCAAATCCAAAAGAAAAGGAAAAGAATCGTGATCATCTCAAAAAGGCAACAAATTGAGGGGGAGCTTTGATCAATTATGGAAAAATCTTTTTTGATTGATCGTGATCTTGTTATGAAAAGAAGGAAGGTAAATGTGTCAGAATTGTTAAGATCTACAAAATCCGGTTAGTGCATCTTTTATTACATTTTGTCATTAACAAATCTCTTATTGATATTATCATTTTATTATGACAAAAATGGTACGTAAATTTTATGATGCATCCGTGATTTTTATTGGATATTTGCTGATATAATCGAAGTGAGCTATATTGCATATCTTTAATATTCGATAAAAGCTGATTTTTGGAAATTGTGATTCATGCAAGATATTTGTTATCATTCTCTACGTGAATCCATTATTATTCCTTTTTGATTATGACAAAAAGGGAGAGAATATATGAATATGCATATATGTTGATTGATTGATATTATCTATGGCATAATATTGAGCTATGATTATTTTTCTATATATTGTTATGCTCAATCTATTTGCTATCTTTTTATATCATTTGATTTAAAAACATCTTTAAAAGTATGTTTACAAATCTGCATATTCAGAGATTGTTTTGTCATCATCAAAAAGGGGGAGATTGTTAGGGAAATCCCTTATGATATTTTGAAGATGACAAAATAAATCAAAGGCTACTAACATGTTTACTGGTTAAGTAATAGACCATGCAAATGATAGAACATGTAAAGGATATTGTCAAAGTGTGAAGACGACCAAAAGACTGAACGTAACATATGTCCAAAGTATATTCTGAAAATTTCCAGACTTCTGTGTCAAAGTCTGAAGACTGCCGTGTCAAAGTCTCAAGATCGCCAGACTTTAGTGTCAAAGTCTGTTTTATATCGAAGTCTGCTCACTCGACAAATTCCAGATGAACGTGAATGATGAACCGAAGACGACTCTATGCTCAAGCCGAACCGGGTACAGACCTTAAAGCTAAATCTGTCTCGTAGCGATATGTTCTGCACCATTGTAAAGTCTACAGACTCAGATTGTAAAGTCTATTGCTCTCAGACTTTACATCCAGATTCGATGAAACATAACTCAAGCCCAATCATATAACGGCTAGTGATCTGGTTTGGATTCCACATCAAGATTGATTTGATTGATTCAATCTAATTGATTGACGATTGGATCTTGAAGACAAGAACTTTCTATACGAAGAAGCTTTACTTATGAAAACCAAGATTCCGTTTGTATAGGCGATTGGAATCAATTTGGGATTCCACCTTTGTCACTTAACGGCTACCAAATCTTCTAGATACAGAGCTGTCCAATGGGTATATTGGAAGACGATTCTCTGGGATGCTGTCCAACGGCGTAGAATTTATAATTCCAAAGTCTGAGCGACTTTCGATCATATACTTGTCTCTTGAGAGCTTAAACGTTTGTAATCGTGAGAGAAATACCAAAAGAGTGACTTAATGAGATAGTGTGATCTACTACTAAGTGTTTGCACTCGAAATTGTAATCTCTTGTTGATTGCATAGTGGAATCCAGCCAAGAAGGCATGTTAGCGTGGGAGAGTGGACGTGAGACTTGGATTAAGCCAACCACTATAAATCTTGTATTCTTATTCTCTTCCCTAACTCATTTATTTTACTCGAAGTTTATTTTATTCCGCATATATTTGCCAAGGTTTATTTTATACACATATTCACCCCCTCTAGGTGTTCATACTAGCACTCTCAAGCTGCACCCTTGTCTAGAGCGGCGTCGACTAACACAGCGGGGATCTCAAAACCCTAGAGGTGACCAACTCTATATCCATTGAGCCTGTGGCGAAATCACGCCCTAAATTGATGAGGTACCCTCTGAGGTAGGCCCTCATCGACCCAGATAGTGGTCACTACGAGCTCATAAATCCAGTGGCCTTCGGGAACAGGGAAGTCAGTAATTAGCTCAAAAACCCTCCAAGGTTGACCATAACATATTGAAGGGGCCGCCATCTAAGGACTTGAAAAGATTGAGCCCATGACGGGGTGAGACAATGTCTTAGTAAGTTCACTTCCTAAACTTCGATTAGGCAAGAAATACACCTAAAGGAAGTCTATACACACAAAATAGAGGACTTCCCTCGCCTCAGTTCCCTCCTACATATCAGTACAATTCACATACTCAATCAATCAATTCAATCAATACAATCGATCAATCAATCCATCAATCACAGGGGTCCCAATTATAAGTTCAAATTATTATGACGCATCTCATACTGTGCCACACAATTTTGTCCCATAGTCTAACGCTTTAATTTCAATCAAACACGCGTTCCAACTTGATTATTGCCCGCACAGGCACAATATACCGACACACATTGGTCTTCTGGCGTAGCTAGGCTTCGTCTCACTCATTTGAGCACGGCAACACCGACTAACACACACATCGGGGACAACATTCCCGAAGGAACATCGGTTCAGAATCTACTGCGACCAGCTTCCGTTGTTTAAGGGCATCTCATATAGGGGCTACATCCTATTGACGCACATCGGGGATGGGTTCACTTAGCCATCACATGATCAATCAATCCCAACAAAAAATATTGTGCTTTGCACTTAAATGCCTCAATTAAAATAATGACTTAGCATGTTTTCTTCATATTAAAAACATCCGATAAAAATAATCGTGCATGAATACATGGTCATTTGAGCCAAAAATGCAATATCTTCCTTTTAAAAATCACACTATTTAATATAGCACATAAAAAGATTTTTGGCGATAAAAACCGATGCCTCGATATTTTCTTATTAAATACCAAAATTTTCGATATTTGAAATAATAACTCAAAATCACAATCACCACCCAATTTGCACAAATTAGCATTCAATTACATAAACTAAGCACACCATTACAATCAGCACGAAATTTCGGTCATCGGCTATCTCGGTATAATTTCTAGAAAATATAAAATAATTAAATAAATATAAAAATAATTAAATAATGCAAATTAAATCCAATAAATACTAACTTAGGCCGAAAACGCTACTCTAACCACCTAAACGGGCCTAGAAAATTATTGCACCCATTTAGATAAATAGTATAATCTATTTAGCCCTTACTTAGTCTATTCTAACTACCTAACATGCATAATTAAGCAATTAAATCACTAATCTAAACTAACAACCACTTAATCCCTAATTAGCCTAAACTAATTATCCACTAAGCGTCCTTAACTCCCTAAGCAGAGTTTAGCAAGTAAACTTACCGATTTAACGGGTCGGTGAGTCCACGGCGATGGCGACGCAGAGGAGAGCGATAAACAAGCCTGCAACAACACCAACGGAGGTCCGGACGAGCCTTAGAATGGGCTTAGAAGTTCAAGAACCCTTGCTAGCCTTTGGCCTCTATCCTTGGGCCGAAAGGGGTTGGGCAAGGTGGCTGGCTGGGCTGGAATGGGCCAGGTAGGCGGCGGCAGGCTACAATGACTCCAGGCGGGCAACGGTGGTGGCTGGAAAGTGACGTACGGCGGCCAAGCGATCTCAATGGCAACCAGGGTAGCTCGGGACGGTGGCTGGGCGCGAGCAAGAGGAGGGACGAGCACGCTGGTGCGAGGGACGCGCGGATGGCTTGTGGGTGGTGTGCAACGGGTCTAGCGGCTTTCGGTGGCGGTTGACGGCAAGGGGGAGGTTGCTAGCTGGTTCTCTGGTTCTCTCAATCTCTCAAATGATCTCAACAATGGAGAAAGGAGCCAAGGGAATAAGAAGAAGGTTGCTAAAGCAAGAGGGTCCCAATTGCCCCAAAAGTCCACCAAAATATCCCATTGTGCTCATTGCTTGCCCCCACCAACCATAGCTGTCATCCTCAACAAATTTCCCCTCCATGGCTTCCTTAAGAAGTCTCCCAAATGGTTCATAAAGTTGCAGCACCCCCTAGTTACGAATTTTGTGGCATTTGGCCTCCAATCTCATTCAATTCCCCTCTAATTGGTCTCAAATTGGAGTCCATAAATCTAGCCAAGGTGCCATCGTCCATCTCATGATTTTTCCTCATCAATTGAACCAACTTGACGGCAAAAAATGGGACAAAAATGGCCCCCTAATTTCCTAGTCCAAAAACGCCTAAATTTGATTTTTCGCCGAAATCTCGGGTTTGCAGAAAAATCTTCGGAGGATAAGTTGACGTTCCTAAAATGAATTGCGACATAACAGAACTTTCAATTTCTAAAATTAGGTTTAAATTCGTGGTTAATTTCAACCGGGCGCAATTTTAGCGTGACCTAACCTACCGAGTAGCTTTTATGAATTTTTGGATCAATTGACCCGTGGTTGATTATTTTCGAGCCACATTGTACATCTTCAACTCATTGGCGACTCTCGGTTGTCATAAAAATCTTGATATTTTAAATACGGACACTGGATACAGAAATGACAAAAAAATCGGTTTATTGCCGTTCGATAGAAATTTTGCAAACAGGTGGAATCACTCACACACTAATCACACACCTTTGTTGAATCGACCTATCTCCGGTCTCAGATCGATTTTGATGGTGTCATAATGACCCTTACAGATTAGCACAGTCGAGTAATCAATTTTTAGTTGAATTCTCAAGTCTATTGCATTTAGATTCCTTAACAGCTTCACCTGGTAGACTAGTTATCCCGTGAGCGATCAGCTCAAGGAAAAAAATTACCGGCATGTCAATGAAAAGCCCAACTTATTCAATCGAAAACAGAACTTGAAAATCAGGATGTCACAGATATGGTTTTTTGTAAACATTGGGTAAGCAAACAATATTATTGCCATATCCCCTTAATGCCAGTTCGACTATTGGTTGATTTTGAATCGGACTCATATGAGGGAATCTTGCAACTTGTTGTAACCATAATTAGGCTACAATGTCAGGTTTGCATTTTGTTGCGTTTACAATTGAAGCCCATCGAACTAATGCTATGGTGGGATTAAAGATTTTGGGTTTATTTGTGGGTTGGAAATATTCACTTGAGTAGGGGGAAGAGGTTGCTGCAATATTTGAGGTTGAACATTTGGAGGTACTAGGGGCTGGATTTTAAGAACTTGTTGAATATTAGAAGCCCCATTTGGGGTACCTGCTCCTAAGTGTTCAACTGTTGCAATTGGTCATACCCCCTAGCTAGAGTCATTATGACTTTAGGGACCTCCACTATGACAAGTAATACATTCGTCTGAGACACTAGAATGGGTTTCAGTTAAGTTAGCCTACCTTAGAGCATTCTCAAATGATGTATTTTGTTGAGTCACTAGTGAAATAGATACCGCAGGACCTCGATCAATGTTGGCAAGGACATATGAATTAACAAACCCATCAACTTGTGTAGCTGTGAGAACTTTTTCACTTTGCAAGATTCTAAAAGGGGCCAAGTCGACGCAACTTGTTCAGCATTAATTAATGTCACTTGAGAAGCTAGCGATACAAGAATGTACCTAGTTGAAATAGGGACTTGCCCTATTTGAGGCTGAGCTGGTCCTGTTGAGACTCCATGTTGTCCTGGGGCACATTCATGATAAGTATTAATGATTAAAGGCCTAACCAAATTAGTCATTCATCTAATCATATAATCAACAAACTCATTTAAAGTTTCTACAATTGTTCGCCTCATAGTAGCGAGCATAATTGGTGTGAGGTTTGCTTGTCTTCTTTCTTCTACACGCTGCATTGAAACACGCCTCCTTCCACTCGATTTGCGGTCTCATGCTGAGGAGGTTGGGCTAATAATGACTCAGCTAATGCATTGTTCTTAGCCATTAGTATTTGTTCATTAGTGGCACTATTCAAGTTGATTTGGCTTCGGGTTTGTGGCATAACACTCTCTTGACTCAACACAATAGTTTCATTATGTGTTCCATAAAGATGTTTCATCGGTTTTGTTTCCTACGAAATTATTTTCACCAAATGTTGCGTTTTGGCTTTATTATAGGAGACTTAGGTTTTGTGTTGAATTTGGAAAGAGAAGTTCAAATGCAAGGGTAAATTTTATTCTCAACTTGTATGTACAATTTTGACAATTGATACTTAAATGACTCAAAGACCAATAGCTTCCTAGTACAAATTACATCGGAATTTCATCAACGATGTAATCTGAACAAAAATAATTAGATAGGCTACACTTCGGACTCAAACTATGTTGGAATTTAATTTATGACACAGCTTGTTTTAGGCGTATAGTTGGAATATAATCAACAGTAATACCCTTGGATAGGAAATACAACACTAGAATTTAATCAATGACATTGAACTCGTGGGACAAGACCAGAATTAATCGACAATGTTGAACTGGATAAAGACACACGCCGGAATTTAATCTTTGATGTGAATCTTGAAAACTACAACTAAAATGCGATAAAGTAAAGATAAAGAAAGGTTCTCATTGAGTAGGTTGTGTTATTTATAGGGCGAACAAATAGCCATCAGTTGGCTACTTCTCCTTGGGCACCACTCTTAGCATTCTGCACGTTTTCCTTTTCTTCTTGGCAACCACATCCATGATCAATTGTTTCCTAACTTGTTGACGATGCTCGCGTGACTTGCCCATCAAGTAAATAACGGCTTCCCTATTTTTATGCGCATTTTATGCAGCAGTTATTCTTGATTGGGCTTCAATGTTCCACTTAAATTCCAAGTCCGATGCATTGCTTTCATAGCTTGACACGTGGTAATTAATTACCTTGCTATCAACTCTAGTATTTATGTTTAGAATCCTGTCGACACTTTGCTCAAGTACCCGTCACAAACGCTGGCTGCCCTCAGCTTCTATGAATAAAATGGGGTGTTTCACATTTATTATTCCCCCGTGATCAGCACATGACAACATGGATAATTTTGGGTGTAAATAGATACCTTTTTCAGGAAAAGTTTAATTATATTTGTTTTGCTTCAGATGATGCTTTTTCATCGATTTGTATATAATAATTAAGGAAGCTTTTTTTTTCCCTTTCTTTTGCATGCTCGAAATTGAAGCTTCACCTAGAATTTTGAATCATTTTAAAAGGTAGACAATGTGATTCTAAGATGTATGTCCAGATACCATGATTCTAATAATTTTGATTGTAATGCAATCAAGTATATGAACTTGCATAAGTTTTTCCACTCAAATCACTCCATCAATTCCTGACAAGTTAATTAGGACTGGGCAAAAGTTTGATATTAGAATAATCATCTCCTCGATAGAATGTAAATACATTAAAAGTTGGATCGATTTTATCTTTACTTATTGTTCATGTTGAGTGATTGTCGGAGACATATTATTTGATCGTCCACGATGACAATAATTGCACCAAAGGAAAATCAGTCTCACAAAAATTTTGTCTTTATTTTCAAAAATCCTTAAATTGACTTGGGGTCGACCATAAAATGACCAAGATTTGAGCGATGACGCACAAAGCACAAAATGATTTTTATATATAAAAAGTGGGTTTTCTCATCATATTTTTCGACACCCACATGGCCATCCAAAAATTTTGACACCCCAATTTACTGAGTGGTATGTGAATGATGAAGAAGTGATTCACCATAAGGCCTCTGAAAATGATACGTTGAGGGAAGACCGAGTGTTCTGGCTCATCGAGGGCTACATAGGTTCATCTCGGGTCAAAAGGGTTTTGGCTCATGACATGTGGAGGCTAAACTTCTGAGGTTCTACAAGAAGATAAAAAAGTACTCATATATATATATATATATATATATATATATATATATATATATATATATATATAAATTGGGTGTGCTATGGTGGATAATGAGGATGTGATTGGCTTTACCGTCTTCGAGAACGATATATCGAGTGAAGACCGACCTTGTTTTTCAGCTCATAAAGCACCAGGGGCTTGCCTTCGCTTGGAAAGTTTTGGCCCACGACATGTGCAAGCTATATAATAAAAAAGACCCGAGCTTTTTCCATTCCTTTTTTTGACTCTTGACACTATCTATTATCTAGAATTGATCGTATAATATTCCTTTAGATCTCACTCTTAATTTAATATTATTTCTTGCCTTTTTTCTTCTCTCTTTTTTTTTTTTTTGTTTCAATTTTTTTAAAAGACAAAACTATCTATGCTCTTCTCACACAACTTTTTTTCACCCTCACCGCTTCTTCCACATCCACTATATTTGAATGTTTCCTTCATGTTCGTCTTCTTCTTAACTTATTCTCATTGTCCACTTGCACAAGAGTTTAACCGATAGTTGTAATTTGAGCAAGCACTAATCATATATTGGAGTTAAGAAAGGTTAGTTTTATATGCACATTATTTACTTTATTTCCCCTAGATTCTCCTCATAATTGTGAATTTTCCAACTTTGATTTCCATTACAAATTTACAATGATTTGCTCAAAGATTGATTATTGTGGCGAATGTATGCATTTTGTAGAATGTACTCATATTTCAATGTATTATATTTTGAAGTATAGTCTCTATGAAAGGCAATATTTGAGGGGACCCAAATTGGATCAATGTATCTATTATCATGATGAAAACACGAATGGAGAAGAGCAATCAATCGTGTCAACAAGTTCATTTGAAACTTTATTAGTAATTATTTAACTTGAGAGGATCTTCTGAGTAGTGTGCCGTGGCATCTTCTTATTCAAGGCTATGTTGTCTCCAACAAAAGGTCAAAAGAGACAAATATGTTTTTCTTGGTTGTGATGGATGATGTAATTATTGTGATTGACATAATATTTCTATTGCATTTAGAGAAGAAAGACTGTATCTCGTGTGATTTCCATTTGTTCTTTGGAAGTTCATTGCTTTAAAAAGAACATATCATAGTCACTCAAAATATTAAAGGAATCACATACATGATCTTTTGAGTGATATATTCGGACATCCTACTTGTTGTTGCTTTTCTGAAGTTGAAGCTTTGCATGTGAAAGAGATGTGTAAAGTTGGTATGTCTCCTTGCAAATTCTTTCCACCTTTGAGACAAAGAAATTCCAACATTCAGGCTATTGTTGAAACTGTTTATGACATGAAAGCGAAATTTGTCATGAATATTTCAATAGTTGCTCTATGGTCCGAGCTTTTTTATTGGATGAGCTTAGTGGAGGCAAATCTATCTACAATTTTAAACATGTTGCTGAGGGCTCACTTGATACATCTATTTTCTGTTATCCCAGCTTCATGGCACTAATGAAGAGCTTCTGAAGCGTTTTGTAATGGATTGTACTTACAATACCAATAGATAAAAAAGGCCTTCGTTGGATATTATTGGAGTTTCCAACTTTAATACTTCTTCTAGTCATGCTTTATATATATATTTTTTTTTGAGAAAAGAAGAAGAGAAAGATTATGTTTGGGCTTTGACAATATTGGTAACATAATGGGTGCCGATTGTCAACCTTAAGCTATTGTCACTAATTGAGAGTTGGCATTGATGAATGCCGCCTCCATTCATTTTTTTTTTTCCTAAAAGTGCAAACTTATTGTGCATTTGGCACGTTGAGAAGATAAATCTCAGTTTGAAGAATGAACAAATTGAGACTCTTTTATGTAAGATTGGTTCAAGGTTTTGAGCTCCACGAGTGAAGTGGAATATGATGAAAATATTCAACAATTTGACAATTGTTGTAGGAAACGCCATTGGTTCTTAATTGCATTCAAAAGACATGGCTTCCTTCAAAGAGTTATTTGTGTGTGCTCAAACAAACTTACACATACATTTTCGGGAATCATGTTACTTCAAGAGCTAAAGGAGATTATTCAACTTTGAAATCACAATTACAAATTTCAATAGGGAATTTAATCTACTTGAAAAAGATAATATGCCTTGCAGTTGAGAATCGGTTTTAGAAATCAAAACCAAATTGTCAAATAAAAAGGTAAGAGCTCCTCTTCCTCTTAATATTTTTTTTTTTCATGAACTTGATTATTCGCGTGTCAATATTTGTTTTAAACAAGCTCTTGAATATGAGATTACTCAAAGTTGGGTTGAGATACTAGGCATTTTATGTAATCCATGGGCCTTCCTTGTGCACATGAGATAAAATTTAGGTATTTCGATGATTTGCCTCTAGATATAATTAATCCGTAATTGATATAAGGTTTCTTGATTGTGATATTACTCAAAATAACGAAGAAGTTCATTTGCGCAAGTATTTCATGAGTTGGAAAGGAAGGGGACCCTTTCCAAAATGGAAGTTGTTTGAAAGCAAATTGAGCAATTTGCATGAGCAAGTAAACCTTTCTTATATGAACCCCTAGCTACATTGCATAAAAGTCATTGTTTTAGTTCAAAAGCTAAAGGATAATTAACTTCTACAAGATGTGATTCTTCTGCATTTGAGATTGCTGAAAAGAGGAAGAGATGCGATACTTGTAAATGTTATGGCCATAAATAATAGTTGGATGTGTAAAGCAAAAGACAAAGTTCTCGGATTAACACATTCTAGGATCATTGAAATTCATCGTGGTGAAATCATATAGTTAGAGAGGACTCATGCACGCAAAAATTCAACCTGAAAGAAATATTCTGAGGTTGGAGCTTCGCACACTATAACATTGAAAATAATTCCCTCATATTCATATTCATTCATTTGTTTTTAAGTAAATGACGACTCTTATTGATATGATTGAAAATTTTAATTGTCTCATTTGGGTAAAAAAATCTGTTCCGAGAGTAGCCTTTATATCCATCCTGTGATTATTGCAATAAATTAGTACTTCGAAGATTACTTTTCTTATCTTGAATGGCTCTATGGAAATTTTGGTGCATTTAGAATTGACCAAAGAACAGGTTAATAATGGTTTGAATGTGTTGTCTTCTAATATAATTACAATTGTCATATTTATCTTGTTAACAAGTAATTATTTCATGAGATTAAAGCAAGGATAATATTAAATATAAGTTTTTTTTTTAAATGGATCTTTAGAACTTTTAATGCAATTGATTTTAATGTTTTGGAGAATATCTTTAAAAAATCATGTAGTAATGTCATGAAAAATAGATGAAAATTGGACTATCAGATCCATGAAACAAAACGAACGTTCATCAATTAAAATACACGTATCAAAACATAATAACACAAATTAAAGTTATAATTAAATTGAATGCATTTATTTTGATTAATAGATGATTCTTTTGACTTTTACTTGTTTTTAAGTTATTACAAAATAACCGGGAGTCATCTGCCAAATTAAACTTTTTTTTTTTTTGGGGGAAAAGGGGACCCTACTTTGGTCCAAGATGGGAAAAAACAAGCAAAGATAGAAGAGAAGAAAACAAAAGTAAGAACTAATTTTAAATTAAGAGTACGCCACACATTTGATCCTTGTTGTTTAAGAGGAAGATGGGTAGATTTGTCTTGTACTAAAGTTGAAACCAAAAAGATACGGAAATATTTCATGCCTAACTAAATATTTTATACCACCTCGCACGATGCACACGCTTTTGAAATTCGAAAAAGGTAAGCCTAACAAAGGTAAGCCTAACTAAATATTTTCCGCGGCAAAGGTATGAAATGATGCGGCAGAGGCCTATCTATTTCTGGAGAAAATATTGGGTGGTCCGGGACCTCCACGTCAGCGTGGTCCCGGACCACTCACGCGGCGCCACGTGGAAGTGTGGGCCCCTTGCTGTCTCTCCACCTCTTCTCTCCGACATCGTTCCAATTCAAACCAACGCGCGGGCATTCTCTCTCCTCTCTCTTCTCACTCTATCCCCTCTTTCCTGACCCGACGACTCTCTCCCAAATAGCGCTCGCTCTCCGACGACGGCCGCGCTCTCTCCGACGACGGCGACGCTCCCTGCCGACGACGGCCTGTCTCTCTACTCGCCGGCCTCTTCGCTCTCCGACGACGGCCGCCCTCTCTTCGCTCTCCGACGACGGCCGCCCTCTCTTCGACGAAGGCGACGCTCCCTCCCGACGACGGCCGTGCTCTCTTCGACGACGGCGACGGCGACGCTCCCTCCTGACGACGGCCTCTCTCTCTACTCCACGGCCTCTTCGCTCTCCGACGACGGCGACTCTCCCTCCCGACTACGGCCCCTCTCTCTACTCGACGGCCTCCTCCTCCCGACCTCTTTGTTCCCGAATCGCGCTCTCCTGACGCTGGGCTTTCTCCGACGAGGGCCGCGCTCTCTCCGCTATGGTCAAAGCGGTCTCTCCCGAGAAGCCCTAGATCTGCGACGACAATCCCCGCTTCACTTCGTACAGGGCCGACGAGGTCCTTGGTCGGAACTGGTGAGTTGGTCCCTCTCGTGTCGATTTGATTCGTGGGGCTTTTCCCGGCCGCCTCTGTTTTGGTCGGTCTAGCGGGTAGTGGAAATGGAGATGATTTATGGGCTCTGCTCTTCTTTTGTTTTGCTGTATAGGGGTATTCCTGGGATCTATCTGTCGGATGAAGGAGAGCTTGTTGTTTTGAAGTTTGAGATATGTTGTAAAGGAGCGATTTTTCCGGCTGCCTCTGTTTTGGTCGTTCTAGTGGGTAGTGGAAATGGAGAGGATTTCTGGGCTCTGATCTTCTTTGTCTTACTGTTTGGGGTAGTCCTGGGATCTATCTGAAGAATGAAGGAGAGCTTGTTGCTTTGATGTTTGAGATTTGTTGTAAAGGAGCGACTTTTCGTGGAGGGTACGTGTTAACTCGTTTGGTATGTGAGAGAATTTGAAGGATAGAAGGAATACGAGGTAAGAGATGTTGATTGGTGTACCAGAGAGCGTGAAAATAGGGCGGTTTTATTGGTACATCATCAGTAATAATTTCAATTTGGGGCGTGGTCTTGTAATATAGATATAGCGTATTTAATAGGCAGACCAATCAGAATATTTTCTCTCTTTTCATCCAATTAACCACGCTGCCGCCTTTGCCTTGGCCACCTCCGACCAAAAGCTCCTCCAGTCTCACTCCCCAATTTAGCTGCCGCCTTGCACAACGCGAAGGATTACTTTACATGGCTGATCGCATTGCTCATAACTTGAAGGGTTCACAAGATTCTGGTTTCGCTGATCTTAACTTGTTTCGATTTTAAGATTCTGGTTTAGCTGCTGCCTTATGATTGAACTTTCACACTTCTTGAGATGTTGCTGTTTATCTTACATTGGCTTGATAACAGGGTCTGCTATTGATATGATGACCAGCACCATAACTGTTGGTAGTCAAACCAACTGTTGCTCATAATGCTGAGGAGGATTTAACTGCTGTAAAGAATAAAATTTGGGATAGTCAAACCAGAAGGTGGCAAGCAATTGGCATGCTAAGGCATGTTCTGTTCAGCTACTCTACCTTGGAGATTAAAGAAACATGCCATTGACTTCTTGCTTTGCACCACGGAAGGAGATATCTCACAGAGAGTGAGAGTGAAACTCTAGATTTCTCATAATTTGTTCCTAGCCATTTTGCTGCCTTGTAGGTATTATAGTGAAAGATGTTGATTTTATGCCATTTAATTTGTATATTCTTCTTATCATTAAAGTGCAAAACATAGGGGATTGAGACGTCATCATGTACACATTGGATGCTGTGCTAAGGAAGAAAGCTTTTGATGTACTGGAAAGGGTTAGTGTTTTTTATTTAAGATCCTCTGCTCTTGCATCACTAAACAGCTCGTCGCTCTTGATTACAAATTCTAACTCTTCCTTTATGGTAACGGCATTAAAGCCTGCTTAAATGACATAAGGGTATTTTTTCTTTACATGGAAGGATGCATAATGTGACCTGATTGCCTACAACTTGTGTAGGTAGCCATCCTTCTAGATATTGTTAGAAAAGTGAGGCAATCCAAAACTACAAACGAATTGTTGCAAGGAAATGTTGATAAAGTTTTCCATGAGACACCACTTTGGTTTGCTGAAGTGCTTGAACTGGTGGAATTGGTTCGGAAGCCTTCTAAGGGAGGCCCTCCAAGTCTTCTTGAACAAAGTGATGCGGTATATATGACTCCTTATTATTGATTATTCCCATACTGTCTCCTTCCTTGGATGATGGCCGCTCCTTATTTCTTTTTAGGTTGTGACATTTTCCATGGTGTAGACTCTTCTGAATGGGTTTAAAGGTCATTGGTTTTCATAAGACCATTGAATGCTCAAAATGAATAGGAATAGCAAGCTGAAAAAGCCAATTCAAAAGTATCCATTTTTCAATGTTAACTTTTGAGATGCGTAGTTGAGGGAAGTCTATATTTGCATGTGATGTGCAATAACACTATCCCAATTTCTTTTTTAGATAAAGCAAACACATTAGAAATGAGTTCACGATTGTGAATGGTAATTTTTTGTGGCATTACTTGAGTTAGGTAGAAGGAGTCCTAATCTCTAGCTTGCTGCTAAATTAGCTTTCTAAGAATTCAACCCGGCTTGAGGCCTGATGTCTAAGTTAACTTTTTATTAGTTTCTGACTTCTATGGTTGTTGCCTTATAGGATATTGCTTGCTCTAGGCCTGATATGAAGTTGCTTATTTCAAGTGCCAAACTAGATGTGGACAAGTTCAGTGATTTTTTTCACTCCACCCTGATATTTAGATATCCAGGAAGGCGGTATCCAGTTGAAATTCTTCACACCAGTGCACTTGAAGCAGATTACTTGGATGCAGCTATTGTTACTGCTCTTCAAATACATGTGCAGCAACTGTGTGGCGATATTTTGATTTTTCTTATCAGTCAAGAGGAAATTGAAGCATCGGAAGAGCTTTTGAAGCATATGTAAGGGGTTTTGGCTCCAAAATTGCCGAACTCATAATATGCCCAATATATGCTAATTTGCCTACAGATCTTCAGGCAAAGATATTTGAACCCACGCCAGAAGGTGCTCGTAAGGTGGTCCTTGTGACAAATAGTTTTAAGGTTGTATTTTTAATTGACTTGTGCAGAGCATAAGTGGATACAGAATGTGGACAGGGCTCCCAACGTTTCACTAGGACAAAATGTCCAGACAAGGATAAAGCAATTCTCTTTGATGAATAAGTTCAAGAAGAAAGTTCTCTGAGTGAGTCCTTGGATATTGCCTTGTTGGATTTCAGTGCCGTTCTTAGTGCAAAGTTAAACTTGAATCATGTTTCCCTCATTGTTAATGTAGGTAGTAGCAGACAATTTGGCTGATGAGCAAGTGGATCATATCAAAGAGATGTTCCACGTGATGGACACCGATAAAAATGGAGATCTGACATTTGAAGAGTTGAAACATGGCCTGCACAAATATGGACAGCAAGTTGCTGATCCTGATGTGTAGATGCTGATGGATGCAGTAAGATCACCTATTCAACAGCTTAGCACATTTTTTTTTTTTTGACATGGTTTATGTTTTCTTCTTCCATGTCAACGCATTGTATGCTGTGAAGTGCATGATTTTGCTTAAATTGCAAGGCATTTGGAAGATTAAGGATGGATTACATAATACGGAACTATGTTTTTCATCAGTTAGTCAAAGATTTGATCATGAGGTTGTATCACCATTTCACATAATTGATAGAACTTCTTGCAAAATCAAATGGATTTCGATAATTTGATGAGTCACAATTTCTTGTGTTAGCATCTAAAATAGAACTCCATCTTATATGAGAATAGGCTGATGAAGATGGAAGTGGAACGCTGAACTGTTAGGAGTTTGTGACTATGTTAGTTCACTTGAGAAGGATTGGTAGCGATGACCACCTTACTCGAGCTTTTGAATTCTTTGACAAGAAACAAAGCGGATATATTGAATTCGATGAGTTGAAAGACGCTTTGATAGATGACAATCTTGGTCCGAACAATGAAAAATTTATTGAAGACATCATTTTCAATGCTAATCTAGATAAGGTAATACATAACCAGAACAACCTGCAATTTGGAATCTGTGTAATCTTGTTCATATACGAAATAGAGTCCTCATTTTGTGGTGGATGTATTTCAGGATGGTTGGATCAGTTATGATAAATTCAAGGCCATGATGAAAACAAGCACGGACTGGAAAATGGCTTCACGCCAGTACTTGAGAGCAATGCTAAACGGGCATTGGGAAGGAGGCATTCTTCCCTCAGAGGCTAAAAGATGTTCCACCCATGGCTTCTTAATTTGATCCAGATGAATCGAGAAGAAACAAAATCGAAGTCTCATCAAAAGGGTATTGGGAAGGAGGCATTATACAAAATCATTGCATTGGTTTGCTACGTAGTGACATAAATGCTTTGTGAAAATTTTGAATACATGGGGTCTAAATAGTCAGATTCCTATGCCGCTTGGCATTCGAATTCTCTTTTTATGTTTTTATTTTCCGTAATTAAAGGGAAAATCAATTGAAACTACTAATCAGAGTTGGTTTGCAATGCCTATCCTAATCAACTTGAGGAATTTGAAGGCCCATATTGTAGCAACCTAACAATCTCCATGAGCATATGGTTTTTGGTGTTAAATGCAAAGCAATGTCATCGTAAAGTTGCATATTAACTTGCAAATCTCACATTATAGGATACTAGATCTTCTAGCTCATATCAAGTGAAATTGTTGCAAGTTTGAATACAAACACAAGATATATTGTAAAACTCAGCCACATCTGTCAATTTCATGAAGTGAATTCACCTCTTGAGCCCCTCCATAGATCATAGTTCAAATAGAAAATGTTGAATGATTTCATCTAGGCGTGTATATCAAATATATTGACCAAATGAAGCATTAGATATTTACTCATATAAATCAAAATTTCAAATCGTAACTTGAATATTGCAAATAAACTAAACAAATTGAGCTCATCCATCAATACTAGGAATCTATTAAAATTAAGATATATAGCTCTTTATGCTTCGCAACATTCAAATAAAGCTCCTAAGAGACCCATCCAAGCTTCAAAGCAACTATTGTTGTTGTCCACAAACGTGTCATGTTCCCATTAAACTTACATTGCTTTTTCATGTAATAAATGACCGAACCCATGTGTTCGTGTTGATTGTGCACATTCATATGAGAACTGCAATTATACTTCAGAAAAATTCTCTGTTTGAAGCACATCATACACAAGCAGAATCATCCTTTCGGTTTTTCGAACCGTCTGAGTTAGAGCACCCCCACGCATCCAACATAATACAAACTCCGAAGTAATTCCTTTCAAAATAAGGATCAGATGAGCTCCAAGAGACAAAGTAATATGCAAAATATAATACAAACGGAGTACATTTGCCTCTTCCAACAACAAATAGATGAAATATTAAATGATTGGTGACAGTCACTATTTCTTTTTCTTTGCCAAATTAGTATGGTACCGACAATGAAACCCTACAGCCTATATACATGGGCCGGCATTATAGGCCACCGCCATCAACACACAACAAGAGTAAACACAGGCCGAAAGCTGCTGCTGCTCGTGCTTGAATCAGTCATCACACCACACCAACAATTAAGCCTCCTAATAATTGATATGTCACTGGGAACTTGAACGATTCATACCAATAATCCTTTTATAGGACACTGCCCATGCGCTTGAACTGGTTCCTTGTCCATGAAAGTCGTGTTTCTGGAGAAAACCATCCTTCTTTGTAAATTTTCCGTCACTGCCCTCATTTGCAATGCTGGCACATCTGGCAAGTGGTTGCAGATTTAACATTAACATACATCGGTTCAGCTGGAACCAGCTCGAGTGTTGGTAGTTCCTTTTCCCCTTCCACCACCTCTACTTGCCTTGCTGCTCCCTCCATTCTTAGAGCTCGCTGCCCTGCTGCAACCACCATGGGAATCCACATCTGATAGCCCATTCTCCAATGCTCTCACGAGGTTGTCAAAGTAGTTTCTGGTCACACTGTAGCAACAAAAACAGATGCAAGAAAGTCAAAATGCATGTCTATGTGCACACATGGGTGCTACTTCTGGAAGTCACAACAGAGGCTATTAAGAAAAGTGTCTTTGTAAACTACATTGCAGCTGAAGTAGAGAGGGCCACCAATCTTTTAATAAAAGGAGAGATGTGTTTGTGATAGAAAAACAGCTCCAAGAATTATTGTTTCCCACTAATACTCTATGAACTTAAATAAATAAACAAGTAACGGTCCATCAGCCTTATAACAACCAACCAATGCCATATGCACTGGAAGATGATATTCTTGGTAAGTCCATTGTCCAGGTTTGACTTTCGAATCAACAATCTTTTTAGCATAAAAATCCAGTCAAAAGAACTAGTGAGAATGCTTTTGGCTCGATCAGCTTTTAAGTTAACAATAAACTGCAGAGTCAATATTATTCCATAAAGTAAACTTTGAAAGCTTGACAATAAAGAGCAGGATTAGAAATAGGAATGCTATGCTCAGGATGAGTCATGAGCTTCGCCAGAACTTTTTTACATAATATATGAAGCCAAAAAGAAGATTCCGCAGAATATTACATACACTAATTTATCAGAAGAAGCTGCTCATTGGTACATATCATGCTCTCTCCAAAAACAATAAAGCACATTTTTGGCGAAAGGAATGTAATCACCAATTCCAATATTAGTATTTTCATGTGCTATTCAGGAAAAAAATGGGCAGGCATTCGCCTATATGACAGAATGCCTATCCCCCCTCCTTTATGAGACACTTTTTTTTTAATCGTAGCCTAACTATTTCCCATTTCATAGATGGATATCTAGGGACTCAAGTCTAAATAAAATTGACTTTACACAATTGTAATTTGTACTAGACATATTTTACTCGACTAATTATGAAAATTGAATCTGACAAGAAGATACCTAGTAAGTCCAGCTAACTTGGTGCGGAAGTCATTAAAGTTACTAGAAGGATTCTCATCACTAAGGAACTGGTGAAGTTCCTTCTCTGCACACTGATGAAGCCTTTCCAATCTGAACTCTGCCTCACCTAGTAAAGAAACCATTTCATGTAAGTAAATAGGAAAACAAGAAGGATATGCACGGCCATTGTCTATCCACAATCCTACTCTCCAATACAAACCTTGCAAATACTCAAAAAATTGTTTCTTAGCATGATCATATTTTGGTAGATAATAACCATATGCATGTCCACTTGAGCACTCGCCTACACTCAACTATCTGCAAACATCAAAGGAACCTAATTTAGTTTCACAGAATCAGGTCAGGATAATAAATCAAAAACACTCAATCAGATTTTAACCTATATAACAGCTGTATTTACATTCCAAACCGAAAATCACATAAATCATATTTAAGTTGAATTAAGTAATAAAACCTGTTGTCGCCTCTATGATGAACTTCAACTGTGACTCACTGGCATTGTGTGTCACTAAGCTTATTGAGCTGACAAGAAGAAAAGACAAAACCTTATTTAATCAATAGCAAAAGGTCGGGAAGCATCAGCAGACAACATAATTAAACCAGATGAATAGAAAAGCCATGCATCTTGCTTCCTATCACAAGAAAACAAAGATCAATTTATTAATTTAACATCATAAGCAGTTTATCGCAACTCAACCTGCCCTGTTGCCATCTAGCATCAACACATTTACCCAAGATAGATTCTTTCTTCAGACACAACTGCAATCCTAGTGTACTCAATACCCATGACCTGCCGACTAAAATGTTAGCCCAAGTACGAGAGGCAACCACATACGAAACAAAGATCTTCCTGGTCTTGTAGCACTCCTTAATACAGCAATGTGAACCTAAGATCTATTTCTGCAGAAGTTACAACTGAATACATTTGTCACAAAGACTCTTAAGTAATATTATTAATTAATAGAAAATTTGGCTGTCAAGTGATGCAAAATGCTGTGAAATTAAATAACTGATATGGAATACTATTGATTTAGTAAGCGCTTCATCCTCTTCCTCCAATTACCTTTTGTGTCACGGCAACAATTGGAAATGTTGCCGCAAGAAAACAAAAACCATATACACACAGCAATCGCAAATCAAAGTATGTTCTACTCCAGAGAGAACAAAATACTGATGAAGAAAACGTCATAAAGAAAGTTTCCTCTTGATGCTGCATGTAAAAACTGAGAAAAGAAGGACAAGTTGGGCATCGCTGATTCAATTCACCCTAAAAATCACATGACAGGATATGTGCTGACTGCTGAGTAGTTATGATGAATTCGCTTGTAACTGCGGAAAAGCTTTCCTTGAGTCCTACAAGCGAAATGTAATCCTGTATTCTGATTGGTCTGCCTATTAAATACACTATATCTATATTACAAGACCACAACCCAAATTGAAATTATTACTGATGATGTACCAATAAAACCGCCCTATTTTCACGCTCTGGTACACCAATCAACATCTCTTACCTCGTATTCCTTCTATCCTTCAAATTCTCTCACATACCAAACGAGTTAACACGTACCCTCCGCGAAAAGTCGCTCCTTTACAACAAATCTCAAACATCAAAGCAACAAGCTCTCCTTCATTCTTCAGATAGATCCCAGGACTACCCCAAACAGTAAGACAAAGAAGATCAGAGCCCAGAAATCCTCTCCATTTCCACTACCCACTAGAACGACCAAAACAGAGGCAGCCGGAAAAATCGCTCCTTTCAACATATCTCAAACTTCAAAACAACAAGCTCTCCTTCATCCGACAGATAGATCCCAGGAATACCCCTATACAGCAAAACAAAAGAAGAGCAGAGCCCAGAAATCCTCTCCATTTCCACTACCTGCTAGACCGACCAAAACAGAGGCGGCCGGGAAAAGCCCCACGAATCAAATCGACACGAGAGGGACCAACTCACCAGTTCCGACCAAGGACCTCGTCGGCCCTGTACGAAGTGAAGCGGGGATTGTCGTCGCAGATCTAGGGCTTCTCGGGAGAGACGGCTTTGACCATAGCGGAGAGAGCGCGGCCCTCGTCGGAGAAAGCCCAGCGTCAGGAGAGAGCGCGATTCGGGAACAAAGAGGTCGGGAGGAGGAGGCCGTCGAGTAGAGAGAGGGGCCGTAGTCGGGAGGGAGAGTCGCCGTCGTCGGAGAGCGAAGAGGCCGTGGAGTAGAGAGAGAGGTCGTCGTCAGGAGGGAGCGTCGCCGTCGTCGAAGAGAGCACGGCCGTCGTCGGGAGGGAGCGTTGCTTTCGTCGAAGAGAGGGCGGCCGTCGTCGGAGAGCGAAGAGGCCGGCGAGTAGAGAGACAGGCCGTCGTCGGCAGGGAGCGTCGCCGTCGTCGGAGAGAGCGCGGCCGTCGTCGGAGAGCGAGCGCTATTTGGGAGAGAGTCGTCGGGTCAGGAAAGAAGGGATAGAGTGAGAAGAGAGAATGCCCGCGCGTTGGTTTGAATTGGAACGACGTCGGAGAGAAGGAAAAATATTGGGTGGTCCGGGACCACCACGTCAGCGTGGTCCCGGACCACTCACACGGCGCCACGTGTATGGGGAAGCCGGAAAAGGACGAAACTCGGGGCCCACTTTTCTGACGCTCTCTCTCCTCTTTCTCTCTTTTTGTCCCCTCCCTCCTATGTGGCGCCATATGAGTGGTCCGGGACCACGCTGACGTGGCGGTCCTGGACCACCCAATATTTTCTCGAAGGAAAAAAGAAGAGGTGGAGAGACAGCAAGGGGCCCACAATTCCACGTGGCGCCGCGTGAGTGGTCTAGGACCACGCTGACGTGGAGGTCCCGGACCACCCGATATTTTCTCCTATTTCGAGAACTGCGGCAAAAGTATGATACGGCAAAGGCCTAATCTGATATCTATATCAAGGCCCGAGTTTAAAAAGCCCGAGCCACAAGACAAAGAAGTAACATTTAGGTCCTCCTCTGCACGTTTCTCCTTCGTCATCGTGGTTCTCTTACCTAGGGTTTGCAGGCGGGCGCGACTCTTCTCCGCTGTTTCTACCTCTCTCGTTTGGCAGCCATGGGAGAATCCAGGTGCGTTCCGTACGTACGACATGCACAATCGTTATTAGCGACTGTTCTTTTCCTTTCTTTTTGATTTATGCCGGAACGTTCGGGACGCCTTAGTTATGATACGCGATCTGGAACTTGCGATCCAGATCGGAGATTGCCGGGCGAGTCGGTGATTTCTGGTAACGGCGCCTACTCGAGCGAGCGTGGATCTTGAAGAGGTGGGCTGAGATTGTTTTCTGCTCGATTGAAATAGGAGAGGAGAGATGGATGGAACGACTCGAGGGGGCAGCAATGCGGACATGTATCTACCGAATTATAAGCTCGGGAAGACTCTGGGCATCGGTTCGTTTGGTAAGGTGAAAATAGCGGAACACGTGTTGACTGGGCACAAGGTCGCCATAAAGATCCTCAACCGGCGCAAGATAAAGAACATGGAGATGGAAGAGAAAGGTAATGAGAATATTGTTTGAGTTCCCATATAGATTAGCGGGATATAGTGCTGAATGTCTGAAATCTGTTTTCGCAAAGTTTTCGGGCATCTCGTTTTATGTGAATTTGGATAGTTGTTATTTCTGCACCGCCGCCTTCTGTTGGATTTGCCAATTCTACTCTGAAGCATGGCCATGGACGTGTGTAGGCTTGCAGCTTGACTTTGTGGGAGCCTTCTGAAGTCGATCGTGTTATTTATTTGCTTATTGTTTCCCCTTGTGGTGCAGTGAGGAGAGAAATAAAAATCCTCAGACTCTTTATGCATCCGCACATCATCCGACTTTATGAAGTCATTGAGACGCCTACGGACATTTATGTTGTGATGGAGTATGTGAAGTCTGGGGAGCTGTTCGATTACATTGTCGAGAAGGGCAGGTTGCAGGAGAATGAAGCTCGCAACTTTTTTCAGCAGGTAGGATTGGTGAATGATTTTACAAGGAGTTCTCCCTTGGGCAACAGTTTTTGCTTTAACACCACTTTTCTTCTCCTGCTCTTCTTCAGATTATTTCCGGTGTGGAATACTGCCATAGGAATATGGTCGTTCATAGAGATCTAAAGCCTGAAAACTTGCTGTTGGATTCTAAATGGAATGTGAAGATCGCAGATTTCGGTCTGAGCAATATAATGCGTGACGGTCATTTCTTAAAGACAAGTTGTGGGAGCCCCAACTATGCCGCTCCGGAGGTTCAATATTTGTCTTCTTTACCCTCTGTGAAAGTTTCAATTTTATGAGATATTGGATGGTTTTTCTAATTCAATACTGTTCTGATGAAACTCTTTGGCTTGTATTCATGATAGGATGATATATAGCTATTACAGGCTCTGTTTATGAACAGTATTTCTTTGCTTGCCCTGCAGGTTATCTCTGGTAAACTTTATGCGGGGCCTGAAGTAGATGTATGGAGCTGTGGAGTTATATTATACGCTCTTCTTTGTGGCACACTCCCTTTCGATGATGAAAACATACCTAACCTTTTCAAGAAAATCAAGGTACTTTTTTAGATTTATCAGACTGCCATGTCAGATATTTTATAGGTGATGCAAGTAGGTTTCTCACCTCTTTAAACCATGTGTGCAAAGGATCTTTGGTTTATTATACACCTAATTTATTTAGAAGTAATTCAACATCATTTGAAAACTAATATTTAAAGAGTTCTAGATTAAATCTAGTAATAATGCTCCTATGATTGATGATATCCAATATCTCAGAAGTGAGATATATACAAGTCTTATTCTCTTGGGCAGCATGACATGTTGGATTAGGGAAGTGGTCATATTTGAACAATAGATATTTTGATGTAGAGTGAGCTAATACCCTCCAAAGGCACAGCAATTTGCTTGGGGGTTGGGGGATCTCATCTCTTTATAAATTTAAATGACATCTCTCTGAACCCATTGAGTGCTTCACACAAATCAAATTTTCTTTTGATCACAGTAGGACATTGAAGAGATTAATCATGTTATTTATTGTGCAACTTGAATTATGAACCTTACCTTGTACATTTGACATTGTACTCTAGGGTGGGATGTACACTCTTCCAAGTCACTTATCGGCAGGTTCAAAGGACTTGATCCCAAGGATGCTTATAGTTAATCCAATGAAACGAATCACCATTCCAGAGATCCGTCAGCATCCTTGGTTTCAAGCTCATCTTCCACGTTATTTGGCCGTGCCTCCACCTGATACGATGCAGCAAGCGAAAAAGGTATGGTTGGTATAATGATGATTGGAGTTATGGTTCTGGAAAGGAAAATTGTACTTTTTTTTCAGCTTTGATTGTCTTGGATAGCATTTAGACTCTCCTATGTGAACTGTAGATATGTCAATGTGCCATTGCTTGAGGATTGTCGTGTGGATTTTTCTGATAACTTGCATTAGGTGAAAATTGCCTCCATTATTAATGAGGCAATGTCTTACAGAGCATATAACTTTCAGGAAATTTCTCGTCCAGATCACTTGAAAGATACTTTCACATGAGATGATGTTTTGTAAATGAAGCAATTGAAGTTACATGTTTATTGTTCAGTATCCTTAATTCTGACTTTCTCAATGGGTTATCTTCAACCGAAAAAAAAGAAAAGGGTTATCGATATTCCTTGGTTTGATCTGTGTGGTTTGTTCCCCCTTCCTCCTCACAGGAGGATAATAAATAAAGAAAGGAGATATTAAACAGATATATAAATAGAAATAAGAAAATTTATGAGGAACTTCTCTGCTTAAGAAACAATGTCTTATAAGAGAGCAAGATGATGTTAGTTAACATTATTTTGAAGATCGGAGCCTAATCATTTCATGTTTACATGGCCGCTCATTCATGGGTTTCTGCAATTTTCCTTCCTATATGATACGAGTTTGACCACTTGTTAAGTGCTCTTTCTATTTGTGTCTGTTGCTAAGTGATGCCTGACTCTGGATGAATCTGATGTTTCCTTATTTATTGGGTTCTTTTTTCTGTCTTTGTAGTAGATTTGAAGGAAATGATTCGGTTCTTGGGTAGACATGCTGGGAAAAGCCAAAATTAAGAGAAAGGAAAAGCAGTGCTTACTTTAGTAGAGCGAATAAAATGCCAAAATTTTGGAGAGTTGTTCCTGGAGGGCCATTAGATTTATTCAAATTTCCATGTGTATGTCTCCATAGGATAATCACTTAATAGGAAATACTTGTTCTCTGTGTTGTTGCCGATGTCAGAGGGGCTGCTGATGGAATTCCTATTTCAGTTATGGGTCTTTTATTTGCTTCTCTGTTAAATGAAGCTCATGGCTGCATATGTTTAATATGGATTAGATGATATTTAATTCTGTTTCATGTGAGCTGCGAGTTTGCAGATGCTTGTTTTGGTTTTGCATATTAAAACCTCAGCATTTCAGTTTTGTTCCACTTGTCATGTCTTAATAATGCTTTCCGCCTTACTCTTAGAGTTGATCTTGTAGATTGACGAGGAAATACTCCAGGAAGTGGTCAACATGGGTTTTGAGCGCAATCAACTTGTCGAATCACTTCGCAACCGGATTCAAAATGAGGTTAGATCTTCTTTTCTTCTACCTCCTGTATTCGACTTTGTGCTTTGTTTGGGAAAAATGTTGATTGCTGGATTTTTCAGGCTACTGTTGCATACTACTTGTTATTGGATAACCGTTTCCGACCTTCCAATGGCTACCTCGGAGATGAGTTTCAAGAAACGATGGTGCGTCAATATTATTTGCCTTTAGAATTGTTTGTTGTCTCTAGCTCTTTATGTGGTTGTTGGTTTTTCTCTTTGGTAGTGAGAAATACCTATTAGTGATTTATGGTTTATGAGAAGAAAATGTTTTGGAGACATTAATGAGATGAAAATCATTTTATCAATCTATTCTAGTGTGTTCTATTCGCAACATCTAAATGGACCGAGTTCTGGTTTTTTTGCTGCATATATACTTGCCCTTTCAGTCCATAGCACAAAATTATATTCTGGACTTCGATCAGTGAGACTGACTTTTGTGCTATAAATGAGGCCTCTAAACTAGCTTTTAAACTGTGTCACTCAGGGAGCTCGACTTTAGATAGTGAGGCTGACTTTTGTGCTGCGTATATGCTTGCTTTTCTTTTTGAGTAGAGAGTTCGGTATTCAGGAACTGCCATCTGGAACAAGTGTTTGAGGTCCTCTAAAATGTTAGATCTCAAAATTCCTCTGTAGGAGTGCACCTTCAATCGTGGAAATCCAGGGGAGCTTACCATTCCAACTGTTGGGCCTCGCTACCCACTACCTGGATATATGGATTACCAGGGAGTGAATTCAAAACCAGGTTATTATGGTGCTGAGAAGAAATGGGCTCTTGGTCTCCAGGTGAAGACACTCTCCAATATCTTTTTTAATGTTAAATTCAATTACATTGCACCATAAATTTGCTTAAATACACCTCTGCGGTGATATTGTTTGAGTAATTGAATCTGCCAACAGGCTTCTCCTCCTTCTTTTTCTTCTTTTTTCTCTCATGCGAAAATCTATGGTTTACATGAGGAGGTGTAGGACCCTTGAAATATCTAGACAAGCCGATAGTTGCCATAAGGACTTTTTAGATTTATACATAGTAGGCACGTGTATGATATTGTTGTTATGGTTCAGTGTGCATAGCTTTTGTTGATGTGCTATGGTCAAATACTGTGGAATGGACATCTACTCATTATTAAATTCAAGTCATATTAGATATTTTGACTCATCATTCAATTTATCATTTTTTGGATGACATGGTATGCACTGTACATGTCTAAATTAATTGCACCTTCCCCTCCTCTCTCCCTTCCAACCCATGATTTCTAATAATTACAGCAAAAAGAAGTGCAACTACAAATTGGCATGTGAACATCACATAGTCAGAACCCCTCTCTAGGACTAGAATTCCTTGACTAAAATCCCCATTGTGATGGATAATCCAAGACCTAATGTAGGACAATTAGTTGCATTGCAGGGAGGCTGACTTGATAGACAACTTGAAGGGCATGAGGAATGATAATGCGAAGCTAGTTTATTTGTTAGGCATTGTAGCTAAAAACTTCCTAAGCATCACACCTCGTGGTTTCTTAAGCATCATCACTGATACTTAAAAGAAGAATTGCATCACAGTTCCGTAGCAAAAGTTGGTGAAATTCAATAATGTTTGTTAGTTTTATTGGAAAGAAAAGATTAGAATCTGATACATAGAGTAATCTAAAAAAAGCCTACTCCAAGCTGAAAGAGGAAAATTCTAAATGCAACACATGATTCACATGGGAAACCTCCAATATCATTCTTAATAGGGAAAGGAAAGTTATCTCCTAATTCAACAAAGAAAAGAACTCTACTCATCATCTAATCGCCAATTTTTAACTCAAACATTCCATTCCATTCTTTCATAAGCTTCAACTTATTGGCCTTAACATGATCTCCTCGTGGGAGTTGTGGTACCATCTTCCATTTAGTAGTATGGTTATGTGTCTGTTCACTCTGGCAAAATTGTCTGTTTACTCTTAGATGAAAGAGAACTTCTAAATGAGACACATAATTCACATGGGAATATCATACTTCATAGGGAAGGAAACTTATCTCCTAATTTAACTAAGAAAAGAACTCTACTCATCATCTGATCACCAATTTGTAACTCAACACTCCATTCCATGCTATCTTAAGCTTCAACTTATCAGCCTTATTGTGATCTTCTTGTGGGATGGTTACTATCTTCCATTCAGTAGTGGGGTTTATTTCCTGACAAGATGTGTTTGTTCACTCTGGCAAAATTGCTTGTGATAGCCATTGCTTGGAATCTGGTTTGGGACATTTGTTTTTACCCTATTATAAGCTTTCAACTTATCGGATGTAGGAGATGGGGATGACTCCACCTGGGTTTAGAAGTATAAGGGAAAATTCCAAATAAGGACCCGAAGTGAATCTATTTTCTCAAATAAGGACTCAAAGTGAAATTTGTGTTATATAAGGACTTGAAGTGGACCCATTGTCTCAAATAAGGACCCGAAGTGATCAAGTTAATCTCTATTGAGGACCTTAGTTCACTAGCAGACATTTTTCGGCAATTAAAATAGGGGCAATTTTGTCAGAAATTTGTGATTGGAAAGAAAGGGAAAATTATAAATTAATTAAGTTTAGGTTATTCATTTAAATGTTTACGTTTTCTTCTTTCTTCTCCCTTGTTGCTCCTCAACCAAATTGTTGCTCGGTCATCATTGCGACTCGATTCTCGTTGCTCCTCACCTTGCTCGACCGGTGGAGAATTTGGGTCTCCGCAAATAAAGAAAGAAGCATCTGGTTTTCTTTTATTTTTGAATTCGTGCCTCAACCAGTGAAGAATTTGGGTCTTCGACTTTGCGGAGGATGGATACTAAGGAATGGGAGAACTTTGGTCTTTGACTTTGCAGAGAATGGGTACAAGGAAGGGCAAGATTGTAGAAAACGTAGGGTTTGTTTCTATTTTAGGATTTGTTAATTTTCCCTATATTTTTTTTTTTGGACAAAATTGCCCAAACTCCGATTGTCAAAAATGTCACATGCTTAATAGCCGGCGAATATTTGGCTGACCAACAAGCTCAGGTTCTTATTTGGAATTGATTGAACCACTTCAGGTCCTTATTTGAGACAATGAGTCCACTTTAGGTCTTTATCTGACACAAACTTTACCAAAAAAAAAAAAGTTTATTTCGGGTCCTTATTTGAGAAATTTGGTCAACTTTGGGTCCTTATTTGGAATTTTCCCAAAGTATAATGGTGAAGGTATTTTTTTTTTTTTTTTTTAAGGCATTGAGTTAGAATGAAGAGAGAACTTGAAAAGAGAGACGGGATGATTCCACCTTGGTGTAGGAGTATAGAGAATAGACCTTGCAACAAATGTAGCTGACAGAATGTTGAGTTGAGAGAAGTATTAGTGTGACTGTATTTGTGGAGCTAATTTGCTTTGTCACCATACCTTTGTCGTATTTGGGTGCTTGTTGGTGCTTTCTGTTTGATGGAAAGAGCTCATCTAACGATAATGTCAGTTTGCTCTGAGATGAATGGCCCCTTGCTTATCTTAATTGAGTTCTTATTGATGCTTATCTGCATGATAAAAATTTCATAACTTCATTTGATGCAGTCTCGAGCCCATCCACGGGAAATAATGACTGAAGTTCTTAAGGCGCTGCGAGAACTAAATGTGTGCTGGAAGAAGATTGGGCACTATAACATGAAGTGCATGTGGAATCCTTGTGTTCCCAGTCATGAGAGCATGGTTAGCAATCCTGTCCAGAGTAATTATTTTGGTGATGAATCTACAATAATCGAGAATGATGGCGCAACCAAGTCCAGAAATGTGGTCAAGTTTGAGGTGCAGGTAAAGTCCAGTACACAATGAGAATCTCTTTATCCTTTCCAGAGTAATTTGAGTGGTTTAAGTGCTGTTCCTATCCCACCGTATGATTGAGCTTCTAAAATACTAAAACATGATGTGGTAGATGTGTAGTTGTCGTTGATTTTTACTGGTTATATTGATATGCGAAGACCAGTTTAACTAAATTAATATCCTAGTAATATGGCAGATTGTTGTTGTCTTTAAATAAGTAGGTCGTGGCTTACTAGATCATGCCTAACATTAATCTTTTGGTTTGATTTTTTTTACCTTTTTTATTTTTTTGTGGTTGTTTCCTTTGAACTTCTTATACATATGGCTAATACCCGCATATGCCCATGGACAGCTTTACAAAACGACGGAGGAGAAATATTTACTCGATTTGCAGAGGGTGCAGGGACCCCAGTTTCTGTTTTTGGACCTCTGTGCTGCTTTTCTTGCCCAACTCCGGGTCCTTTAGGAAGAGAAGGGTGAAGATATCCACGAAAAGTCCTGCCAATAAAACTTGTGAATAACCATTGGAGGTGTGTACATATAACTTTGTCCCTAAGCTTCTCTGTTCTTTGTATTGGGTAGACCTTTTCAAATTGGAGTTCAACTTGGGGAATGTCTAGTTGGCCGGTCTCTGCGCAATTGAGGTGGATATTTACTAATTATGGTGGAAGAATTGACCATCCCTAAGACTGGTACCTCGTCATGCAAGAGGCATTTAGATTATTCCCAAGGGTTATGTTATATGTAGTTTCTTCTTCCCCCTTTTGCCAAGATGAAAAGTATGTAGTTCGATGTTCTTCTGTCAAATCAGAAAAAAATTGTTGTCATCGGAGTGCATTTTTTCTTTTGGTTAGTCTACTTTTTACTAGTATCTTAGATGGTGTCCCAGAGTCTATCTAATCCGATGATGCTTCCTTTTATTAACCTCAGATATCACTTTTTTTTTTTTTTTTTTCGCAAACAAAGACAGCTTCATACCGAGCATTATATCTGGAACAGTAAAAGAAAAGGTTGGAATCATGAGTTATTCGTTTTCATGTTTTTGCAGGATTTTAGGCGTTCAACATTCATCAGGAAATTGATATCAAGCTTTTTGTTCTATATCAAAAATAAAATGTTAAAGAAAAACTCGTGGAAAATACAGTTTTGTACCAACTGACGAGATCGTTTCAGATGTTGTGTACTTAATCGAAAGTGATCTTTATTTACACTTAAAAGGAGGCTCTTGCCTTCGGGTTGCATACACGGGAGAGGCGTTCTATTCTCTTGTCAGTTCACTTGGCAAGTGTAGGAAGTTCAGTGCAAGTCGTGTGAAAATATTTGCTAAAATCTCAGAAGGATTTTATTTTTTAGGAAGTCAAGTCCTGTCGTTTTGATATGCTATGTTGCTGGCTTTATAATATCTTTTCTTGTCTGTGTTGTTTTTAAAAGCAAGCGAAAATCATCTCTCGCCAAAAAAAAAAAAAAAAAAAGACCATATCACGCTTAATTTCAAATCAACAAGTTGACGAATTGATTGGTGGTCAAAACTAAAATAACATTTATTTATTTTTCTGTCCATAGCATAGGCTCACTCTTGAATTAGGGCCTGATAGTTTAAGCTAAAGGCCCCCTAATTTAAAATTCAAAAAAATTGTGGAGAATTAATTGAAGCGTCATATTAATATATGTATATGATAAAAGTTTCGAGTTATTCGGATTAATAAAATTTAAAGCGTACGAGCCATACAATTTTGATTAAACAAATGATGTGTATTAATCAACTCAGCGGGTCTTATTCAAATGCCTCCTGTATAAGCGAGCTGGATGGTATCACATCTTTGTATGACATAAGAGGGATGAGCATTAGGGGTGTCAACGGTTCGGTTCGGTTCGGTTTTTCTAAAAAACCCGAACCGAACCGAACCGTTGTGGGTCTTAACCGAACCGAATACTTTTCGGTTCGGTTCGGTTCGGTTTTTCGGTTTTCGGTTTTCGGTTTTTTTTTTTTTTCGAAATTGAGGGAGAACAGGCTAGAGAGGAGACAGAGAGGGAAGAGACGTGAACGTGAAGGACAGCGCAGAAGGAAAAAGTGGGCACCGTTCATCTTCTTCCCGCACTCGCGCGCCCGTGTCCGCCGTTCGCGAGCCCAAAGACAAGCGGCCTAGCGGCCGGTCACCGCCGCTCCGCCGGTCTCGCCGCGACGTGCAGCCCTGTCGCCCGATCGCCTCCGCCACGCCCGCTCGCCGTGCCGAACGCTCGCCGCCTCCGAGCGTCTCCACTGCAACCTCGACGCCCAGGATCTCGGGCCGGTCACCCCTCACCCGCGAGCTCGCACCGCTCCGCTGGGGCCGACCCGCGAGCCCGACGCTCTGCGGCCGCGCCACCGCTCACTGCCCCCCGCAGCTCCTCCGAGCGATGGCACCACAGCCAGCTTCCCTCCGCCGCACCCGAGTGATCTGCACCTTCCTCGCCGAGCCCCTACCGCGCAGGAGGACTCGAGCCGAGGAGACGGGGAGTCGGGAGAGATAAAAACGGTTTGTGGATTTTATCGGTTTATGGTTCGGATCGGTTCGGTTAACCGATAAAAGCCGAACCAATAAAAGAATATTGGTTTTTACTGGGAACCGAACCGAAAACCGAACCGAATCGAAAAACCGAATTTTTCTGTTCGGGTTCGGTTTGGTTCGGTTCGGTTCGGTTCGGTTTCCGGTTCGGTTCCTGACACCCCTAATGAGCATGCTAAAAATTGTAAAACTGATTGGGATAGTGCGATTCTAGATTTTAAACCTTTCAAATAATGCAATTAAGTTATAAAGCCTGTCCAACAACTCAATTAAATACCTTCATTAGTTTCATTTAATTTAAATAAAGAAAATACTGATGTGATGTTTTACTATTTTTCAAAGGTGCATAATGCAATTACGATGTTCTCTAAATAAATTAAAAAGAAAAACAAAGAAAAAGGTGGAAATTAAAGGGAGACTGGTTGCAACGCCACCTTTGAGGCTCCACTGAGGGTCGACCGCTCTCGTTGACAAAGTCGGGGCGGCTTTAACCCCTAAGGCCAGTGGGCAATTTCCTCACCTTCTTTCGCACGCAATCCTCTTTCCATATTTCTATTTTTAATTTCTGGCTTTGTTGCTATTGTATTTTGGCCTTCCTGCGGCACCACATCAATGCTATGTGTTCTCCAAAAATATAAAAGATGATTCACATAAGTATTTTTCTTTGTTTAAATTGAATGGAGTTAATTAATATTATTGATCGCACTGGTTGAATGAGTTTTACAACTTGATATGCAACATTTGATGGCTTCAAAAATTTGATTGTTGTAGGATATGTTATGCATGTGTCCCACGTAAGAGAATAAGTTTTAGGTCTATCTTTGTTGTACTGCACGAAGGGCTATCATCTCACCAGGAAGCAAAACAATGGTGAAATGTGGATGCCACATAGTTGTGCAGCATCGTCAATGTCCCATTTTAACAAGCCTCTTCCTAGTTGCATAACGAGGAGGTATTCAGTGAAGTAAGTTACATGTACTGAAATTAGACCCGTTAAACGGGTGGGTTGGGTCGGGTCATAAATGGTCCGACCAAAATCGACCCATTTAACCCGTTTATGACCCATTTATCACAATGCAAAAATTTTGACCCATATCTCGACCCGACCCATACACGACCCATTTAACAAAACCTAAAAAGTTTATATATATATTTTTAAAATGATATTGCTAAAATGGTTTTATACAACATAAATTTAATAGATAATTTTTATAATTTTTAAAATAATTATTTTAAAAAAATCGAATTTTAATTATTTTTTGTTTTTTTAAAAAATAATTTTTTATTTTAAAAAAATAATTTTTTAATTATTTTTATTTTTATTTTTAAGAATATAATATAATATTTCTTTTTCTTTTTCTTTTTCTTCTTCTTCTTCGGTCGGCCCCGCCACACGACGATCAGCTCTAGCGCTGCCGCCACAGGCGAGCCTCGAGCTCGCCCGGCCAGCTGACGCCTGGGCGAGCTCGAGGCTCGCCAGATCCGGCGAGCTCGAGTCTCGCCCAGATCCGCGAGCTCGAGTCTCGCCAAATCCGGCGAGCTCGAGTCTCGCCGAATCGAGCTCGCCCCGACGCCGCGAGCTCGAGTCTCGCCGACGGCGAGGCTCTAGATCCGGCGAGCTCGAGTCTCGCCGGATCGGCGAGGCTCTAGATCCGGCGAGCTCGAGGCTCGCCATGCCGTCGGCGAGCTCGAGCTCGCCCGCCGGATCCGGCGAGGCTCGAGCCTCGCCGGACGTCCGGCGAGGCCTCCGCCGCCGGATCCGGTGAGCTCGAGGCTCGCCGGCGTCGGGCGAGCTCGAGCTCGCCCTCGCCCGACGCCGGCGAGTTTGAGTCTCGCCGGATCGGCGAGGCTCGAGCCTCCGCCTCGCGAGATCCGGCGAGCTTGAGCCGCCCGACGCCGCTCGCCGCCGGCGAGCTCGAGGCTCGCCCGGCCGGTCGCCGCCATCGCCGTGCCGGCGACCGGAGGAAGAAGAAAGAAAAAAATAAGAAGAAAGAAAAAAAAGGAAAGAAAAATAAAAATAAAATAAAATAAAAATAATTATAATTATAATTTCGGTTTTTTTAAAAAAATTGTAAAGTCAAAGAGAGGAGAGAGATGGTGGGGTTTGAGTGAAAATAAATAGGTTTATTTTTAATGGATTGATAAATGGGTCAACTCTTTAACCCATTTAAAACCCATATATCTTAGTCTTAACCCATTAAAACTCATTATGGGTGCTTTATGAAAGAAAACTTGACCCATTAATGACCCATTTAACCATAAATGGGTCTATAAATGGGTTGTGCAACCCATTTAACACCTCTAACTGAAATGAATCTTGACCGATGGGTTTAACGAACCCCACCAAATTTCACTTTCCACATATTTATCTTTCGAGGTTGAGAAACTTAACAAAGGGTTGTAATTTCTCAGTAGCTAGCGACTAAATATTCGGAGCTTACAAACATTTCGGTGGTTCGAGGCTCAACAAGCCCGTTACAATCAAAAGGAAGATCACGGGTAACGAGCTAACCAGTGATAGAGGGGCGGCTCCGGATGGAGATGCAGCTGGTGCTGGTGAGGCAACCGCGACGTCGACGGAGACTTTCATGCCGCCCCAGCAATAGCCTCTGCTACGTATGAAGTAGTAAGTCTTGGCTTCCTTGAGTTCGAACACATCTCGTCCCCCGCGCGTGACGTTGGAGATGGAGCCTTGGCCATTACAGCTCTCATAGCTCGTCTCATTCACTTCTAGTACATCGTACATTTGCTTATTGAAGACAAAGTCTGCCATCGAGTCCAAGCAAATTAAGCTTTTAAGTCGGTGTTCCAACCTAGAAAAAAAAAGAAAAAGTAGAAGAACTCTGCATCCACAACTCACTCGAACTAACCACTGACGACAAAACTCATTTAGTATAAAAAGAAAGTATTCAAAATTACGAATAGAAAAAAGTGAAAGAAAACCGTACAGAGCCAATCTCCGACGGAGAAGCGCTCGCGGCTGGACCATTCGGTGTAGTTAATGTGCTCGATCCAACCGGACCTGCCTCCGACCTTGTGTAACGCTCCCTCGGCAGGATCTACCATGGTCGCCAGCGTCAGCATCACAATCAACGTCACTGCCGAACCCAGTCTCATCCAGAAGCTCTCCATGCTCAACCTCCCACGATCAACCCAGTTTCAAACGAGGAAGAGGGAATCGACTTTTTGTTTTGATGTGCGTAGTGGTGTGCGTTAAATGAAGTGATGACTGGCGACCTAGTGGTCGCACTAAGTTTACCAACTCTCGGGCACATGTTAATTAATGTGACAGCTTGAAGAGTAGAAACGTAAACGTAACCGGTCAGGATTTTATGCTGATGTGCGTCCCCATTTCAGCAAAATCCTTGTGAAGTAAGAGGACTTTGCATGGAAAAAGACATAAATCTCATACAACGATTAAGCGACTGATGTAACATAGTCGACCCCACACATTATTACCAAATAAGATATTTAATCTCAAAAGGTCCTTTCGAGCTTTCAAACCCTCGCTTCTTTAGATTTGTATTTACACGTGTCCTTGTCACATGAAATGGCGAGGGCACAAAGATAAAGAGGATGGCTTTGCCCCCGTTAAATTTTCATTTTGCGTGTTTTATCCTGTCCATTTTTTCAAACTGAGTTTATATTGACTCATTCAGGAATCGTATCATGTAAATTTGAGTGAGGTCAAATTTAATGTCTTAATTATTATATACACACACACTAAGTGACCCTTGGTCTCACTAAACTTTTCAGACAACCAATTCTACCCAACCAAAAGAGACAATAAAAATGTCTTCTCTTAGAAATTAAGTTTAATTTTTGAGAAAGTAGAAGTTTTGCAAAATCAACCGTGGCAATTCTAGTGGCCTATTAACTTACTATTAACTTACTGAGAACGTGCCCTTAAAAAACACTCTTTATGGCTATGAAGGCACAAAATTTGATCGATATAAAAGAATGCATATGAAACCCTAAGAGGGGGTCTTGTGAGAGTTCTTTCTCCCTTATCAAGTTTAGGGCAAATTCAGTCCCGAAAGCAACCTTTATGTCATGCCTGTGCATTTTATATATTTCAAAACTTGTTCAAAAAGCTCCAAAAAAACAAAAAAACAAAAAACAAAAACAAAGCTGAACGTTTTGCTTTAGAGATATTGCGACATAAGCGGGTGTTTATGCTGTCTTAGGCTGCGCATGACAAAATTTCTGAAATAGAAATTGATTTCTGACCAGAAATCAATTTCTCAATTTCTATTCTCTAGACAAATTTCTAAGTAAAGAAACCCGTTTGATAACGACTCAAAATTTCTATTTCTGAAATAGAAATCCGTTTGATAATAGAATAAAATTTCTATTTCTAGGAATAGAAATTGATTAGATAACAATATAGGAAATCCTCAAATACAAAATTATAGTCGAAATAATACTAAAACAACATAGGAAATCATCAAATATAAAATAATAGTTGAAATAATACCAAAAGTTGAAAATACAATTTCATGAAATTTCCGGTATATTATTATCCATTGCCATTTTATTGGCAATGGTTTTCCTAAGCGTATTTATTTGGTTTCTCTTCTCAGTAAATGTATTGTTTGCAAGCTCATCCTGCATAGGTTCAGACAAGTACTGCAGAAGCATGAATATGGGTGCTATCAATGGTGCCTATACAGCCCTATCATTTTATCAAAGACTAGTATTATACAAGATTATCAACAAAATAAAATTGATGGTGTAAAGGAATATATGAGAATTCTACCTTGAAGTAACATTTATAGTTAGGAACCAATCGGGAGAAGGTCGGTTTATTTTGATTCTCGAATTGAATCAGTCCAATTGCTCATCCCTAATATCTTTATTATTGCTCAATCAACCTTTAATGGCCCTTGCATAGCAAAGAGAGAGATTCTCTTGAATCTCTTACTTTCGAATTAAAATTCAAGATTGTGTAACAATTAAAATTCAAGATTGTGTAACAATCTAATTATTTTGATTTTGCAAGAATTTTGAATCCGTAAAGAAACAAGGTTAAATTTCTAGGCATGCTTTTTATTTATCTATTACGTAAGAACTTTTTCTTCAACTGGCCATGCGCGTGCCCTTTCTAGGAGGAAAGAGCCCCGTTGTTTTTAAGTAAGCATTTAAGAACTTTAGTCGTTTTTGAAAATTGGAGACCCATTCGATTGCCTTTCATCCTAAAGAGGAAATTATCAAAAAAAAAAAAAAAATTTGAAAAAAAAAAAAATGAGAAAAAAAATAGCAATAATTTGTGAAGTTGTGGTTATGAGTGAATTAAGTTAGCAAAAAAGCGCACGGTTCTTTTTATATGATTTGATTTCAGCTTCTGATTTTTATTTCAGAAACTGAGAAGTTAAAAATTTAAGCTTCTGATTTCTTCAATTTTTCTATTTCTGAAACAAAAATTGCGTTACCAAACAGATTTTTTTGTTCCAAACATGTTCTGGGAACAGAGAAATCGAGAAATAAAATTTTAGGGTTAATACCCGAAAAACTCTAAACCGGTACACTTGTGACAAATTTACCCCAAACTATTTTTTTGACCACCAAAAACCCCAAACTGGTATACCTTTGACAAATTTACCCAAAACTAGTACATTTGTGACAAATTTACCCTCTGTTAGTTTTTGTTAAATTTTATTATCAAATTATTAAGTTAAATGACACGTGACAATTGACTAGTATACCAATTTGGGATTTTATGATCCGTTTGTCAAAGTTTACAATTTTTATGATTTTTTTGTGGTATTAATTCAATTTAGCAAAGAGTATATTTGTCACAAATTTATCAGTTTGGGGTTTTTTATGTCGAATAAATTAGTTTAGGGTAAATTTGTCATAAATGTACCAATTTAGGTTTTTTATGGTCACGGGGTAAATTTGTCACATGTGTACCAGTTTGGGATTTTTCATAGTCAAAAAAATAGTTTGGGGTAAATTTGTCATAAGTGTATCGTTCGGGGTTTTTCAGGGTAACCCAAAATTTTATCATGCGCGCCCTTAATATCCAATAATGTTAGAGATTCTCTCTAACTGAGGTAAATCTGCGGATGCAAGCAGTTTACCTTATTGAGAAACTCTTGTACTATTATCAGAATACACAACAATTGTTACCAGACGTGATAAAAAATATAATTTTATTGAGCAATTAAATGGGAGGATTTCAGAATTTAAAAAAAAAAAAATCCGTTCCATAGTGTGAACTTAAAGGACGTTGAAACGAAGCTGACGCCACCCAAAATCACCGTGTATCCAGGTGTTCCCTCTTTTGCGTGCGTCGTGAAGCTTTGTTCAGCTTTCCCGGACGTCACTGTGCGGCATGAGCTCCTGTGTGGCCTTGAAACACAAAGAATGCCAGTGAGCAACAATTTTTCTAATATAATTTCCTACGCGGTCAATCTCGGAGGATTATCTTTAACAATCACTCTTTGGATAATTATGAAAATATCATCGCCCAAGAAAATCCAAATTTTATTAGGATTAAAAGATGCACTACCAGATGTTTAGATTTTGAACAAATCAAAAATCTTCCAATAAATCGGATTGTGTATACGTCTCAAACTCGAGATATAATTTGATGTTTAACTTTGAATTGAAATGTCTATCAACTTTATTTTTACAACCTACAATTAACATCTTCACTTTTGCGATTTCATTTGAAGTTTTATCTGATATTAGTTTTAGTTTTGATCCTATTTATGAGTTGTTTTTCTTTCAACTTTGTCTTGCTTATCAATTGAAAACCGTTTAATGTTGAAAGCCTGTCACCCAAAATATTAACCCAAGCCATACACACCTCAATCCCCTCCTCTAAAAGGTGGAATAAAAAAGCCACTTATAGAAGCTTTACGGCCAATGTGACCACCTGCCGCAAAGGATTCATTTCTTCTCAATTGATGTAGGTACCTTTTAAAACTCCATCATGATATAGCATAATATAAGGCTATCAAAGTCTTTTCGTCATGATAGCCCAGCTTTGTTCGAAGGGGAGCAAGGATGACGACCATTTTGATTGGTCATGTTTTTGTTATTGATTATGATTATTTCTTGTCATCATGAAAATTTCTCGAACGTGACTATAAACTTGCTAGAAAATTGAGTGGAAATGGGTCAATTGTGCTAGTCATGACGCATACACATCTTTCTGGTTGCAATTAGAAAGAGGGCAAAAAGTTGAGTAAGTCATCAATTGTTATTTTCATTTTTTTTAAGTAATCCAAGTGCAGGTGAATCTATAATATTTGAATCTTTTATTTTAGCACGTCTTATATGAGATCCACATGATGGAAGAATTAGAATACACTCAACTTATAATTATCCGATGCACGTAAGAATGTCTAGTCATCACTTACTAGTGTGTATCAGACCAACAAAAAAAAAAAAAAATCACCCTCTCGTGTCACTTTTACTTCAAATTTATTTTCCAAAAGTAATTTTCAACACTCTAAAATTGATTTTCCAAATTATTCATAAACTTGTCCCACTTTAAGATTGTTTAGTAATCACTTTTCTAGTCCTAGTCACTTTTAACATCCCCCTCCTCCCTTCTTTCTCTAGTCATCAATATAGTTTTTAAGATCTTGCACAACCTTTATTATTCTAAAATTAATCTATCTTAGATACTTAATTTATTTTTTGAGTCTAAAAATAACCTATTGATAATAATTAGGGAAAATTTCAAATAATGACCAAAAGTGCCATCATTTTCTCAAAGATGACCTGAAGTGAAGTTTGTCTCAAATAAGGACCCAAAGTGCCTTTATTTTCTCAAAAGAGGACTTGAAGTGAAGTTTGTCTCAAATAAGGACCCAAAGTGCCTTCATTTTCTCAAAAGATGATCTGGAGTGGAGTCTCTCTCAAATAAGGATCCAAAGTGATCATTTAGTCTCAAAGAAGGACCTCATTTGCAGGCTAGTGAATAGATGTATCTCCAATGCATATTCCGGTAGCTTGATTAGGGGTATTTTTGTCCAATTTTTTTTTTTAAATTTTCGGTTGTCTTGTTCTTTATTATTATTATTTTTGGGTCAATTGTGACACTATTCATCATCTTCTTCGTCCTTTGTTCGTCTTCTTCTCAAGAACATTAGACTTGGGAAGGGCCGGCGAGCGCTAGCCGTTGGTGAGGGCTGGCTAGGGTTGGATGCCCATCGCCGACAGTAGATGAGGGCCATTAAGCCCTCGCCGACCAAGGGCAAGGGCTTACAGGCCAACCCTCGCCAAATTTGGCGAGGGTGGCCTTGGTTGTGGCCGGCGAGGCCGTCAAGCCCTCGCTGGCTGCGGGCGAGGGCTTATAAGTCCTCGTTAGCCCTTATTAGTGGGCGAGCCCTCACCTAGGGCTGGCGAGGGGCGACCTCGCTAATGGCCATGAGGGGCGACCTCCTTCATAGCCATCGAGGGCTCGATGGCCCTTGCCCGCTATCAACGATGAGCATCGAGCCCTCACTCGCTGCTGGTGATGGGCGTCGAGCTCTCACCGGCCCTTACCAGCGACCGGCACTCGCTGGCCTTTCCCCAAGTCCGATGTTCTTGATTTGGGCAAGAAGAAGTGAACAGGGGATGAAGAAGACGATGAACAGGACAACTAAAAATGAAAAAAGAGAGAGAGAGACAAAAATAACCTAATCAGGCCACCGGAATATATGTCGAAGATGCATCGATTCACCGGCCGACAAGTGAGGTCCTTCTTTGAGACTAAATGATTACTTTGGGTCATTCTTTGAGACAAACTTCACTTCAGGTCCTATTTTGAGAAAATGATGGCACTTTGGGTCTTTATTTGAAATTTTCCCTAATAATTATGTTGGAGTAAATCTACAGTGAAAATTTACACCATAATACACTTAATGTAAAAGAGAAATTATATTAAGTGACAAAGCAAAGATGGCTAATTATGGTAACACTATATCTACTTGTTTATTTTTTCAAAATGAAATGCATACGGTTAATTCATAATATGCAATCACTAATGATAACTTTCGCTGGACGTATAATAAACAATCAAACTATACGTAGTAACGATTAAATGAAAAAATCAAAACAGAATATATTTTAGGGAAGAATATGAAATACAAATGTGATAATGTTAAATCTAATATTTATCCAAAGACGATTCTTTTGATAAAGAAATTGAAGTCCAATAGGAATGAAAACGTTGGTCAATCGGGCATTTTTTGATTATTATGAGCACCATTATAAATTAAACTTAGGGTCACAACAAGATTTATTTTAAATAATTCTATTATCGTGTTAAATGGATTGCAATGTAAATCCATGTGTCGATACTTAAAAGAATGTTTAATTTTTCATTTTATTTTAATATGAAAGTAGATGCATTTGTTTTTTTAGCTTTTGCAAGATTTATTTTAAATGAGCAATACAACAAGATTTTTTTTTTTTTTTTTTAATTTGTCGATATTCTTTTTGAAATATATTTCTAAAACTTATTTATGCAATCAAACCCTTTTGTTAACACCATTAATTTATCTAACAAAAAGGCTAACATGACATTTTTAAATTTATTTCGAACGTTTTTATTAAATTTCCCTTTAAAATTTATTCATATAATATTTAAATATTAAAATATAAAATAATTAAGGAAAAAACAAAAACAAAACTAGAAAAGAAGAACGAGCAGACACTTGCAATCACTGGTGGGTGCTGCCACTGTCGCCCATTGTTGGTGACCTTCACTAGCCCTCGGGGTCGCCGGCCCCTCCAACAAGGTTGGTTGGCCCTCGACGTCCTCGAGAGAGGCCTCGCCATCCCAGCGAGGGTCGACAAGACTTGCTTGAAGTCTAGATTGGGTCAAGGGCACCCAAATCTGGCGACGACAACTCTCCCTTGGGGTAGATGACCGTTGTCCACCTCAGGCAAGGCCTCCTGGTTCTAGGGGAGGGCTGGCAAGGTCTCGCCTAGGGCCAACGAGGCTTGCTAGATCTGGGCGACACCTCACCAGCCCATCCGACGATGGGCAGCAATGGTAACGCCCACAGCACCAACAACGAGTTCCTACTCCTTTTTATTTTTCTTTTTCTTGTTTGCTTTTTGTTTTTTTCATAACTATTTTAGTTTTTAATATTATTTGAATATTATTTAAAAAAGAAATAATTAAAAAATATCACATAAAAAAAGAAATGAATTTTAAAAAATAGACAATATTAATAAAAGAACTTGATTACACCACCGCCTTGGTGGTTGGTTTAGACTCTTTCCCCATCACGAAGGGGAGGAGTTCGAATCTCTTCACGATCACTTGGAATCTTAGGTGGGACACTTAGGAGGTGGTGGGTCGTGCGCTTTACGTGTCTCTTCGGGTTTACTTTGCTTACGCCTACTTTTTATATATAGATTCCTGAGTCACTAAAAAATACAAAAAAATAAAAGAACTTGATTACATTAATTTGATAAATTTTAACACTTAATTGAATTTTTGAAAGTTTTCGAATTTGTAGAGCACGCGTCCTTTCTCTTTATTTAATAAGCGGCACGCATTTCCAAGAAGAAGAAGCAGCAGCAGCATTATAATCAACTGATCGTCCTAGGCACTCGTTCTCTTTCTCTCTCTCGCAGTGGAGGTTCAGGCATGGCCGAAGCTGCAGAGCACCGACAAGTCGTCGGTGGGTCTCCGCGATACGACCTGATCATACTGGGAGCCTCTGGATTCACTGGCAAGTACGTCGTGAGAGAATCCCTCAAGTTCCTCGCCCTCAACACTCCCTCCTCTCCTTTCAAATCCATTGCCCTAGCCGGCCGCAACCCGACCAGGCTCGCCGACGCTCTCCGGTGGGCCGCACACCCCGATCCCCTGCCCGATGTCGCCCTCCTCGCGGCCGACGTCGGCGACCCCGCTTCCCTCCGCCGCATGTGCGCCCAGACGCGGCTTGTTCTCAACTGCGTCGGCCCCTTTCGCCTCTATGGTGAGCCTGTCGTCGCCGCCTGCGTGGACTCTGGGTAGGCTGATTGTTTTAACGACTCTCTCTCTCTCTCTCTCTCTCTCTCTCTCTCTCTCTCTCTCGGGTCAAGCTAAGGATTGTTTGTGCGTTATCTGTAACTTTGGAGAGGAATGGAAAAGATTGAAAAATTGCTTTTGATTAGACTTAGATAGATGGAAGCGAGTCTAATAAGCAGAGTTATTAAGAGCTCTTTGTATTGGCAATTTGGGAAATCAGCATGTGGTGTTTGTTTTGATCCATGAAATGTGAAATCTTTCGTGTGTTTCTGGTCTTTGAGTCACCCCATGGCAACTCGAATTAAATGAGATGTCATTTGGAGAAATCAGGCCCTTTTTCCAAGTATCTGTTCCGTTTGTTTAAGATATTGATTATTATGCACATTTTACAGTGAAGAAATGAAATTGCACCTCTTTGTGGCTATGCTTTATTTAATTGAGCATTTGTTATGAATTAAGTTTAGTCCTTGACCTCTGTGATTCTTATTTCAGTTGTGATTACTTGGATATTTGTGGGGAGCCTGAGTTCATGGAGAGGATGGAGGCTAAGTACCATCAAAGAGCATTGGAGAAAGGTTCTTTGGTTATTTCGGCATGTGGCTTTGACTCTGTTCCAGCTGAATTGGGCTTAATGTTTAACTCCAGACAGTGGACAGAACCCGCTGTTGTGAACCAGGTCGAAGCATACCTGAGTCTGGAGTCTGAAAGGAGAATTGTTGGGAACTTTGGAACATATCAATCAGCAGTTTTAGGTGTGGCCAATGTGGAAAAATTGCAGGAACTGAGGCGATCCAGACCCAGAAGAGCTAGGCCTGTGGTAGGGGAAGACGCTTTGGCCAGTGTCTGCCATGATCATCAAATTCTATATTTTTATTTGGTGGCAGCTGAAGTTGTCATTTAAGAACCATAATTGATCATGAGAATTTTCTGAAATTCTTGGTATTTTTTGTTTTTTTGTCTGCAGATTCCTGGACCTGCTCCTTCAAAAGGATCGATTGTAGAGCACCAGAATAAGATTGGTCTTTGGGCTGTAAAGCTACCCTCAGCAGATTCGGTGGTGGTTCGCAAAACGCTATCCATCTTGACCGAAAATCCTCATGGTCTTCCTGGTGCTAATGAAGATGCTGGGCATATTGAAAAGAGGAAGGCCTTTTGGTCCACCATAAAACCTGCACATTTTGGGGTGAAAATGGGCTTAAAGTCCTTGTTGGGTATATTTAGATTAATAATCATTGGGATGTTTATAGGGGTCTTGGGTAGAACTGCTTTTGGGAGATGGCTTCTCCTAAAATTTCCCTCAGTTTTCAGCTTGGGGTGGTTCAGAGAGAAAGGTCCAACTGAAGATGAGGTGGAATGTGCTTCATTTAAGATGTGGTTCATTGGACACGGTTACAGCAGCAGAGATGCGGCTTCACAGAGTAATGCTAAACCAGACATGGAGATAATAACGAGGGTGACAGGACCTGAGATTGGCTATTTGACCACACCCATAATTTTGCTTCAGTGTGCTCTTATTCTTCTGAGTGACCGGGAAAACCTACCCAAGGGTGGATCATATCCGCCAGGAATTGTTTTTGGCCCTACAGATCTCCAAGAACGACTTGAGAAGAATGGGATATCATTTGATGTCATTTCAAAGGGTGCCGCACATGCTTAACAGGAGCTGATTCTCATCATTACCACTTTATGAGGCTTTTCTAGTATAACAGGAAAGCTCACTAAAGCAAATTATCCACAGTTTACCATATTTTACTGTCCTTTTTTTTTTGGTAAGTTATATTTTACTGTCCTTTTAGTTGCTTGTGATGTTGCCTTCATCTTTGAGCTGTCAAATTTATTGATTGAGCTACGTGATTTTGATCATAATGGCTGACTTGTGCTGCACGGACAATTTATCATTTAACAACCTTCATAATTTGTTATTTTGGAGCGTATTAGGTGTGTCTCATTATTCAATCTTCATTACGCTCTGTGATATATGCCCTATGTTTCCACGGCTTGGTGAGTGCTGTTAATCTTCTAACTGAATAAAAGGACTCCTCTCTGTATTTTGTGATAGTTGAGTATGTTCAAAATGTGCAGAACAAGTTTTCCTAATTAACCGAGCTATTATAAGAAGTTCCTTCTTTTAAAAATGGGCGAATCTTCTTCTTTAAACGTTAAGAGCTGATCACTACGGATGATCTAAAGGCTACGTAAAGCAAATATTGTTCGTGCATTATCTATTATCCTCGGATATTGGTCAATATTTTCGTGCTCTGTTTAACTTTTTCCTCCAACACTTTCTTCGTTTACCGATATAATCTGTGACTGATGTTTTTACTTTATTATTTCTTAAAACTGTCAAATTTAAAATGTTTGATTACAAGTATCATGTAGATATGACTAGAACTTGTAAAATAGGTCAAAAATCCATATTTTAAACCAAATTTGTCGAAATGGGTTGTATATATGGCCCACCTCAAATTTGAAATGTAGGGCATAATGAGGTCTAAAATGAAAGGCTCATAACAAATGGATTTAAATGGATTTGTTATGAATTATGAAGTATTGACACTCTTTAGGAGTTTTTGTAATGTGTCGGAGTGCTGAACGTTTTCTGACACTCTTTGACACCCGTTGACATTCGGTCGACATGTAATGAAAAATTCAATACCTGATCAACTTTTGTGATACTCGAGTCTGGAATTATGACATGCAAATTCGGAATTCTGACATTTAATTTTGACATGCAGATGGGTTAACTTTAAAGATTTTCAATAAATGAGAAGTTAAAATGTAAATATTTACAATAATAAAAATAATAAATGGGGAAAGAAGAAAATTCTAATCTTTTATTTACTTCAAACTTTCATTTTCTGTAATATACAATTCACTTCCAAGTTTTTTTTCTCTTCTCTTTCAACACACTTTAATATGCGGTTCAGAATTTGGATTACTTGTTTTTTTTTTCCTTCAAGTTTTATTCCATAAATGATATTAATAAATGATAGATTAATGCTTTTAGTGTAAATTTATTCTAAGATATTTTATTAGTATTTATGTATTTGTGAATTTGAATCAAATTAATTTGATTAAAATAATCATAAAAATGATAATTTATCATGTATATATTGTTTTAACATGTCAGAATTTTCTATTTTTTTAGAAACGACACGTCGGTATATTGGATGTTGGTGTTACTTAGGTTACTAATCTATTTTCCACTCAATGAATAGGTTTTGCTAATGACGAGATAAACCATAGTCGTTCTCTCTCTATATATATATATTCGCTAGTTCTATACATATATATTTTGCTAGGTGACTCTCGTCTTTCTCTTCAATTCCACAGATCTAACTCGTGAGGTTCTCCCTCCTCTTTATTCACAACGTCGGCTTCATCATCACCCTCCGCCTATCTCCGGCTTTGCTGTCGCTCGTATCCAGTGGCTCACTGAGGAGCGGAACTCATCTGTCTCCAGAGCTCCCTCCGCTATAGTTGATTTGGTTTCGCATGCCTCCAAATGTCAATCTATTGCTGCTGAAGCTATCAAATATGTTTTTGATGTTACTCTGCTTGCAGGCGTCTGCGTATGCAGTTTAGTGTAATCTCGCGATTTTTCTGGTGCAAACTTGAACATTGTGAAGCGGAGAATGTTTCTGACACAGAAAGACCGGCAGTGGAAGACTGACGTGCGCGTTTTGGATTTGTGACTGCAATTATTGGTTGATTGGTGACAAAAGGCAAAGTTCGATTCCAATTTTCCTTCTGGATCTTCCACTTCAACGTTAATCCATTTATCAACGGGTTGGCAGCACCAAAAAGGACCATTGTTTTCAATAGCAAATTTTAAATTTGCAGAGTTTCCACAGAAAGGCTAATGCAACATTCTAAAATCAGTCACGTCTCTAAACGCTTAATGGGAAAAGGCTTGATTGTCACACTGAGTGATGCGACTGTTGGAGGGTTGGAGCAAGGGCTGGGCATTTGCCAGAATTTCTATGTGACGTCTGACTCAAAATTCAGCCCTCAAAAGACTGACATCACTGAATCAGGTTTCTCTTAATAAGTACTGTGACTAACTAATGGCGTGGTTCGTTCATTCTCCCGAAGATCATTAAGAGAATCGAGAAGTGTTGCTCTGCTTTCCTTGGGTCAGGGTCTGATGTACGGGCCATTCAGGGCCAAGGCAGCTATGGTCAGGTGGGCAGAGATGCACTTGCCGAGAGGGAGATGGTGATTTGAGCATTAAGAACTTGTACCACTGGAATAAGGCATCAGCCATGAAAAGTTTATATTGTTTTTGCTTGTGAAATATGGGTCTTAATGGATTGCTTGGGCGAAGCAATATCTGTTGGAAATTTCTTATAATATGGGCTTATATTAATTAATTCATTTCTTATTTTGAATAATAGGGTTAATGTATATTTCAATATATGTTAAATCTATTGAGTTTCGACATCTATTAATGATGGGCCTAGTTGAACAGTAAAGTGTAGACGATTATGTCTAACTAAATCCCGTAATGGGAGGGATCTAGTTGACACACTATGGATTATGGTTTGCTAGATCCCATCTCTAGCCTATAAAAGGGTAGGTTATGCTTATTAGTCGCTTAATTCCATTAAAAACTGCTATACTGAAATATGTCATAAATAGGAAGATTTGACATTCTAATATATTTCTAATTATAAACAGATTAATCTATTTTTCTTCAAGTAAAGGAATGGCTCAAACATAAATATTTTAATTCCGTTGCACATATCATTTTTGGTATTTCATAGTTATATATAGATATAATTGTTCTTGATTAATTAATTGTTTATATGGATAATTTTCTACATGTGGTATCAAAGTGGGTCATATATGATTGTAGAACCTATTTTTTTTTTTTATGAACAAATTTGAATTTTTTTAACCGAATATTGTCATTATTTTTTCATGTGGATTTTTTGATTGATTAATTCTAAAAGCTTAGGATTTTTGTTCTACAAGTCAAGATCTTTCCAACCATATACAATTTATATAGTTTCGTTTAGAATTCAGTAAGATTTTCAAATTGGAAATTCTAGGGTTTATACATTGAAAAAGTTCTAAATTTTTTAAATTACTTGCCATTGAATGATGTTCGTTATAAATTGTTGCCTAAGTATTGCTATATTTATGTTTTAGAATCTTTTGGTTGCATTAAGGTGAGTTTTTTGGGCTTAAATTTGAGAAAACTGAATTTCGGCCATGGGTGTTAGATTCGAAATTTTGAAGCTTGAATATAGATGATTTTTTCATTTTTTCTTCATTTAATTCACTCTACTCAATTTATAATGATGTTAGAAGTAAGACCCATGGAAAAATTTCATCAAAAATCAACCTTAATAAGTGTTTTTGAGGTTCTGGTCGAAACCGGGTCGTGTGGCCCAATTTGCATAATTCGTGACTTAGCTAGCTTATAGCCCGAGCTGGGGCACTAAGGTGGTGGGACATAGGCTCGAATTCATTGGGCCAAGTTTGGGGTGGCTCTTTACTGGCCTACCGTTCCAAGTAGAGAGCTGATCCATGTGGTTCGGGCGAAGACTTGGGACATGTGTATCCTAAAGTGGAGGGCACCTTTGCATGAGGCTGATATCACATGAATATAAAAAATAAAATAAAATAAAATTAATTCATTAATTAAAATTTTTAAAAAATTATGGCAAAATTTGCTCTTTGATAAATGCAATATAATCTTGAGAAGCACATGTCATAAAGTGCTTTATATTGTTTGATGAATTTTGGGCGTTGATTAAAGGAAACATATATATAAATTTCTTTTTAAGTTCCTTATTGATTAAAATAAATAAATTAGTATATACAGTTACTCACCCAAAGGGGGTTATTGTGTATATTAATTTAAAAAAATTGTATAAGGATAAATTCTCAATTTAAAAGATGGGGATGTATGATTGAAAAAAAAAATATTTATCTACCCAAAGAGAAATTTTTTTTTTTGAAAATTATATGTAATTTCATTCTATATTGATATAATAGAAATTATTAATGGGGATGTATGACTCAAAAGTTTTATCTTCTTAAAGGGGATAAATTTTTTTAGAGCTATGTGTAATTCTCCTTTATGTTGTGATAATGAAGATGTATAATTTAAAGGTCTTGTTTGTGCAAAGCGAATACGCCATTGATGATTATATGTAATTCTTCTTATTGTCTATATATATATATATATATATATAATGGATATGTATAATTTAAATTATCTGTCTACCCAAAAGGGATGTATCCTAGATAATTATATGTAATTCTCCTTATTGTCGCTTTATAAACTTCATCCTGTGAAAAAATAATGGTGTATTGTATACTCTGTCCAAAGGGAAGTTTATAAGGTATTAATTATTTTTGTTGAATTGATTATTGCCAATTGATCTTATTGCATTATATGTGACAAACAATTACCTTTACTGTAAACAACAATAATACCACGGTTGAAATGTTAGTTGGATCAAACTTCAAGAGATGGAAGCAAGCTATAGAGTTTGCTATGGGAATTGTGGATATGGACTTGGCTCTACATGAGAATGAACTTTCCAAGCCCAATGACCAAAGTACTGTAGATCAAAAGGCTCATTATGCTAGATGAGAAAAATCCAACTGACTAAGCATCATTGCTATAAAGAGGTCCATTACTGAGCATCTCATTAGTGGTTTGCTGGAAGAGACAAATGCAAGACAGTTCCTTAAAGTAGTGAGAGAAAGATATAGTTTCAAATAAGGTTGAAGCTGTAAATTTGCTGAGTGAGTTAACGAACATCAAATATGATGCTGCTATGGGTGTTGGAGAATTTATACTAAAGGTGGTCCATATTTAGTCCAAACTTAAAGCCCATAATATTGTCCTTTCTGAAGATTATATTGTGCATAATGCCTTAAATGTTCTGCCAGTTGAATTTAGCCAAATTAAGACTACTTATAGTACTTAGAATGGGACAAAGAGCGTCAATGTCTTGATTACCAAATGTTTGACTGATGAGGAGAAATTAAAGAATGAGAAGTATGAGACCGCCCACTTAATTGCCAATGCCAAGTTGAGTTCATTTAGAGGAAAATGGAAGTCAAAATATTCAAATGCTCATGGTCCAAAGAAAAGCTAAGATTTTAAGAAAAATGGGAACCTTGGGAGAAAGGAGATAAGGATTTCAAGTGTTTTCATTGCAAGAATCAGGGTCACAAGAGAGCCAATTGCTACAAGTTCAAAGCTTGGCTAAAAGCAAGAAGAGAAAGTCACCAAGGTGAGTTGTTGATTTGTTTTGAATCAAATCTAGTTGATGTTCCTTTGGATTTTTGGTGGCTTGATTCTGGTTCTACTGTTCATGTAACTACTATCTTACATGGTCTTACAAATCTAAGGAATCCAAGTTTGAGAGAGTCAAATTTTAAAGTTGGAAATGATATTGGAGTTGATATGGAGCGCATAGGCACAATTATTTTGAATTTAGACTCTGATTTTTAGCTTATTTTGAATAATGCCTTTTATGTTCCTGGTTTTAAAAGAAACTTAACATCTATTTCTTCGCTAGATAAAGCTGGATATTGTCTTTATTTTGCAAATAAAGAGTGAATTTGAGTTATGATTCTAGAATTATTGGGAATTGTGTTATGTGTGATGGTTATATCGATTATCATTATCTTTCGATAGACCATATTGTTCTTTTAACGTCGAGAATAATATTGCTAAGAGATCCTTAATCAAAGAAAGATCTTCATTGCTATGTCATAAACGATTAGGGCATATCTCTAAAAAAAAGGTAAAGCGACTCATCAAGGCTAATATTCATCCTTCTCTTAACTTAGATGATATTGAGACTTATATTGATTGTGTGATGGGAAAATTGACTTAAACCAAGAAAAAAGGTGCTACTCGTAGTCAAAATCTATTGGAGATAACTCATATGGATATTAGTGGGCCATACTCAATCATCTTGTGTGGAAATCAATACTTCCTCACATTCATTGATAATTTCTCCCATTATTATTATGTTTATTTAATTAAGGAGAAGACATATCTTGACATGTTCAAAGTGTTTCGCACTGAAGTTGAGAAACAATTGGGAAAAATTATCAAGATTATCATATTTGATTGCGGTGGTGAGTTTATGGATGATATATTGAGATTGGACAACAAATGGGACCGTTTGCTAAATATTTACCAGACTATGGTATTATTGCTCAATATACAATGCCTAGGAGTCCTGAATAGAATGGTGTAGCTGAATAGCCCAATCGTACACTCATGGAGATGAAACGAAGTATGATGGGCAGTTCTAATTTGCCTGAATACTTATGGAGTGATGCAATTAAAACAACAACTTATATATTGAACCATGTACATAGTAAATCAGTGTCGAAAACATATTTTGAATTGTGGACTGGGAGGAAATCAAGCTTGAATCATTTTTGATTTTGGGGGTGTCCTGTCTTAGGGAAATCCTTTATGATGTTTTGAAGATGACAAAATAAATTAAAGCCTACTAACATGTTTAATAGTTGAGTAATTGACTATATAGATGATAGAACATGTAAAATATATCGTCAAAGTCTATACTTGAAAGAACTAGAAGATAGACTCTATGCTGAAGCTGAACTTATTCAGACCGTGTCTAGACCTTAAGACTAAATATGTTCATACTTACATCCAGATTATAAAGTTTGTTTCAGACGGAAGACACTTAGACTCTAATTCAGACTTTACATATAGAACGAGATATAAGTCCAGAACGTGACAAGGTCCAGAATGAGACACATGTCTAAATTGCAACAAGGTCAAGAATGAGATACACCTCCAGAACGTTCAAAACGAAATATATTTAGAATGAGACAACTAGACATAACATAACACAAGCCCTAAACATATAACGGCTAGTGATCTGATTTGCATTCTACATCAAAATAGATTTGATTGATTCAATCTAATTGATTGACAATTGGATCTTGAAGACAAGAACTTTCTAAATGGAGAAGCTTTACTTATGGAAACCAAGATTCTGTTTGTATAGGCAATTGGAATCAACTTGAGATTCTGCTTGTCATTCAACGGTTACTAAATCTTCTTGATACAAATTTATCCAATAGGTAGATTGGAAGACGATCATCTAGATATTGTCCAACGGCTAGTTTTGAAGTGGAGGAGTATTTAAGGAGACCAAGGGCTAATGAGTAAGTAAGAGACATAACGTAGAATTTAGAATTCCAAAGTTTAAGCGAATTTTGATCATACACTTGTCTTTCGTGAGCTTAAACTTTTGTGATTGGGAGAGAAATACCAAAACAGTGACTTAGTAAGATAGTGCAATCTACCACTGAGTGTTTGCACTCAAAGTTGTAATATCTTATTGATCATATAGTGGAATCTAGCCAAAAAGCTGTTAGCATTAGAGAGTGGACGTAGGCTTGATTTAAGCCGAACTACTATAAATTTCGCGTGCCACATTTTCTTCCCTTAACTCTTCTTATTTAAGTCTGTTGCATACTTATAGGTTATTTTAGAATCATCACATAACAAATTCTGAACATTTACCAAAAGTTTGATAGCTCGTTTGTTAGACTCTGATCCTTATTCAGACTTTGATCGCAACTTATTTTATTCTACATTTATTTGTCAAGGTTTATTTTAAACACCTATTCACCCCTCTCTAGATGTTCGTACTAGCATCATCATCTTGTAGAAGTGAAAATATATGATCATTCTCAAAAGAAGATCAAATTTTAGGACTACTAGATGTTACTTTATTGGATACCTTGACCATTCCAAAGAGTATAGGTTCTATTATCTTACTCATGGCACTAAAATTGTTGAATCCCAAATTGCCAAATTCCTAGAATTAAATGTTGCTAAAGAGTGTTTTACTCAATCTTTTGAAATGGAAGAACCAAACAAAATGGTCTCTTTTCCATTGCCCATTTTGAATGATGATTTTATGCGAGAGCCTTGCAGAATGAAAATTCAACACGAAGTTGATACTGGAGATGCGACGGTAGATCCTCCTATTGCAAATGAAATTTCATAGATGAATGATGCGGCTCTAGAAATGCTTGTGCGAAGATCACAGTGACAAAGAAGACTAATGCCTCTAAATGATTATCATGTCTATCTTGAAGAAACTAATTTTGACATTGGACATATTGTTGATTTGGCGACCTTCAAAGATGCTCTTAATAGTAATCAAGCAGATGGAAGGTTAGTAGCGATGAATGATGATATGATTTCCATGTCAAATAATCAAGTATGGAAACTTATTGATTTACCTGATGAGCATAAACCAATCGACTGCAAATGGATATTCAAAACCAAGAAAGACAATAAAGGCAATAGAAAGACTCATTTCAGATAATCATGGTATTGGTGGCTCATTTTGACTTAGAGTTTCACCAAATGGATGTTAAGACAACATTTCTAAAATGGAGATATGGATGAAGAAGTATATATATAGCAATCTAAAGGGTTTAAAGAAGTTGGAAATGAGCATATGTTATGCAAACTTTAGAGATTTATCTATGGTCTTAAACAAGCATCATGTCAGTAGTACTTGAGATTTCACAAGGTTGTGAGATTATTTGACTTTGAAGAAAACAAGTTTGATCAATGCATTTATAAGAAAATAAGTGGGAGTAAATATATTTTCTTAGTATTTTATGCATATGATATTTTGTTTACTAGTAGAGATGTTGATCTATTAAATGACACAAATTTTTTTATATCTACAAAATTTGATATGAAAGACCTTGAGGAAGCTTTTTTTGTTCTAGGTATTGATATTTATCATGACAGATCTAAGAAGGTTATGAGGTTATCTCAAAAAATTTATATAGATTGTGTTTTGAAAATATTCAATATGTAAACCTACAAGTTTGGTGAAGCTCTTATTGTGAAAAGGAGACAAATTAAGCATAGAACAATGCCCTAAGAATGATGTTGAAAAAGAAGTAATGAAGAATGTTCTATATGCTAGTACAGTTGGCAGTTTTATGTATGCACAAGTATGTACCATACCTAATATTGCTTTGTTGTGACTACTCTTGGGAGATATTTGTCGAATCCAAGTCATAAATATTGGGTTGTAACTAAAAAGGTGATGATATATCTACAACGAACAAAAGACTTCATACTCGTGTATAGCAGAGTAGATGACTTAAAAGTGATTAGATATTCAGATGCTGATTTTGCTACTTGTTTGGATGACAGAAAATCAACTTCTAGATATATTTTTATGATGGCTAGAAGTGCTATTTCTTAGAAGAGTTAAAGAAAATTTTGGTTACAAACTTTACAATGTATCCTAAGTTTATAGCGTATTACGGTGCATCAATTCAAGTTGTTTGGCTCATAAATTTGATATTAGAATTGCGAGTTGTGGACTACCAGACCTATGGTGATCTACTGTGATAATACTGTAGCTGTGTTTTATTCCAAAAATGACAAGATCAGCAATGCGTCCAAACACAAGGAGATAAAATATTATACTGTTAAGGACTTGGTAAAAAAGGGAGACATTGTGATTGAGAATATCAAAACTGAGTCCATATTGGCCGATCCTTTAACAAAAGGTTTACGACCCATTTTGTTTAAATAACATGTAAAGAATACGAGTGTTTTAGATTCTTTTGATCTCTTTTGTTAGCGGAAGCTATATAATTTGTATTTCTAGAATGCAAACTAATAATGCTTTCACGATGTCTATTAAAGCATTTATTTTTAATGATCATTATTGCCGATTCTATTATTATCATTTTTCCCGTTGATTGAGAAATGAAAGTATAAAATAGTATCTTTAAACAATTTTTTAGTTTAAAGACGACTGAATATCATTAATTGTAAGATCTCATGTCGGATTGTGACATAGTTAAGCAATTTCATGCAGTTTATAAATCGCATCAAGGCAATTTCATGTTGTTTAGAAAGTTTGCTAATGCAGTTTTATGTCATTGAGAAATTGCATTGAGGACCGATAATGAATAATATATATTTTGATCACATGTTGGCACTATTATGTCATGTGTTGCAATATTTTCTTAACATATTGATTTCCATAGTTCTATACCGAGATTATATAAGATTGGATTGGCTTTGAGATGCCGTTATTGGAATATTATTTTTTAAAGTTGTGGCCACATAAAAAAAAAACAAAAAAATTCAGTTATTTACTCGAGAGTATTGTTTTCAATATAAAATCTTTTTCAAAATAAAATAAATGAATTAATGAAGCCCAAGTGGGAGAATGTTGGAAAGTTCTCATAATACGGGCTTACATTAATTAATTCATTTTCTATTTTAAATAATCGGATTAATGGATATTCCAATATATGTTAAATTCTTAAGTGATTTTATTGAATTAAGTTTTGACATCTATTATTGATGGGCCTAATTGAGCAGCAAAATGTAGGCAATTGTATTTAATTAAAGCCCATAATAGAAGGGGCCCAATTGATACACTATTGATTAGGATTTGTTAGATCTTCTTTTTAGCTTATAAAAGGGTAGGTTATGCCTATCAGTCGCTTAATCCCATTAAAAGGTTATACTGAAATATGTTATAAAGAGAAAAATCTAGCATTCCAATAGATCTCTCATTATAAACAGATTAATCTATTTTTTTTTTCAAGTGAATGAATGCCTCAAACAAGTACGTTTTAATTTCACTGCACATATTGTTTTTGGTGTTTCACAGTCATATATGGATCTGATTGTTCTTGTTTAATTAATTGTTTATGTGGATAATTTTCTACAGTATTTTCTTGAAAGAAGAAGCTTTTGGTGCATCAAGGTCCCTGCGAGCTCTTCTTTTGTTTGGAGAGAACTTCTAAATATGAAAGGAGACACTGAGCCTCATATCAAGTGGCGCTGGGAAAAAATGAAAATCTGTTTATGGTTCGTTCAATATTTCCTTGCGGCATCCTGATGGTTCAATTTCCCATGAGAGTTGACTGACTCTGGGCTCTCTTTCAAATGCTAAGGTTGCACGTGGTCTTGAACAAGTCATGGAGGTGGCCTGCAGCAGGATCAGATGCTCCGGTTCCTTGATTTATGTTGCTCTTGTTGCAAATTCATCTATGAAGGACAAGGTAGTCTAGTTGGCTGCTCCTAAGTCTTTCTCTGAGGGAAGTGCTTATATTTTATGTTGAGAATTAGACCGTAAACTCTTTTGCTTTGCCTGAAATATACTAAAACATAGCTCTATTAGTTGGTTAGCCAATTTAAATAAGCTGATGACAAAGGACGAAGCTGCTAGGTGATTCTACTCAGTAAATTCTACCTGTTTGGCAATATTCTATTATTGTCATGCTCTGTCAACTTGATTCTGCATAATTTAACTTGCAAATAACTAACTACATGTTTAAACTTGGTTGACTACTCATACTGTAGTATATTATACCATGATACAATTCATCCTTGCTTTTAGAATGCTTGCAGCTATGTCTATATCCCGTATTTCACATGTAAAAAGCGAGATGTTTAAAAAATATTGTGGACCTAGTCGAATTCTTTTATTTGTTTCTCTATTTGGGTTGTCTATGAGATCGTTTCTTGTATAAATTACTAATGCTACTTCATTGTGACATGTGACATCGTCAATTCAACTCTAATCTAACAGACATCCAAGTCCATGGGGTCCCAGCTGGCTCTCCAGGTCACACGTTTGGAGAACCGTCAAAACCCCAGAAAGGGCCAAATAGGTCATCCCCGACCCATACATACCAAGCCATAAACAAGTGGGGTACAAGATTTATTAACCCCTCATTCATCCATATGGTAGTTACATACTTCTTGCATCTCATGTCGGTCCCCTCAATTGGATAGGAGGTCACCTCAATGTTTTGGTCCATTGGCACTCCAAAACGTATATGGCAGAACGAGTTAGACATGCTCGGGGCCTGAAATGTTTAAACAACAAAGAATTAGATAAACTCAGTAAGTAAACTCCCTAATCCATCAAGCACATGATAATCATACTTAATAATCAAGACATAAGTATAAATATTTCCATGCACAATGCATCACATGAATCCAAATTATTACAATCGCTCTCAGCCACGACTGACACTCACGTTGATGGTCTTTCAGCTTAACTGGGCATTGTCTGGCCCCATCGAGGACGACAACATCTCGACCTCACTCAAAGATGGCATTCCAATTAAGAAGTTTCGTTTCGAAATCCATCCACGAACGGCATCCCATTAACATGGGAGCATCCAAAATCCATCAAGCAACATCCCTCATAATCATACAAGTACGAGACCATTATGTAATCACACAAGCACATCAATCACTCAAACCCATTTTTATCATTCTCATTAGCCAATGTAAGAATGTTTAGTGTTCATACATCATACACTAGCAATACTCGCACACAAAGATGTCATGTAATAATGTCACGTGATCACCCCTCGATTAATTATCCACCAAAGTAATCATACATTAACCTCATGATATATAACATCACATCATGATTTTATTTAACAATAAATCAACTTTAAAATAACCTTTTACAAGCGCACATCCTTTAAAGATTAGAGTGCCATAAATGCTTATCATTTTCAAAGTGAAGATTTCATAAGCACATAGTAGCTTTAAAATTAGAATTTAGTAAGCACATACCACTTCAAAAGTTACAATATAATGTGCACTTATCACAATCATGATATCTTATTGCATCCAATTATCACTTATCATGATAGCTTATTGCATCTAATTATTGCCTATCATGATAGCTTATCACATTTAGTTATCACCTATCATGATAGCTTATCACCTCCACTTATCGCTTATCATGATAGCTTATCACCCTAATCCACTTATCCCCTAATCTAGCTATCATTAACCTTAATCTAATCCTAACCCTAATCCCAAGCATAACTACCACCCTAAACTAGGATTAGGAAGTTACTTACTCAACCGAATCTAGGTTTGACATCGAGCAGTAGCAGGGAGGCTCACATCAATGGCGGCTTGGCATGGCATGAGATCTCACTGCCATAGGGCAGTGTGAGGGCGGTGAGGGTGCAGCTCACGGTAGTGAGGCTACTTAGCAAGGGTGGATGGCGACATAGGTATGTGGCGGTGGACGACAGCTCACAACAAAGCTAGCACAGTAAAAGGAATGGCTCATGACTGTGAGGTGGTGGTGGTGAGGCGAGGACAACGCATAAGGTTGCACGGCACAGCGAATGGTGATGGCAAGAGGTGGCAGACGATGGATGGCAGCTCACGGTAACCACAACTGAGAAGGAAAATAGAGAGAAACGGGGGCATGAGGTGAGGTTGAGGGAGGGGGTTCGGCTAAGAGAATGAGGGAGGGAGAAAGTGCGAGAGAAATGAGAGAAATGAGAGATCCCAAATTGATTCTGATTGCCCATTGGACAGATCTATATCTAGAAGATTTGTTAGCCGTTGAGTGATAGAAGTAGAATCCCAAATTGATTCTGATCACCCATATAAATAGAATTTTGGTTTCCATAAGTAGAGCTTCTTTATATAGAAAGTTCTTATCTTTAAGATCCAATTGTCAATTAATTAGATTGAGTCAATCAAATCAATCTTTATATAGAATTCAAACAAGATCACTAGTCGTTATACATTTAGGGCTTGTGTTACATTTTGTCAAGTTATTTCATTCTATATCTACTTCATTCCGAATCTGCTACGTTCTGAACTTGTGTTTTGTTTTGGACGTAAAGTCTGAGAGTCTTCAGACTGAAGTAGAGTCTAAGTGTCTTCTGTCTGAAATAGACTTTACGGGGACTCTAGGTGCAGTGATCTCGATTAAAATGAATATCATATTTCGGAGTTTCCTCCTCGACTATGATGTTCTAGGGAATTTTGTAGCTCAATAGAGGAAGAACACCCAAACGACACCGTCAACCACCGATACCCGAAATGTTACCAGATGATCGAGAGACGTAAAGTGGACGAGATTGCTAATGGGATGAGGCGTGATGATGAGCTCGTTTGAGGGATGCAATTGAACCAAGGCCCATAAGTTGCTGAGGTTGAGAGAGATGGTGCGGCCACAATAGACACTGCCAGGGTTCCTAAGAGACCAGCGCGAGTGTGCGTGGGGGAGAGAGAGAGAGAGAGAGAGAGAGAGAGAGAGAGAGAGAGAGAGAGAGAGAGAGAGAGAGAGGAGTCAACTGATGAATCATAGCCGTCGATGAGGCTCCAAAGACGACGATGGAGGAGAAAGGGGCTCGGGAACCAATAGCCGCGACTGAGCGAAGGTCTTGGGGGAGGCGACGTGCTAGAGGCAAATCTAAAAAGTACTTACAACCAACGAGAGCTTTGGGGGAGGGAGAGGCAGCGGCGGAGGCAGTCACGGTCGGGCGTGTTGGAGAAAGAGAGAAAAGGTGCCTTCATTTTTTCTTCTGAACTTGACGAAGGATAAGACAAAAAATGCTTGCAAATTGAAAAGAGGAAAGAGGTTTTTGAGTGGCAAGAGCATTAATTGTTGCTTTTGCTGAGGCTCTTTTTCAATCACTAGCTAAAGGACAGAACAAGAAATCCACCGATTTTAGCATTTTCCTATTTTTAGCCGGTCCAAGTCAAGGGACACATGTCAACTTGTCAATGGAGCCATCTAGGCTCATGCGCACTACGTAGGACAATGACGTAGTAATTGCCAACCACTCAATATTTCCTCGTCAAAGAGAAAACAACACATAGGCCGGGCCTTTTAAAAAAAAAAAATTGTTTTGGATGGGCTCAAAGAACAAAAAGGAAAAGGGCTCAAAGGAGAAACCAGAAGATGGGCTAGATGAAAGAAAGGGCTGATTGAAAAGAAACAAAAAGAAGATGGGCCAAGGGAGGGGTGAGTCAAAAGTTTAGCCAAGTGGGCTGGACATGCTGGCTCATTCGATTTCTTGTTATTTTTTTGTCATTTCATTCATTATCATTGTATATATATTGCTTTAAAAAGTCATAAAAATATATATTTTTTCAAAATAAATGGATATTTAATGTCAACAATTCTATTCTAATTTCTCATAATAATTTTTAAAATGAAAACCATTAATTTCTCATAGTAAATTTAAAATGAAAACCATTAATGGGCCAGATGAAAGAAAGGGCTGACTAAAAATAAATAAAAAGAAGATGGGCCAAGGGAGGGGTGAGTCGAAAGTTTAGTCAAGTGGGCCAGACATGCTAGCTCGTTCGATTTCATGTTATTATTTTTTTCATTTCATTCATTATCATTATATATATATTGCTTTTTCAAAACCTTTTTATAAAATTTTATATATTTTTTCAAAATAAATGGATATTTAATGTTAATAATACTACTCTAATTTCTCATAATAATTTTAAAATGAAAACCATTAATGGTACATTGATTAATTGATTTTTTTAAAAAGAAATAATTTAAAGTACACTACTATGCTTAAAAGAGTGGTTGAAAATCAATATCAATTTTCATTGATTAGATTTAGGGATATGTGCACTTTGAGTCTTAAAATTTATCGCGAAAGTGCAATTAAGTCTTAAAACTTATAAAAAACGCAATCAAGTTTTAAAACTTATCAAATTTGTTCAATCAAGTCCTAAAATTAATATCGTCAATTTGTCTAATGGAAAATGTCGACATGACACTTTTAAATTAATTTATTTTCCTACATGACATTTTTTTATTCATTTTTTGCTTTAAATCTTATTCAAATAATAGGGAAAAACTAAAAAAAGCTAAATAATTTTTTTAAATGGAAAAAAGAAAAAAGAAAAAAAAAGTTGCAGGGATTGTGGCTACCCTTCTCGTCGTCGCTCTCGTCACTGGAAATGGCCAACAGGGGTTAGTTAGGACCGACTGCGGTTCGTCAAGGCCTCGGCTAGGTCCAGCGGCCCTTGCTAACGACAAGCAAGGGTCGTGTACCTCCATCCAGATTTGAGCGAGGGTCGTCGGTCCTCACCCTGCAATAATGGCCCTCGGCGAGGGTCGCTAGACCATGCCAAGGGCTGGCGATCCTTGCCAAGGTGCCGGCAACCCTTGTCGAGGGCCACCATAGTTGAGTGAGGGACATCGGCCCTCACCTAGATCTAGTCGACGATCACTAGGCACTCGTATGCCATTGGTGAGGGTTGCCAACCCTAGCCAACTCCCACTGGCCCTTTTTGGCAACGGAGGCGACGGCGTCAAGTTTTACGACTTGCTTACACTTTTTGTAAGTTTTAGGACTCAATTGCACATTTGTGATAATTTTTAAGACTTTAGTAAACATATATCCCTTAGATTTGCAAAGTAACCAAATAAAGTGGATTGAGGGGGAAAAAACCTATACTATATAAACCGTACGATTTTTTGGGAATAAAAAGAAATAGAATATATATTTTCAACAAATGACTAGCCAAAAATAAATGGAGGCATAGAGTTTAGGAGTTGAACCATCAAGCGGGCCCTTAGAAGTTTGTAACACGAACACTAGGCTAGACAACCAATGATCCTCGACACGCGATATTCTATGAAATAGGTTCGGCAGCTTTTCGATACACCATTTTGATGTTTTTAAAGATATTTGATTTTTTAAAGAGAATATAAATTTGCATTTTCAATACACGATGAAGTTTAAGTTGCAAAAGTTTTGTCGACGATCTTCAAGACATTATACATGACGTGAAATTCATACCTCGGAGATCTAAAAAGGTCCCAAGTGCCGCCAATTTTTTAAGTGAAAGGTGAGATGACAACGTCGGGAACTGTCGTCTTGTTTTTTCAAGCACGGCAAACTATCACTCCTCCTAATGTCAAGGCCCTTTTTTCTCCACGTTAGGGGTCGATAAGATAGCTGTGGTTAAAACCACCCAAATTTAGCATAAATGTCCATATCCATTGAATTCCTTTTTCCTTTCTAATGCACTCAAATTTTAATTTGGTTCCATATACACAATTTATCTGGAAGTGTTTCCAGGGTTCTTGATCCTTTGAGGCCCTCGAAATCGCTTCGCATGTCGTTATGGTTTGTTCGCATTCTTCAAATTGAATGAAAACAAAGCGAACCAGAGCTTCATGTTTCGCTCAGGTAAAGATTTTGCATTGCGTTTATTCGTTTCCTTTGTCGCCCCCGTTCCTTTAAATGAAGAATGTATAAGGAATTTCGCTGTGCAAAACAGTCCCATCAAATTTTGTAACTTGACGCTTTTTCTCCTAGTTATGAATAGAGATTTATAATTCGGCTTCTGGATTAATTTCTAATAGGCAACACTCTGGATGTATTCTGGAAAGGAAGCATGTCAATGCTAAATCCTGGTCATGGCAATTCTTTATTGCTGGGCATATTTTTCGAAACATGAAGAATGTGAAAGATATGTTAAATTTTGAACCCTTCGATACCCGCCTAGATAACCATGATCTATCCACCAGAAAGGTGGGATGTCCGTACCATGTCGGTACTGCTTGTTGTGCCATGTTGACCAGCGTATCAGTTATGTGATTTCGAGTCATACACGTAGAAGTCACCCACAGGGTAGATTTGATAAGCCTCCTTCCGTGAAGTTGAGGCCAGTAATTCTATTTCCGAGTGCCATAACTTTTTAGAAAAGTTTTGTGTCATGCCAAGTTAAAACCTCTGCCTGCTCTTAACAGAAGAAATCAATCTTTTTCAGAAGTAATTTGGCTTAACACACTCTGAGTACTGAGAGAAGAAGCAGAATACAACATTTGGGGACAACTTTTTCATAATCTTGTGACTGCGGTCAACTGCTCTTAACAAATACGGTCAAGCATGTAACCAAGTAATGGAGACAGCTTTTGGTATGTTTCTTATATAAACCAAACAAAGTGTACGCCACAACACTTCATTGATCCTCTTAGCAAATTCCATGCGTTGCTCACAGACCACAAGCTTCTTCCTTCTGAATAAGTCTATTGTAAAAGCTAAGGTTAGGAGGAATAAGACCACATGCATCACTGGCCACCAATTCACAAGAGCATGCTACAGACCACTCTGCAATTTAAACCCACGATATCAGATTCAACTTTGACAGATCTTTTCGCAAGATGCATTGGAAACAATAGTGGTGCTCTACTTGAATTTACATCTTAGGATATAGTTAAAGCTCCATAAAATTGCAACTTATAGAAATAATGGAAACAGAACATCCCAGAGGACATAAAGGAAGTCTCTAATTAATCCGCATATCCCTACTTACTCTTTTGCAGGAATTTTACCATTTGTTTGGAGATCATATCAGACAAATGGGGCTGAAGTTTTCAAAGCAGAGCCATGGGAGGGCCGACAATATGAGCTTAGCTCATGCCCACCAGCAAGTGATCCACTATCTCATCACAAACTTCTTTATACGTAACTTGGTGTCCAAGAAAAGAAGGCGACTACTTGTTGGAGGCTATGATCTTGACATGTCATATATTACGGATCGCATATTGGCAATGTCATTCCCTGCAGAACGTATGCGGGCAGTGTACCGAAATCCTCTCTGGCAGGTCAAGTCAGTTCTGGACATGCGACACCAAGGACACTACAAGGTATATTTGGTAGGCATAAGTTTTCACCTTTTTATGTTTAAATGATTGAAACAAAGTTGGGACCAATCACAATATATCTCTGATCGTGTGTATTCGCTTCCTTGATAGTCAGTAAGGGATGTTGCACTTCCTTCGGTAACTGAACTTTGCATCTCTATATTCTATGGCGAGATTATATTACAGTAGGTTTTACTGCACGTGTATCGATAGGTAGGCATAAACCGCCATTTAGTGTATTTAACCCTTCTTTACCCATTGTATAGTTGTGTGACGAAAACATAACACAAATTTCTGAAGCCTCTATCTAAAATGATGTTGTTTAATTTCCATGCAGATCTATAACCTTTGCATTGAAGAAACTTACGATCCGTCGCATTTTTATGGTCGCGTGGAGACATATCCATTCGACGACAACCATGTTCCCCCACTTCAAATGGTCAAACAGTTCTGCGAAAGCGTGCATACATGGCTATCTCGTGACCCAAAAAATGTTGCGGTGGTGCATTGCATGGTACTGTTTACCGTCATAAGCTGTCATGTAAAACCTACGCTGACTATTTAGGAAAACTTTCTAGGTGTTCTAAGTAAAACTTTGTTAGTTTGACGGCCAGAGAATTAAATGACAAATTTTCAAGATTCTTTACTCTAAATCATTATCACTCTTATTCACACTGCAGTGGTGCAGATTATGCTATTCACATGAGTTCATATGATGCATAAGTCAGAATATAAGGAATTCAAAGGTCTAAGAAATCTCTTCATGTAATTCTTTCTTCCGTTTTTTCTGTGTTCATCTGGTCACTTCTGTTCTAATGGATCTCTGCCTTTCATTGCAACAATTATGTTTCATGAATCTCTGCATGCGATCTTTCTCCAAGACGCAATTGCAATGACTAGACAGAATAAACTAGTGTATGCCTTATGGACGACAACTTGCCAGACAAACCAGTCTCTCATTTTGTTTTTACCATACTTCACACTCATAAATAAGACAAGTACAATGATTTTATCTTATGTCTCTTTACAAATCTGATTAAAAACTTTGTGATTTGATGCGACTAAGAGTTGCTCTCTCTTGGTTGCATTTTTGCAGGCAGGTAAGGGTCGGACAGGTTTAATGGTGTGCACCTACCTTGTTTACATTGGGCTGTCTGCTGAGGAAGCCCTTCAGTTGTACGCGCAAAAACGAACGACCAACAATGAAGGAGTAAGTCCAAAGTTTTGTAAGAAAACTCATGTCATCTATGCTAGATCTGATGAAGTTGCTCACTCCCGAATGACACAAGGAAGTTCCATGTTTGCACAGAAAAAGAGTTGCAAAACATGCAAGAAAATGCAACAGGAAAGGATACAGTGTCCTTGTGCCATGCGTTCAGTTTACATAATGGTGTCTTCAGATTGTGCAATGTTAATCCATGAAAACAATAAGGAAATATTGCAAGTGAAATGGTCGCTGCTTTTGTTCTACCTTTCCTATCATTTTTGGGCTACTTGTACGAAATACAAAGAACGCCACATCATAATTACATAATTGACATGGGACTTCGAGTCTAAACAATTGCTTAGACTTCTGATGAGTATCTGTATGAAACAGTAAAAGTTTAACGTTAAATTTCCTAAGCAGGTATCAATACCTAGCCAGCGTAGATATGTTGGTTACTGGGCGAACACACTCTCGTTTCCCAGAGGAGCCAGTGCTGGACCTCTAGATGTGAACTTGCCTCATCCATGTAGTAGGGAATTGCGGCGAATCAGACTCTATGACACTGTCAACACTGAATCGATTTTCTTTGTAATTTCAGAGTTACAAGAGGTAAGCCCCCCTTAATTGCAAGCCTCGATGGAAGCAAACGTCCATGATGTAGGTATGGCTTGATTTACAACACCCACAGGAGCATAGTAAATGTCCGCTCATTCTTAATGAGTCGCCGATATAGTGACATCTCTAGAGAGTTAAATTACTTGCCTGCAATATGTTTGTTCCTGCCAATAACTGTATGACCTTGTTCATACTCTTCAAAAATGGACCTCCAGATGGATGGATTCAATATTAAGAAGAACCAGTTTGGCATCGTGGGCTTTATCTACTTCAAACTGTTTCTCCATTTCTTTGTTTCAGCATACAATTCCTTTTTTTCCTACTTGATGTTAGTGCATCTCTGTCTAAGTATGTCAGGCTTGATCTGACTGTAGTAAAGGAAAGCCTGGAGTCCAGTTTTAATGTCGATGACGGAAAGTCCACCTTCTTTTCCAGATACCTAATCAGCTATACCGACCATCTATGGAAGTTACTAAGGGTTGCTGCCGGCCGATAAAGAAAGGATTTCAAAGAAACAATAGCCCTCGGTATTATCTTTCCTTCGATAGAGGCAAAATTGTAGGCGAATCAGAATCTGAGGAGCCTCATGTCATAGTCCAAATGGATACTGAAAGCCCCGTACTTTATCAAAAGACCTGTCTTGACTACTATTTCGATAAGCCCTTACATGTGAGTAATCTACCATGAACAAACCCATCATTGTACGTGCTCATTTGATTTTGATGGTTTACTTAATCTCGTTGATTGCATTTTGTTTTTTCTTAAAGTCCGTTAACCATTCTCATATCTATCAGTGAAGTCTTGAAATGAATTGCACTTGACTGGACAGGTCACTGGCGATGTTAGGGTCATATTCTACCAGAAAATGAAAGGAGGGCGTCTCTTCTATGCCTGCTTCAATACTGCTTTCATCAGACAGTGCTTGCTCCAGGTACTTTGTCATTTTACTCCAGGTTTGATCGTCTTCCTTCAATGACAATCCATAATGAGAAATATGAGTCAATCATGCAGCTTTTTTCTCAACTTGGATAGCATCAACTCAGTTATTTTTCATTGATATTTTTTGGGTTGTTTTAAGGTGCTGAACAGATTGCTAATGTTGCAACACGGTCATTGCAGTTCTCTTTGCGAGATTTGGACAAAGTTGCAAGCAAAGGCAGATCGATATGTGGCAATGCGTTTTGCCTGGAGTTGCTATTTGGTCCTGCAAATGCCAAGTCCTCGTTGATGCCTCCAAGCGACAATGATTTGAGTGACAACTCCTTTTGATTTCTTAAGACAACTCCATTGGGAGTTATTGCCACGGTTACTCCATTCGAAAGATCCTCGACAGGCCTTCTCAAGATAGTGGCCATTTGTGAACAGAGCCTGTAGAGTGCTTCAGAAGGGTTCGACCTGATTAATTGGCTGCCTTGCCCACGGGTTTTACATGGCCACAAGGCGGAGCATCAGGGACAAGTTTTGTATAGTAGATTGTCCAAACATCTCAGCAGAAGATGAGGATTCTGTTTCTTATGTACCTTGCGGTTCCCTTTCATTTATAGTAAGCTCATGAATTCATCACAGCTAGTTAACAAGAATTATCCTCTAAATTTCCCTTTACTTTACACTTTGCACCTTCTGGTAACCTATAATTTACACCCTAACATTGGGACCAAAAAAAAACCTCGTTTTAGAGTCTGACACAACTAGAAAAACATTGCGGAACTCAGGAAAATAAAAGGTGGGCCTTGTCTGTTTTTCGGAACCATCACGGTGCAAAATTTAGGGGCTCGAAATGGGAGATGCAAAATGTTTCTCAGTGCACTGCATTTAGCTCTGCTTGATCAATTTTTTGGGATATATCCCTGAAGTAGTAGTTAATTCATGTGACCATTCACTTCCCAATGCCATTGTTCCTAGTTTGATTGCAGAAGAAATCAAGAATGCTAAAAATATGAGGTGAAATCAAAGCTAAGCACATGACCAAGAGCTCAAATATTGAAATTCGCTTTTGAATGATTTGATAGGATATAAGCTGACCCCCCTAGAGCCCGTGTTTCCCTCAGTCTTCTTACACTCATCTTTTGTTTTGGCGATCATAATTGTCAAGAAGTCATCCATTTACAAGAGAAATCTAGAAGAATTCTACAAAATATCTAGTCTTCAGGCTGTAGTTGAAGTGTGCGGAGTTGTCCAAAGCTTTTGTTAAAAAAAAATAAAAAATCTTGGATATAAAAGAGTGAATAGGTTAAAAAGGAAGTTATGTAACCTGTGTCTTTACCTCTTGGGCAAAGAGTACCATGGTGAAATCTGCCTATAGATAGGCTTGAAGGTGCTCGCTTAAGAGTACAGAAGACACTAACTAAAAGACAGCGACACCCTTCAGCCTAAGAGCTAATAGCGTAACCTTGTATTCATTTCTCACTCAATGAAAACTATCTTCTTCCCTGGTCTCTTGGTCCTTGTTTCATGCCGTGAATAGCCAACAGTATACGCACACTTGCACATCCATTCTGCATACTAACAAGGGTATCAGAACCTCGATCGGTTGGTATGGGCCGTTTATCCTAACCACCCCCTACTTAAATCACCCATTCAAATTTTCCGACACCAATTCATGGCCAACACTACCTCATCCTTATTTTATATTCCTATTTTCAATGAGAATAAAAACAACTAGTGGAGCATTAAGATGACTTGCTGGCCCAACATTTATGGGAACTCATGGAAAAAGATTATGCGGCTCTGTAAGAAGGTGCAAGCATTCTGAAGAAACAACTATAAAAGGATACAAGGTCATTATGTGTCATTTAGCAAACACTCTTGGAAACGGTAATTTCCAAGAGTGATTGGAGTAAATACGGCAAGGCATGGAAGATATTACAAAAAAACTTCCAAGGCTCAGTTAAGGTACACACTATTCAACTTCAAACTCTAAGAAGAAAATTTGATAATTCTAAAATGAAAAATTATTAGACCATTCAAGAATATTGTGAAAGATCAAGAGAACTAGTTAATCAAATTAGAGCCCAAGAAGCGCCGCATCCGAAATCCATCGAGTATTGTTCTTGTAATCATACAAGTATGAAATCATTATGTGATCACACGAGCACATCAACCACTCAAGCCAGTTTTTTATCATTCTAATTAGCCAATGCAAGAGTATATAGTATTCACACGTCATACACTAGAAGTCCTTGCACACAAAAATGCCATGCAATATTCTCACGTGATCACTCAATGAGTACATATCCACCAAAATAATCATGCATCAACCTCATAACATACAATATCACACCATAATTTCAATTATCAACTTAGCACATCACTTTCAAAATAACATTGTTCAATTACCAACTTAGCGCATCACTTTTCAAAATAGTAATATCATTTTTTAAAATGAGGATTTCATAAGCACATATCACCTTTAAATTTAGAATTTAGTGAGCACATGCCACATTAAAAATTGCAATATAATGTGCACTTATCACAATCATGATAGCTTATCGCATCCAATTATTGCTTATCATTATAACTTATCACCCTAATCCACTTATTACATAATCTAACTATCATCAACCTTAATCTAATCCTAATCCAAATCCTAAGCGTAATTACCACCTCAAACAAGGGTTAGAAAGCTACTCACGGCTCGGATCTAGGTGTCACGCCCCGAGCCTCGGGCATGCGCACATTCCTCAACGGTCGATTTAAAATGCGATGTCCCAAGACGCGTTGCCAACTCCCCCCCCTTCCCTTTTATCTTTCAATTAAGCACATGCTGAGGCAAATTAAATACAACACCTAGTCAATCATCAGAAACATGGATAGTAAAAACACACCACAAAGTTGTCGAAGACAACTTATTTATTTAACCACTATTGTCCCTAGGGAGTTTAATGAATTATAAGTCCTTACATTGGCAACTTCCAACCGACCCTCTGGAAAACCTTTAGGGATGAGGGTCACCCTAAACTTCGCTAACGGTAGGGCCAGCCAAAAGGTGTCGCATCTTGCGCCCACCACATCTGCACTCAGTAGATTTCCATGCTATAACCTTGAAAAAGGTTAGCCCACGACGGGGTGAGATAAAATCTCAGCGAGTCAAAACCCTAAACCCCAATTAGGACACAAATTCGCCTTGAAGGCGGTCCTAAGCACACACCATACAAAACTTACCTCGCCTCGGCATGTACCTACATGTTAGCTCAACATATATACCATCATTAGTGCAGCAAGCGCAGTTTAATAACCTGAACACATCATTTCAATCACATGGATCCCGATTATCAGACCAAACTGTTATGACACGTCCCATACCATGCCACACAATTTTGCCTCATAATCAAGCACAACTATCACAACCATTCAGGCATATTCCAATTATTACGACTCATCGGCCACGGCCAACTCAAAGGTCGGTGATCATCTGACATAATCGGGTGTTGTCCCACTCCGTTGAGCACGACATCATCTCGCATATTGATATGCATCAAGACGGCATTCCACATAGGAGTATCGGTCCAGCCTCCATTGCGACCGGCATCGATTGACACGGGGCATCTGAACTTAATCAAGCATTATCCTACATATTCATATGCATCAGGATGGGTTCATTACCTCGCATCTTCATACGCATTAGGGTATTAGGTGATCACACAAGCACAATATCACTCAAGTCCGTTGTTATCTTCCTCAATTAGCCCAAAATACCAAAATCCATTTTAAAACAATAAACCTTGCAATCCCTTTTTTCTTTCAAAGCCTTCCGAAATAAATTCTTACACGTGTACTCAAAATCAATCCGTCAAACTTTGCACACTTCTACTATAAAACCTTATTGTTTTATTGAGCACATAAAATTCGGCGTTCAAACCCAACACCTTATTTATTTTCTATTTTCTTTCCCAACTACCCCTTTTTGGAACTAAATTTGGGTAATCCCCTTTTTTTGTTCAAAACCTTTGGAAAGAAATTCGTAGGTGCTCACGTACGCAAAATTAATCCTTCAAATTTTGCATGCACCTAGTTCAAAACCTCATTATTTTATTGAGCAAATAAGTTTTGGTGTCCAAACCTGACACCTAATTGTTTTTCTAATTAATTGCCCATAAGACCATCTTTTGCAATAACAATGAACAATCACCATAGAACAACCATTCACACACTATCATGCATAAGTTTTAAGCATGCCAAAGGTCAACCACATCACCAAATATGCGTTATCCAGCAAACAATACATCAAGAACAACCACAAAAGCACAATCGGTCCTAATAGGCAGAAACCAGGTCCACTCGCGCATCTCCAAATTTAAATCCAAAAATCTAACCAAACGAGTTCAGAAAATTGTCAAATTTGAATATATTATAAAGAACACATAAATGAACACTTTTCATGAAGACGTCTTGACCCAAATTTTCCTAGAATGAGAGCAGTAAATCGCCCAAACTGTTACCAAAACTGTGTCCGTGTCCAGAAATTATGTTTTTCGAAATCAGTCTGATTCGAGGTCCAAAACTTGTCCGTTTGATCTGAAACTTGATTATGTTAAACTAAAATGTGTGATGAACAACTTTTTGTGAAGAAACTCTATCGAAAATCAAACCCTAAGAGTTGATAAAAATCCATTAAATACCAAAAGATCACTGGCTCCAACATAAACTGAGATTCTATTTTGCAAGTAACGAAGCTGAAATCTTGTTCAACTAAATTCATAAACTCTTGAGTAAAATATATGTTGTAGCTGAAGATATTTAGAACATTTCCCCAGAAGGAAGCAACCTCAAAATCGCAGCACATTTTACCCCACGAAAATGGCAAACGACGAGGGTCTAGTAAACTGATCCGAAGAGAAATCCATTAAACCAAGCTAAACCACCCTCATTTGTACTAATCTAACCAACTAGATTAACACTAATCCATCTTAAGGCTAATCTAATCAAATTAGATTAACACTAATCCATCTTAAAGCTAAACTAACCTCCTAAGCGCAATTAACAACCTAATCAAGAATAAGGGAGTTAACTCACCAGATTAGGACGGTAACGGGCTCATGGTGACGACAACGCGACGGCGGTGAGAACCTAAGACTACCGCATCTCCAACGGAGGCTCAACGACGGTGGAAACGGTCCTACAAGCCTTCAGTCAAGGGGTTGGTCAAACGGTTCAGTTTGGGGCTGAGTGTGGCCGCAAGTGGTGACAGACGCGAGGGCTGCTAGGCGGAGCTAGCGGCGAGGATGGTGGAGTTGCTGGGCTAAGGTGCTGGGCACGAGACTGCTAGATGTGTGGAGACGTGTGGCTACTAGTGGTTTGGTGGTGGTGGCTAGGTGGGATGAGGCGGAGCTGCGGATGTATAGACACTAGGTGGGGCTGTTGGAGTTGACTTAGTGGGATGGAGATGGTGGACTGGCTGTGGTGGGTGACGTGCAAATGGAGTTGGATGGTGGGGCAACAAACAAAAGGGGAAATGGAGAAGAGGTTGGTGTTTGAGCATGAAGAAGAAGACATGAAAGGGAAATGGGAATGGGCAGTCTACTGGTGGGGGCTAAACCAAAGAGAGGGAGGGGGAGAAATGAGAGAGAGAGAGAAATGAAAGTCAAGGCAACAACCAATGGGAGGCTTTGCAAAATATCCAAGCACTCATTGCCAAAGCCCCAAAAGTCTTCATGCTCACCTTCATCCTCCCAAAATACTTTCTCAAGCTTAATTTCCCAAAAATAAGCTTAATTGGGGTAGAAAAATCCAAATTGGTCTACCCCTCTGAATTTCCTTTTATTTTCTTTTTTGTCGAAAACCGATTTTTCTGCAAAATTCCAGACTCAAAGAAATTTCTCCGAAAGATGAGACAACGTCCTAAAAATGAATCGTGACACGCTTGAACATCCGATTTCTGAAACATAATTCAATTTCGTGGTTAAAATCGACCGAACGTGATTTTAGTACGACCTAACTTATTGAGTAGCTTTTAGGGATTTTAGCGCGTTTGAACTGTGGTCGATAATTTTCGATCCACGTTTGTGCATCTTCGACTCGTAGACAACTCTCGGTTGTCATAAAATCATGAAGGTTCAATTACGTGTCCCGAGTATAATATCGATAGAAAATCGGCTTACTATCATTCAACGCAAATATCACAATTGTGCGGAATCACCTGCAATTCAATTATGTGTTTTCGTCGAATCAACTTATATCCGATCGCAATTTGATTATAACGGTGTCATATTGACCGTTGTCAATTATTATGGTTGAGCAGTTGATTTCCGATCGAATTTTCTAATCTGTCGCGTTTATATCCCTTAATGGCTTAACCTAATAGATTAGTTAACTCATGAGTAGCTAGCTCAGAGTAAAATGACCATGGTTTTAGATTGCCGATGACCAGTTCTTGGATCCTCATCATATGTATTTTACTCTCATGCCCTTACATTTTCCAAATTTTGCAAAACAACCCTTGACTTTTGCGAATTTACAATATTGTCCTTAAGTAGGCCCTAATTGCAATTCCTATTTTAATTCTCAATATTTGTGAATCAAAGCCACCTGGTCGGTCATAGAACATATTCTAGATGGGATTAGACTTTAGTGGACTTAATTTGATCATTAAATTAGACCATAGTATAAAAGGCATTTCCCTCCAAAATGTCAAAGGGGCTCATTTTGCTAATCCTCATATCAAAGTTTAGAAAAAAAATCTCTCTTTCCTCTCTTTTCTTGCTCAATTTTTCCTCTCCCTTTCTCCTTACATGACTGTCGTTTGTCATTGGCTACGGGCTACATCCCCTCGTTGGTAATTCTTTAACCGGCACCACCACCCAACACCTTCCTTGGCTCTCTCTCTCTCTCTCTCTCTCTCTCTCTCTCAGTTGTAAGTCCAAGTCACCACAAAAGTGGCCAAAGCTTCTAGTCTAGCCACCTCCTATTCACGGTTCGATGGCTAATGTCCTTGCTGGTGTTGTGCTCAGCGATCTCTTCCTCGTTGATTAGCCATCTACGGCTGTCCAACGGTGATCTGACCACCTCTGACCTACTCCAAGAGGAGTTCTCAACTGCCTGGTGGTTGAGACTTGGCAAAATAGCCACAAGAAGAGCTTTGGTGGCCCTTCTTCTTTTCGACAAACCAAACCGGTCCAATCCGGACCGATACCCATAGTCACTCAAAATTGGTCTAACCGGCAGCGATCTATCCAACTCTAGTGGTCTATGAGTTGATTCGACATCTTTGAAGTCCCGATTCTATTTTGACAAAATTCATTTCATCCAATTGCATTTAAATACGAAGAAAATTGCAAAGGCAAACCCTTTTGATTTTGAATCCGATGAGGCAAGATCAGCTTAACCGATCGGGGTTAGGATTCAAGTTTAGATTTATATAATATGCTTAGATCTGAGATAAATGATGTTGTTGGATGATTTACTATGAATTGATGTTCATTGAAGATGAACTTGAGATTCTTTGAGCTTGATTTGTATTAATATGCAATTTCATATCTTTGTGATGGACTTATTGCTTTGGTTGAAACGAGATAGTAAATGAGGTTTTTTTTTTTTTTTTTAATCTCGACCCCTTCTAGACATAGAAAGTAGACATCTCGAGCTTCGATTTGATATGTCGGACGCCCCAAGCGAACGTCATTTGATCACCAGAAAACATCTCCGAAATCAATCAATTTTGCAATAGTTTTAGGATGATTTGTGATTCTAACTTGTTACGATTTTCAGTTTTATTATTTTCATACTGATTTTTTGATTGGATTATGGAAAAACTTTCTTCATAAGATTTGCATGAAATTGTCTTGTTTACAACTTATATTTTTTCTAGAATTCCGCCAAAAACTGTCCCTATGTTGATTTGCCCTACACTAAGTCCAAATTGCATTTGTGTGAAATTAAGGTTGTAGATGAATCCATTTGGCTTCACGTCCTACATGAGATTTGTAATACATATTGTAAGTGTTCTAAAGAGGTATGAGTCGATCATCGTTTGATATGTCGATTGCATGCATGAATGTGTTTAGGTATTGCTACAATTAGTGCATTTCATAACATGCCTTTGTTTTACCATTTTCATGTAGGATTGTGTGATCCAAATTGAGTTTAGATGTCTTCACAAAAATGTTTGTCATGTTGCATTCCACGTATAGAATTTTTCGTCAGATTTTTACACGTCATTAGATCATTGAGATTAAGCATGTTCTGTTATGGTTATGTTAGATTAGAGGCTTATCACGAGCCTACTAAAACCCATTTGTTTGGGTCTCTTAAAGATCAAATCATGCATTGATATATTTTAGACATTTGAAGTATGTGTTACAAGCTTCACATCCATATATGACATTTGTATTTGAACCTCATTTAGTATGTGAAAATCATGCGTCAATTAGGTCAATTGTAATTGAAGTTCGTTGAACATGTCATTCATAGTTCTAAGTCATTTTGCAATGTTGATGACTTGTGTGATTTCTTTGCATTTCGATTTAAGGTTAAATGTTTTACTCAAATCATTGTCGCATTCAACCTTACATTGCATGCAAATTTCATGCTTTTCATGCATTGTTTAAGTAGTCTTATAGGTTACCAAACATGCATTATGTTCTATTTTGTAAATGGCCAATTCGCATGCCTTCACAAACATTAATTTTTGACCATCAATTTGAATCACGACACCTTCCGTTGTCATGCGGGATACGAGCTTGGGAGAGCTTGCGACTATGAATGAGGGAACTTTTAAGGGTTCGTCCTGAAAGGTGAGGTGATGACGCCTTTTAGAATGCGAATCGTGAGGAAACTCTCATGGTTAAGTATCTCTAAACCCGACCTTTCCCCTCTCATGCCATGTGAGGTCGGGTCGCGACAAGGGTAAAATCCCTATGTGCTCTAGAATCTAAAAAGGTCCTACATACCTTAGACTTAGCTTCCCTTTCTTATTGAAACGCGATGTACCTCACATAGATAACACCTTAAGGAAAACATGATCACCTACCTAGAATTCTAATGGTCTCTGACGCTTGTCGATGCAAATTTTTTGGTTGCTTTGGGCTATCTTTGGCCTGTCCCTATTAATCTTAACCACATCCGCAAATTGTTGAACTAGTTTGAGGTCAATAATCTTCCTTTCTCCAACTTCATCTCAACAGACTAGTGTTCTATAGGCACGATCGTATAATGCCTTGAATAGTGCCATTCCAATGCTCTGTTGGTAGCTGTTGTCATACGCAAACTCGATGAGGTGTAGTTGATCTACTCATCTTCCTCTGAAATCCATAAACGCAAGCTTGCAACATATCCTCGAGTGTCTGAATGGTCCTCTCAGATTGACTATCTATTTGCGGATGATAAGCTATGCTAAACTACAGCTCTATTCCCATGGCAATATACGGGCATTTCCAAAATGCCACCGTGAACTTAAGGTCTCGATCTGAAATGATCGTCACAGGTACTCCCTACAGATGAATTATTTGTCGCACATATAACCTTGCATCTCTGTCCATGGCAAAGTCTTTTTGTACTGCAATAACGTATGCTGACTTAGTCAATCTATCAACTACGACCCAAATAGAATTGATACCTCTCTAACTTCTCAGTAGTCCCATCACAAAGTCCATCATGATGAGCTCCCATTTCCACTATGGGATTCCTAGGGGTTATAGTAATCCACCGGGTTTGCAGTGTTGCTCTTTCACTTGTTGGCATGTCAAGCACTTGGCCACATGCTTGGTGACATCTGTCTTCATGCCATTTCACTAATAAAACTATCAAAGATTCTTATACATCTTTATTCTATCTGGATGTATGCTATAGTTGCCTCGATGAGCTTTTGTCAGAATCTCTTCCTTGAGTTCTATATTGTGGAGCACGCATAATCATCCTCGAAATTTCAATATCCCATCCTCTACTATTTGAAAATCCGGTTTCCTCTTTTCCACACTCGCTTACAGAATTCTTTGGATTGAAAGATCCGTTGACTATAGTACTTTAATCCTGGTTTGCACTCCGGGTTCTATTTGGAGGGTAACCATAAGGTTAGGGAGATAGCTTACCTCAAATTTGAAATCCAAATCTCATACACTTTCGAGAAGGGTCCCTTCTTGAACCATTATTTGCACAGTTGTCAACTTTTGACTAAGCACATATACTATCTTGTTGGCATTTCCAAGATGATACATGATGTCGCAATCGTAGTCCTTAAGAAGTTCCATCCAGCGTTGCTATCTCATTTTAGCTCATTCTCAGAAAATAGATACTTCAAGCTTTGGTAGTTAGTGTAAATCATAAACTTTTTTCCACACAAGTAGTGCCTCCAGATCTTTAAAGCAAAAATGATTCCTACTAATTCCAAGTCGTGAGTCGAATAGTTCTACTTGTGAGGCCTTAGTTGTCTAAACGCATAGGCTACCACTTGTCTATGTTACATCAAGACGCAGCCTAATCCTTTATATGAAATGTCACTGTAGATCTCGTAACCTCCAAGATTAGATGGTATTGTCAATATTGGGGCAATAGTTAACTTGTGCTTAAACTCTTGAAAACTTTTTTTGCACCTATCCATCCATTCAAACTTCACTCTAATTGCATCAGGGGCATAGCTATCCTAGAGAAACTTTCTATGAATCGCCAATAATAGCCAGCCAATCCCAAAAAACTCTGAACTTTGATCACTGTTGTTGGTCTTAACCAGTTCATGACTGCCTCAATCTTTGTTGGATCCACATAGATTTCTTTTCGAATATTACATGACCTAGAAAGCTACCTAATTGAGGCAAAACTTGCACTTACTAAAATTGGCGTAAAGTGCGTGTTCTCGGAGAGTCATTAATACTAGCCTCAAATGTTGTTTATGCTGATCTAGGTTCTTCGAGTACACTAGTATATTGTTGTTGAAAACTATGATAAATTGATCCAAGTACGTCTTGAACACCTAGTTCATTAAGTCCATGAAAGCAATTAGGGCATTGACTAATCCAAATGGCATCACCATAAACTCGTATTGGCCTATCGTGTTCGAAGCGTAGTCTTGGGAATATCCTCATTCTTGACCCTTAGTTGATGATAGTCTATCCTCAGGTCTATTTTTGGAGAATACTGAAGCATCTTAAGATTGATCAAACAAGTTGTCAATCCTTGGCAATGGATACTTGTTCTTGATCGTCACTTGGTTCAGTTGTCGATAGTCAATGCATAGCCCGCAATGACCCATCTCTCTTCTTCACAAACAAGATTGGTGCTCCCCATGATGATGAGCTTGGGCGAATGAATCCCTTATCGAGTAACTCTTGCATTTACACCTTCAATTCCTTCAGTTTTGACAATGACATTTGATATGGTGCCTTGGAGATTGGTTCCATTGCAGGGGCCAACTCAATGACGAATTTCATCTCCCTTTCCGAAGGCAATCTTGGTAATTCCTTCGGAAAGACGTCCACAAAATTTCACACCACGACAATATCTTCCAACTTTGATTCTTCTATTGTCATATCCACTATTGTTGCCAAATAGCTCTAGCAACCTTCCTCTAGTAATGGTTCTACCTCAAGTGATGCAATCAAGGGTATAAAGGATCCTCCTTCATTCCCTACGAATTCCTAACAAGAACTACTGATCATGTTAATTGTATTATCTTACTATAGCAATCAACCATGGCTTGCTGCTTCTTAAGCCAGTCCATTCCGATAATAACATCAAAGTCATACATGGCCAAAAACAGCAAGATCTATCAATTCTGTTTGACCACTAATAACTATCTTGCACCTTTAACAGTTTAAGACAGATAACACCTTATCCTTCATAGAGGTGGAGATGCTAATGACTGTTTCTAACGGCTTCTCTTCTAATCCACCTAATTTAACAAACTATTCCACCAACTTATGCATCTATTAGTCACCATTCGCATCTCCAGCTAATAGGGCATTGTTGGTGGCGGTGGTGGCAGTTGCGGTAGCAATAACCTAATTCTAAGCTTGCTATCCCATCAATTCAATTGCCTTTAAGGCTTGCAGAATCCTATCCGTTATGGGATTCCTTCATGCCTTTCCTCCAGCACCAGCTTAGCCTAAGTTTGCCCTTCTTCCATACATTCCAGAGTTTGGATTATTCTCCTCTCAAAGTTCTAATGATGGCCGGTTCCACAATCCCAACGGTACAGTCAGGAATTCGGAACCATAAATTAACAAAAAGATTAGCAACCACAAGCATAATGTGTGTTTCTAGATAACTATCCCAAAGTCTCAACGCGCCTTATCACTCTAAGTAATGACCATGCTCTGATACTAACAAACGCAGGATGTCATGCCTCGACCGCCAAGCGCATGACAACTCTCTTTCTCTCTAGTCATTTAATTGTGATGTCCCAAGATGTATCGCTAACCCATTCATTTTATCTTTCAATTATATATAAGCAAAAACAGAATTAACACCACACAATCATTCATATCAATAGGAATAGCATAGAGCACAAATCAAAACACACTTTCATTTAATATATACATTATACTTTAGCTTAAGCATCGTAAATTCACATTTACATGTCCACTTTACAGATCCTTTCTGATTCATTCAAAAAGGGGCTTGGGGTTAGCTAAGCACCTCTATGCTACAAGGGCGATCTCAAAAAGTGGTATCCTCTATGTGCCTAGCATGCGTCCACCTTAAAGTATCATGGCTCAGACTCGGCTACTCATGATTAGGTTCTGAAAATTTAAACAATGACAAATGAGATATACTCAACAAATAAACTCCCTAATCCTCACGTAGGAAGGTACTTCGCCTCGGAGATGCCCTAAACGTGCACTTTAATTATCGATGGCAAATCAATAGTGAAGCCTAAGCTTTGCCTTAACTAAAACATGAAGGGATCTACCTTGACCTATATTCCTCGAGTCCTAACACAAGTATACAAATCCACATACTTCTCAATTCATAGGTAGGATTAATCGAGCATGCATGTGCCATATAAACTACCAAAATGCCATGTAATTCACGCACAAGTCTCGTGCAACACATATAAATCCATGCCACACATGTGCAAGCTATAGCATCACTCTCAAAATATGCATTCGGCACTCATGCACTTTGCACATGTGATGCTCAAGAATCGCATGGCATCCCATACTATCTTGCTGTTCTCGAGATCATAATTCTAGATTATTACAACCGTTGTCAACCATGACCAACACTCGCGTCAGTGGTCTTATGATGTAACTTGGGTATCATCTCGTCCCATTAGACACAGCATCATCTCAAACTCACTCAAAGATGACATTCCAATTAAGGAGTTTCGTACTAAAATCCTTTTGCAAACGGCATCCTGTTTACATGGGGCAGCCGAAATCCATCGAATATCGTCCTTCATAATTATACAAGTACGGAACCATTATGTGATCACACTAGCGCATCAACCACTCAAGCCAATTCTTATCTTTCTCATTAGCCAATGCAAGAGTGTTTTGTGCTCACACGTCATATACTAGCAATCCTTGAACACAAAAATGCCATGAAATATTCTCACATGATCACTCAATGATTACTTATCCACCAAAGTAATCATGCATCAACCTCATCACATATAATATTACTCCATAATTGCAATTATCAACTTAGCACATCATCAAAATAATATTGTTCAATTGTCAACTTAATGAGTCACCTTTTAAAATAACATTCTCAAAGCACATATCATTTTTTAAAATGAGCATTTCGTAAGCACATATCACCTTTAAATTTAGAATTTAGTAAGCACATACCAATTTAAAAATTACAATATAATGTACATTTGTCATAATCAAAATAGCTTATCGCATCCAATTATCACTTATCTTGAGAGCTTATCACCCTAATCCACTTATCACCTAATCTAACTATTATTAACCTTAATCTAATCCTAATCCTAATCCTCAACATAACTACTACCCTAAATAAGGTTTAGGAAGCCACTCACGGCTCAGATATAGGCTTGACAGCGAGTGGCTATGACAATGGCGCGGCAGTGAGGGCATGTCAACGGCGAGGCAAGTGCAGTAGTGTGGGTGCATAGTCAAGGGGACAACTCACATCGATATGGGTGATGGCGTCACAACAGTGAGGATAACACAACACGGCAATGACAACGCGACAAGCGACAGTGGACAACCAACCAAGAGAGAAAGAGAGAAAGAAAGATGGTGTGAGGGGGAGAAATGGACATGGGAGGATTTAGTGGTGAGAGAGAATGAGAGAAAAAAGGAGAGAAACTTGAGGAAGAAATAGAAAGGAGAGAGAAATGGGTCTTCCGAGCATTAATGGCAAGCTTGTATGATTGTCCTTTCTTCTTGATGGCTCCAAACTTGAGTTGCAAGAAAAGATCATAGCCCTTTATTTGTCAAAATCATCATCCGAGATCAAAGGCCAAGATTGCTTCTTCACTTCTCTCCCCTAATTGGCGCCAATCTCTCCTCTTGCGGGACCAAAGTCTTTGTCTCCTGTAATCATGGCTTCTAGAGGGCATTAATGAGGCAAGATTTTGAAGACAAGCCTAAAATTAGACTGCTAGAAGCTAGTTTACTATTCGTGTGAGTTACTATTCACGTAGGTTACTATTCACACGGGTTACTATTCACACACATAGGACTTGGGTTTAGGCTTGATGAACTTGGGCTCAGGCTTAACTCATACAATTTAGGCATTAGCAAGCTTAATGGACCTTACTAAGATTAATGGGCTTCTACTTGGGCTTGACAAACTTGGACTTAACTCATCCAACTTGGGCCTTAACAAGCTTAATGGGCCTTAATGAGCTTAATGGGACTTTACTTGGGCTTGACAAATTTAGGCTTAACTCATCCAATTTGGACCTTTAATTAAGCGTGAGGCCCATTGGGCTTCCAATGGTTGACCGACTTTTCCAAGACCAAAGATTTGGGGGCCCAAAACTATTCGCGGAGTTAAACGTTGGCTAAACCAATTAAGGATGTTTCTTAATTATCCATAAACGATACCCATACCCAAACCGAGGTTCCTGGCTAAATTTGATTGGAAATGGCTTTAATGGGGCCTAAGAATTAGGGGGTTGCTTGGGGGCTTCCACAACTCATGGTTGATTCTAAACCAATCCATGTTTAAGCCTAATTGATCCATGGATAATCCTTGATTATCATGTAGCCGTGTGACATCCTGAATTTCAGGTTCTATTTTCGATGGGATAAGTTGGGCTTTTCATCGACGCGCCGATAGTTTTTTTCTCTAAGTTGGCCACTCATGAAATAACTAGCATATTATGTGAAGACATTAAGGGATTTTGACACAATAGACTTGAGAATTCGACTAGGAATTGACTGCTCGACTGTGCTAGTCTGCAAGGGTTATTACGACACAGTTAAAAATTGATTAGAGACCGCAGATAGGTCAACTCGAAAGAGGTATGTGGTTAGTGTGTGGGTGATTATACCTAATTACAAAATTTCTGTTGATTGGCACCAAACCGATTTTTCTGTCGTTTTGATACCCTGTATCCGTATTTGAAACTTCGAGATTTTCATAACAAGTGAGAGTCGCCAATGTGTCAAATATGTATAATGTGGCTCGAAAATAATTGACCACGGGTCAATTGTAACAAAAATATCTAAAAGCTACTCGGTAGGTTAGGTCACGCTAAAATCACGTCGAATTGAAATTAATCGCGAATTTGAACCCGATTTCAGAAATTGAAAGTTTTGTCATGTCAAATTAGGAACGTCGGCTCCTCTTTTGAAGAATTTTCAGCGAGTTTGGGATTTTTACAGAAAATCGATTTGGACGATTAAGAAAATAATGAAAATTCAGATGGGCCAAATTGAAGAGATTTTTGGCTTCTAAACTGACCTATTTGGTGAAGGGAACTTAGAGAAATTGTGTAGGCTTCCTCTGTAGCAAATTTGGTCACCAAGTTGGAGAGATTTGTTAATAAATTTAATTTTGGACATTTCGGAAAAAAAAAGAAATATAATTTAGATAGGTGAGGGAAATGACCAATCTTGCTGTCTAAAGTTGGTTATTTGGGGGAAATTTACATGCAGGAAAGTAAGTGAGGACCAAGTCTATTAGCATGGTGATTTTTGGAGACCAAATTGGATTGAATTGAAGTCCAAATTGTGAAATTCGTATTCTTGAGAGGGGGCTACAACTTTGGCACTAAATTGGATTATTTGTGAAATATTATGTAAGAAAAAATTATGGGGGACAAGGGGGTATACTTGTGGACTATTTAGGGGACCAAGCATTGATTAATATGGATAATTCTTGTTGACTTCCCCCCCTCTCCTACGACTTCTCCAGCACGCCAACCTTCCGCCCTTATTCTTTAAGCGTCCCCACCAAACTGATCTCCTTCGGTCTTTTCTCCCTTTGGTCTCCATTTCACGCTCATTCTTCCCCGCTCCACCACGGAACTACACACCCCACGCTAGTAGTTGCCACTCATCCACAGCTCACCCCTCTTTAGTCAACTCCTCTCCTTCAGCGAAGCCCGAAGTTGACCCTTTGCTCGACTCCACCACCTGCTCCACTACCATTGCTCCCTCTTGCACCGAGTTGAATTCCCCAAGCTCACGCTAGCATCATTATCATCATCCCATCTCCCACCGCAACTCCATCCACCCGATCCATTAGTTGCTTCATCATCATCCCCCATCGACCGACACCCCATCCCCTTCTTCCTGCCATCTTCACGTGCGGCACACCCCTCCACCGAAGTCAAACCCCACATTCTCTATTTGAATTCTTCAGTTCATGTCTTCTGTCCCTCCACCGAAGCAGCCCATGCCTCTCCAAGCTTCAGTCACCAGCAGCCCCTTTTTGTTGTTTGTTTGGCCAGTGTTTCCCTCGCAGCTCAGCCAAGCCAAGCCGAAGCCAGATTAGTCAAGAACCAGAACTAGCAGCTTCGTCATGGGCTTTATGGCCGATTTCAGGCCCCCCTAGACTCTCGTTCATGTCGCCGTGAGTTCAAGTTTCGACCGCTGTCACGCCGCCTTCGCCATGGGCTCACCGGCTCACAAATCCAGTGAGTTTACTCACTAAACTCTGCTTCGGGAGTTAATAACGTTTAAGGGGTGATTATTTTAGACTAACTATGGTTTAGGTGGTTAGTTAGAACGGATTAGCAATTTAAATATTCGTTTTTGCATGTTAGGAAGTTAGAACGGCTTAATTAGAGACTAGATAGATCTTAGTATTTACTTAGATTGGTTCGAAAATTTTCCGGGCCCGTTTTGGTATTTAATTAGGCTTTTCTGGCCTAAGTTTCTATTTTTGGTATTTAAATGTATTTATTTAATTATTTATTACTTTCCATAAATTACACCGGGATAGCTGATGATTGAAATTTCGTGATGATTGCAATGGTATGATTAGTTTATTTAATTGAGTGTTGATTTGTGCAAATTGAGTGAGAATTATAAATTTGGGTAATTATCCCAAAATTAAGTAATTTTAGTAATTAATTAGAAAAAACCGGGCGTCAGTTTACAATACCAAAAATGTGTTTATGGACTATACTAAATAGTGGGATTTTCTAAAAGACAGGCATTGTGTTTTTGGCTCAGGCCGACCGTGTACCCACATACGATTATTTTTATCGAGTATTTTTAACACGAAGAAAATTTGCCAAGATATTATTTTAATTGAGGAATTTAAGTGCGAAGCACAATATCCTTGGTCATGAGTGAATAATTGTGTGATGGTTTTATAGTCAGGGCATGTTGACTAGTGAAAGTTGAGGTGATTTGTGTCGTGTTGAGGGAACCCAATGGGTTATGAGCAGGTAAATGACTAAGTACTACACAAGTATAAGACTCCGTGTGAGTCACTTCTAGTGCCTTATACCATTGCTTATTGTAGTCAAGGGCTAAGTGTTACATGGCGACCTGAGTCGCATGGGAATTACCTTTAGTGCCATGCAGTATTGTAATGCATAGTGAAGGGCTAAGTGCTACATGAGGATGAAACTATGTGTAAGTCGTCTGCCTTATACTATTGTCTAATGCAATTAAGGACTAAGTACTACATGATAGCAAGACTTTGTGTGAGTTACCTCTAGTGCCTTATGCTATTGCTTTTTGTAGTGAAAGGCTAAATGCTACACGATAACAAGATTTCATGTGAGTTACCTTTAGTGCCTTATACTATTGTTAATTGTGGTCAAGGAATAAGTACCACATGATGATAAGACTTCATGGAGGGTCACCTCTAGAGCCTTGAGTTTGGTATTGAGTTGGAATGTGGAGTCTGATATTAAGTGGGAATGTTGAATTGGAATGTTGAGAGTAAATATCGGGTGTAGAGGGAACCACTAATATGAATTGTCTATGTATGATTATGGGACTCTTGTGAATTGATTGATTGAGGCGTTCTAAATGCTTGAGTGTTGCTACCGCACTTATGTGATATATGAATTGTGCTAATATGCAAGAGGGAACTGAGGCGGGGTAAGTCTTCTATATTGTGTGCATAGACTGCCTCTAAGCGTATTTCCTTCCTAGTCGGGATTTAGGGGGTAAACTTGCTAAGACATTGTCTCACCCCGTCGTGGGCTTAACTTTTTAGGTCCCTAGTGTGAAGATTCCAGAGCTTGAAGCAGAAGGGTCAGGAGCATGTGTGGCTCGAAAGTTCTTTTTGGAGATAGACCTCCTATACTTAGACCCTAGACTTGGCATCTGTTTGTAAACCGGATTGTTTATAAAAGCTACGTTGATTGATTTGAAATTTGTTATCTTGCTTTTCGATCACATGTATGTTTATGTCAGGGGATTAGTTTATACGATTCTGCATGTGCAATAAAATGAAAGGGTATGTAACAGGTCTTGAGAAGTCGCAATTTTCATCGACCACCAAGGGATATGCACGTGTTCGAGGTTCAAAGCGTGACAAACCGAGTGGGAATCGATTTGCTTACTTTTGGTCCATAGTCACTTAGAATTGATTTAGGGCCGCTCGAAATTAGTATAATGACTGTGCAGAATCACTTGCAATTCGACTATACACACACACACACACACACACACACACACACACACACACACACACACACACACACACACACACACACACTTAGGCTGAATCGATCTATAATCATTCATTAATTAATCCGTGTCAGTGTACGGTCGTCTTACATCGATCCTTATAGTTGAGCTATCGTTCCATGGTTGAGTACTCTAGTTGAGTGCGTTTCTCGATCCATAATTGCCTTCCCCAATTGGATAGTTGACTTATGGATGATACTTAAATCAATCCATAATCTATTCCTGTTAGGGGCACATCGAAGCTTTAGACCATTCCTTAAGTCTACGATAGGGGTCAAATTTGAGGATATCATAGAAAACCTAGGCAATATGATAGAAATCATATGCATGATGGGCGTAAGAACACAAGCTCGATTAATAAGGAACAAAAATGCATTACTCTTTTGCCCTTGATTCCTTCCATGCTATGTAAAAGCAACCTGAGGAGGGAAACACAAGTAAGGAAAATATGTTCTTGAGTGAAACACAAGTTGAGAGAGCCATTAGCAAACAAAAGAATGTATTTGCTTTGTTTATGCTAGAGAAAAAGAGTGAGATAGAGCGACCTATGCACCCAAAAATGTATTCCTTGTTAAAAGAATTTGCAAATGTATTTCCGGAGGAGTTGCCATACGGATTGTCTCCAATAAGAGGTATTGAACATCACATAGATTTGCTACCCGGTGCTCATCTACCTAACAAACCAGCCCATCGATGCAATTAGGAGGAAACAATGAGCTTATCAACAGAGGGTATGTTCAAGAAATAATGAGCTCATGTTTCATTCCAACTCTACTTACAACAAAGAAGGATGGTTCATTTAGAATGTCTATCAATAGCTAAGCCATCAATTGATGGTGTTTGTTTTGATAAACAAGTATATGTGCACAAGTAAATTCAGATCAAATGTTTGATCGCAGCGGAAGTAAAAATGCTTATACACGTGTTTCCATAGCATTTACATGCATTTTAACAAAAACGCATTGAAGAGCTAATAGGGCTAATCATATTTACCTTGTACCGTGCTCCAAAAAACGCATCCGATGTCCTCACAGCAGTAGTTCTAACGTTCTTCAAACTCTAACCACGAACGTTTGACACCTTCTAGTAACATTGGTTTTGACGTTCTTGGATTCTTAACCACGAACGTCAAACATCTTCGAATAATACTAGTTCTAACTTTCTTTAGATGCTAAACATCTGATCTCTTCACAGGCTCTAACGTTCTTCAAATCCAGCCCCATAATTGTCGGGCCTCTAGTTCAAACACACCACCAATTTTCACATTGAACAGAAGAGAGAAATTAAGAGATCTCACAACTACAATTATGTTAACAATTGCTCTCGTGTGAGTGTTTTTTTGATCAATATCAACACTCTCAATTATTGATTGTTGATTGTTGATCGTCCATCTCCGGTGATCTACTCTCTGTATTATCTTTTATAGACGGTGCAGATCATATTTAAACCGACACATTAACTCTAAACTGTTTTAGAATTAATTTGGCCATAATTCCTAATGGACATAAGTTCTGATACTGTTACAGACACTAATTCATGCATTAACTCTATAACTGTGCAGAGCATTATTCCAAACATTTATTTGTAACTGTTACAAGTCTTTATTCTGGGTATTAACTTTGTAATTGTCACAAATACTCAATTTGGATGTTACTTTTGAAATTGTTTCATAGCATTAATTGGTCATTAATCTGAAACCGTTTCAGATCATTAAACTGCCCATTTATTATGAAATTATTTCAGATCATTAATGTGACTGTTAAGTTCTGAAACCATTTCAGAACTTAATGTGACCGTTACATCTGAAAAACGTTTCAAAAATCTTTAATTTAGCCATTAAGGGCACACATGACAAAATTTCTGGAACATAAATCAATTTATAACCAGAAATTAAATCAATTTCTATTCCTTGGATGAGTTTCTGAGTAAAGAAACGTGTTTGATAACAATTCAAAATTTCTATTTCTGAAATAAAAATAAGTTTGATAACAGAATAAAAATTATATTTCTAGGAGAGGCAACAACCGGTGTTCGGTGGCCAGAGTCTAATGTTCAGCGCCTGGCGTTTAGCGTCCAGTGACCGGTGGCGGGTGGTTGAAGTTTGAAGTCTGACGTTTGGTGTCTAACGCCAAGTCCAGTGAAGTCCGACACCGGAGTTCGGCAACCAGCAACCGACGTCCAATGTCCGGAGTTCGACGTCTGACATCCGACATTCGAAGTCCAATAGCGGGAGGCCAGCAGCAAGTGGCTAGTGGCCGAAGTCCGGCAAGTGGGTGGCGGTGGGCGACATCTAGCGGCCAATGGCGAGCGGCGGACGGTCACCGACAAACATTCGATGGTTGGTGATAAGCCTTTGGCATCCAGTGGGCGTCCAACATCCGACGACCGGCAGTTGGCAATGAACGGCTGGAGTGCGGTGCCGGTGGCTAACATCTGGTGGCCGATGGTCAATGGCTGGTGGTCGAGGCCGATGGCGGGCGGGCGGCAACTAACGGTGGGAGTCCAACATCTCACAAGCGGCAAGTGGGTGACGGGCGGTAACAAAGAGTGAACGATGAGAAAAATTTTGATTTCTCATTTATGTTCCAAAAATAAAAAAGCTAAAAATTTTAACTTCGATTTCTGCTCCAAATCTTTTTTCGAAATAGAAATCTATTCCAAAAATAGAAAAATGAAATTGCGTTACCAAACGGATTTATGTTCTAAACCTATTCCGAAGAACAAAAAAATAGAGAAATAAAGAAACATAAATTTTGTCATGTGCGCCCTAAGTCTGAAACTGTTTCAAATTATTGATTTGACTATTGATTTTGAACTCACTTCAAATCATTAATGATGCAATTAACTTTGAACTCACTTCAGATCATTAACGCAGCTATTAATTTTGAACTCACTTTAGATTATTAATTCGGTCGCTAAATATGAACACTCTTCAAACTCTAATGCCCCTTCATTAGAACTTTTATTTCTAGCCTGACTCAATCTGATTGGCTCAATTGCAAACACATTTGCAATATTCCCTCTCTCGTTCAAACATCATTCTAATTGGTTATGGTGTGGGACATCCCTAGGTTCATCACTGACCTGGTAGTAGGACTTGTACTAACACATTAGCACAATCAAGAGAACTGATTATCCAGATCAATCTCCTGTTCCTACAAACCATGAATAACATCTAGCAATATATCATGGCTACCCAGGTAGTGTGAAATGTTTTCAAAACATAATGAACCTGTTAGTTTTAGCAACCATGTAATTTGATCCTTCTATCTCACCATATCCCAATCTAACAAAGGCCATAGAACTATTGGTCAAACCACCAATTCTATCATATGCACAAATCTAATTGACATGTATTTCTTTGAGACATGAATCATTCATTCTTGATTACAACCCCGGCTGAGGATTTGAATAAAATGTCATGATTAGATTGCATAGGACATCAATCTATGACTATCAAGTACAGAGACGGTTCGACGAAGCATCAATATATGCACTTGCGAACCATAGCCATCCAACATACAAGTCAGCATCGTGCCTTAGGTCTAAGGATCTTACACCTAACCAAAGCATGAACGATCAAACATTGACCTCGCTAAAAAGCTTTCCATGTCACCAATTATTTTATGTATGTCACATTCAATGAACTTGTCCAAGACAAGTACCTATAGCTCGAATAACACAACACCCAATGACTTGTGACTCATCATCCCCTCAAGTATCCAATACTGAAGTGAAGCATGAGAACACATCAATCTTAACAGGATCATCAATATCCTCTCAATGATCCATTGAGTGGGAACTATTTAAAGATTCAGCAAAACTGTAACCTGTCACATGTATTCTTAACACCTTAAGAATAAGTTTAGTCGTATTTGATCTTATGGATTTCATTCATATAAATTGGACGATGAATGAAAAAAAAACTTATTTGCCATTAAATAATCCCTAACATGTAACTAATACATGGTTGCTTTAGTTCATACAACTAACATCAATAACATCACCATTGAGTATAGGTACCCCATACCTAGACTTGATGATATGCTTGATGAGTTATATGGTTATAGTTTCCTCGAAAATAGACTTGTGAAGTGGCTATCACCATATTAGAATGTGAGAAGGTGATGAATGGAAAAGGAGGCCTTTATGAGTGGTTGGTTATACCATTCAAGTTATCGAATCTTCCAGTACCTTTATGAGACTTATAAATGAGGTTCTTTATTTCTTTATTGGTCGATTTGTTGTTGTATATTTCAACGATATTCTTGTCCATAGCAAGAATGAGGAGGAGCATCTATCTCATTTGATGCGAGTTTTCAAAGTGTTGAGAGAACAAAAACTCTATGGTAAAATGGAGAAATGTGAGTTTTTTGTGACATCCCAAATTTTCAATTATGTTTTCAATTTAATTAATTGGGCTTTTCATCGACGTGCATATAGTGTTGTTCTCAGAGCTGACCACTCCTGAAATAACTAAACTATCTGAAAAAGTCATTAAGAGATTTTAATGCATTAGACTTGAGAATTCGATCAGGACTCAATTACTCGACCATGCTCATCTGCAGAGATCATTACGGTCCAATAAAAAATTGCTTAGAGATTAGAAATAGGCCGGTTCAACTAAGGTGTGTGGTTAAACATGAGTGATTTCACTAAATTGCAAAATTCTCGTTGATTGGCACTAGATTGATTTTTCTGTCTTTTCGGTACCCTATGTTCATATTTGAATCCTCAAGATTTTCACAACGACCGACAGTCACCAATGTGTCGAATGGGCTCATTGTGGCTCAAAGAAAATCGACCACGGGTCATTTGTACTAATTTTTTTTTTTTAAAGTTACCCAGTAGCCTAGGTCATGCTAAAATCGTGCCGGATTGAAATTAACCACAAATTTCAATCCGATTTCAGAAATTGAAAGTTCTGTCATGTCACAAATCATTTTAGAAACGTCAACTCAGTCTCCGAAGATTTTTCTGCAAACCGAGACTTTTTGGAAAAAAGTTGTTGTAGGGCTGTTTTTCTCCCGAAAATGTCAAATACCTTTTTTTTTTTCACGAAATTGGGAAGCAAGATGGTTCAATTGGTGAGGAAAAATATCAATTTGATTGTTGACTCGATAATGGAATTTATAGAAGCCGAATTGAATTTAATTATCAAGCATTTGGTGTCCAATTAGAGGAAAACTTGTACAAATTCGTATGCCTCCACCACCCATGACTATTGGACCATTTCAAGGCTTCTAGAGGAAGCCAAATGGCTGAGGATTTGGCTATAGACACTAGCTGGGTCGGTGGAGACCTCAAGGGGACAAGTTGGAGGAAAATAAGGTCAAGTGATCCCCTCCTCCTTCCCTTTCCTCCCTCATCCATCAAGAGCCTCCCCGTTCTTCTTCATTTTTGGTTTTTCAGCTCACCAAACCAGAACCGGTAGAACCAGTTGTCGCATGCCACCGCCGGACCACCATTCACGCCCCCGTTTGCCCGCACGTGTCCCTTTGCCACTGCTCGCGCTTCGCCGCACGCCACCGTCGTCATCTTCTCTTCCAGCAATCTGCTGAGGTCACTTGGGCTGTTGTGGCTCACCGTTGGAGCTGTTGGGATGCTCACTTGCAATCGTGAGGCCCCGCTGGAGCTCCGCCTACCCATCGCCAGCCTTGTCTCGCTCAACCGACCCTGGATCAACCACTGATCAGCCTTGAACAATAGCTGAAGAAATGGGTATTCAAGGCACTGTTTGACTCGTTTTGGCTCGCTTCCCGATCCTGAAAGCCAAGCCTGCTTTGGAGAAGATCATTCCCCGTCGCACCCCCGTTGTTTCGAATCGAGTGGTTCATTAATCAAGTGAGTTTAACTCATTAATCATCTCTTAGTAGGTTAATAACGCTTAAGAGTTGATTAATTTAGATTAAGATTGATTTAGTGGATAATTAGAACGGTTTAGTGAATTAGTTAATTACCGATGCGTGTTAGATGGTTAGTTTTGTGTAATTAGTGAGTAGATAGGCTATAATATTTATTTAACGAGTCTCGAAATTTTTTTGGGTCCATCCAGCATTTAATTAGGCTTTACGGGCCTAAGTTGCATTTTCTGGCATTTATTAATTAATTTCTGTAATTATTTAATTAATTATTTATTATCCAAAAATTTGACCGGGATAGTCGGTGACTGGAATTTTATGTTGATTATAGTGGCATGATCGTTTTATTTAATTGAGCTTTAATTTGTGCTGATTGTGTATGATTTGTATTTTAGGAATTTTATTCCTAAATTTATTTATTTTCAATATTTAATTGGAAAATAACCGAGCATCGGTTTACAACGCCAAAAATATTTTAGTCGACCAAATAAAATGGTGAATTTATGGAAAAGAAATGATTGTATTTTGGCTAAAGCCGACCGTATACCCCCACATGAGTATTTTTATCGGGTACGATAAAAGTTGAGAAATGATTGGTTGATTGGAATGGTATACGGTATCAACTTACAGGCTTGATACCTTAAGTATCGTATAGCTTCGGTGAGTAAAATTAGGGTCCACACAACTTTGGTGAGCATAGTTATTATACTTTATCAACTCGATGGCTCGATAGGTTATTTGAGAGAGAGAAGGCAGTATACTATTTTCTTTTATCTATTTTAAGCTTAGAGTAAGCTATCCATAAGGTGATTGGACTTTACAGATAGTATTGATTTGGTCGACCGTGAGAAGGTCGTGATGACATGTAATCGACTAAGTCTATTTGATTGATTGAAAGATTGATGTAATTTGTGTATCTTTGAGATAGATTAACTTGTAGGAAGAGACTGAGGCCAAGGTAAGTCCTTCGACTTATGCTTGTGCTTAGGCAGCCCTTAGAGCGTATTTTCTTCCTAATCGAGTCTTAGGAGGTAGAATTCACTGAGACATCATCTCACCCCATTGTGGGATAACATTTCAGGTCCTTAGATGGCAGCTCTTGAGTTTTTTGGACGGCCTATAAGTGTTACAGAGCAGACATCTTATATTTCAATGAATCAGGGCCCTAGGGGTTGGAATTATGAGCTAGTAAGGTCCATAGTCTGGATCAATGTAGGTCTCACCCACAAGGTGCCCCATCATTACAAATCATGGTATCGTCAGGCTCAAGATGGCTAGAGAGAGGGTCCTATTCCGAAATCTGAGATTACTCTATATGCTCTAGAGGTTGCTTTTGGAAGGGCATATCTGATCCTCCTCAAGGCTCTATAGTAGACGGGATGGACCATTTCTTTGAAGTTCCAAAGTTCCCGGTGTAGTCTACTGAAGGCTCCAATTGGAGTGTAGAGGAAGGTGAAATCGAAGATGACGGGGAGGATGAGGACTCGTAGAGTTGTGGAACCCCACCCCCGCTTTTAGACTTGTTTTCTTGAATTGGCTTGTATTATATATGACATGACATAGTTTGCTATGCACATATATATAAGTGCGGTTGTGTTTCAGTTTAAAAAATTTATGGTCCTACTTTTCTATCCCATTATGTTATTATCAGGGGATTATTTATCTGCTTCGACTTATGTATTAAAACAAATATATTGGTGATGTGTCCTGAGACGTCGCTTTTAATCGACCAAGAAGGGATGGACACATTCTCGGAGGATCGGGGCATGACATTTCTTCTCTCCAAGCACCGTATTCCTCGATTATTTTGGGTGTCAAAAGATGGGATTTTTGTCGATCAATCTAAGATAGAAGCTATGAAGACTTGGTTGGTTCCGAAGTCCATTTCCGATGTAAGGAGTTTTTATGCACTTGTTTCTTTCTATCAACGGTTTTTTAAGGATTTTGGTATCATCGTGGCTCCAATTACCGAGTGCATGAAGAAGGGTTCTTTCGAATTGACAAATGCTACCCAAAACGCCTTTAAGGTGATCAAGCAAAAACCTTGCAGTGCCATATTCTTGCCCTTCTTGATTTTAATAAAGTATTTGAAGTTGAGTGTAATGCAAGCAAAGTTAGCATTGGCATTGTTCTTAATCAAGCCCAAAAACCTTTGGCCAAAACAATTTGTTCTTTATTCCAATCATGAAGCTCTCAAGTTCATTAGCAGCTGATGCAAGCTCAATTCGAGACATACTAAATGGGTTGAGTTTCTTCAATCCTTTTCTTGTTGTAACGGATGCTTTATCGAGAAGATATTCTATGCTTGTTGTTCTGAACTCTAGGATTCTTGGTTTTCAATTGATGAAAGAGCTTTATTCTGAAGATTCTGAGTTCTCATCCATCATTGATAATTGTAAGCAAGGAATTGAAGGTACTTATTCTTTGCAAGATGGATTTCCTTTTAGAGGAAATCGTTTATGTGTCCAAGAGTTCTTTTCAAAAGTTGTTGATTCAAGAAGCACATGGTGGAGGATTGACTAGTCACTTAGGTGTGAACAAAATTCTTGAGGTTCTTCAAGAGCACTTCTATTGGCCAAAGATGAATGGAGATGTGCATTCTATCATCTCGAGGTGTACGACTTGTCATACTTCACTTCTTGTTGTTCCACTACAACCTTGGGAAGATGTTAGTATGGATTTTGTTGTGGTTCTTCCAAGAACTCAAAGGGCAAAATGTGCCATCATGGTGGTCATCGATCGGTTCTCTAAAATGGCTCATTTACTGTCATGCCACAATCCTCTGAGCGCATGCCCATCCCTCTGTGGTCGATTAAATAGCGACATCCCAAAATGCATTGCCAACCCTTTAATTTTAAAAGCCACAGCACACTTATATACATATCAAACCATGTCTTATACAGACTATATGATATATATATACAAGGTCTACAAAGCAGGGGGGTTCTAGAACTACAGATCATCATCCTCATTGGAGCCTTTAGCTGAATACACTGGAGTCCTTAGATCTGAAAGATTCGAGTCTACCACCGCACCAGCAGGAGGATTTGCTGTGCCTTTCCCAAAAGCAACCTCCAGTACGTACTAGGTATCTCGGATTCCAGTATGGGGACCTCTTTCTGTCTATTCCAATCCTAACGGTACAATGATCTGTATCGATGGGGTACCTTATGAGGGAGACCCATATCAACTCAGACCACGGACCTCACGAGTTCATACTCCCATCCTCTCGAGCTCCCATGAAGCAGAATATAGCACCTCTACTTGGTTACCTTATTCGGTTAACCAAAATGCTTAGGAGGAGCTGCCATCTAAGGACCTGAAATATTATCCCACAACGGGGTGAGATGACACCTTAGCAAGTTCACCCCCTAAGACCCGACTAGGAAGAAAATATGCCCCTAGGGCTACCTAAGCACAAGCACAAGTCAGAGGACTTACCTTTGCCTCGGTTCCTTCCTGCAAGTCAATACGATTCATAAATTCAACGAATCACTTTAGCATGTCAAAACATCAAATCATCACATCAGGTTGAACCATCGATCAATCGACTCAGTTGATTCCATGTCATCAAGACCATACTTGGTCAATTCATTCAATACTATCTATGAAGTCTGATCACATCAATGACTGCTCACCAAAGTTATGTAGTACATAATTACTCACCGAAATTGTGCGATACTTAATTGCTCACTGAAGCTGTGCGATACTTAAGGTATACTACTCACTCTAAACTGATATATCGAGCCCTCTGGCTGATATCGTATACCATTCTACCTAACCAATTATTTCACCACTTTTATCATACCCAATAAAAATAATCGTGTGTGGGTACACAGTTGGCCTTTGCCAAAAATATAATATCTTTACTTTATAAACTCTTCACTAATTATAGCTCTCAAAATAGGCGACTGGTTTACTATTCTTGCGAGAACTCATGTGGTTGATTCTTGACCTGTTGACCGTTTGTTGGGGCTCCTTTTCGGTGGGTTGAAGCGCCTTACATCACTCTCCAAAACCCCCCCATAAGCTTTTCCTGGTGTGTATCCTTTTCGGGCTCATTTATGGCCGAGTTTGGTTAAGGTTTTCCCTCGTCTACAACTCTAGTTCACAATCTGCTGTGCTTGATGGACTTTGACTTCTCTCAGGCCCATCTTGTTAGTGAGGGGTGTCGTGGTCATAGTAGTACCCCTCCATTAACTGAACACCCATCTTCAGCCAATACCTCGATGAAGCAATAGGGACGGAACCTTTCGGGGCCTTCTTGTTCGAAGGAAAGTGATGAAATGCAACCCCCTCGTGTTCCAATTCGTGAGCGTGCTAAAAGTAGGGGCAGATCTCGATCTAAACACCCTCAACGTAAGGATGGATCAAAGAATACTAATGGCCATACTTGGGCAGCTATTGCCAAAGTGGCAACTAAAGGTTATAGCCTTGAGTATACCCCCGCCTTCTTATATCAACAACAAACCAATTGTGGAACTGAATGATCAGGATCTTGAAGCTGCTGATCTGAAGCTTCATAAATGTCTCGTAAGGTATTTCTGGGTAGATGTCTCCCGTTCAAGGTGACAGAGGAAACTCTTAAGAATGCATGGGGTCCAAATCTAGTGGAAGTCATGTCCAATGGATGTGGAATTTTCTTGCTGCACCCTCCGAATAGTGAGTTTCGCAGAAAACTTCTTGATGGTGGTCCCATTTCTATTGCGAAGATTCCTCTGGCATTGCAGCAATGGACGCCGACTCTGGAACTCAACAAGGATACTCACCTCACGGTCCCGATGTGGGTGAGGCTAAGGAACATTCCATATGGCTTCTGGTCAGCCCAATCTATCAGTAAAATAGCGAGTGCTGTGGATAAGCCTTTATATGTTGATCAGAGGACTGAATAGTTGAATATGTTGGCCTTTGCTTGGGTCTATGTGGAAATCAAGACGAAGCAGTCCTCTTGTGACTCCTTTGATATTGTTCACAATGGAAAATATTTTGAGATTGAGGTAGAATACGAATGGCGTCCAGTTGCCTATTCTGTCTGTGGCATTTTTGGCCATAACTATAACCCCCTACACCTCGAACTGCTGCTGCTCATTCTACTACAGCTAGACCTTCCTTTACAAGTAATCCTCAAGTCCCATCTGATGGTGCTCGTCCTACTAAACAATCGACCCTAATTCCTAGTCTGCCTACCCTTGCTGGTGACCAGTTGCAAACACACCAAAAGCAGACATTGGTAATTTCGAAAATCCCCTTGGTTATTCCAGCTGCTGAACAGCCCTCTGCGGCTAAGGCTCCTGATTGCCAAGCCAATGATTTTGATCCCTTTGATGCTGAGATCCCTGGATTGGATAATGTTCGCCTTATACCTTCGACTTCTATCTTTACTCAAGTTCCTACCGACCCTACTCCTAGTGAGTCGGAATGGAAACAAGTTAAAGGCAAAAAAAAAAAAAAAAAAAAACCTACAGCCAAAGATGCTGCTTCGATTGGATTAACCCCGCCTAGTGATGGGGGCCTTTTTCTAAAGCTCAAGGCTGCTGCTCCTTCGGAATCACCATATGCTCTGCCTCTTAAGGTTACCAAATGTGCTTCCAAGGCCCTTCTTAGGGGTAGCTCGGGTCGCTCAATAGTTGCTGCTAAGAAGTTTGGACCTCCTGCTCCTGTTCTTCCGCTAGAAAGCTCTGATGATGAGATCAGTAGCTCTAGTGATTCTACTGCTTCGAGTGATGATGAGGTGTCTTTAGATGGGCCCTCTTCTTCGAAGGATTCCCCCTCCCCCTCCCGGTCTCGCGTTGCTGAAAGTATGCAAGAGCAGTAGCTGCTGCTTCGACCTGATCCTCCTGGTCCACCTCCCTTGGTTAGATTGAAAGCAACTTACACTAGTCGCAAGACCTCTAAGAATAGGTAAGTTACCCTTCTCCTGTTGTAAATATGTACATAGGGTTCTGGAATATCATAGGCATTAATGATCCTATTAGACATGCTGAGATCAGGAAATTTATGATTTCTAACAGCCTGTGCCTAGTTGGCCTGCTTGATTCCATCTCCTCTACCCTTATTATAGGATGGAAATGAGTTATGATTATGATTATGCTCCGCTTGGAAGATTTTGGGTGGGGTGGAACCCGAATTGTGTTTCTTTTGATCTACTATCTGTTAATGATCAAGTTATTCATGGTCGCCTTAAACATAATCTATCCGCTGTGAGCTATTACATTTCCGTAGTGTATGTTGAACACACTTTTGTGAGAAGACGACATCTGTGGGAGAACCTTATCCACTACAGTGATGTCTTTTAGGATTCCGCTTGGATTGTTGCAGGGGATTTTAACGCCATCAAAGATCCCTCTGATCGCTTTGGAAGCTCCAATACTTGGATTCCTTATTTTGATGAATTCACTAACTGCCTTGCTCAAATTGATTTAGTGGACCTCAGATGTGTTGGGCTCCGTTATACCTAGTCTACCTCTACGGGTGATACCAAGAAAAAGAGAAAGATCGACCGGGTTCTTGTTAACTCAAAGTGGAGCCTCGATTTCTCCTTCTTTAAAGCCTCTTTTCTGAACCCGGCGATTTCGGATCATACTCCTATGATCGTCCGAGTTTTCAACCTGGTGGTTAGGAAGAAGCCTTTTATGTACTTTGATTTTTGGTCGGAACATCCTGACTTCCTTGCAATTGTCAGACAGGTGTGGAATAGCCCAGTCGTGGAGGTTCCCATGTTCAGACTTGTCTCTAAACTGAAGATGTTGAAAATGCGGCTTAGAGCACTTAATCAGGAAGCTTACTCAAATATCTCTTTGAGAACTTCTAAAGCAAGGGAGGCCCTTCGAATCACTTAGGTCGACCTCCAATCTAATCCTTCTAATGTTCATCTGGCTGAGCTAGAAAAATGCCAACGTCGTGCCTTTGTGGATTTACGGGGCCAAGAGGAATCTTTCTTTCGACAGAAATCAAGAGTTAAATGGCTCAAAGAAGGGGATCGTAACACGAAGTTCTTCCATAATTCTGTGAAAATAAGACATCTTGTCCAAGTGCCGCATGTATTTGTATCCTTCTTCTCGGATCTTCTCTCCCCTCATGGAGCGTTGTCTAAGCCCTCATTAGAAGACTTGATGGCGGTTGTTCGGACACCTCTTGCGAATGCCCAGGTACGCTCCTTAGCCTTGTCGGTCTCTGAGTCTGAGATTAAGAATACCCTTTTTTCTCTCGCAAAAGGCAAAGCTTCGGGCCCGAATGGATTTACAGTGGAGTTTTTCAAAAACAATTGACAAATTGTGGGTCCTTTAGTACTTGAGGCAGTCAAAGACTTCTTTGCTACAAGCTGCCTTCTGAGGAAGTTAATAATACTATCCTGGCCCTTGTGCCGAAAGTCCCAAATGCTAGTGAAGTTTCTGATTTTAGACCCATTGCGTGTTGTAATACCCTATATAAGGTTATTACTAAGATCCTGACAAATCGTATTGCTGCTGTCTTGAATGACTTGGTAAATCCATCCCAGAATACTTTTGTTAAATGAAGGATGATTAGAGACAACATCCTGTTGGCTCAAGAGTTATTTTCTAGTTTCCACTGTGACCCATATCTCCTGAAATGTGTTGTCAAGGTTGACTTCTAGAAGGCCTACAATATGGTTGATTGGGATTTTTTGGAGCTTACCCTCTTCGCCTTTCGGTTCCCTCAATGGATCATTCACCTGATTATGGTCTGTGTTCGGACTCCAAAATACTCCATTTCTATTAATGGTGAGCTGCATGGTTTCTTCTCGAGTGGTCATGGCATCCGCCAAGGGGACCCCATGTCGCATTATCTTTTTACATTAGTCATGGAAGTCTTCTCGGGGATCTTGAATTTGAGGACTTCCGTTAAAGAATTCAAGTATTTCTGGAGGTGTAAAGCCGTGAAGCTCTCCCATCTCTTTTTCGCCGATGACGTGTTTCTTTTTTGCCAGGCTGATTGGGATTAGGTAGTTGTACTCAAGAGGAGCCTTGATGTTTTTTCATCCTGGAGTGGGCTGATTCCTAACAAAAACAAAAGTCATATTTTCCTCTTAGGAGGACCTATGCCTCTTTGCAACAATATTCTTTTGGCTTTCGAATTTCGGGAGGGGAAGCTTCCAATCCACTACTTGGGGGTGCCTATTATCTCATCTAGATTGGGAAAAGTGGACTGCATTGAGTTGATAAACCGCATTACAGTCAGGGTCCAATCATGGGTTCATCGGTTCTTGTCCTTCGCAGGAAGACTACAACTTATAAGGTCCGTATTACACTCTATACAAGCCTATTGGGCTAGTGTCTTTACATTGCCATCCTCTATTCTAGAAGGGATTTGTGCGCATTTTAAGACAATTCCTTTGGAAAGGCTCAACCCTTGGTCGGGGAGGGGCTAAAGTCTCGTGGGAAAATATTCATCTACCAAAGCAAGAGGGCGGGCTGGCTATCCGTAAACTTAGGGATTGTAATAGAGTCTCTATGCTCAAATACATTTGGATTCTCTTTACGGACAAAGAATTGCTGTGATGCCGTTGGGTTCACTCTTATTTCTTAAAAAAATCCAATTTCTGGATTGCCTCCCAACCAACGGTTTGTTCTTGGGCATGGAAGAAAGTCTTGCAACTCATATGGTTCTTCCGTGGATCTTTCTATTGGGAAGTTGGTAACGGTCTATTAGGCTGCACATGGTAACTTTCCCCAGCCCAACAATTTCTATTCTTTTGTTCCCCGGAACAAAAAAAGAATAGAAACCCGTTTGATAATGACAAGTTGGTTTTTTGTTCCCAGGAATAAAAAATTAGCCCGGGAATGGTTTTGGAACAGAAACGAGAAGTAAAAAAAAGTTACTTCTCGTTCCCGGCCAAGAATTCCCAAGAACAAAAATAAGAAACAAATTGGGCAACCCTAATTTCACTTTCGCGATTTCCATTTTCACCTCTCCCTTCGTCCGCTTGCCTCTCTTCGATCTCATCTCCAGTCACCTCTCTGCGGTCTTGTTGCCGCCGGTCTCGTCGCTACCGGTCTCGTCGCCGCCGATCCTGTCGTCGCTGGTCCTGTCGTCAGTGGTCTCGTACTCCGGTTGGGTCGCCTCTCTCCGGGCCGGTTGCGTCCAGTCCCGTCGCCTCCGCCTCTCTTCGGTGCCGCCAATCCCGTCCTCTCTGGTCGCGACGCGACACTCCGGTTGGGTCGCCTCTCTCCGAGCCGGTTGCGTCCAGTCCCGTCGCCTCCGCCTCTCTTCGGTGCCGTCAATCCCGTTGTCTCTGGTCATGACGCGACACTCCGGTTGGGTCGCCTCTCTCCGAGCCAGTTGCGTTCAGTCTCGTCGCATCCGCCTCTCTTCGGTGCCATCAATCCCTTCGTCTCTAGCCGCAACGCAACACTCCGATTGGGTCGCCTCTCTCCGAGCCGGTTGCGTCCAGTCCCGTCGCCTCCGCCTCTCTTCGGTGCCGTCAATCCTGTCGTCTCTGGTCGCGACAAGGGTGATTGTGATCTTAATGAGGATTGTTGTATTCTTCTGGGGAAGACAGAACTAGCCTTGAAAACAGAGGCCCTTAGTGCAGGATCTGATATAAGAACGCTACGTTCTCTCTCCCAGGGTGAAAAACAGAGAACCCTTCTTTGCAATTTGCAGAAAGAGAGGTACCGTTCGGAGATCCCCATTTCTTGTGAGGTTTTCTTGTGATGTCATGAGCCTGTCCGTGGCTTTGTCGTGAGGAATTTTTTTTTTTTGGTGTGATTGGTTCCGACCTTTGTTGAGATGGTCTCTGTTTATATTGAAGGAGTGATTGTAATTGTATATCAAGTTGCGTTGTTGAGGGCTGTGATTGGTTTGAATGAATTGAAAGCCCTTAATTCTTTTCAGCTCGTCTGCGGTGTTATTTTTTTGTCGAATTCTCTTGGGTTGATGGTGCAATGTTTTCTGGGTTTTGACTGATCGAGGGTCTGCTATTTTTCAATGTGTAAAAATGTAGCGCAGGCGGGTGGATTAATAGGATCTATACGACATCACCTTCACTTCTGTTGGATTACATTGTATCAATTAGCAGAGAAGTTAATTTGATTTGGTCAATTATCGAAGACATAGCATTGAGTTAGATATGTCAGAGCTGCCTCGATTACAACCTATTTGCTCACATCTCTAATGATAAAGTATTTTGTGTGTGTGTGTATTTTTTTTTTTTTGGTGGGGCGGGGAGGGTGAGCTATTGTGAAATCCTTACACCGAGTGGTGTGATTTGCATTGGTGGTTCTGCATACTTCCGAGACTTCAGATATCATATATCATATGACTGTTCACTATAAGAAAGGCCGAGCTGAGAGTTGTAGAATTCTCGAGTGGACTTGTGCTTATCTTTTGTCGATTTGCTAATAATTTGTTCTCGAGTCGGTTGGTCATATATGGTTTGTTGCTTTGATTACTTCTCATTGTACATGTTCTAGTTTTTCTGAAGTTGAATCTGCCACCTGCGGTGCCATCGCCTTCGATCGCCTCTCTCAATCCCACCGCCCGCAATCTCGTCGCCTCGGTCAAGTTTCTCCGGCTCGCATCGCCTGGGTCGCGTCGCCTCGTGGTCGTCTTGCCCTAAATCAGGTTTGTTGCTTTAATTCTTTCTCATTGTACCTGTTCTAGTGGTGATTCTGCTATTTTTCTGAACTTGAATTGTGTCGCCTCTGTCGCGTTGCCTCTGTTTGTGCTCGCTTCTCTCACGTTGCTTCCCCCGTGCTTGTGTCGCCATTGATCAATGGAGGGAGAGTGGATACCTGGACCTAATGGTTCGGGATATGCATGTTAAATGAAGGAAAGCTTCATTTCTTGGATGTAGATAAGCATGTTGCGCCTTATGCACATATATTTACTGAATTTTATGGTTGATTTAGATTGAATAAGGCCTATGCGATCTGTCTCTCTCTCTCTTTCGATATGATGCTCGCTCTTTCTGTATTTTCCCCTATCAATTGCATACCTGAAACTCTGTTGTAATCTGTCAATGCTGCTGAAGTATTGATTACTAGAACAATATGTTCAGTTTATTATTTTTATATGCCTGATTCTAGTTGTCATTGATGCTTATGTGAAGCTTTATGTACTTCATCAAACTTTTTGTGGCAATTTTCTGATCAAGAAATATCTCATAGATTCAAAGTTATATCTATCTGATTCGTTCATGAACTAGCAAGGGATGCCCAACCTTACAAAACTATAAAGCAAAGGGCATGAACGCTTATAAATGAGAGCACCTTAATGAGGATGCCGCCTTATGTGCTGATAATTGCTTTGATTTTTGATTTAACTGCAAGTTTGCAATGCTCATTGTCTTTCTTGTTGGAGTATATCATGTAGGAATTAGAAAGTATTTCTGAGATTCTTTTTCCTAACTTCTAGTCTCGCATCAAGTAGGAAAGCAAAGAGGTAGTTAGTCTGCTATATGTAGACAACCTTCTGCTCATCAGTGTAATCATGTTTTCGTTAATTTGAAGCTCATTCCTAGTTGATTCCTTTCTTGTACCTGATCCTTCGTTATTGCCGTTAGTAATGAGTAAAGTGAATCACTGCTGTAATTTGTTGTAATCATGTGTGATTAGTTTGCCTATTAAAGCTTATTGTTGTATCACTTCCGTCCTCACTAATGGCTTTGTGGTTCAATTATCTGGTCATTTTTTGTTTGAATCTTGGTTATGAGTCTAGAGATATTGGTTGTCTTCTGCTGCGATGTTGTATTAAGCTTTCCTTGCTTGTCCTTCTCTTTAATTGTGTTTTCGTATGATGAGGATTCAAGTAATACAGAAAGCTAGTTATCTTGATATGATGTTACTGGTGCAAACAAATGATTTAGTCATGCTTGGTGAGGAACTGATTTTTTGCTGGATGTTATGTTTAGAGTCACGGATTGAGCTTAGGATTTGACTTTAGATTCACACAATATGCTTAGATCTAGTGATTGATGATGTTATTGGATGATTTTTTGTGGATTGACGATCAATGATCATGAACTTAAGGTTGATTGAGCTTGATTTGTATTACTCTGCAATTTCGTATCTTTGTGATGGACTTACTGTTTTGGCTGAAACGAAGTGCTAGATGAATTTTTTTTACCTCGAGCCCTTCTAGACATAAAAAATACACTTCTAAAGCTTCGATTTGATATGTTGTACGCCCATAATGGATGTCGTTTGGTTGCTGAAAAACACATTTGAAATCTGTCAATTCTGCAGTAGTTTCAGCTTGATTTGTGTTTACTGATCTTGCTGTTTTCCTTTCTTGTACAGGAATTTTGCCCTTTATGGAGATCCGGATTATCCACTTGGATCTATAGAAGATGAGGTTGTAGATGATGCATCACATGATGAGGCAGCTGAGATAAACATGATCAGGAAAAATATTGCAAATATGATGGCAAGGGATCACAATATGCAAGAAATTCCATGACTTTTTATTTCCGACTTTTGTGACGTGTTTTTTTTTTTTGGTGAAAACTTTTGCGATGTGTTTGTAAACTATTACGAATACATTTCTATTAATAGTATTAAGGTCATCCAATTCTATCTCTGTGAGCATAAATGCCATTGAATGTATCATAAATATGGACAAATAGAAGAGAAGCAAATGGTAAGCTATTGTATAGTTGACACTTCAAGACCTACAAACCGAAGCTTGTATGCTAGTCAAGAAAGAAAAAAAGCAAAAGAGGAGAAGAAAAACACCTCTCTTTATCAAAATTAACCAAAACCTTATAACGACATCAAGGTAATTCGGAAGAAGCAAGGTAAAAATTAACATCAAGATGGAATGCATCGACAGTTCAAAATGCAAGAGACTGAGGTTTTTACTAAGTGTTTTAGGAGTATACTATGAACTAAATGCATACTGACAATAAAGCCACACCATGCATGCACCATTCCAACAGTTGAAAATTTCCAACCCCAACCCGACATCTATGTCAAGATTAGAAGAGACTAAAATCCCTAAGCCACGCATGCACTAGAATTACAATTTTTTTTTTTAAGAGTAAAAACTTAGTCCCAAGGAAATGAGCATAAATTAATTTGGCTGACAATATCACGTGTGCTTTTTTTTGCAATATTTGCTATACCAAACATTAAAATTTGCAAAAAAATATATATTATTGAGAATTATAGTTCAAAACATTAGTTTGTGAATATTGATTCCCACAAAGCGCTACATAAATTCAATACGCTATAAAACATATGTAAAGATCCTCACACATAGATATAAAATAATAGCTCACGTTCCATTACAATACCACCTATGTTACAAGCATATTCGACTACAATGCTTACACCTAATCAAATGTATTATTAATCTAGTAATATTTTGATCTTGCCAATTTTTATGTAATATCTAATTTATTCATTTTTCTTATTTTTAATTTTAAAAAAATAAAATTTGGAATAGAAATTTTGTGCAGTTACGAAACGTGTTTCTGTTCTTTTTTATTCCAGAAATAGAAATTTTGTACAATTATCAAACGTGTTTCTGTTATTTTTTTGTTCCAGAAATAGAAATTTTGTACAGTTATCAAACGGGTTTTTTTGCTTAGAAATTGTTCCCCAGAATAGAAATAGAAAAGAACTGTTTCTGAAAAAAAATTGTTCCCCATCCAAGAAATGTTGTCATGCGCAGCCTTAGTGTCCCTTTGGCATGATAACTAGCTTCCCTGTGGACCTCTAAATGTTTTTCTTCCTACCCCTGCTATAAACGGCTTTGGCCTCCCCGGTTATGCGAAAGTTGCAGAGCTTCAATCTCCTGCTAGTTGTGCACTAAGATCTCTACTGAAGAGTTGGGGCATCTCTTGCTCGATTCTGTCCCATGCTCACGATCGCTTATGCTGGCGTGAGGATCCCTCTCGCTTTTTTTCGATTGCCTCTACTTGGAACTTCATCAAAACTAAAAAAGCTTGCGTTCCTTGGGTGTCTCTTATATAGGATAGTGTTATGGCTCCGCAGTACCAATTTCATCTTTGGTTAATTACCAAAAATACTAGCCAACTCAAACGCTACTCCTCTCTTACGGTAGAATTGAGTATATGGTTTGTGCTTTTTGCAATGCCCAGCCGAACTCTACTGACCATCTCCTTTTTTAGTGCCATGTCTCGACTTCTCTTGCTTATTTCTGGGTGTCCAGGTGTAACCTCCCTTGGAGGAATAGATCTTGGGTGGAGACGTTCTTATCTGGCAATGACTTCCTTCATAGTGTTGTGCGGTTTTCTTTTGGAGCTTTTTGCTATCTCATTTGGAAAAAAAAAAGGAATCGCATCATCTTTCATGGTGAAACTTTGGAGATGTCAGCTATAAAGAACCACCTTATCAAGCTGGTCAAGGATAGAGTGCTCACTTTTAATAATGTCCCTGCTACCCCGAGAAACAAAAGACTTTAAAGAGGTTGGGGCTTTGACCCCTCGGTCTTCATCCAGTAGCCTCGGTTTCCACAAGCTTCTTGGGTTGTGCTACCGCTTCCTCGCCTCCTTTAGCTCTCTATTCTTTGACCCTTCTTTTTTGTTGTGTGTCAAGGTTCGATGGAGCCGTTTTGTGTTCGATGCCTCTACGTAGACTGGTTTCCTTTGGTCTTTCTTGCTCTTGCAGCTTTGTGTTGGCTCCCTTCCACTATTTCTATCTTATAGTTAGTGTAAGTTTTTGGTGTCGTCTTTGTGTATTTTTGTCCAAAGCTCAATATATATTCTTACATTTTACCAAAAAAAAAAAACTCTCACTAATTATATAATCAATAAAAACATTTTTGGCACTGTAAACCAATGCCCGGTAATTTTCTAATTAAGAAATAATAAATTTTGAGATAAATACCTCAAAATTACAAATTACACTCAATTTGCACAAACCGGCACTCAATTAAATAAACAAATCACACCATTGCGATCAGCATAAAATTCCGGTCACCGACTATCTCGGTTTAATTTCTGGAAAATAATTAAATAATTAAATAATTACAAAAATTAATTAATAAATACCAATAAATTGCAAAAATGCACACTTAGGTCGTAAAAGCCTAACTAAAAGTCGAGTTAGGTCTGGAAAATTTTCAAACCTATCTAGATAAATACTAGAGTAGAGTTTATCTAGTTCCTAATTGCACTACTGTAACCACCTAATATGCACTAATGATTAATTAAATTGCTAATCTATTCTAACTAACCACTTAAACCATACTTAACTTAAACTAATTAACCCTTAAGCATAATTAACTTTCATAAGCAGATATTAGTGAGTAAACTCACTTGATTAACGATCCAACTGAACCACGACGATGGTGAGGAGGAGAGGATCGATAAACTCCAAAGCGGGTGCACCAAGCGAGGTCCGGATGGGCGCCAAAATGGGCCAAACAATGGGTTGCAGACCCAAACTGTTCAATTCTACTCTTGGGCCGAAGATGGCTGGACAATGGCCAATTGGGCTAGAAATGGGTACAGCGAGGCTAGGAGGCTTGGATGGTTGACTGAGGAGGTCGACGACAACACACAGCGGCTGGGACAGCTCTGGCAAATGGCAAGCAGGGCGCTAGTGGCGAGCACAGGAAGCGGAGACGCGCGAACAAGCGTTCGACTGGACGGCAAGCAAACGTAGGTTGTTAGCTCGGCGGGCAGTCAAATGGCATGCAGTGGCTCTCGACAAGCTGCAGGAGCTTCGGCTTGTTGCTGGTTTGGTTCTCTAGGTTTTTGGAAACCTCAAAGAGCTAGAATGGAGGGGGGGAAGTCGACGGTGAGGGGGAGAGAGGAAGGGGGACAACAACTTGGAGAGGAGTCACCTTGGACAACTTCATCTCCTTGTCTCCTTGACTTGGCCCCACCATGCAAGGCTAGCTTTCTCAGCAAATTGTAGCCCTCAAAGCTTCTAGAGGAAGCTTTGGAAGTGGTCCAAAAGTCATGGACCATGGGGTATACGAATTTTGTACAATTTCCCTCAAATCCTCCTCAATTATCACTTGAATCAAATCAATTCGGCTACCCTAAATTCCATTATCAATTCATTGATCAAATTGGTATTTTTCCTCGCCAATAGAACCAACTTGCATCTCGAAAACGCAATAAAAACGGTCCTTTGAATTTTCCAGTCGAAAACGGCCCTATCTCGACTTTTCGCCAAAAATCTCGGTTTGCAGAAAATTTTTTGAAGGATGAGTCGACGTTTAAAATGACTTGTGACATGACAGAATTTTTAACTTCTAAAATTGAATTTAAATTCGCAATTAATTTCAAGCTAGTGCGATTTTAGCGTGGCCTAGGCTACTAGGTAGCTTTCAAAAATTTTAATGCAAATGACTCGTGATCGATTTTCTTTGAACCACAACGAACCTCTTCGACACATTGGCAACTCTCAGTGGTCGTGAAAATCTTGAGATTTCAAATACGGACACAGGGTACCAAAACGACAGAAAAATAAGTTTAGTGCCGATTGACGAGAATTTTTCAATTTGGTGGAATCACCCACGTTTAACCACACATCTCAATCGAACCAACTTATCTCTGATCTCTAATTGACTTTTAACTGTGCCGTAATGATCTCTACAGATGAGCATGGTCAAGTAGTCGATTCCTGGTCGAATCATCACGTCTATTGCATTAAAATCCCTTAATGACTTCCCTAGATAGTCCAATTATCTCAGGAGTGATCAGTTTTGAGAATAGCACTATAGACGTGTCAATGAAAGGCCCAATTTATTAAATTGAAAATAGGACTGAAATTCCATGATGTCACATTTACTGCCATGTCATAAGACTGATGATGCATCTCATGTTGTTCAATTATATTTTATGGAGATTATATGCCTTCATAGAGTACCGAAGACCATTGTGTTAGATCGTGAGTTCAATTATATTTTATGGAGATTATATGCCTTCATAGAGTACCGAAGACCATTGTGTTAGATCGTGAGTCCAAGTTCTTGAGCTACTTCTAGAAGACACTATGGAGGATGCTCAGTACGTTACTCTTATTCAACACCACTTGTCATCCCTAAACCGATGGCCAAACGAAGGTAACGTATTGAACCCTTACCTTTCTTCTTCGAAGTATGGTGAGTAAATTTTTGAAAGATTAGGATTTGAAGCTTGCACATGCTAAATATGCTCATAATCGATCACCAAGTTATTCTATAGGTCGATCTCTTTTTGAAGTTGTGTATGGAGTTAACCCTCTCACACCGATCGATTTGATCCCAATTGATCCAACTCGCAATTAAACTCCAATGACAAAGAAAGAGTTGAATCAATGAAAAAGTTGAGCATCTGATTTAGCTCCATCAACCCACTTAGTACCATCAATGCTCATTCAAGGCAAGATAAAATTTGGGCATAAAATGCTTCAATGGGTCGAGACTGACATTTCCAACTAATGCGGTACCGAACAATTCTTACCAAATTATTGATACCAATGATGAAGGAGTTATTGAAGTTATCAATATGGTATATTAGTCGTTGCTTTCTCAGTATGCTTTATTAGTTGTTGATCTCGAAGATTATCAACAACATATCAACGTGAGGCCATTCTAAACAAATTTCTTTTATATTGAAGTCTTAGGGTATTTATCTTCTAGTCAAGGAGGGAGCACGAAGTTTGCAAGGTTGAAGATGAAGAATGCAAGTTCCCGAGTCATTTAATGCATTTCTATTTTCCTAGGAGTCTTTAATGTTATGTAATTTTCAAGAGTCAATCCTAGGTCTTTAATATTAGGCTAGTTCCCAAATCTATTTATTACTTTTCTATTTCCTAAGTTGTATTCCTCCCATAAATAGAAGAAGCCTCTCCATTGTAATGCGGACAATTTGATGAATGAAAATACTTGAGATTTCTATCGTGCGAGCGAATATCTTTGGAGAGTGGATAACTCCCATTTCGATCTTTTTATCATTGGAGAGTGGATTACTCCTCTATGATGAGCTAAGAAGCCTTCATCCTCAACTAGTGGATTTTCCTTTAGGCCCTGGTGATAAGCTTCTCCTATCCTGAAGTCCCTTATCATTGGTGGGCGGTTCATCTTTTAAGCCTTAGTGGTGAATTTCGTCAATCCCGATCCTCATCCTTGGTTGGTGGCTCGTCCTTTATACCTCAATGTTGATCGTTTTCTATCCCTAGATTTGCATTTCATCCTTCCACATCCATTTCTATACACTTAACCACAAAAATCTCTACATCACGTAATCACTTGCCCACCCACACATCAAGTTTGTATTAAAGCTCAAGGTTGAACTCGTTTTGAGTGATTCCATTTGTTATCTATCTCATGTCTCATTTCTTATTTTAGTTTTAAAAAATGAAATATATGGTTCCAAGAGGCTTGACTTTGGAGCAAGCACACAACAAAAGACGAGATCGTGCTATCTAGAATCTGCAATAATAAATGGAACAAGTCGTTAATCTCCTCGAGGATCCAGCAAGACAAGGACAACCAGCAAGGCGTCTTGAAGGTCGACATTAACATGACAATTCAGATTCTTATGAAAGTTCTAGCAGTGATTTTGATTCCACTAGAGGTAGCTCTAGTGATTCTAAATATCACATTGGGAGAAGAAGAGGAAGCATAAGGAGACTGATCGTGAAATCAAAATGAAGGTTCCTAAATTCGAAGGAAGTCTCAATCCCAACAACTTTGTTGATTGACTGCACACAATTGAACGTGTCTTTGATTTCAAGTCCTACTCAAATGAGAAGAGATGTAAGGTTGCTTTCCTTAAGTTGACAAAGTATGCTTCTCTATGGTGGGAGAATCTAAATCATCAACAAGCCATAAAAGGCAAAGGTCGAATCAAGTATTGGGAAAAACTTAAGTTGATGAAGAAGAGGTTCTTGCCTGACAATTATAAGCAAGACTTGTCCCTAAAACTTAATTCCCTATGGCAATAAAGGATGAGTATTGAAGAATACATCGGGAAGTTTGAACAACTCAAGATGAGGTGTGAAGTCCTAGAAGTTCAGGAACAAACCATTACTCGTTTCTTGGCGACATGAATAAGGAAGTTGCTGATTTGGTTGAACTTCTACCATATTGATCCTTTGAAGATGTATGTAAGTTGGCATTGAAGGTGGAAAAGCAATTGAAGAATAGCAAGAGTTTTTTCTTCCAAAACCTCATAAAAAAGAAACCTAAAGGCGATGCAAGGAAATGCTTTAAGTAGCATGGATATGGGCATTTTCAAGCTAATTGTCCTAAGCAGAGAGTTATGAATCTTCAAGAAATTGAGGAAATCGATTTGGCACTTCAAGAGGCTAAGAACAATTTGGACCAACACAATTCTGAATCTGAAAAGGAAGAGGAGATTGTTGAGAAAGCTTATGATGGCGAGTTGTCAGTCATTCGAAGGGCACTACATACCGAAGTTTCTCCTAATGAGATTGAGCTAAGGGAGAACATCTTTCACACCCATTGCACTATTAACGGGAAAATATGTTTGGTAATCATCAACAGCGTTACATTACACCAACGTTGCTTCGACAACCTTGGTCGACAAGATAAAGCTTTCGACAAATAAACATCCTCAACTGTAAAAGCTCTAATGGCTCAGTCAAGAGAATGATCTCAAGGTAACCAAATGAGCTTTCATATCATCTTTTATTAGGAAGAATTATCGAGATCAAGTTCTATGTGATGTGATTCCCATGGATGCATATCACTTGTTATTGGGAAGACCGTGGTGATATAATAGAAATGATGTGCATGATGGGCGTAAAAATACATATTATTTTCAGAAGGAACAAAAATGCATTACTCTTGTTGTAGCATCCTCAATTTCGATCCTTATTTTGGCCCCAACTAGTAGGCCAAGGATCAGTACGCCAATGATGGGATTAGGCCATAAGCCAGCCCGAGGGTCAATCATGAGCCAGGTAGCCCGTTCGGGAATCTGCAAGCCAAGAATTGGTTTTAGAGTGTTCGACCATGGAAAGGCTATTCAACCATAAGGATTAGTTGTGGAACAATCCTGCACCACCACGAATCGGCGGACGGTCGTGGCTCGATTTTGCCCTGTCATTGTACCGGTCACAAGTGATTCCATCCAGTCGTTATACCGATCATGAATGACCATGAATCAAGCCAATTCAACTGTGACTTGAGGCGGATCAATTGATCCCACACGATTACATGACAACTGAGAACCAATGATGGATCAAATAAACTCAACGCAATCAGTATCAGACCGGCCATAAGTTATGGCATAAGACCCTGGACTGGCCCACAAACTGAAGTTTGAACTCGACTTCACCAGTTAAGCCCGATTGCATCTGGCTTTGTCCGATCATGGCTTAAGCACGAACCTCGAGCCAAATAAGGTAGTTGGTCATGGTCAGACTCAATTAACACCCATCCAATGAGATGGTCTTCTAACTTGATATTTTCTCATGGTGCATTTAAAGTTCTTGGAAGATAGTTTATTAATGCATGATGACTAAATAGGACACTTGGCACAATTAGTCTTGCTCTTGAAAGGTAAGCATGAAATTTTGGATGTTTACATATTAAGAGAGGGTGAGTCATAAGCTTATTAGTGGTAGGGGATGATTCATGGCCTAGAAGAATGATGACAAGAGATCTTGGAAGCCAAGTAGGGCGCCGCCCCTCCTCCTTAAACTTGCCACTTAAGGTTTCATAGGTCTTGACTTTCCAGTTTTTCGAAATTCCTAAACCCTTGCTACTTTCCAATTTTATAGAGTATTTTGTGGTTCAAATTTAAAAAAAAATCATTCATGAAAGTAGCTCAAAACATCTTTACCTATAACATGCTTAAATTTATGATTTTTCTAAGGTGAAATGGTTGGAAATAAGGCCTGGCCATTTATTGGCTGGAACTTGCTCGGTGTAGTAAAAACAGTGACCAGATTGCCTTCTTGATTTTTTTATGAAATTTTTCCTTTCAAATTTGAATATTCTTTCTTCACAAAATTTTTAAAGGACATCCATTTCCACAACATATAAAAATTTCAAATATTTTGTGAACATTTAGAGTTTGAGATGAGTCTCTCTCTCCGATGGTTGAATCTGCTCGACGAACGAATTTTTGGGTATGTTCAATGATTTGCTGCTCTTTCCATAGAACGAATTGATTTTGGATTCCTTCACAATTTTTTTTTAAGGTATTCTCTACAATATATTAAAATTTTATAATTTTTCAAGCCCATTTAATAAGGTATTGACACTGATTTTTTAAATTACTTGAAATTGTTTTTTTCCCAAGGATAAGAGGATCACACACCCAACTTGGAAGGGAAATGGGTTGCACGCCCAACTTGAGGGGCAAGGCTAATCTAGATTCTTCTTGATTTAGGGTGAGGATGCATTAAATACCTTTGGACTCTAGTTCTTCAATGGCAAGTTTGAAGTATCCCTAATAGCATAGAACTAATCATTCCCTAAGATGAGACTAGAAGACCAAATTACCTTATATTTAATTCCCTCCTTAAATGATTCTTGGAGGCCAATAATGGAGTCCTTCAAGAAGATCTTGGATGGAAATTATTGGGGAGACATAGGATCACTTCATTTATTAAGAGCAATTATTACAAACCTAGATGAAGTAATTAAAGCTTGCCACTTGGAACCTAGAAGCCTTTGGAAGATCTTATAGGCTTGCCACCTTGCTTTTAGGCTTTTCACCTAAGCTATTGGCATTAAATGCCTTATCAAGACCATTATTGGAGGGTGTTCTATAAATAGGGGGAAGGCTTATTCTCTCCCAAGTTTTCGCTCACACAAACTCCTCTTTCTCTCTTATTCTTCTTCCTTGGCCGCCCACACCAACCCCTCCATCTCTCTCTCTCTCTCTCCCTCTCCCTCTCCATTTAGGTGTCCTTGCCACCATTTGCCGCCGGTTTAGAAAGTTATAAGTAGACTTACTAATGTTTGGTTAGGATGTTGTGTTACGTCAGTCCAAGCCGATAACAAGTCCATGTTTGATTTGTTGTTTAGATTGAGGTTTCATTTATGCTTACTTGAGTTGGTTTTGGAATGGTGTTGGACCTTGGTTTAGCCTTTGGCTTTTGAATTTGAAGTGGCCTAGTTCTTATACTTGATTTTTGTAACTTGGCTTGGATTTTTAAGGTGACCCGGTTCTTGTGCTTGATCTACTATGCCTTCATTTTACTTTGATCCCAACAAGTTTTGAAAGGAGTTTTAAAGAACGCTTGGTGTTGTTTTATAAACTATTTTTGTAAGTATATGTCCACGTCCCAAGTTTTGAATAAGGGTTTGGTCGGCCTTGGACAAACATGAGACCACGACGGATTGGTCCCTCTCATGGTCTTGGTGTGATATTGAGGGGTATCATTCCTAAAACAAATTTGGTACTAAATCAATGTATCGAGTGGATTGGACCATCTGCAAAGCTTAACTCGTGCTCGGCATGTTCAACGACTTGGAACCGGTAAGGCATTCCATACACTATGCATGGCATGCCCTTGGGCCTAAAACTAAAGATGAAGAAAAGAACCATATTATGATGCTTAATGCATAGACACACAAGGGACAAAATTTTAGCTGTCGCCCGATGGATTTCGGCGACATTGCCCGATTAAGTTCGAATACCTTACTGACTCATTGTTGGAGGATAGCCGTCACCCTTGGATTAGGGGACATTACCCAATTAAGTTTGGATGCCCGGTGGATTCCAAAAAAGCCAATGGATTTTGGCTATTAATAAATGAATCTCATGCGCATGTGTTCCTCTCATTATGGAATGGATCCTTGGTGTATGATTGCATTTAACTATTTAAGGATCTTTCATGTTTTTACTAAAAGCACAATTTTCATCTTGTTATCGATCTACCATCAACAAGTGTTTGGGATAAGTTATGTGCTTGTTGAAAGGCGAGGCATCATCCTACCCAGATTTTAGTAGATTTAACGTACTAAGTTATACTCACCAATTGTCTCTTTTCAAACTTGTAGGATGGCCACGCCACCTTTGAGGTTCGGCATCCCCACGTAGATGACCGTGTCAAAGACATTGCTCTACTTTGCTAGTATAGATAAATGCTATCGGATGGTCACTACGACCATTTGGGTGGATGAAGGGCTGGATGAACTTGTTCCCCACAAGTACTGAGCCTAGTACGAGTTTCGATGGGGAGTTTGTTGGTCCACTCCACGGGATTTATCGCTTCCGTGTGTGCATAACTCAAAGATTAAAATAAACAAAGAAGTACAGGTCGACGACCATAACCCTTACCGCTTATGACCTTGGAGATGGAGTCGAGATCAATACACTTGTGTCCTTGAATCCATCCACGATACATAAAAATCAACCTAGGGAAGGAAACATAAGTAAGGAAAATCTTTTCTTGAGTGAAACATGGATTACCTCCAATAAGATGTATTGAGCATTCATTGTTGAAAGAATTTGCAGATGTATTTCTGAAGAAGTTGCTACATGGATTACCTCTAATAAGATGTATTGAGGATCACATTAATTTGCTACCTAGTGCTCCTTTACCCAACAAACCAGCCCGTGACATCCTGAATTTCAGGTTCTGTTTTCAATTGAATAAGTAGTGTTTTTCATCAACGCGCCTATAGTTCTTTTCTCTGAGTTGGCCACTCACGAGATAACTAGCCTATCAGGTGAAACCGTTAAGGAATCTAAACGCAATAGATTTGAGAATTCGACCATGAATCGACTGCTCAACTGTACTAATCTACAAGGGTCATTACGACACTATCAAAATCGATCAAAGACCAAAGATAGGTCGATTCGATAGAGGTATGTGATTAGTGTGTGGGTGATTCCACCTAATTGCAATATTTCTATCGAACGGCACTAGACCGATTTTTCTGTCATTTGTACCTTGTGTCCATATTTGAAATCTCGAGATTTTCACGACAACCGAGAATTGCCAATATGTCGAAGATGTACAATGTGGCTCGAAAGTAATTGACCACTGGTCAATTGCACTAAAAATTCCTAAAAGTTACCCGGCAGGTTGGGTCACGCTAAAATCGCGCCAAATTGAAATTAACCATGAATTTAGAAATTGAAAATTCTGTCATGTCACGATTCATTTTTGGACCGTCGACTCACCTTCCAAAGATTCTTCTGCAAACCGAGACTTTTGGCAAAAATTCAAAGTAGGGCCATTTTGGACCGGGAAAATCATAGGACCATTTTTTAGCATATTGTTGGCCATCAAGCTGGTTCAATTGATGAGGAAAAATGTGAATATAAGTGTGGGCATCTTGGTTGAATTTATGGGCATCAATTTGGCTAGATTTGACTGAGAATTGAATTCAATTTGGAGGGGTAAGGTCCAAAATTCGTAGCTAGGGGGTGCTACAACATTTGAACCACTTGGAGACTTGTTGAGGAAGATTGGGTGCTGCAATTTTGGCTGAGGAAGACAGCCAAGCTGGTGGGAGCATGCACTTGAGAGTTTTGGATATTTTGGTGGCCCCCTCAAGCTTCAGCAATCTTCTTCTTCTTCCTTCAACGGCTGCTTTCTCCATTTGTGGCAGTCTAAAAGCTTGAGAGAACCAGAGAGAACCGATGAGCAGCCCCTCATCATCAACCGCCCCCTTGCCGAGTCGTCCAGCGCCGTCGCACCGCCCGAGCAATCGCCCAAAGCTGTTTGTCACGTGCCCGTCTCGTTTGCCCACGCCTGTGCATCCGCAAGCCCAAGCCACCGTCGTAGCTTGCCCTGGTCACTGTCCAGTCGCCTAAGTCATCTCTGCCACCATCCAGCAGCTGTCGTCTCTCGCTTGGCCTTGCCACAGCCCACCTTGCTCATTTCCAGCCCGTCCAGCTACTCAGCCCAGCCCCTTCGGTCTTTGGACAGAATCGAAGGCCAAGGGTGGCCGTGAGGCGTCGTGAGGCTTTTCCGAGCCCTTCTAAACCTCCGTTGGTGTCACCGTGGGCTTGTTTGTCGCCTACCTCTACGTCGCCGTTGTTGTGGACTCACCTAATCACTAAACCGGTGAGTTTACTTGCTAAACTCTGTTTATGGAGTTAATGATGCTTAAGGGATGATTAGTTTAGGCTAATTAAGGTTTAGGTGGTTAATTAGAATGGATTAGTGATTTAATTATCCGTTTGTACATGTTAGGTGGTTAGCACGAATAGATTAGGGACTAAAGTAGTCATACTATTTATCTAGATAGGTTCAGAAATTTTCTAGGCCTATTTTAAGTAGTTAGATTAGCGTTTCTAGCCTAAGTTGCTATTTATTGAATTTAAATTGAATTATTTAATTAATTTTGATATTTATTTAATTATTTATTATTTTCTGGAAATTGTACCGGGATAACCGGTGACCAGAATTTCGAGCTGATTGCAATGGTGTGCTTAGTTTCTGCAATTGAGTGTTAAATAGTGCAAATTGAGTGGTGGTTGCAAATTTGAGTATTTAATTCAAAATTTGGAAATTTTGGTAATTATTTAGAAGTTACCAGGTGTCAAGTTTTGACACAAAAAATGGTTTTAAAGACTATATTAAATAGTGGGATTTTAAAAGGAATGGTATCAATTTTTCTAGTTCATATTGATCGTGTATCCACACACAACTATTTTACTGTGTGTTTTTTATACGAAGAAAATATGCCAAGTACGTTATTTTAATTGAAACATTTTAGTGCAAAGCATGATGTCTTGGCCGAGAATTGGATAGGTGCATGAATGATTATGAGAACCCATTCCAAGCTGCTGAGCTGGAAGTGCCCCTATATGGGATGCCCTACCAATGGATGCCGGTCGCAATAGATTCTGGATCAATGCTCCTTTATGGAATGACGTTGACATAGTGACGTTGCCATGCTCGATGGGGTGAGACGACACCTAGCTACGCCTGAAGACTGCCGAACTTTGAGTAGGCCGTGCCCATGTGTGGCTGTGATTAACAATTGGAACGCATACAGAGTGAAATTGACGCGCCGAATTATAAGACAAAATTGTGTGGCACGAAATGAGACGTGTCATAACGATTTGGCTCTATAATCGAGACTCCTTGTATTTGTGGAGGTGAAAGTGTTGGCGTTCCAATTGTTTGAGCATGAATGTTGTTTATATCTGTGATATAAACTATGCTAATATGTAGGAAGGATCTAAGACGAGGTAAGTCTTTATGATTGTGTGGCTATGTGGTTAGGACACCCTAAGTGTATTTCCTTCCTAGTTGGACTTGCTGAGACATTATCTCACCCCGTCGTGGGCTTAATAATTTCAGGTCCTTAGATGGCAGTTCCTCCGAAACGTTTTGGACTGCCGCAAGCTATTACTGAGTGGGGAATAGATGTTCAGATCCCTAGTAATCATTGGTTTATAAGTTGATTGTGACCACCGTTTGGGTCAACGAGAGCCTACCTGAGAGGGTATCTCATCAATTCAGGACGTGATTCCACCATGGACTCAATAGATACAGGGTAGGTCCCCTCCAGGGTTTTAAGATCCCCGCGATGGTTGTCGACTCCGCTTTTGGTGAGGGTGCAACTAACCCTCTTGATGGAGCCATAAAGGACCCAATGCCCTCGGAGCTAGTGGAGTCTGAAGGATCGATGAACATGTCCGACTATTAGATCGTAGGACAGTTCATTTTTGAAAGCCGATCTTTTGTAGACCTTTGTGTATAAACTCAGTTTGTTTATAAAGGTGTTTAGTTTGTTATGATTGTCTTGCCCTCCTATCACATGTTGTTTGTTGTCAAGGGTGTTTAATTCGCTTTTGCATGTGTAATAAAATGAATGGGTTGGCGATTCATCCTGGGACGTCGTAATTTCATCGACCACTGAGGGATGTGCATGCCCTCAAGGATCGAGGTGTGACACAACCTATCAATGCAATCTGGAGGAGACAAAGGAGTTTCAACAACAAGTCAATTAGCTTATTGACAAAGGATATGTTCGAGAAAGCATGGGCCCATATTCCATTCCAACTCTTCTCGTGCTCAAAAAGGATGGTTCGTTCAGAATGTGTGTCGATAGTTGAGCCATCAATAACATCACAGTTAAGTATAGGTACCCCATACCTAGACTTGATGATATGCTTGATAAATTGTATAGTTCTACTATGTTCTCAAAAATATATTTGCGGAGTGACTATGCCATATTAGAATGTGCGAGGGTGATGAATAAGAGACGGCTTTCAAAACCAAAGGAGGCCTTTATGAGTGGTTGGTTAGGCCTTTCGGATTATCGAATACTCCAAGTACCTCATGAGACATATGAACAAGTTTCTTCATTCCTTTATTGGTCGATTTGTTATCGTATATTTCGACGATATTCTTATCTATAGCAGGAATGAAGAGGAGCATGTATCTCATTTGAAACAAGTTTTCAATGTCCTAAGAGGCCATAAACTCTATGCTAAAATGGAGAAATGTGAGTTCTCTCCAAGCCTCGTAATCCCTGGCTATGTGGTTTCCAAAGATGGAATCTCCGTCAATCAATCTAAGGTAGAAGCTTTGAAGACTTGATCGGTTTTGAGGTCTATTTCTGATGTAAGGAGTTTTCATGAACTCGTTTCTTTCTATTGGCAATTTGTTAAGGATTTTAGTACCATCATGGCTCCTATCACCGAATGCATAAAAAAGGATCGAATAGACAAGGGCTACCCAAAATGCCTTTGAAGTGATCAAGCAAACACTTTGTGAGTTGCCTAATCTTTCCCTTCCTGACTTCGATAAAGTCTTTGAAGTTGAATGTGATGAAAGCGGAGTTGACGTTGGTGTTGTTCTTGTACAAGCCCAAAAACCTTTGGCGTACTTCAATGAAAAGTTAACAAATTCAAGAAGAATTATTCAACTTACGATAAGGAGTTCTATGCCATTGTTAGAGCACTTGATCATTGGAGTCATTATTTGAGGCTAAAACAGCTTGTTCTTCATTCTAATCACGAGTCTCTCAAGTTCATTAGTAGCCAACGCAAGTTCAATTTGAGACATGCCAAATAGGTAAAGTTTCTTCATTTATTTTCTTTTTCTCTCAAAGTATAAACCTAGCCACATTAATGTTGTAGCGGATGCTTTATCAAGGAGATATTCTATGCTTGCTATTTTGAACTCTAGGATTCTTGGTTTTCAATTGATGAAAAAACTTTACTTTGAAGATCCTGAGTTCTCATCAATTATCAACAACTGTAAGCAATGAGCTCAAGGTACTTATTGTCACGCCCCGAACACCGAGCGCGCGCACATCCCACTACGGTCGATCAAATACGACATTCCCAGGATATGTCGCCGACCCATTCATTTCTTTACGCATGCGGAAGCGAAACAAATCCCCTGACAACATTTAACTTGGGATAGAAAAGCAGGCAATCAATCACAATACCAAACACTCATTTACAAACACAAAGGGTTTAAATACAACACTGGACTTTCTACAAAATAGACCAGCTCGACAAAAGGGGGACTATCCTACAATCAACTAGCAGGACACGCTCTCCAATCCTTATGACTTCACCTCTCGCAACTCCTTAAGGCCAACCAAAGCTATCGCGCTCCGTCCACCGGGGACCTGAAATTTTAATCCCACAACCGGGATGAGACGATGTCTCGCAAGTTCAACCCCTAAACCCCTATTAGAAAGAAAATACGCCCCGGGTGGCCTAGCCACATCACACAGAAGACTTACCTCGCCTCAGCCCTTATCTGAAGGTTAGCACAATTTATATAAACCAACCACGTGCAATTATGATAACCAAACAATCATGGCACAATCACATTATCAAACCATTCAACCACTTGGATCGTCTCAGCGATCAATCGACTCGGCCGATTACATGTCATTCTAGCAAATCAATCATTGCTCTCAACTACGGCCCTACTCGGCAAATTTAAATCGGTGGCATCACGGCCCCACTCGGCACGACCTATTCAGTCATCGGGCACGTGGTAATTTTTTCACGGCCTCATCGGGCACGACCTCTTGTAGGTGGTTTTTCACGGCCTCATCGGGCACGACCTTTCCAAGGTGGTTTATCACGGTCTCTCTCGGCACGACCTTTCATTGGTGGTTTATCACGGCCTCTCTGGGCACGACCTCTCATAGGTGGTTTATCACGGCCTCTCTGGGCACGACCTCTCATAGGTGGTTTTTCACGGCCTCATCGGGCACGACCTCTAATAGGTGGTATTTCACGGCCTCATCGAGCACGACCTCTTGTAGGTGGTTTTCACGGCCTCATCGGGCACGACCTTGCCAAGGTGGTTTATCACGGCCTCTCTGGGCACGACCTCTAGTAGGTGGTCAATCACAGCCAATCTCCCATCAATTTCTACACTTAGGATTTCATAAAGAATCCCTATAAATCACAATCACACTCAATTCATCACAACCAATCATCAATCTCAAATTCTAAATGCACAGCAACAATCGGCACGAAATTCTGAGCAAATAAGGTCCCAATGAAAATTTTCGGAATTTAATAGATAATTAAATTTATTCCGAAAATTAATTAAATAATAATATCCATAGTTTTCGAAATCCACACTCAATTTATAATATCCAATCATCAATTTCAAAATCCGACTACACAAAGAACGACCGGCACGAAATTCTGAGAATTTAAGGTCTCGACAAAATTTTCGGAATTTAACAAATAATTTAATTTATTCCGAAATAATTAAATAATAATATTTTATTAATTTCGAATAAAATATATTATTAAATTATATAATAATTTCGAGACCTTTAAATAAATCAAAAGTAAATTCATTTATGTCACATCAATGTTTATATTAATATAAACACCCACTTAACTTTAAATAAACTCTCTTAACATTTAATTAAACATACTTTAAATTAAACAAACATCTTAATCTAAATCATAATTAAATCAACTAAATTAACCACCTAAGCTTAATCAACTTAAGCTAAGCACACCTAAAGCATAATTAACCCTCTAAGTGAGGTTTAGTGAGCTAAACTCACCGGATTAGCGAGCCGAGCGAACCAAAACGACGGGGACGACGCGAGGATCGACTTTCCTCAAAGCGGGCCGAGCATCCGTGCTCGGGAAGGCGGCCAAAATGGGCCAAATAGCCGCTGCCATACCCATTTTTCCAACTTCTGTCCATTGCTGGTTGAGGGTGGATCCGACACCGATTGAGGCGCACAAGGGCCAAGATGGACGGAGGAGACCAAACCGGACCTAGGCGGGGCTTCACGATGGCCGAAGGTGGGCTGGACGGCTCCGGCGGAGCTCCACCAAATCTGAAATGGCCGCTGGAACAGAAGAAGAACCAACGACTCCGCTTGCTAGAAACGGGCAAAGCGGGCTTCGGCGGTCCGGCGATGGTTCCGCCGCTGCATGGCGGCGAGACGACGGCTCACGACCGGAGGACGACTAGGAACAGCGGCCGGGAAGCTCGAGACGTTGCTGGACTCAAGACGGGCGCGAGACGAGCAAGAAGCTTGCGGGGCTGGCCATTGAGCACGACAGCGAGTCGGGCTGATCCGGTGGCGAACGGCGAAGGGCGGAGGCGCGAGACGGCGGTCCAAAGAGCTAGCTGGCTGCTCTGTCGTCTTCCCGGATCTCTTTGGGTTTCGAACAACACAAGGAAGAAGGAGAAGAAGCCGACACCGGCGGAAGGGGGAGAGAGGCGGAGCTGCGTGCGGCCGGACGAGCGACGGCCTCCGACCCCAGGACGAACGGCGACGGGCGGAGCTGCTGCGGTTCGCCGGTCTGCTGGGTTTTCGAAGAAGAAGATGAAGATGGAGAGAGGAGGAAACGCTCGCACGACAAGGAGAGGGAGGAGAGAGAAGAAGGGAGGCCAATTTCTTTTCCTTTTTCCCTTTTCTTTTAATCCAACAAATTGGCCCACCACATGACCTCATGGGTGACATCACACTCCACTCACCCAATCCCCCACAACCTTTTCCAATGGTTGCAATCTCATTTTCCGCCGGGGCATAAAATTTTGTACAACCAATTCTTTAATTCCACTTGATTCTCTTCCAATTGAATCAAATTGAAGTTCATAAAATTAATCCAATGTCACCATACTTCAATTCACATCTTCACTTGTCCATAGAACCAACTTAAGTCCCAAAAGTACGACCAAAAGCGGGCCTACTAATTTCTCGAGCCAAATTAGCTATTTTCTTGATTATTTTGCTGAAAAGCTCGACTTGCATGAAAAATCTTCCCAAAGATGATTCAATGATCTTGAAATGATCTGTGACACACCCAGACTTCCAATTTCTGAATTCGATCTCAATTCCACGGTTAATTTCACTTTGGCACGATACTAGCGCGGCCCGACCTACCGGGTAGCCTTTAGAGATTTTTATGCATTTGACCTGTGGTTGATCATCTCAAGCCACAACGTACATCTTTGAAACATTGGCGACTTTCGGTCGTCGGGGTAATCTCAAGGTTTCAAATACGAACACAGGGTACCCAATCGATAGAAAAGTCGGTCCAGTGTCGATCGACAAGGATTATGCGATCCGGTGGAATCACCCACACTCGATCACATGCCTTTGTTGAGTCGACCTATCTCCGGTCTCTAATCGATTTTTATTTGTGCCGTAATGACCCTTGCAGATTAGCTCGGTTGAAAGGTCGCTTCCTGACCAAATTCTCAAGTCTGATGCATTAGAAACTCTTAACAACTCTTACCCGATAGACTAGTTTTCACATGAGTGGCCGGCTCAAGGAAAAGAACTATATGCGTGCCAACGAAATGCCCGTCCCAATTTATTGAAAATAGAATCGGAAAATCGGGATGTCACACTTATTCTTTATAAGATGAGTTTCTTTTCAAAGGAAATTGTTTATGTATGCACAAGAGTTCTTTTCTAGAGTTGTTGATTCAAGAAGCACATGGTGGAGGATTAGCCGGTCATTTGGATGTGAACAAAACTCTTGAGATTCTTCGAGAGCACTTATATTGACCAAAGATGAATGGAGATGTGTATGCTATCATCTCGAGGTGTGTAACTTGCCAAAGAGCCAAAAATCATTTCCATCAAGGGTTATATACTCCACTTCCAGTTCCATTGTAGCCTTGGGAAAATGTGAGTATGGATTTTGTTGTGGCTCTTCCGAGAACTCAAAAGGGAAAAGATGCCATTTTGGTGGTCGTTGATCAATTCTCTAAAATGGCCCATTTCATGCTATGTCACAAGACCAATGATGCATCTCATGTTGCTAAGTTATATTTCAACAACAGTACTCATCTTCATGGAGTACTGAAGACCATTGTGTTGGATCTTGATTTAAAGTTCTCGAGCTACTTTTAGAAGACACTAAGGAAAATACTCGATACGCGACTCTTATTCAACACCACTTGTCATCTCTAAGGGCCAAACAAAGATAACCAACCGTACTCTTACCACTCTTCTTCGAACTGTAGTGAATAAAACTTTGAAAGATTAGGATTTGAAGCTTGCACATGTTGAATTTGCTTATACTACTGGTCGATCACCTTTTGAAGTTGTGTATGGAATTAACCCTTTCACATTGATTGATTTGATTCCAATTCCATCCAACTCACAAGTGAACTTTGATGGTAAAGAAAGAGCTAAATCAATGAAGAAGTTTCATAAGCAGATTTGATCTAAGAATGAATAGGCCAACGAATCTTACAAGAACACTAACCAACATTGGAAGAAGGCTCAATTTCAACCAAGGGATCTTGTATGCATTCACTTGAGGAATGAGAGATTTCCATATCATCGCAAGAACAAGCTTATGCTTAGAGCTGATGGTCCATTTAAAATTATCAAGCGAATTGGTGACAACGCATACAAGATTTATCTTCCTAGAGAGTTTGGAGTTTTGGTGACTTTTAATGTGGGAGACCTTTTTCCTTACTTGGAAGATGAAGATTTCTCAAATTTAAGGACAAATCTCAAACAACCCAAGGAGGATGATGCGAGACAATCTAATTTAGCTCCATTAGCCCACTCAATACCATCATTGTTCATTCGAGGTAAGATAGAATTTGGGCATAATGTGCTTCAATGGGTTGAGACTGAAATTTTCAACTACTATTGTAGCGAGCCATCCTTACCGAGTTATCAATACCAAAAATTAAGGAGTTATTGAAGTTATCAATATGGTATATTGGGAGGTGTATGACAAACTAAAATTTCTATTCCAGACACAATTTTTCTATTCCATTCTTGTTTCTGGAATATAAATCCATTTGATAAAACTATTTCATTTTTCTATTTTTGAAATAGATTTTTGTTCCAAAAATAGATTTTGAATAGAAATCAAAAGTAAAAAAAAATCACTTTTCTATTTCTATAACAGAAATAAGAAACAAAAATTCTTCTCATTGTTCGTCCTTGCTACAAACTGGTTGTTCATCCGTCGCCACTGACCACCGTCCACCGGTCGCCGCCACCTCGATCGCCGGCCTTTGCCACCGACCGCTGCTGCCACCATGTGCCGGTTGCCGACCGCCACTGTCCGCTGGTCGCTGGCCACCGTTCGCCGGCCGTTACCGTCAAAAAGGAAGAAATTTTATGTAATTATCAAACAAATTCCTATTTTTAGAGTAGAAATTTTGTGTCATTATCAAATATGTATTTTTGCTTAGAAACTCATCTAGAAATAGAAATAGAAAAATCTATTTCTCTTTCAAAAATCAATTTCTAGTTAGAATGGTTATCATTTGCACCTTTATTAGTTGTGACAGCTAAACCCTTAGAGTGCCAAAAGTTGGCATAAAGGAACACTCAAGTGTCAAAATTTATGAAAGTGATATTTAAATGCCAAAATCGAAGCAAAATGGATTTCTTATGTGCCAATCCGGCCAAAATCTGGCCAAATGCCGACGTGGCAATTTTTCGATGAAGCAAGTGCAAAACGATGTTGTTTTGGTGCTAACATGGTAAAAAATTAATATAAAAATTAATAAAATGAAATTTAAAACTAAATTTATTTAAAACATTTTTAAAAAATATTTTAAAGAAAAACGGGCGAGGACTCGCAGCCCTCGTCACCCGTCAATCGAGGTCGCCGGCCCGGCTAGGGCCCGACCACCCCAGGCCGACCCTTCCCCTCTCGTTGCCCGCTTTTCTTAGCAACGGCGAGGGCTCAGCCCTTAACCACCTCCCTCTTTTTTTTAAAAATATTTTTAATATTTTTTATTTTTTTTATTTTTATTTTTAAAATGTTTTAAATAAATTTTAGTTTTAAATTTAATTTTATTAATTTTTATATCAATTTTTTATAAGTCAGCACTAAAATGACATCGTTTTTGCATTGTCTAGCCATGTTAGCATGCAAAATAACGTCGTTTTGCACTTAGTTCTCCATAAATTGCACACGTCAGCATTTTAGCCAAATTGGCACTCAAGTGATCCATTTTGCTCTGATTTTAGCACTTAAATGTCACTTTCGTAATTTTTGGCACTTAAGTGTCCCTTTGTGCCAACTTTTGACACTTGAAGCAATTTTTAGCTATCAATGAGAGGCCATTCTGAACAACTTTCTTGGATATTTGTTGAAGTCTTGGGGTGTTTATCTTCTAGTCAAGGAAGGAACACGGACTTTGCAAGGCTAAAGAATGAAAAATGCAAGTTCCCAAGTCATTTAATGCATTTCTATTTTCCTAGGAGTCTTTAATGTTATGTAATTTTCAAGATTCAAAATTCTGAGTTCCTAAGTCTATTTATTACTTTTCTATTTCCTAGGCGGTCTTCATCCTATAAATAGAGAAAGCCTCTCCATCGTAATGCAGATGATTTGTTGAATCAAAATACTTGAGATTTTCTCTGTGTGAGCGAATATTTTTGGAGATTAGATAACTCCTATTTCGGTCTCTTTATCCTTGGAGAGTGGATTACTCCTCGATGGTGAGCCATGAAGCCCTTTAACCTTGGCTCATGGATTTTCCTTTTGGACCCTGGTGGCGAGCTTCTCCTACCTTGAAGTCCTTTATCCTTGGCAAGCAGTTCATCCTTTAAGCCTTGGTGGTGAACATCTTCGATTCCAATCCTCTTCTTTGGTTGGTGGCGCATCCTTTATACCTCGGTGTCGACCGTTTTCTATCCCTGCATTTGCATTTCATCCTTCTACATCCATACCCACACACACCATTCCCATACACTTAACCACAAAAATCCCTTCATCCTGGAATCACTCGCCCACCCATGCAACACTTCATGAGCAAATTCAATCCAAGATGGGAAAGGCCAACAAGTCTTACAAGAAGAAAGCTAATCAACATTGGAAGAAGGCTCGATTTCAACTAGGTGATCTTGTATGGGTTCACTTGAGGAAGTAGAGATTTCCATCTCGTTGCAAGAACAAGCCCATGCCTAGAGCTAATGGTCCATTTAAAGTTATCAAGCGAATCGGTGACAATGCATATAAGATTAGGCTCGATTTCAACTAGGTGATCTTGTATGGGTTCACTTGAGGAAGTAGAGATTTCCATCTCGTTGCAAGAACAAGCCCATGCCTAGAGCTAATGGTCCATTTAAAGTTATCAAGCGAATCGGTGACAATGCATATAAGATTGATCTTCTTGAAGAGTTTGGAGTTTCGGCAACTTTTAATGTGGGAGACATTTCTCCTTACTTGGAAGGTGAAGATTTCTCAAATTTGAGAACAAATCTCAAACAGCCCGGAAGGATGATGCAGGAGCAATTGACTCAACTCCATCAGCCCACTCAACATCATCACTACTCATTCAAACTAAGATAGAATATAGGCATAATGTGTTTCATTGGGTCGAGGCTGAAATTTCCAACTAAAACGATACCAACCAATTCTTACCGTAGTTATCAGTATGATACATTAGTCGCTGATTTCTTGGTATGATTTAGTAGTTGCCGATCTCGAAGTTTCTCAACAACATATAGATCATTTTGAACAACTTCCTTGGTTATTTGATGAAGTCTTAGGGTACTTATCTTTTAGTCAATATGGGAGCACGAATTTTACAAGGCTGAAGAATTAAGAATGCAATTTCCCAAGTCATTAAATGCATCTCTATTTTCATGGGAGTCTTTATTGTTATGTTAAAGTTTAAGAGTCAAAGTCCTGAGTTCCTAGGTCTTCAATGTTAGGCTAGTTCACATATCTATTTATTACTTTTCTATTTTCTAAGTTGAATTCCTCCTATAAATAAAGGAAGCCTCTCCATTGTAATACAAAGTAGATTTGATGAATGAAAATACTTGAAATTTTCTCTACATGAGTAAATATCTTTAGAGAGTGAATTACTCATATTTCAGTCTCTTTATCCATAGAGAGTGGTGGTGAGCCAAGAAGCCATTTATCCTCATTTGGTGGATTTTTCTTTAGGTTCTGGTGGTGAGTTTCTTTTATCCCGAAATCCTTTATCCTTGGCAGGTGGTTCGTCCTTCAAGCCTTGGTGGTAAACTTAGTAAATCTCGATCCTCATCCTTGGTTAGTGGCACGACCTTTATACCTTGGTGGCAATTGTAATCTATTTTTTATTATGCATTTCATCCTTTGATAGTTATCCCTATATACACCACATCCTAAACACTTAACCCCTACAAGTCCTTGTTCTCAGAATCACTCGTCCACCCACGCATGAAAACTAGAAGCCAAAATCAAACACATCTCATTTGAGCACATCCCCAAAACACCCACACCCTCAAACTCTCTATATATCACCATCATCCCCTCAAAATTACTTGCTCGCGATTGAAAAGAGAAAAACCCCAAATTGGGTCCTTTTTCTCTTTTCTCATCTCTCTGTCATCTTTTTTTGTGCTACTTTGTTGGGTCATCATTGTCTGTCTCCGGGAAGAACCATATCCCCAAAACGAGAAACACGAAGAACAACGAGAGAAATGAAGAGTACGGCACCGTTTTGTTAATATCCAAGAGAAACCAATCTTTTTTTCCCTTTCGCGCGAGTCCTATGTCGGCCCCGTCTGCATTTCTTCGACCATGTTAGTTGCCGCACAAAATTTTTAACGGGACTCATTGATTGTAAAGTAAGGGAAGGAAAATGTGTCATACGAAACAAGTTTGGGATTCTTTGTTACATAAAATAAAATAAAATAAAATAAAATAAAAAAGACATAATTTGGGGTTTTTTTTTTGTAGCTTTTTCTCTTTTTTTTTTTTTTTTTATTCTACGAAAGCGCCAGATGCTGATTATTTGATTTGGCGCCTAGTTTGCGTTTTCCGTTCGGGTGGAAATATAAATTTACCTTGAAATCGGGGTCGAAATTAGTTTTAAAATCAAATATCGTACTAGATAAAGTAGCGTGACCAAAATCGAATAATTTCTACAGTGGATGGACCTTTACTAATTTTCTTTCGAACCGTTTTTCTTTTTTTCCATTCACTTATTTGTCGTAATAGGGAAATGGATATTCCGAACTCACCAGCCATCACCTTCAACGTTCCGCTAGGTGGCTCCCTCTCCGTTCGCCCCTTTACAACACTCCTCCTGCATGCATTGCACATGACACACTCTCGAATATTTCGTGCTTTCTCTCTCTCTCTCTCTCTCTCTCTCTCTCTCCCCATCCAGAAGCTTTTCACGTTTTTTAACCTTTCACAGCAAACATGCCGTATCATCCCAACTCAGGCTTCTCCCTCCCAAGGTACGTACATACGAATGCACACATTTTTTTTAGTTTGAAATGTTCTTATACAGAGACAACCCTCTTAGAATGTGGGACTTGGTATGATCGCAGGTGGATTAGTGAATTCTTCAAGCCCCGAATGTCAGCCGAAAGCGCCACCGCCATGGCAGGCTTGGCAGCAGCCGTCGAATGCCATGCATGCAGCACTCAGGTGGGCGTCCCTGCCTTCCACTCCACCACCTGCGACGGTGCCCATCACCAGCCGCGTTGGGTCGCCTTCGCCGGATCCTCCCTCGTCCGCATCCAGGCCTGGCCTGGCCCGGGTGATGGAGCCTCCAGGCGCAGGCCAGCAGGGCCATTTGGGTCCGTCCTCGACCCCCGCAGCCCGGAGGTGAAGAAATGGAACCGGGCCTTGCTTATGGCGCGCGGGGTCGCCCTGGCGGTGGATCCCCTCTTCTTCTACACAATATCGGTGGGGACGGGAGCATCGCCGTGCCTCTACATGGACGGCGGGCTGGCAGCTACCCTGGCGATAGTCCGCACGTGCGTCGACGGGGTTCACGTCCTCCACATGTGGCTGCAACTGAGGTTGGCGTACGTGTCAAGGGAGTCCATGGTGATTGGGTGCGGGAAGCTCGTGTGGGACGCACGTGCCATCGCGTCCCACTACGCGCGGTCGCTCGAGGGGCTCTTGTTCGACGTGTTTGTAGTGCTTCCTGTTCCTCAGGTGATCTCTCTCTTTAAAACTGGTCTCATTTCAGCCTGAATTTGAACATTTTTTGCTGGGTTTTTGTGGGAAAAATTAATAATTACGACACAAGCATCCTATTTGGGGTGCGATCTTGCTGCCTTTAACATCTATTGCCACCTTCAAAACACTTGACTTATAGATTAGAATGATTAATTAGCAGGGAGAATTTTCAACATAAGGATTCAATTTTCGCGTTTTGTGGGTATAAGTTATATTAATAAAATTCTGAACTTACGTCCCTTCAAATAAGGCGTGCTTTGCCATAAAATATTCTCATTTTCTAGTGGACCTGATAATATTGCTTGATAGTATTGCAATGATGAATAAGAAAAGTATCGCATGATCGAGTCAAATCATCCCAACAGTCTTTAACGTTAGATGGTAGTTTCTTACAGTTTGTATTCTGGTTGGTTGGTGATTAGGAAGTTAAATTAAACATAACTACAAAGCCATTTGGATTAATGGAATTTTGGCAAATAGCTTGAAAATCCTAATGTGGAAATTTGGAATGTGGACGAAACAATCAAATCCGACAATAAATTAAGCTGCCTAACTACTTAGTTTGCGCTAGTAAGTAATCAAATAGAAGTAGGTTGTAACACTATTCATTTAATATTTAACTATTCAACTAACTTTGGGAATCATATGTACTTCAGGACATCTTCAGTCAGTGTGATACACAAATGTGGATATTGCTTCTAAAAATGGGAGTCTGTTGCTTCTCTTCTCAAACTTGCTGTGCATCCAATGATGGAAAATCATTATGGCAATTTAGCACTTTGCTAGTTGTCTCGTTTTGCTCTCATAAATGTCCAGTTGAAAGAGTGATGCCTTAAGTGAGTTTGGAAGTAATTAACTCGGTGGTTAGAAGATCACTTGCGGGTGGGCATACCTGGTGTGGTGATGAGGAAAGATTGCGTGATGAACTCATGTCATTTCACAACTGACAATTTGAAAGATTGATAACTTCCATCGGCTTAAATCCTGAGCATCTCTCCAATGGAAAACAATATGAATTTCTGGTAAACAAGAAGATATTTCGAGGGGAGAAACTATTTAGCAAAATATGAGTAACCAAAGAGTCTAACAGGAAATAGCAGAGCAGAAGTAAATCAAAGTGAGGACGTAGATATAGATTTTATCAACCCTCAAACAGGTGTGTCTTCTCTGTTCTCGCCATTCATAAGACTGTTTCAACCTGAACTTGAGGTTGTTCCAAGTTCTCTTCCTATTATGCCTTTCCCTAATGTGCTCTTCAACCATTATAATCTCATGAACTTAAATCGAAGACAAAAAATCAACAAACTGATACTATGGCTATGATTTTTTGTTGCCTGTCCCACAAAGCCATACCTCACAAAACCAGAAGATGTTTCTCATGCATTTGCTAAAGTTTGTAGCGGAGCAGTTTTCCTGAAAGAAGCTCATCGCATCGTTGAAGCACCTAATTGAATTATAAAGTAAATAAGAGTGGAAAAAAAAGGCAGATAATCTTTTTCGATTCGACCAAAAATTAAGATAGGCCATGCTTAACTGACATGCTCCCATTTCTTTTTACTTAAAATGCAGATCATTTTATGGTTAGCAGTGCCAAAGTTGATCAGAGAAGAGCGGGTCAAGATGATACCGATTCTTTTACTGATTTTCTTATTCCAATTCCTTCCCAAGGTTCACCACAGCATTTGCTTGATGAGAAGAATGCGAAAGGTTACTGGATATGTATTTGGCACAATCTGGTGGGGCTTTGGCATCAATCTTATCGCCTATTTCATTGCATCTCATGTAAGTATAGACAACATCCCTATTCTCTACAAGCCCAATTAACACTTGTGTTCTCTTTTTGCCAAAACTGAGTTGTTTCTTTTTTCCCCCCTTCAGTTATATAACAACTGACATCTTTGGTGCAAGCTCATTTATAGGTTGCCGGAGGATGCTGGTATGTCCTTGCAACACAGCGAGTGGTGATGTGCCTCCAGAAGCAATGTGATGTGAGCGCAAAATGCAATTTCTCTATTTCTTGTTCCAAAGTTATTAGTTATCAGTTTCCATCACCAGCTGAATCATTGGGGAATCTACTGGGAGGGAACTGGTCTTCACCATGCTTTGACAATGATGGTCCGTTCAACTATGGAATATATGGTGATGCGCTTTCAGTCATTTCCAGTGAATCCCTCTCTGTCAGGGTCCTTTATCCCATATTTTGGGGTTTACTGAACCTGAGGTACTCCTTCAATCTGGACTTGCTGACGAAATGGAAACAAAAGAGAACTGACTTAAATAAATTACATTTTTCTAGAAAATTTTTGGAGAGATAAAAAACCGTGAAGATTGTTATGTTCTGACTCCTTTCATGGACTATCAGATTTTTTTTTTTTCTGGCAATATTGACTCGGCATCTAGCCTTCAAGAATAGTTCTGTAGATATCAATTTTGCTCCCTCAGAATGTTATAGCAACTGGTTAAAAGTGACGACTCATTTCTAGATCTACTATTTCCAGCACCTTTGGCAATGAGCTTGAACCAACAAGTAACTGGCTTGAGGTGATATTCAGCATCTGCATTGTCTTGAGTGGCTTACTGCTCTTTACTTTGCTTGTAGGAAATATCCAGGTATTATAAAATGCCGAATTGCATTACATTTACTCATCCATCAGGTCAAATTTTATGATGGAAAATGAGATTTACTATTTGTTTCTTTAGATATTTCTTCATGCAGTCATGGTCAAGAAGAAAAAGATTCTGCTGAGGTTCCGGGACATTGAGTGGTGGATGAGGCGAAGGCAGCTGCCATCTCATTTGAGGCAGAGAGTTTTCCATTTTGAAAGCCAAAGGTTGACAATCACAGGAGGAGAAGATGAAATGAAGCTAATCGAAGACTTGCCAGACGGCCTCCGCCATGACATCAAGCGGCATCTTTGCCTAGACCTAATCAAGAAGGTAAAATCCGACAGCCCTCCAATGATTGTTACATTAGTGGGCTAAAGCGATCTATAGGCATAATGTGATGCCATGACCTTGAACCTTTTGGTGATTGGCCAACAAATTGATAATGAGGGATGATCACGACCCATACTATTCATAGATTGCTCTCTTTGGTAACTGAATCGTCCTTGTTTGCAGATGAACCTAATTGATATGTAAAAGTAATATGGTGTTTCACTGTTACCCTTCCATAAACATGCTGATAGTTTTTTCAAAGGGTAAAGGAAATGGGACAACATGAACTTGAAGAACTGTTTTCATCAGTCTCTGCTGCAAAATGAATTGACCTATACATGAAAGCTGGGCGTTCAAAATCCATTTGCAGGTACCTCTCTTCCATGACTTGGATGACCTCGTTCTCGACCATATTTGTGATCGTGTCAAGCCCCTTATCTTCTCCAAGGGTGAAAAAGTAAGATGCTACGTACCTTGTGACAATAAGAAGAATTGGTTTTCGCAAGTTTGTTCACTGAATTTTTCCATTGTCCAAAAAAACCAAAAAACAGATCATTAGAGAGGGAGACCCTGTGCATAGAATAATATTCATCGTCCATGGGCTCGTAGGACGGCACCAGAGCCTTAGTAAAGGCAGAGTGGCCACAAATGTGCTTGAGCCTGGTTGCTTCTTAGGTGATGAGCTTCTCTCTTGGTGCCTCCGCCGACCCTTCATGGACAGACTTCCAGCCTCATCAGCAACGTTCTCATGCATGGAACACACCGAAGGGTTTGGTCTGGATGCGAAAGATCTCAAGTATGTGACTGAACATTTTCGGTACAAGTTCATGGAGGGAGGGCTAAAGAGGATGGCCAGATATTTCTCGTCAAATTGGCGGACATGGGCGGCTGTGAATATACAATTAGCATGGCGCCGGTACAAGATGAGGACTAGGGGCCAAGTGAGGGTTGTGATTGAAAATGGAGATGCTGAGCACAGGCTGAAGCAGTATGCAGCTATGTTCATGTCCCTCAAGCCTCATGACCACCTTGAATAACGGTAAGAGTGTTTCTGTTTATTGGAAGCCTGACCCAATAAATTAGTACATTTGGGGTGGCATGTGATTACCCTGAATCCTAGCTTTGCATCCTGTAATAAGATTTCCATTTCCCTTAGCTCTCCTTGCTTAATCTTTGACCTTTATCTGGGTAACAAAACATCTTTTCTATGGAGGAATTTTGAGTTCATTTAGCCAGCGGTAGTTGTGATGTTTGTGAAAATCTGAATTATGTTTTTTCTTTTCCAATTGGACATAAGAGTTAATAAAAAAAAGGAGAAAATATTTGATAGACTTGTTCTGTAGATAATGTGACGACCCGGCCGCATACTAACGCAAGCGGAAAGTAATTATCAATACATTAATAGGACTTGTCTTAATCAATAACATTAATGTTACAGGGTCTTGGAATCTTTTAAGGCATGATCGTCCTGTCTTGTCATTAATATTAACAATCCATTTATAGATATACACGCATCATAAAAGTGGCACCATCTCATCTCATTTCCTTTTAGTAAACGTCACATGTTTCTTAGATACATAAACATGGGAGCTTACATATACCAGGCATACATAGGGAAATATTTACATGACATTAACCAAAAGTATATATGTCAAGCTTGGCAGGGGCTCAAAAGGAGCCTATCTTCACACGAACTAGGCACTCTAAGTAGCACCTGCTCTAATTCTGTCACGCCCCGAACTCCGGGCATGCGCACATTCCTCGATGATCAATAGAAATTGCAACGTTCTTAGGACGCGTTGCCGACCCACTCGTTTTATGCACGTTTTATGCACATGCGGAAGTGAATTGAACAAACCTCAAACAACAATCAATATAGGGATAGCAGAAAGATATATGCCAACACCTTTTCACAAAACATGCTTTATAAACATATCACATCGATCCTACCAATCTATACACATAAATCCTGTTTCAAAAAGAAACTATCAGGCCATCTACACACCAGACCCTTCAGCCGCGGGTCCCGAGTTCTCCATCTAAGAAATCCTGTTTCAAAAAGAAACTATCAGGCCATCTACACACCAGACCCTTCAGCCGCGGGTCCCGAGTTCTCCATCTAAGGACTTGAAAATTTTAAACCGCAATGGGGTGAGACAATGTCTCAACGAGTCAACACCCTAAACTCCGATTAGGATGAGAATTCACTCAGAGGCAGCCTAAACATGCACTATATAGGACTTACCTCGCCTCAACACCTCCTTGCACATTAGTACATCTCATATACATATATAAACGCAGCAAGTGTAACTCAATAATTGAAACACCTCATATCATTCATCAATTATTCACAAGGGTCCCGATTATAAGACCAAACCGTTATGACACATCCCATTTCGTACCACACAATTTTATCCCATAATTAGACATGACTATCTCAATCACTTGAGCGTGTTTCAATTATTTACAACCCAACGGCCACAGCCAACTCAACAGTCGGCGGTCATCCAACATAATCGAGGGTTGTCCCGCTTCATTGAGCACGGCGATGTCTACATCTAAACAACATTCCCGAAGGAGTATCGGCTCAGCCTCCACTGCAACCGACATCCGTTGTCAAGGGCATCCGAACTAAATCAGGCATCACCTCCTCAACTTTCATCGAGTGACGGGTTCCTATAGCGATCACATGCACATCCAAACTTGGCCAAGAACATCATGCTTTACACTCAAATACTTACATTTCAAATAATGGACTTGGCCAATTTTCTTTATTAAAAATATCCAGTAAAATAATTGTGCGTGGTCATACATTTAAATTAAACCATAAAACATGATATTCTCTCATTTCAAAATCCTACGATTTTGTATAGTACATAAAATATTTTTTGGCGTAAAAAATTGATACCCGGTATTTTTCTAATTAAATACCATGAATCATATTTTTGCAATAATAATAAAAAATTATCACCAAGCACCCAATTGCATAATTTAGCAATCAATTTCACAAATCAATTCAACCATGACAATCAGCGTAAAATTCCACTAACCAGCTATCTCGACATAATTTACGTTAATTAAAATTAATTAAATAAGTTGCAATTAATTAAATAAATTCCAAATTATTTAAATGAAACCACTTAATTAATCTAATTAACCTAACCTAACTAATCTACTTGAGAGAACGTGAAGATAGAACTATTTACTCTGCTCTCTCTAGAGGGCGATCGTGCATTGTTCCTACAAGATCGGGCTTCTATTGCAACGGCTTCACCAAGCGTCCGTTGGGGCCAATTTTCGGAGGAGTTGCTCGCCTTCTCTCCCTCTTCGACCTCACCATAGCTTTCTTCCCTGTATGTACTACAATTCCTGCTATGGTCCTCCTGAATTAAGGTTTGAGGGATTTTAACGGGTCTTGGCTGCATTTATGGCCTCTTCTTCTGCTGAGGCTCCTGGGCAGTTGGGGAAGGCCCAACTTGACGTGGGTAGCTTAGATGTAACCCCTCTACCCTGCCCCAAAAAACCCCCGCCTCTATGGTTGTGGAATCTTCGGGCCCTCTTATGTTTGGTTCGTCTGCTGTGCCAAGAGGACAGAGGAGCTCACGCAAAGCCACCCAGTGCTTGGAGAGGAATCGTGGGCATAGCCTCTTAAGGACCTCCACCTCTCCTTCCAGGAACCCCTCTTCCCCTATGAATGAGCGACCTACGGGGACTGACGTTGCTCCTTCGCCTGGTGCGTTGAAGGCCCAGCTCGTTGTTTCCAACACCCATCAATGCTTCAATGGAAGGCAAGAGCGTAGCCGTGGGAGACTCTCATCCAGCAGGGCCCATTCCAAGAACCAACAAGGGAAAGGCTCAAAGCCTCCTCTTGCCCGCACTTGGGCCAGAGTTGCGAAGATGGTTGAAAAGGGCTATGAGTTAGCTTATGTGCCACCAACCTATGTAGATAACAAACTTATCGTTACCTTGTATGAGGAAATTCTTGAAGCCACGAATCCGAAGTGGCATGACTGTCTTGTTGGCTATTATGTGGGGAGGAAACTTCCCTTCAAGATGACTGAAAATGCCCTGAAGCATGCGTGGGGGCAAAAATTGGCTGAGGTGATGGCCAATGACCAAGGATTCTTTTTCTTCCATATCCCTAATAAAGAGTTTCGAAGGAAGATTATTAATGATGGGCTGATCACAATAGCTTGGGTGCCGTTGATTCTTTAGCAGTGGCGTCCCATGTTAGAGCTCAAGAAGGACAGCCAGACTTCGGTTCTTGTGTGGGTAAGGCTTAAGAACATTCCCTATGCCTTTTGGTCTGCACCGGGGATTGGTGCTATTGCGAGTATGGTGGGAAAACCTTTGTATGACAACCTCCGTACATAATAGATGAAGATGCTACCTTTTCACCAGGGTGTGTGCAGAGATCTCGACCTCGCATCCTCGATGCAACTCAGTAGATGTAGTCTTAAATGAGGAGTCTTGGACTGTCTCTATTGAATATGAGTGGAGACCGATATTATGCCTGATTTGTGGCACCTTCGATCACAGGTGTGCAGCCCCATCAAGCACAACTACACAAGATAAAGCTCCTCAACAACCCCCTGTTCGAGAAGATCCTGCTTGAGTAAGTCCTGCTGGCCGCGCAAAGGGTCAGGTCCTTACCCCTCCGTCGATTATTGCTCCAGGACCTCAAAAACTAACTAGATCCAAATCGGAGGAAGGAAAAAGAAGTAGCCTGTAGAGGCTAAAGAATGTTCAATATTACCAAGAGAGGAGGGCTAGATCTTGAAGCTGCAGAAGCCCCCTTTGAGGGAGAGGACTGTTGGTTTGGCTAGGCCATCCCAGAAGAGAGATATAGCTCAGTATAGGAATAAAGGATCCCTCTCTCCTGCTACTCTGAGCAACAAGGCCAGTAAGGGAGAAAGTTCTTCCTCTGCCTCATCCTTCAGCTCGGAGGATGAGTTGGATGCTTTTGATGTACCAAGTTAGATCGGCAACTCGGAAGATGAAGGCCCTGGACACACTTGGTCCCTGCATGCGATTCTTACAAGGAGGAAGTCGGGGTTGCAACAGGACGTTCCTCCATCCCCTACCCTTGATCCTATTCCTACCTAGCAGAAGGCCCAGACTCCAACCCCTGCTCCGCCCCCTACTGATCAGCCAATGGTGATGACTGGCCGGTGGCGCTCAACCAAGGGAAGGTAGGCTTCCAATCGTCTTTTTGATTATGTATATAGGTATTTGGAATATAAGGGGTATGGTTAACCCCCATCAGACAAGCTGAGGCCCGAAGCTTAGTGTCCTCAATTAGGCTATGTTTTGTTGAACTAGCTCGGGGCAAGTAATCTTCCTTTCCTTAACTTCATCCCCATAAACAAGTGTTCTACAAGCACAATCGTATAGTGCCTCAAACGATACCATTCTTATGCTCTACTAGTAGCTTGCGAACTCAACAAGGTGTAGTTGATCTTCCCATCCTCCTTTGAAATCCACGACACAAGCTCGCAACATGTTTTCCAGTGTCTGAATGGTCCTCTCAGATTGACCATCCATCTGTAGATAGCCATGCTAAATTGTAGCATCGTTCCCATGGCAATTTGTAGGCTTTTCCCAAATGTGCCGATGAACTTAGGGTCTTGATCTGAATTGATCGTCACGAGCACTCCATACAACCAAATTATTTTCCGCACGAACAACTCAGCATACCTATCTATGGCAAAGTCTTTTCGTACAGTGATAAAGTGTGCTAACTTGGTCAGTTTGTCAACTACAACTCAAATGGACTAATTACCTCTCTAGCTCCTCGATGGTCCCATCATAAAGTTCATTGTGATATGCTCCCATTTCCACTCTGGAATTTCTAGGGGTTGTAGTAGTCTACCAAGTTTGCAATGATGTGCTTTCACTCATCGGCATGTCAAGCACTTGGCCACATGCTTAGCGACGTCAATTTTCATGCCATTCCATTAATAACACTATTGAAGATTCATATACATTTTCGTGCTACTTGGATGTATACTATAGTTACTTCGGTGAGTTTTTGCCAAAATCTCGTCCTTGAGTTCTGCATTGTTCGGCACACATGACTATCTTTGAAATGTCAATATCCCACCCTCCACTTCTTGATAGTCTAGTTTCCTTTTCTCCGCACTCTCTTGCAAAACCCTTTGGATTGATGGATTCATTGACTGCAGTGCTTTAATGCCGATTTGCACTTCAGTTTCAATTCAGAGGGTAGCCATAAGACTAGAGAGGTGACTTACCTCGAATCTAAAATCCAAATCTTGTACTCCCTTGAGAAGGATCCATTCTTGAACCATCATTTGCACAATCGTCAACTTTCAACTGAATGCATCTGTTACTTTGTTGGCCTTTTTAGGATGATATAGGATGTTGGAGTCATAATCCTTGTATAAAGTTCCACTCAACGTCATTGTCTCATGTTCAACTCCTTTTAAGAAAACAAATACTTCAGGCTTTGATGGTTAGTGTAGATTGTGAACGTTTCCCCATATAAGTAGTGCCTCAAAATCTTCAAAGTGAAGATGATTGCTGCCAATTCCAAGTTGTGTGTCGGATAATTCTACTCATGGGGCCTTAGTTGTCTAGATGCATGGGCTACTACTCGTCCATGTTGCATTAAGACATAGAATAGTCCTTTATACGAAGCGTCATTGTAGATCTCGTACCCTCCAGGATTAGACAATATTGTCAATATTGAGGCAATAGTCAGCTTGTGCTTGAGCTCTTGGAAACTCTTTTTGCACTTATTCATCCACTCAAACTTCACTTCCTTCTTTAGTAATCGCTCAGGGACATAGCTATTCCAAAGAACCTTTCCATGAATCATTAGTAATAACTAGCCAATCCCAAAAAACTCCAAACTTCAGTCACCGTTGTTAGTTTTGGCTAGTTCATGATTGCTTCAATCTTTGTCAAGTCCATTAAAATTCCTTCGCCGAATATTACGTGTCCTAGAAAAGCTCTCAAGTGAGCTAGAACTCGTACTTACCAAACTTAGCATAAAGTATGTGTTCTTGGAGGGTCAGCAATACCATCCTTAAATGCTATTCATGCTCCTCTAGGCTCTTTGAGTACACTAGTATATCATTAATGAAATTATGATGAATTGATCCAATTATGCCTTGAACACTCGGTCCATTAAGTACATAAAAGTAGCTAGGGCATCGGTTATCCCAATCGGCATCACCGTAAACTCATAGTGGCCGTATCGCATTCGAAATGCAATTTTTGAGATATCCTCCTTCTTGTTTCTTAGCTGATGATAAACTGTCCTCAGGTCTATCTTAGAGAATACTGAAACTCCTTGAAGTTGATCAAACAAGCTATCAGTCCTCAGCAATGGATATTTGTTCTCGATCATCACTTGGTTAAGTTGTTGGTAGTCTATGCATAGTCGTGACAACCTATCTTTCTTCTTCACGGACAAGACAAGTGCTCCCCATTGCAATGTGCTAGGGAAATGAATCCCTCAAGCAATTCTTGCATTTGCACCTTCAATTCCTTTAATTCTAATAACGACATTTGATACGGTGCCTTGGGAATTGGTTATATTGCAGAGGCCAACTCAATAATGAACTCTATCTCCCTTTCCAAAGGCAATCCTAGCAATTCCTTCAGAACGATGTTTGCAAAGTCTCGCACCATAGTGATATTTTCCAACTTTGGCTCTTCCATCGTCATATCTACTACCATCGCCAGATAGCCCTAGCAACCTTCCTCTAGCAATCGTTCTACCTCGAGCGATATAATCAAGGGTATAGAGGGTCCTCCTCTATTCCCTACGAATTCGTAACGAGAACTACCAATCAAGTTAAACTATATAATCTTACTATAGAGATTAACCATGACTCGTTGCTTTTTTAGCCAATCCATCACAATTATGATATTAAAGTCATATATTGCCAAAACAGCTAGATCTATCAACTCTTTTCGCCCATTAACAACTATCTTACACCCTTAATAGGGGTGGAGATGTTAAGGATCATTTCCAACCGCCTCAATTCTAATCTAGCTAATCTAACGAACTGCTCAGCTACGAACGAATGCGTAGCTCCTGTATCAAACAATGCGTAAACAGCATGCTACTGTAAGGAGACTGTACCTCTCATTATGGTCCAGAAGTCTTCTATGGCACCCCGAACCACCTTAGGTCGCCATAGGCACCTAACGCTACACCTAATGGAACACTAGTTACATCTCTTAGAAGAAGCGTCGTAAATCATAGACATTTTTTTTTTTTGAAAACAGTCCCAGCGTGACAGGGCCCTCAGCCAGGCCTACATCGTACATCACTATCACACGAACTCGAATAAATGTCAGACCAGGGATGGTGGGACAGTTGATCTCCACGCACTCGACCTCTACATCCGAAGGAAGACCGTAAAAGACACCCCGCATGACAGCAGGAAGCGGCATCTCTCTAATCTGAAATGTTGGTCCCCGAAAGGGTGAGTACAACCACTCAGTAGGTAAAGGACCAATAAACCAACTCAATGCATCATGCCACACAATCATCACAATCATAGCATCACATGTCATTAAGGCATCCATGCACAACTTACCTCGATATCATGCACATGTCATCATACCTCATGTACATACATCATCATATAGTCATTACCATCATACCATACGCTTATCATCATCATGTCACATGTATCATCATCTTTACCATGCATCCATGCATATAGCATCATCATCATATCACATGTACCATCATCATTGCCATGCATCCATGCATATAACATCATCATATCACATGTACCATTATCATTGCCATGCATCCATGCATATAACGTCATCATCATATCACATGTACCATCATCATTGCCATGCATTCATGCATATAACCTCATCATCATATCACATGTACCATCATCATTGCCATGCATCCATGCATATAACGTCATCATCATATCAAATGTACCATCATCATTGCCATGCATCCATGCATATAACATCATCATCATATCACATGTACCATCATCATTACCATGCATATATCATCATGCATAATTCAATTTCAATTTCATTTTGGACCGCCACATTTCTCTTTCCCGGGATCAATGTTTGCATCCCACATGTATCCAAGATACAATTCAGACCATCCGGCTCCCCCACTCTCCGGGCATCTCGTACCCCAACTGGCATCACAAGGACCCTCCGGCATTCAGCCATTTAAGGCCACCGGGCAACCGGCCGTACCCTTCTAGCCAGGCATCTCGCACCCAAACTGGCATCGCGAGGCATCCCTCGGCACAATACCTGCCGAGCTTCCGGCTCCCCCACTCTCCGGACATCTCGACACCTCTCGGTACTCTTGAGACCCTCTGGTATCCGACCATTCATGACCACCGGGCAACCGGCCGTACCCTTCTAGCCAGGCATCCCGACACTCTTGGGGCATCGTCAGCTCACACCTCCGACGGCCTTCTCATTCATCTCAATTCTCATCTTCAATTATAGTTCAATTTTAACATGGCATGTGATGTGATGGCAATCAAGATCATATTCATCATTGGATTCATACATGCATCTCAAATCATTATCATACATGCAGCAAGACACTATCATCCAATCAATACAATTCATGGAGTCCATGTAATTTAAAATGGTCCATCTTTCATGCCTTTTACAAAATTCCAGCAAGTACCATTTTTAGAAAATATTTGAATTAAACATCCATATGCTTCTCAAAAATCATGAAATCAAGGCATATGATAGGCAAGACAATAAGATAGTAATTTCATGAAAAACACATGCCCAATAGAGTTCCACACAAAAAGATATACTTCACACAAATACAGCATGCAATTTCGGATAGAAACAGAATGTGCAGTTTTCGAAATAATTCGATTAAAATATCCGAACGACCTCCAAAAATTATGAAATTTTACCAGGTTATAGTTAAGACACTAAAGAAGATTTTCCATGAAGACTTCTAGGCCATATTCGTTCTATATAATTTTATATAGTCATCCGAAGCTTCTGGTTCTCGTACCGAAACGTCCAGTGTAGTCATCTCCGAAATACCGAGTTTTCACCCCTTTATTCTTCTTCTCTTTCTCTGAAACTTGGATATGTTTTACTTCAAGATGTTCCCTACAACTTTAATTAAGGAATCTAAGTCAAATTTCCAAAGAATATTCACCATATGGGTCCATGAAGTCTCGGGTGTCCTGTACCGTGTCTCCAGATTCACCGTCTTCAAGTGTAGTCGATTCACTAGGCTACACTTACTCATTTTTCTTCAAATTTTAGTATGTTAGTATTTAGGATGTTATCTACAAGTTTCATGAAGAAGTAGAAGAGATATTCTTAGTAAAAATCTACATGCAACCACAAATTTACCGAAATGTCAGCAAAACTGTTCCAGATCTAGTGTCTTCGTAGGATGATGGTTTGACCCCTCAAATCTCCACCATTTTATCCCAAATTTTAGTATGTTTTAAGATGTTGGCTACAACTTTTATGAAGGAATAAAAGTCAAAATACAACTCGAAACATGCATACAAGCCCTCACAAGATTCTGGGTCAGGCGGTTCACACGAAAATAGCAAGCATTCTCAAGAACAAGTCACATTCTAGCTTCGGTTTTGTCTACCCTAGCATCCGAAATCTACCACCAACAAATCACACATGCAAGGCACACATGCAAGAGTGGAAATCGATCCCAACTTGTCTCAAAGACCAAGCAGACAGCGGCACACGAACGGCACACCGGCGACGGATGGACGGCGTGCGGGCGGCGACGGGCGAGCGGCTCCTTCTCCCTCTCGGCCTCACTCTCTCTCTCACTCTCTCTCTCTCTTTCTCACTTGGACGGTGGCTCTCAACCGGCCACTCTCTCTCTTCCTCTCCCTTTTATTCCCCCAAATCTTCATCATTGGCAATGATTACTTGCCTCTCCACAAGCCAATGCATGATCTACACTTGGCAATTTGAGAGAGACACATGGCCCTCTCCATGCAAAGATGGGCCTCATTCTCGGCTGGGCTTTGGGCCAGCAAATGGGCCGGTCGACAGCCCCTCCTTGGCTCCAATGGGCTGGCCATTTGGCCCACCAAGAGCTCCAGCCATTGGGCCTAAGGCTCAACCTATTTAAAATCAATTTTAATCTCCTTTTTAAATACTAATTAAATCTTATTAAACTAAAGTACTATAGGGTAAAATTAAATAACTAAACACTTAGAATTACAAACCTATGAATTCTAATTCACGATGCACACGGCCAGAGATAAGCCATCCTCTTCCAAGATCTATCCATTTAAACTCGGCCATAGATTTCAATACAAGACGCTAATTGGAGCACCCCTAATGGCTAGCAAAGAATTTTAGGATGACACACTTTCGCTTCCTCCTTAGTCTACATACGCCTTTCCCTAAGCAAGGGGGTTGATCATGGTTGATATGTGGTATGGCTCTAGATTGTGGTCCCATTAAGCAATTGTTGAGATTGCGTTATAGCTAGTCAATGTGGGCAATTTCGTACCTAATGGCCATATTGGCCACACCCAAAGCACGCTCTCATCTTAGTAGGGCATAGTGCAATTCTGTGATCCCTACCACAAAAGTGACACCCATTATTCAGATGGTGCGCTAGCTTCCCAGTGCCACTTATTCTATTGAAAGTAAACCATATTTGTCATCAACCTCTTCTCAAACCGATATTTGTCCCTATTAAAAGTAAACCATGATTTAGATGTGGCTACTCATTTAGACATATCCTTTTCAATCAGCTAGGCCCTTTCGTATAGCTTGTCGTAGTCCATCAAGTTCAAGGGCACTAGCTAGCTATGGATTTCCAATTTCAAACCATCCGGAATCTCTTCACTCTGTCCATTGAATCCTCAATCATCCTTGGTGCATACTTCAACAACTCAGCAAATTTGGCCTCATATTGGTCAACGAACAAGTAATTCTAGTAGAGTTGCAAAAATTCAATCATCTTCTGCTCTCGAACACACTTAGATAAGTACTTTATGTTGAATGCCTCCACGAAGGCACCCTAAGCAAGGACTATGCTCTCAGGAAAGACCATTCCTCAAGTGGCTTCGCACTAGTCATTAGCGTTACATTGCAATTGGTATATCGCTAGGGTTACCTTGTCTTCCTTAATGCACCTCAACAGTGCAAAAGCCTCCTCTAACTCCTAAACACATGAGGCAACAGCTTTAAGATCACCATTTCTAATGAATTGTGGCAGCTTTAGCTTTATGAACTGCTCTACAAGTTTATGCATCCCGTCTCTTGTTAATAGGTCATCATTGGAAGCAGTAGCTGAGGTAGCAACAATAACATCAACCTGATTCTAAGCTTGTTGTTTCATTAAATTTCCAATAGCCTCTAAGGTTTGCAGAATCTCATCGACTCTGGGATCCCCTTGTGCCCTCCTTGTGGCACTAGCTTAGCCCGAAGTTACCCTTCTTCTATACATTATCAGGTCTGGGTTTTTTTTTTCTTTTGGTGACCTAGGAACCCTGTACAGCCAGCAGTCGGCGAGTAAACCTGGGGGGACACGTAAGCAGGAGAACCCATCACCCCCGACGTCCCACTTAAGACCCCAAGCGATCGTGAGGGGATTCGAACTCCTCCCCTTCATGAGAGGGAGAGAGCCTAAACCATCGCGGCCACCAAGGCGGTGGTATCAAGTCTGAGTTATTCTTCTCTCAAAATTCTAAGAAAAACTGATTCCACAATCCCAATAATACAATCAGGAATTCAAAACCATGAATCAGCAAAACAATCGGTGATCACAAGCATAGCGCGTGTTCCTAGCTAACTATCTCGAGGTCTTAACACACATTATCACTTCAAATTATGACCATACTCTAATAGAAACAAACCAAGTATGTCACGTCTCGACCCTTGAACACACAACAATCATCTTTTTCTTCAGTCATTTAATTGCGACATTCCAAGAGGCGTCACTAACCCATTCATTTTATCTTTCAATTATACATAAACAGAAGTAGAAATAAACCACCCAACCATTCATAAACAGGGATAGCATAAGACATATATCAGAACACACACACACACACACACACACACACACACACACACACACACACACACACGTAGAAATAAACCACCCAACCATTCATAAACAGGAATAGCATAAGACATATATCAGAACACACACACACACACACACACACACACACACACACACACCTCATTACATACTAACTTTTTACATCAAAAGCTTGGCCAATACACATGTCCATGGAGCAAATCCCTTCATACTCATCCAAAAAGGGGGCTTAGGTCAGCCTAGCACCTCTGTTACTATGAGGATAACCTCAAAAAGTGATGCACCCCACACACTCTTAGTAGCCTATCAGCAGCTCAAAGTACTATGGCTCAAGGTTGGGGTCCTAATCCAAGTCAGTCTTTGGGTCGATAACAGGACCATCAGGGACATCCAAGTCCATGGGATCCCAGCTGACATTCTCAAGTCCCCTGCCAGAGGCCCATCGAATCACCAAAGAGGGCCAAATAAATCTTCCCCTACCCAAATGTACCAAGCCATAAACCAATGAGATACTAAATTCATTAACCCTTCATACACCCAAATGGTGGTTACATATCTCTCGTAACAAGTGTCAATTCCCGCAATGGAATATAAGGTTACCTTTGTATCCTATTCCACTAGCACTCCAAAACATATATGGCAGAAAGGTTCAGGCATGCTTAGGCTTAAAACATTTAAACAACAATAATGAGATACACTCAGTAAGTAAGCTCCCTAATCCTTTAGTAGTGAGGTATTTCGCCTCGGAGTCACCCTAAACATGCAACCTATCTACCAATGGCAAATCAATAGGCAACTCAATGTATTTACTTTGCATTATCTATAAATAAGGAATAGGCAACTCAATGTATGGTACTTTACCACGTGTCCAGTTATTGCATAATAAATCACTACATGATTGCGCCATTCCAACAAGCATACAACAATCACAATTCAATAATCTAGACATTGATACTAATACTTCCATGCACAATGCATCACACGAGTCCAAATTATTACAATCGCTTTCGGCCACAACCGACACTTGCGTTGGTAGTCTTCCAGCTTAACTGGGCATCATCTCCCCATCAAGCACAATAACATCTCAACCTCACTCGAAGATGGCATTTCAATTAAGAAACTTCACTCCAAAATCCATCCATGAATGACATCTTGTCGATTTAAGGACATCCGAAATCGATTGGATATCATCCCTTGTAATCATAAGAGTACAAAACCATTTTATGATCACACAAGCATGTCACCACTCAAGCAAATTTTATCTTTCTCATTAGCCAATACAAGAGTATTTAATGCTCATATGTCATACATTAACAATATTTGCATACAAAGATGTCATAAAATAATGTTATATGATCACCCCTTGATTAAACGTCTACCAAAGTAATCATGCATCCACCTCATGATATATATAACATGACACCATGATTTCATTTAACAAATGAAACCTTACTTTTCAAAAAAGCCTTTCATAAGCATTCATCATCATCATTTATAAAAATAGAATGCCGAGAGCACTTATCATTTTTAAAATGGAAATTGCATAAGTATATACTACATTTAAAATTAGCAGTTTATGAGCACTTATCACTTTAAAAATTACAACATAATAAGCACTTATCACAATCACGATACTTCATTGCATCCAATTATAACCTATCATGATAGCTTAACACATCCAATTATCATTTATCACAATAGTTTATTGCATCCATTTATAGCCTATCACTATAGCTCATCACATCCAATTTTCACTTATCGCGATTGCTTCTCATCCAATTATAGCCTATCACGATAGCTTATCACATCCAATTTTCACTTATCGTGATAACCTATCGCATCCAATTATAAACTATCATGATAGCTTATCATTTCTACTTATCGCTTATCATGATAACTTATCGCCTCTACTTATCGCTTATCATGATAGATTATCACCTTAATCCACTTATCCCCTAATCTAACATCATCAACCTTAATCTAATCATAATCCTACTTCCAAGCATAATCACAACCCTAAACAAGGGTTAGGAAGTTACTCACTTCTCTTGGCCAAACAACAAGCAGTGGCAAGGGTGAAGGGCTCTCGGTGGCGACAATGGTGAGTTGGACGGTTGGCGAAGGTGGCTGTGAGGCATCAGGATGAGGCAGTAAGGGATGGAGTAACAGCGGCTTGGCACAGCGTAGCTCAGTGATGCAGCAATGGCGAGCACGAGGACAACAGTTCAATAGAGAGATCTCACAGTAAAAGTGGCGTGAGGGCGGTGAGTTGAATGGCTCATGGCTATGAATGGCCAAAAGGAACGACAGTGCTTGGTGGTGGCTCGATGGTGAGGATGGCATGGCGACAAGGATGACGGCACACGAATCAACAAGCTAGACAGTGGACAGCAAGGGGCGGTGGTGAGAACCAAGAGGGAAAGAGAGAGATGGGCATGAGGTGAGATTAAGAAAGGGTTCAGCTACAAGCGTGATAGAAAGAGAGAACGTAATTGAGGGAGATGGAGGGGGGAGAGGGGGGAGAGAAAGAGAGAGAGAGAGAGAGAGAGAGAGAGTGAGTGAGTGAGTGAACAAGCCCCAAGTACTTTTATTCCTTAATTCTCCCACAACCAAGTCCTTTACATGGCCATGCAAGCTTCATGAAGATTGCATATCCAACCTCATAAATGATTAGCTTTTGCACATGCATGAAATAGGAAGATAGGCTAGGTAGACTACCTATGTCACGACCCCAACTCCATCCCCAAGGTCACGAGCAGCAAGGGTTATTTTCGCGACGTCCCAAGCTCATCGTCGTCCGATTCTTTTTATCTTGTTATCATGCACATGCAGAAACGTGAACAAACAACTCCCCGGACAAACAACAACTAGAAGACTAGGACATACATCACACAAAACACACTGATTTATAATATAACAGTACTTTTACAAACCCTTTCTCTACGAGCCCTCTTTTCTTTTACATCACAATATAAGTTTTCCACATAGGCCAAGGAAAATCATTTCTCCTCTAGCGTGACTACAGCTCCCAAAATTGACGGGAGACTTACATGCCTACGAGATTGAAAGATGAGGGTGAGTTTTGGGAAAACTCAATAAGTAAAATTCCTAGTTCTCTACTAGGAAAGCATCTCATCATCAAAACCTAGCAAGTACAACACTCACAAACAGTATCAATGGCATATCAATTGCTGGCATATCAATTGCAAATCATATGTCATGCTTTATCTAAACACATGCCATCCATGCCAAAACTACCATCGACTTATCAATTATCATATCAACATATCATGCTCATGCATAACCAACATTCATGCAAATTCATTTATCGCCGTCCTGGCTTGACTAGGCTCTCCCGTCTCGACCAAAGCTTCCGGCTTCTTGCTAGGCTTCCTGGCTCGACTAGGGCATCTCGACTCGACCGAGGCTTCTCGAGGCTAGCTTCCTGAGGCTTTTTGGTTCAAGACCCAGGCATCTTAGCTCACTAAGGCATCTCGAATCAACCAAGGCTTCTCGTTCAACAAACGAGGCATTGCCGCCAACGTTGTGTGGTGACAGGCGCTTTTTTCCCTTTAAGTGCATGCACATATGCATCATACAAGCTAGTTTTTATCTTTTCTCTTAGTCAACACATGCATGGCCCGAAGGCATGCTCATTCATTCATGTGTGTCACGATTTTCTTGCACTACACTAATAAACATGCCGGGAACGATCCTTGGTCTGTAACTTGAACTAATCATTTAGCGCTGATCCCCGCATCAGACAAGGCTTAGAAACGGCATGCCTCAATGCTAATCCAAGAACTTGAGACTTGGGTACACCTTGCTTAGGTGACGATCCCAAGCTTAACGGACTTCGGCTTCAACCCGATGTGAATGCACATGTATCGAGAATGACCCTCGGCTCGTAGTTTCGTTCAACGTCAAGCACAAAGTCCCCATGTCCACTTGAATTATGGAAATTGACATGCTTGGTACCTTATCAAGATCTCATGGATTTGGGCGTTCCTCGTACCAATCAAGGCATAAGATCAGCATGCCTCAATGTCAACTTAGGACCTTGCCACCTTAGGCGATCCCTGCACCAAGCAAGACTTAGACCCAGCATCCTATTTATGCCGAAACCAATGCTTTATGGCTTGGGGCAACCTTGCCTTGCCATGAACTCAACTCGAATGAACCTCCGCCTCATTCTAGGTGTGAACAACTCAAGCACACATTCAAGTAAAAACATGAGCAAAACCATACAAAAGATCCAACATTCTATCCACGGCTTAACGGGTGAGCACTTAACTAGACTCGGCAATGGAGACAACCATCCTAGAGGAGACTTCAGGATCTTACTTACCTGGATAAACCACGAACTAGAGCTTGAACTACACAAGATGGGCGACTTGCCTTGAGGCCAAAAGAGAGAGATGGTGAGGAGGGAGGAGGGGTGTTCTATGAGAAGGATGGTGGAGAAAATGGGAGGCAAGTGAGGAAAATGGGAAGTGCTCCTCCTATTTATAGCCCTAGGAGCCATCATTACCAAGCTAAGCGGTCTTCTCTAATGTTTCCAAGTGTCCCACCTAAATTCCTTGGGTGGCAATGCTATGGGTCCAATAATTGAGGCCTAAGCATGAGTTGGCTAGTTAGGACACTTTACTTGGCGCTCGTAGGCGTCATTGATGATGGTCCGCTTTTCACTATCCCATTAGTCCACCAACACCCCACATTTAATGGGCAATAAATGAAGCCTAATGATGATAGTGCCAACTCAGTGGTTCTAGAATATTCGGCCATAATGAGGGCTCGTGTATCACTCTCCAATTGGTCCATGTGTATGCCACTTTTTCTAGAATCTCCAAGATATTTTGGACCACAATCATGACCTTTGAAAAGTCAATGGACATCTCACCTTCTTCATGAAGGAATTCTAGACTTTTCTTTCTACTTTCCTTTCCTTCTTAAGAAGACAAATTTTCCTTCCTCAAGAAGGCAATCTAGAAAAGTCTATCATCCAAGTTGATTCCAAGGCTGAGCAAGAGATCATTAGGTACACCTCAAAATACCGAATCATGTTCACTGAGGTTCGGCCACCGCACCCCATACTCGCCCAAACCGTTCCTTTGGACGATCTATCAACCAATAGGTTTGGTTGTCCTTTAATTGGTTCGAGACCTATCCTAAGGCTATCCATGGCCTAGCACAAAGCCAAGGTACTCATGGACCTTAGAATAAGTGACGGAATAGCCGCGTCTATCTTGGGCTCATTCCAGTCGACACCCGATCCACTAGTAAGGTTCATGGTCAATGCATTACCGATCCATGATTGGACATCACCAATTCAAGATTCTATTACTAAGAATTAAATAAGGAATTATGCATTTTTGGTTGGAAGGAAATCGCATTTGGTCAATTCGAATTGTCCATGCATCAGTACATAACCGGGCGGAATCACCCGCGACCAGAAATTGCAACCAGTCGAATCAACCCATGACCATCCTCCGATCAAAAATCATCCCGTGACCAATTCTCATGATCAAAAAGTCATCTTATAAGCTAGTGATCCTATCCCATTGGTATGGTTGGTAGAAACTCATAGCCAACACCTCGACCAATTCGTGACCGATCGGTCAATCGGTCGGTCGTAATTGATCTGTGATTCCTTGCCAATCGAACCGATCGATCCATGGCCAATGGCCCATAATCAATCCTTTTAGGACCTTATGGCCGATCCTCATAGGGTCAGAATCGAGGATGTTACAACCTAGGCAAGACTTTCTCTCTCTCACCTCCTTCTTCCTTGGGCTTCAATCCCCTTCCTCAAGCCCACCATTTTTGTCTCATTAGATTAGTCATCTTTTAGAAAGGGCAAAATAGCAATTACACTAAACCATGGTCCCAGTTCACTATTCATGCACATGGACTTATTAATGTGCAAGCTTACAAAAATCCAAAATGAGCCTAATTGTCCTAATGGGCCTCCTTGGGCCGGCCATGGGTAGCGTGTGGCCCAATGGGCCCATCCGTGGGCTTGGGCCCTCATGGTTCCTCATTTGTGACTCATTTCCACTTTTCCGAAATTTTGTGATCGACCAATGAAAAATTGAGTTTTCATTCCAAAGTGGCCTTCTGAGCTTTTCTACAGTCTATCGATCCCCATTGTAATCCCGTTCCGTAGATTGGGGTCAGATTGAGGATGTTACATACGAGTGACGAATCTAAGGGTTAGCTTTGCATTAAGAACAGGGCACAATTGGAAACATGATTGAGCAAAGACGAGTGACGAATTGGAGAATTAACTCTGCATTAAGAACAGGGCACAATCGGAAACGCAACTAAACAGTGTTGGAATCATAACCGAATGAGTAAATTGAGTCGCAGCCGATGAGATGGCACCGTGACGATAAGGATGAGCCCGAAGTTGGTGGCGATTGGAGATGGAGCGGCCGTGAAACTAGAGGGAAAGTCCGAGAGAATATTTTTCAATTTTATTTTCTGGAGCTTCTACTACTTGTGCATTCGTTCTCTTTCTCGTTGCGTGAGCGGGAGCTAATCCAAGATGGGAGAGCGAGATAGAGAGAGACTTCTGTTACTGACGTCCCAATTCGCGTGTATCAACCTTCGTCCGGATTCCTGTGCTCGGCCCCCCTCATCCGGCGCTTGAGGGCCGCTTGATAGGCTCCTGAACTAGGCTGAGGGACTGGATTTCCTGGACTGACTGGTATGGGCGAACCGAGTTTTACTGGAACTGACGCGAAACGGACTAACGGGTTGGAAACTTGGAACGACTTGGACCATGTGCTTGATGGGCTTGACTGGAGGTCTGCTGTGCTTGTGCGAATTGGACCAGGCCCAACGGACCGGACCAGGCCTTTGCAATTATGACCGAATTGAAGCTTTTATCATTTATTTTATTTTATATTATTCTAATTTATATATTTTTACTTTCTATAAAAAAATGAATATCTGATTTGCTGGCAAAATTTCAGATGTCGATAGGTTAAATGATATGTGAAAACTAAATATCTAGGTTTGAGGGTTCAGTCATGCATGATGAGAGAGTTAACGGTTCTCACGTCGCCATTTTGGTACCACATTCTTTGGCCAAATTTCTTTTCATGCAATATCTTCCTAATTTTAATATATATATATATATATATATATATATATATATGTGTAGTTTATTTTGAGTTTGGAAAGCTTAAAACTTCATCAATTGCCCTTAGTTGAAATTGCCGCATCATGTAAGAGAAAACGAATTGAGTTAATCTGCCACGTGTGATTGGTATCTTTTCAAGAATGTACGATATGTCTAAAAAAATTCATTGAGATCAATCAAACATTCAAATGATAGGCAAACAAAGCAGGACGAATCCAATCCAGGTAGCATAGATAAACTATACACCTTAGATATATTATAACTGAAATGGTTGGTATACATATTGGGAAAATTGTCTGAAATTTTTAAGCTTATTGCACTTTTATCAATTCAATTTTAAATTTTTCAATTTTGTCAATTGAGTCCTAAATCTTTTCGCATTTTGTCAATCGAATCTATCCGGCTAATTTTGATTAAAATTTGCTAATGTCGAAGCCAATCATCCTATATGGCAAGGTTGATGTTGGTGAGAGCGACCATGCCCTCACCGACTACGAGTGACATGAGAGCCAAGATGCCCTCTCCAACCGCAGGCGAAGGCTGCGTAGCGCTTGTGGTCATCAGCCTCACCTAGATCTACCTAGGTGAAGGCCATAACAGCATCAGGAGAGGCAGCCTCGCTCAAATATGGATTGGGCAAAGGCTAAGCAACCCTCACTTGTAGCCAGGAAGGGCATGGCTCACCTTCACCAGGGGTGAGCTTCACCAGCCACTAACAAGGACAAGCCTCACTAGCGACGGCAAGGTTGAGCCTCGATAGGGGCAGGGACAAACTTCGCCAAGGGTCGGTGAGATTAACCTTGCTGGCCCTTGCTAGTTGCCAAGGTCCGATGACTTACTATAGGAAGAAGGAAAGAAAGAAAAACAAAACAAAACAAAACAAAAGATAAAGAAAAAAAAATATAAATATATAGATAATTAGAAATATTATTAAAAATTATTCACGACAATGACAATCATGTCACATATGACGAACATCATCCATGTTAGCAATTTCCAACTAAAATTGGTCAGATAGACTAAACTAACACAAATGCAAAAGATTTATGACTCAATTAACCAAAAAAAAAGTTATGATTAGATTGACAATAGGTTTAAGACCTCTTTTGGTAATTTTTCCAACTTTCCATGCATGATATTTGAAGAAGAGAAGACAGATTACATGATTTTATATATAGAGAAGCAAACCTAAAATCCATATCTCCATGTGAGAGTTTTTTTTTTTTTTTTTGGTCAGAAACATAAATATATTATATGCTTAAAGTTGAAGTTACATTAGCAGGCATTTTGAAATACAAAAGATCTTGTAAATAAGAAGGAGGATGTTGCACCCAATCTGAGGAAAGCAGAGAAGCTCGATGGACCTTTGCAGCCCAATCCGCAATAGAATTCGCTGCCCTATTGCAGTAAACGATTGTGAGATTAAGGCACCAAAGCTTCATATCTCGTATCTCATGAAGAATGCCTCTGTGCTCCCACGGTGTTAAGGCAGGATCGTTGATGGCGTATACAAGAGTCAAGCAGTCGGATTCCACTTCAATATGATCCGATCCTCGCCCTCTCCGGAGCAGGAACTTCAAGGTTTGATTTAAGCCGAGCACCTCAGCCTACAGTGCCGATGATGCAGACACTGGTCGTGCGAAGCCATCAAGCAAGATGCCGAAGGAATCTCTGCACACACAGGCCACCGAAGCGTCGTTGCAATGGGAAAGGTGAGCCGCATCAATATTGACTTTTAGAAAGCCTTTGGCTGGTGGATGCCATCGCTGATTCAAATCATTTTGATTTATCCCACACTACTTCCTCTTCTGGCTGAATCTCCAACCGGATCAGGCGTCGACTAACACTGATTGCACAACCTGCTCCACATTGGGACGTTGCTGACGGAATAAGAAGTTGTTTTGGCTTTCCATATATTCCAAAGAATAGCCGCAATAGTTTCAAGCTCTGGTAAGCCATTTTGTTTCTCAATAACAGCAACCAACCAGCTTTCTATTCGATTCACACCTGTAGGAAGATGCTGGAGGTTGATTTCTGAGTGTAACCATACATTTAAAGTCCATGGGCATAACAAAAATAAATGTTCTGTTGTTTCGAGTACCTGCATTGTACACATACAGCAAGTAGGGTCTGAGATGATGTGCCGACAATATAGGTTTTCTCTAGTCGGCAGTGCATTGCTACAAATTGACCACAAGAATGGCCTTAATTTAGGCATAGTAGTGATTTTCCATATTGCATTCCATAATTTGCGAGTCGGCTAAAAGGATGAAGAGGCTTGATTGTTGTTGTGGCGTGTTTGCTAAGCTTTGATTTGATTATAATAGCTCTTACTATAAACTGTCCATTCTGTTTTCCTGTCTAGACAAGTTTGTCTTGCATGTGTTGAGGCCAGATAGAAATAGATTGAATTTCTTCGACTAGTTTACTATCAAAACTCTAGCATAATAGTGCAGTATTCCATGCGTGCTATTCTAAGATAATAAAATTTGCTACTCGCTGTGGTTCATCTCTAGGAGCAGGGCCCCCTATTACACCCCTAGCCAGCCATCTGTCCTCTTTTATTTTGATTTGTGTACCGTCCCCAACAGACCATAAGACCTTATCAGCAATAGATTTCCAGCCTAGCAAAATGCTTTGCCAACCCCAAGAGGGTCTAGCACCTTTAGTGGCATTCCAGAAATCCCGAGAGTGAAAATATAAGCCTTTAAGTATTATGCTAGGCAGAGAATGTGGTTGTTGAGCTAGCTGCCAAGCTTGTTTTCCTAGTAATGCTTTGTTGAAAGCCAAAAGATCACGAAAACCTAAACCCCCTTCATCTTTCCTACTCTTAATAGACTCTTAGTTCTTCCAGTGTATACCTTGCTTGCTGTAATCAGACTGTCACCATAATCTAGCTATCCTCTTTTCAATTAACTTACACAATGCAATAGGGATTTTAAATATCGACATAGCATATTGAGGAATTGCTTGCACCACCGTTTTAGTAAGACTTCCTTATCCCCTTTTGAGATAAGCTTTTCCTTCCAACCTTCTAGCTTTGAATTCACACGACTCATAATCCATTTAAACATGTCGCTCTTAGATTTCCCCTAGTCTGAAGGAATGCCAAGATACTTGCCAGTTTTTTGCAATATAGGGACTCTAAGTTCACTGGCCAGATTCTCTTTCAAGTTGCTAGGACAATATGTACTAAAAAACAGATCGGATTTATTCTTATTAACAGCTTGGCCTGTAGCTAAACAATATTCATTCAGAATAGAAGCTAAGTTCTGACATTCAATAATCTTCGCATTAAGGAAGAAGATAGCATCATCTGCGAAAAATAAATGAGATAAGGTGGGACACCATCGATTTAGCTTAATACGTTTAAGATTGCCAATAGCCACTGCATTGTTGATTAAGCTTGTTAAGACATTGGCCATCAAGATGAACAAGTACGATGATAAAGGGTCACATTGCCTCAAACCTCAAGTTGGATGAAAATAGGGCAGAGATTCGCCATTAAACTTCACACTGTAAGAGACTGTAGTCACACATTGCAAAATCCAATTAACCCATCGAGTATGAAAGCCCGGCTTTAGGAGATATGCTCCAAGAAAGTCCCACTCTACCCAGTCATAAGCCTTTGCCATGTCCAGTTTAAGTACTACCTGAAAATGCTTCTTTCTTTTCCGTATTCTAATTTGATGAAGTACCTCCTGAACCATAATAATATTGTCCTGGATTTGCCGACCACCTACGAAAGCAATTTGTTCTGGAGCTATCAATTCTGGCAGCCAGGGTTTGAGACAATTGGCCAGGATTTTAGAAATGGCTTTATAAATATAGTTACAAAGGCTAATAGGTCTGTATTGATCTAATCTTTATGGGTGAGGGATTTTTGGGATCAAAGAAATATAAGTGCGGTTATATTCAGGCAGCAAAATTCTTGTGCGAAAGAATTGTTGCATGGTTGCAACTATATCTTCTTGTAAGATGTCCCAGTGTGCTTGATAAAATTGACCATTAAGTCCGTTTGGGCCCGGTGCTTTAGTTGCACCTAGCTGGAACACTGCTTTCTAGACCTCCTCATATGTAACTTCAACAATAAGAGTGTCATTCATTTCTGCAGTCACCACATGCTTACAAATATTCAAAGTTGGGCTATAATCTCTAGACCCTGTAGAAGTATATAAAGTCCTGAAAAAACTAGAAGTCATCTCCTTGAGGGAAGTCGGGTCACGTACCCAAGTTTGTTGATCATCCCGCAGCATGCTGATTTTATTATTTTGTCTTTTTGAACAGTGGTTGCATGAAAAAATTTGGTGTTCCTATCCCTCCATTGAAGCCAATTAACACGTGATCGCATAGCCCAAAATTTCTCTTCCTGCTGCCATAACAAATATATTTTCTCTTCCATGTGAGAGTTTGAAGAGTACTCACACATAGTTTCTCCACCTTCCATGTCGCTATAAAAAAGTAGCACGTGCATCGTGCCACTTACAATTGTCTACTACAGAGACTACCATTGCCATAGCCAATAGAAGAAAGCTTTTATAGAGAGTCGTAACGGCGTGAGAAAGTCCCGAGGAGGTAATATTTGCAGAGTGAGATAGATCTCTTTAAATTTCACCAATGTAGGTGGTACTTATAGGCTTTAAGATAAAATGAAAGGGAAGGTCAAAAGAGAGACATAATAGCAAAGAAGATAATTAAGGCAATGACATATTTTGGACAAGATATGAATTGATTGTGAAGGTATGGAAGTGAAATTATGTCAAAAATATTACTGTTATGTCAAGTTCATGTCTACTTTGATAGGTCCTAAAAGTAAAATGAGATCTTATGCCCATTAATTTTGACATTGATGATGCAGGAGCTTTTGTCTTCTATCTTTTGAATATCTAAGAACACTCCTTCTCGCATATTGATTGAATGAATTAGTCCTTCTCGCTGATTGTCTGAATTAATTAGTCCGCAATCTATGTTATTAGAATCGAAGTCAATAATCATTTCAAATCCTTTCTCCAACACTCCCTCTTGAGTTGGTGGCTTATATGTATATATAAAAGACGCCTAGCTTGCTTAGTAGATACGCATGTCGTTTATGGCACTATGACTTAGTGAAGATGTCTACCAACTATTTCACAATTCCAATTTCTCAAGTTATGATAACCCTTCTTGAATTTTTTTTCTTGAAAGTAGCTATCAACTTCTATTTATTTTGTTCTTTCATGAAAGACTAGATTTGCCGATAGTTTGAATGTGGCATCATTGTCACAAAATAGTTCGCTTGCTCCATCAATTTGTACCTCAAGGTTCGAAAGTAAACCCCCTATCCAATCTATCACAAACTATTTTTACCATAGCTTGATATTCCAATTTAGCCAATGATAATGAGACAATTGATTGGTTCTTTGTCTTCCATGAAATCAAAGATCTTTAAAAGCAACAATTTAAGGAGAAAAAAAATATACTAAAAATGAATCTCGGGTCAAGAAAAAGTCGGATGTAGGCCACTAAATTTTTATTGAATGGGTCTTCTAAATCAGACCATTTTCGACTCAACCCATCCGTTTGATGGGCCTATTTTCAACATGCAGACAATACTAATTGCCTAGTTGTATCGTATCATTACTACCGGTGATGTAACCACCATTTAAAACAGCGTTTGATTGGCGAGGCCCTCCTGGAGCTTCGTGGTCCAGCGGAGGAGGGACGTGGGACAGACGATGAGGACGACGCAAGCGTCACCGGGCAAATTAATACCGTGGAGAGAACCACTTAAATAGTCGTTCTAGGTCACCCTCCCTTTAAGGCAGGAAGTGGTGGCTTTTCCCTTGAGATTTTGATTTAATCAGCGAAACGTAGATAGTGATTGATTGCGCTTGGATCGAAGATGTGAAATCAGAGTTTAAGAAATGTGAGGTAATGAACGGAAAAATGTGTGTTTCCAGCCTTTTAGACTGTGGAAAAAGGTCCCCCGGAAGTTTTCTAGAAGCATTGTAAATATCGTATAATGCAGATTCGCTGTGTTTCTCGCCACGATGAGAGGTTCTTGTTTTGGCGGGTCTCAACTCTTGATTCTTATTTTGCCTTTTAATAGTAGAGAGTTTACTATTTTTTAATATGGAATCGTTTGATCTTTAGAAAATTTGCGTAAATATGTATTTATTAAATTAAATGCGAAATGGTTTTAGACACTTTGTCCGCTGGAGATATCGCCAAGAGAAACAGTAAATAGAAGAAAAATTTGTCAAAAAAAAAAAAAAACATTACACGGGGCACTTGTATTGTGTGGAGGATTTGATCCATAATGCCGTATTACATGACATTTTAAAAAAAAAATATCCATGCTAGCTAAAAAGTAATTGATGGTTGTGTAATACTAAATAATAGACAAAATAGTAATCCCACGAATAAGAAATTATCATATAATTCAATAAATTTATTTTAGGTGGAACTCTAGATATAAGTAAATTTCCATATCCTGCAAAAAAAAAATGATTTATTTTCTAAAATAACTCAAATCACATTTTTCATCCCCCAATACAATGTTTTCCTTATTTTGCACATGTTAAGCGTGCCATTTTCGCCATTTTTAATGAAACATATAAACCTTTTTTAACGAACCGTAGTTGGTGGTGGGGAGGACTGTATCAGTTGAATCAGTTAACTTAGATCAACTGATAAGTTTGCTCGGATTGATTTGTTTTAATTTGCTTTCTGTTCAGAACCACGATGACCTCTTGGACATTTTCCCTTTTCCTAGCCTGCTTGATCACTACCACAATGCTTCATTGTTGTAGGAGTTCAACGTACAAAACTCAATTCTTTTACTTCTACCGACCATTGGAAGCTGATAAGGGAGAGAAACGTAAAGTAGCTTGGCATAGACTAGTGCGGTTTCAAGCAAATATCCCCAAATTTGGCTTCATATGCCAGTTGGTAATGCCACGAAAGAGAGAAGAAACGATGGATTTAGGAAATTTTGCAAAAAGTGTGTTACTTTTTGATAAAGACCTTCTATGTATAAGACTATTTATAGTACAATATATGAACACAATAAAGGAAAAGATATATAAAAGATACTTTTCTAATTGTATGATTTTAGTCCCAACTAAACTGATGTACTCAATCACTCTAGGAAAAGGAGCCGCATCTCCCACAGGTAATTCTGAACAAGCTCCAAATATTTGATATAGTTGAGAAGTGAAGCGTATTAATGAGACTTGTGTTATAGACCGGAGGTTTCGTGATCCAACTAACTAAAGAGATAGCCTAGATGATTGGCAAGACTTGAAGGCCCTGTTTGTTTAAATATGTTTCTATTCCCCGAAACACAAATTTTTGTTCTTTTGTTCCGAGGAACAAAAAAAAAGAACGGAAACGCGTTTGTTTACATTTTTGTTCCCGGGAACAAAAATTTTTTTTTTTTTGTATCCGGGAACAGATTTGGAACAGAAACAAAAAGTAGAAAAAATTTATTTCTTATTCTCGAGAACAATTTTGAGAAACACTTTTTTTTCTCATTTTTCTTCTCTTTTTTTCTCCTTCTTATTTCTTTGGCCAGTCGCCAGCCTCACCGGACTGTCACCAGAGCATTGCCGGATCATCGTCGGCCCCTGGCAAGTCTTACTGTGGATAGGCGAGGCCGTTGGCCATGGCCAAGGCGGCAACCGGCCAAAAGGAAGAAAAATTAAAAATTAAAATTAAAATATTAAAAAATTAAAAGAAACAAAAAATTTATATAAGTTTACCAAACATGTTTATATTCTTTTTCTATTTCACGAATAGAAATTTTGTGCAGTTACCAAACGCGTTCTTCTGTTAAAAAATTGTTCCTCGAAATAAAAATATTTTTTTCTGTTTCTATTCTCTGGAACAATTTTTGAACATAAATGTTACCAAATGTGCCCGAAGTGTCCTGGTCTCTAGGGTTTCATAAGGATTCTAGAATACTACTAAGGACGATATGGGGAATATATTTTTGTATTTAATGGGATAGATGATAATCGTGTATTTAATAGGATAAATACTGGTTGGAGTAGTAGTATTTGGAAGACATACATAAATAGTGGTACTCTCCTCTCATTGAAATCATCAACATTTGAACAATAGAATTACAATCTTTCCCAAAACTTCTCTCTAAACACTTCTTCTCGATTCGAGTGAGACTAGCAAGCGAGTGAGCTATAAGGCTAAACTTAGGCGTCCAACCAAGAACCAAAAGGAAGTCGAAGTGCAGCATGGCTCAAAATCTCAAGCATCAACCCGTGACACTTGTCTACTTTGTGGTGTCTCCCCTAAATCATGCCTCCATCTATTTTTGCACTACACCTTTTCAAAGAATGTTTGGATTTGGATCTTAAATCCCAAGGGGATCCACAATTAGTTGGTGAATGGGACGGCGAGCTACATTAGGCATTATAACATTGTAAAGGGAAGTCCTTTGCTTTCCTTCGCTAAACTCTTATGTTGCGCTTAGTAGTAAGGAGAAAATTCAAGATAGGATAAAATTCTTCTTATTCCGCATTTGGCACTTACTCAAAATAAAATAAAGTTAGATATAAAAGAGATATATGCCGGATAAAATTATCTCATAAGAGAGGTAGAATAAAATTGAATAGGATTTCTAAATTTTATAATAAGAAAGTTATTTTCTTGAATAAAAAACTTCTTAAATCAAAAAAATTACAATTATATTTCATCTTAAATAATATTTTAATTATAATTTAAGAAATTCAAAATAACAAAAATAACAATTTAGTTTTTTATTTAATCTTATTTTTATTTATATATTCGAATTTAATTCTATCTTATAGTATAAATTTAATATATAAATATAAATATATAGTTATTTACACATTTGAGGTATTTCATTATTTTAGGTATATTACTACAATTTACTATTTAATAAAAATTTATTAAAGAATGATGGAAGGGGAAAAAAGAAATAAAAAGAATTAGTTAAAAAAAAGAGAGGAAAAATAAAATAAAAATAAAATAAAAATAAAAATAAAGTAGGCAAGAATACTACTAAAGAGTTTTACTATCTCTACTTGTAAATTTTTAGGTTTATTTATATTGATATGACGTTCATACTAAATAATATATATGATATAATATCAATATATCCGATTTTATTATTTGGATCACCAAATAATAAATAGGACATAACAAAACTCCTAGATTTCATATCATATTTTATTTAGTTTTATTTTGATTAAAAATCTAAATGGCCAAAAGTAGCCTTATTAAAGCATGCGCAAAATGGTACTATTTACCATCTAAAAGAAATGAGGTCATACATATAATGAGTTCGCTCCTCAGCCTGATAAAGTGTCTTATTCCATCACCTTTGCTGCCAAGGGGAAGATGTCCTGCTTTATTCAAGGGAGACAATCTGGTCTTTCTGCAGCTGAGAAGACTCTGTGATTCTTGGGGTATAAGATTGCCGAGGGATTGAGATTGATGCTTCTTTGGTGGCAGTTTCCTAGTTGTCTTTTGTTGGGCTCTCATTAGGTGCATTGGAAATTGGTCATTGTGGTCTTCCGGAACTTTTCTAGAGACTTTGCTAAACCGTTAGTCCTTTACTAAACTCCTTAATCTCGTACGCTGGAGTCATTCAATCCACAAACGATGCGACATGCTTCAGGAACATGGTGACCATCTTTGCTGTTTTCACCTTTTTTAAATGGATTAAAAAAACAATAGTCTCCTGGAGGGTTTGCGACCGTGCGTGGACTTGTTCATTAATTCAATATTCAAATTGTATACATTGCGATGATTATTTTTTCCAATTTTAAAAAAATAAAAAAATAAATAAACCTAAATTGGTCACATAGAACATCGAAGGTTTTTTTGCAATGAGTCTTTTCCCTACGATCTTTCTCTTAAAGTGGATTTTCGATGTATCTTTCAATTATAGTTTACCAAACATTATTTGTTTTTCATGAAAGCCTTTTAATGTAAAATCATTTGTAAATATGCAAAGGCTTTGGCCCAAAAATTCTCCCAGGCGCACCCTTTATAGCCTGAGGCGGTCGCCTCTTGTCGAGGTGTTGCCGTCCCAATTGTAGGCATGCACACCTCGACCTAAAGCTTGGCAATTCCCGAGCCTGTGACTTCTACACCTAGGGTCCCATTAGCGTGAATTTTGTGGTGTTGGGGCGAGCATTCCCTACCGACTGGGTAGATTTCAATTTCCTTCAAGGTAAGATTCTCTTCCACCCTCGAATGGCACCCCAAATAGGTTCTTCTGTGTCCATAATCGAGGCTCTGAAACAACTTTCCCAAAAAATGAAACCCTAAAACCCCTAACACCCATCCCACCCCAAATTCGTGTCCCCCTCCCCCCCAAGAACAAATCCCTAGTACTCACCCATTACAAACCCTTTCTACCTGGTAAGAGATCAGACTTATATGATTCCGGCATATCCGTAGCTTTCCCCCTGAATAGCAACTTCCAAACCAGAGCTCCCTTCAATCACACTGGGCAAGTTATCCTGTTTTCTACTGGGGCTATTAGTGTATCAGACCTAGATTAAAACAAATGGCAGGTGAGAATGATGAAGAAAGGCGAGTTGCAGCACTGTGTAAAAGCCTTGGTACTCTATGGTCTGAGGATGATGTTGTTGAGATTAAAGGTGGGATCTCCGCAGAAAAATTGGCTGAATGCAGGAAGACTCTGTTCGGGAAATTACATTCCAAACCACATGTGAATTTTACAGCCTTTTTCACTACAATAAAGAAAGTATGGAAGGTTGACAATGTTACATGCACTGTGATAGCACCGGGATACTTTTCTTTCACATTTCAGTCTGAAGCTGATAAAAAAAGAGTTGTAGACTCGGGGCCATGGTCGTTCTCTGGAAGTTTACTTGTTTTATAGCAATGTGAACCCGATATCCCTGATTTATGTTATGAATTTACTCATTGTGATTTCTGGGTTCACTTCTATGGACTACCACTTGGAAGAGCTACTTATGAATCTATTAGAGATATTGCAGCTAAGTTGGGAGAAGTAGTGGAGGTGAAACTGGATACCAAAGGCAACAGCAATTCTAAGTTTGGTAAGGCAAAAGTCAAGATAAATCTGGAGATGCCCCTCAAGACAGGAGTTCTCTCAATCTGGAAAATAAAAGGCTGTGGGTGGAGTTTAAATACGAAAGACTTCCGAATTATTGCTATTCATGCGGAAAAATTGGGCATTATGCCTCGGATTGCAAAGATATACCCTATGAAAACTCGGGGCTAGCAGGAAACTTACCAAGCAGGTTTGGCCATTGGCTACGAGCGGAAGCTCGTGAGCTAAGCCCATACGGGAAGATCTTCTATGGCAAACAGGAGATACTACCAGACGAAGATGAGATTGTGCTAGAGACACCCACAAATTCAGCACCTGAAACAGCAATATATCAGCAACATCGAAATACAAACCAAATTCTAGCTATATGTGAACCGGGCCATGCAGAACAACAGACCACACAGGAGATAAGCCAGCCTAATCAGCAATTTCCACTAGTTATTATGAAGGAGAAAGGGCCACAAAAAAGAGGGAATAGCTGCATTGATAAAGAATCAGCTATGGTGCTATATGAGGAGCAACACAAGGAAGCAGAAATGGAGATGGAGCAGAACATAACAGGGGAAAAGGGGCTGATTAGGCATAAATCCAGGTGTACAAAGGGTGCAAATGTAAAGAAAGGCAAGAGGTTTTGCCCGTATGGGGCTCAATCCTCAAAAACACCCGAATTTGACAATAATCAGCTGGTGGAAACACCTATAGAAGTGGCGGAGAAATCAAGTCAATGGGCTTTGGTGGCTAGCCCTAATAAGCCACCGGTTCATCCATGAAGCTATTGTGCTGGAATTGTCAGGGGTTGGGCACACCCTTGACAATTCAGGCACTAAGGGTCCTTGTGACCCAGGAAAGGCCCAGTATTATGTTTATTATGGAGACTAAAAATCAAAAACTCAAGGTGCAGCATATAAGAAGGAGGCTGAAATTTCAAAACAGCTTTGTGGTTAATCCAGAAGGAATCGCAGGGGGATTGGCTCTGTTCTGGGATGAGCAAGTAAGGTTAAATGTTGATTCCTCTTCAAAACACTATATTCATGTTCAGTGCATTATCCAAGCAACTCAACAGCAGATGTATATAACTTTTGTTCATGCCCCTAATGAATTTCAAGATAGAGTAATGCTATGGGAGGACCTACACCGAAAAAGCTCCACACATCACTTTCATTGGCTTTGTATGGGGGATTTCAACGAGATAATGTACCATTGGGAAAAAGTGGGGAAAAAGAGAGCAGAACCTTACCGGATGGCAGCATTTAGGGATTTCATATTTCGCTGTTCTTTAATGGACTTGGAGAGCAAGGGATGCGCCTTTACCTGGAAAAACAACAGAACAAAAGAACATCTGGTCAAGAAACGTCTAGACAGAGCTCTATGCACTTCAGATTGGAGGATAGCATACCCTAATGCAGAATGCACGGCATTACCAGCTATAGGTTCTGATCACAGCCCCCTTATTCTATCTTTAAACTCGCAAAAGAAAAGGAGGAGGAAGATTTTTAGATACGAAGCATTCTGGTCAAAAAATGAGGAATGTGGGCAAATTGTAAAGAATGCATGGGCTGAATTCCAACCCCTGAATCTGGATATGGGGAAAAAATTGCAGATTGTGGCTCAAAAATTGGGAAAATGGAGCAAGAATAGGACGGAAAATGCAGATATCAGAATTAAAGTGCTGAAAAATGAGTTGCAAAGCTTGACAAATAGTGTTGGGAAGGAAAAAGAAAGTGAAACAGCAAAGCAAATCACCCAGGAGCTAGAAAAGCTGTGGAGTCAAGAGGAGATGTACTGGGAAATGCGCTCGAGAATTACCTGGCTCAAGTGGGGGGATAGAAATACTAAGTTTTTCCATGCATCAACTATTCAAAGGAGATCCAGAAATAGAATTACCTTGCTGAAAAACGCTGAAGAGGAATGGGTGAATGAGGAACAGTCCTTAAAGGATATGACAGTCACGTTCTTCAAAAATTTATATAACTCAGTAGGGCCTCGCAACTTCCAGCCTGTAATTCAGCAAATCCCGATCTCAGTTGATGAAAGCATGAACCAACAGTTAGTTAAACCAGTCACATTGGGGGAAATTACAGAGGCAATGCAACAACTAGGAGCTACAAAAGCTCTGGACCAGATGGTCTTAATGGGCTATTTTACCGGGATCATTGGACACATATCAGCAAGGACATATTCAATGAAGTGCAGAGTTTCTTTGAGACTGGTTATCTAAACCCTGAGCTGAACAGAACCCAAATCACCCTTGTCCCCAAAACCCCAAACCCAGAAAAGCTTGAACAATTCAGGCCTATAAGCCTCTGCAATTTTGTCTATAAAATTATTTCCAAAGTGATGGCTAATCGACTTAAACCTGTGATACCACAGATCATAGCAGAAGAACAAAGTGCTTTTGTGGGAGGAAGACAAATACAAGACAATATTTTAATAGTCCAAGAAGTACTTCATAAGTTGAGAATTCGGGAAAGGAAAAACAAATTTCAAGCGGTCCTAAAGCTTGACATGCAAAAAGCTTACGACCGGATAGAATGGGACTTCCTTAGAGAATGCTTGCTCAAGAAGGGATTCAGTGAGAAGTGGGTGCAATGGGTCACACAGTGTGTTTCAACGGTCTCCTTTAGTGTCAATTTTAACGGTGAGCCCCAACAATTTTTTAAACCTACAAGAGGAATTCGTCAAGGGGATCCTCTATCCCCATATCTTTTCATCCTAGTGGCTGATGTGCTGTCAAATCTCATGCGAAAAGCAGTAATCGAGGGCACAATCCAGGGAATTAAACTAAATAGTGGCTGTCCTACTCTATCCCACCTACTGTTTGTGGATGATTCCATTTTCTTCCTACACGGTACTATCACAGAATGTCAGAATTTGGCGGAAATACTACACCAATATTGTTTTGCTTCAGGACAGGCCATAAATCTGAATAAATCAGGTATCTACTTTAGTAAGAAATGCCCCATGAATTTAAGGAGGAATATGGCAGCGGAGCGAGGGGTCCCAAAATAGAAAAAACGGGGAAATACTTGGGAATTCCTTCGGATTGGGGAGGCTCGAAGAAAGATGTTTTTGCCTGGATTTTAGCTCGAGTCAACAAGAAACTAGAAAGCTGGAAGGATCATTTGCTGACAAGAGCAGGTAAGGAGATATTGATTAAATCAGTGGTGCAGGCCATTCCACAGTATGCAATGTCTATATTCAAGTTACCGGTGTCAATATGCAAAGCCATAGAGAAAAAGATTGCCAATTTTTGGTGGAGAAATGGGAAAAACACTGCTGGCATTCATTGGAGAAAATGGGAGAAACTAAAACTCAGGAAAAATGAAGGGGGCCTTGGATTTAAAGACTTAACAGCTTTCAACCAAGCCATGTTAGGGAAGCAAGCATGGCGGATTTCACAGCAACCCCACTCCCTATTGAGCAAACTAATGAAGGGTTTATATCATCCACACTGCGAAATATGGAAAGCTGGAAATGGTACACGACCATCGTGGGGATGGAGGAGCATTATAGTGGGAAGAGATTCCATAGCACCAGATGTTATTTGGTCTGTTGGCAATGGTCAGAAAATTTCGATAAGAGAGGATAAATGGCTGAAAAGCGGACTAGTTGGAGGACCGATTACAAGAGATGAACCAAGAAAAGTAGGCGCACTCATACACCGGGGAAATGGCACGTGGAATGAAAATTTACTTCGAATGATGTTTGATGAAAATAGGGTACAAGAAATTCTTACTATCCCTATTGGACTCTCAACAACAGAAGACAGATTAGTATGGATGCGCAACAATTCAGGGTCTTATACAGTCAAGAGTGGGTATTTCACAACACGAGATAGAGCAGCTAAACCACCACTTAATTCAGCAACATCCTCTCATCAAACAAAGCCAGATTTATGGAAACATATTTGGCACTCAGACACATTACCCAAAGTAAAACAATTCCTCTGGAATGTCTGCCAAAATGCACTACCTACAATGGATAACTTGCACCGAAGGAAAATAGTACCTGACCCAATTTGCCCTATCTGCAAACACGAAGATGAGACGATCGAACACACGCTGATGTTATGCCCTTGGACAGCTCAGATTTGGAAAGCTTCTCCTCTGAAAATCAAAATAACCAGATTAGGGTTAACAAGAATTGACGACTGGCTATACATGAGGAAAAAAGATCCACAAAGCTCCTCAAAGTTCAATCAGATTGCATCTACCATGTGGAGTATATGGCAAGACCGCAACAGGTTCATCTTTGACCAAAAACCCCTCACCCCGAAGCAAACCCTGTTAAGATCAGAGGCATTACAGAGAGATTTCGAAACATGGAATACAATCGCAGTTAAGAAGATAGCAAGAGAGACCCACACCAATAGGTGGCAACCCCCGAAACCAGGCTTCATTAAACTGAACATAGATGCTTCCTTTGTTCGGCGGGAGCGAGAGGAGAGGGGAACACACGAGACCAGATCTGTTGACGACAGGGTTGAAGCAGAAAATCTAGTTACTGCAGCTTTCGGTTGCAGAGCATCCACGGATGAGGAAGAGAGTGGGGGCGAAACTCCAAACAGACCAGCCGCATCCAGTGCCTGCAGGGGACAAACCCACAGCAACTACGGGACCAGATCTGCTGATGAAAGGGTTGAAGCAGAAAATTTAGTTACTGCAGATTTCGGTTGCAGAGCATCCACGGTTGAGGAAGAGAATGGGGGCGAAACTCCGAGCAGGAAAGCGGGCGCATCCGGCGCTGCGGGGACATACCCACAAAGCAACGACAATGCGGCGGAACATTGAGACCCACTTTGTGAGGCGCGAGCGAGAGGAGAGGGAGAAGACGAAACCGGATCTGGAGTTAATAGGGACGAAGATGAAACCTCGATTCTTTGTAGATTTCGGTTGCAAAATGAAACTCGGGATGAGGAAGAGAGAGCGGGGCGACGCGGACGGGGAGGAGCGAGAGAACGGAGCGGTTGTTGCTTGCATCTGCGGGGACTCCGGGGTAGACTCGTTGAAGGCTTCTCCAAGATCATTGCGGCGACTTTGGTAGAGCAAGCAGAGGCAAGTGCTCTCATGGAAACCCTAGAATTTCTATCAGATAGAACCGAAGAACTACTGGAAGTACACACAGACAACCTTCTGCTCGTGCGGGCACTTCAGTTCGGCGAAGACTTCAGTTGGGAAGTGGCGCTGCTCATGGACCGGATAAAAGAGAAGCTTCACAGATTTACGGGCCTCACTTTGGCCCATTGCAGCAGAGAAGCAAATAGGCCCGCGGATTGGATTGCGAAGGCTCATCGAAAAAATTTTCTCCCAAGAGATTGGGTGACTAATCCCCCAACAGCTTTATTTGACTTGTTATGCGCTGATGTTCTTGATGTATTTTCTCCGAACTTCACTAAGTAAATGGAAAGCTATCGCATTATCGACCAAAAAAAAAAAAAAAACCCTCGTGACAACGACTTTCCAATAAGCGCAACATTGACAGGTTAATCGCAAAATGGACTTGAGATTTTGTCCTATACGAGGCCTAATGTTCGAATTTACAAATTGTACATCGTTTCGGCAACTTAACAGTTTAAAAAATCATTATTTACAATAACTTAGTTATATGGAAGGTATCATTCGACTTTGAGACCTCTAGTATGATTTTAGGCTCTGAGACCCTTTTCACTTCTCACGAAGTTTGACCACAGTTTGACCAGCAATTACTTTCTCATCCAACATTCGATTAGCCTGATTTTTGTTACATTGGAATAATTTAACTTCCATGATGTGCAAAGCAAATCTAAAATTTGAAAACTTCGTCACACTCTGCGCGAATGGGCAACTGGCCTCGAAAGGTGAAAAGTTGGTTATTGGATTTTGATGGGAATATGAAAAAAGCCTCGTTAACGAGCACAACCCATTCTTGAAGTCGAAAAGTTGTTTTGAGCCTCCTAATTTGTTAGTCAAACATTGCTTTAACTTTTAGTCAACCCTAAGTCAACTTTTTAAATTTACCTAGACCATAGGGATAATTTGAGGTGCCAGCCACATGATATGACAATATTGACACATAACCTAACATGACAAATTGAATTCAAAATAAGATGATGAAATGACATGATATGGCAATGTTCATAAGCAGACATGATAATATCCATATGTAATATGATGTGATATACTAAGTTCAAAACATGATGGTGAAATAACATGATATAGTAATATTTACATGTAATATGACATGATAAATCACTTTCAAATTATGATGATGTGAGTTATGTACATCATTCTACTTAAGGAGCCATTTTCATTTAATTTGTGGCTTTACTAGACATGATAACATTTACGTAAAAACACACATTTTCCTTTTGACAAGGCCAAGTGCTACTCATAACTTAATTTAGAATCATTATTCAATTCAAAATCATGAAATTGAATAATCACATGACGAGACCTTAATTCATAGGTTTGAATCACGATGTTTATTGCCTTTTGCTCTCTGGTTACGTTGCCATAGCCTGCCTAGCACCCATTCGCTTTGGTATATAACCCACGGGTTGGCTCACAAATGAGGCGACGTATTCTACTGCAAGCACTTGAATATATTCACCACCTTATATCCGTTAAAAAAAATGTACATCTTATATAATTAACAAAGCATCATTCGTTCTAGCACTTTTGCAGCACAACATCATCACACAACCTAATTTTGTAGCTGAGATTCAAAATTATCATCACGACAGCCTAGAAGCATTCTTTATTTCTAGTAGAATTTTTGCAGCATTGCCACGTATTTCATGTTTTGAGAAGTCATTTCGACATTACGATGACTTAAAAGACATTTATTATTAATTTTCTAAAATGATAGCATAACGACATGTCTGAACTTTAAGATTTGATACTGGCATTGGACGACCTAAAAACATGTGTTTTTGACTCTTCAAATTGACAACACAATGACAGGCCTTACGACATCTTAACATTCATTTCTATAGGACATTTAAAGAGAGGGCATCGGGAACTTACCTCAAGTGCGACAACCTCGGTGACGACAAGGACAGCAAACCACCCGAAGATTAGAAATGTGAGGACCACCATCAAGACGACAGAAATTCATAAGCGTAAGAGATATGCAAAGACTTACAAGTCTTAGTATGATTTTTTAGCGTTAAAATCGTTTCATGTGAAGACTTTCCAACTAGCCTAAGATAGATAAATTGGCAAAATCATGGATCCAAGATTTTATAGCCTGTATGAAGACCTGAGGCTCAGGCTATGAACTAAACGTTGTTTCGACGACTTAACATTTTTAAAATTATTATTTACCATAATTTTGATTTCAAGGCCTCTATGTTTTGGCTCCGATACCTCTTTCGAATATGGAAAAGTTTCATCGAAGCTTGACAAATGATAACTCCCGTGGCCGACTCGGGGTTTTATTGCGTTGGAATGGTTGCAATCTCTAGTTTCTTGATGTGCAATGGAAATTTCGAAATTGTAAACTTCCCGACCCTACAAAAAGCGAGTGATCGATCTCGGAGAGTAAAAGATTGATCGTTGGATTTGAGTGGCAATATACGTGTTGACAACCCATTTTTCTAGAATTAAAATGTGTCCGGCGTCTTGTATGTCATTGATCAAGTCTTGGTCAAATCCTCATTAAACCATGGTCAAATGCAAAGATTTTTAAAAATGTAGGCAAAATTTGAGATGTTAATAGTTTTCACTCAACTTTTCTCGGAGAGTAAGCAAGAGAAGTAAGAACAAGTTTGAGAGCATTTTAATCACTCTTGTCCCCTTTCAACTCTTATTTTGACGAATATGTTAGGAAAATATGGCTTCAAATCGAGTAGAACAACGAAAACGGATATTCAAAATACTCAAGTCGGACTTTGAGGCGTAATATCACTTTTTTTAAGGATTTATTTGCCCCACAAAGTTGCTAATTGTCACCGGCAAAAAACTTCCAGGATACAACAAAGTCTTAATTGGGAATAACTATATAGCAATTCTAATATTTTTTCAAGGTTTCTCTAGGAAACAATCGAAAAATTGGCTGTAGTTTTTCTTAAACAAAGGTTCGAAAAATGATCACACTCTTTCTTCCGAAAACGACAAATATATATATTAAACAGTCTTACATACAACTCTTCGTAAAAAATTTCCAAAAAATATGAACAAACACGTCCTTTAAATTGTTCGGATAAACAAATGTGACCCTTCGGAAGAAGTCGAAAACCGAACAATTGCAACCATTCGGGAAAAGTTGCAAACCAAATAAGTAATTTTTCAAAGGTTGTCTTGAAAAAACAAAAACAAAATTCAAAATAATAATAATTTTTTTAAATAAATAAAATTTCAATTTTCATTTTTTATATTTATTTTTGAAAATTCTCAAAATCAAAAAACAAAAGGTACCATCGCCTGCTGTAGCCCAATTGGATAAGGCTCTTCAATGAAACTAACGAAAGTGGAGGGGGTTGAATCCCGCTGGCCGCACGGGTTCTTAAGCGCGACGTCGGGTTGGTGGGTTCTCCGTTAGCGTCACTCAAGGGTTTACCCGCTGGCTACTAGCTGTATAGGGTTCCTTGGGTATAAAAAAAAATTCAAAAAAAAAAAAAAAAAAGGCAACCTTTGAATTAATTAAAAAATTAATAACATAAAAAATAAATAAAATAACAAAGGAATTAGTGCTAATTAAACCATGGGTGCCTTTGTGTTAAGTGTGCCAAATAATTGCGTACCCGCACGCGGGTATAGTGGGATCTAGCCCCACCAAATCATTTCTTGAGATACACAAAGAAACTCCTCACTTATAAATTGGCCCACATCCTCCCATTTTTCCTATGTAAAACAAGGAAAATGCACTTAGTTTGTTTTGACGAACAAACCTCCAACAGAGTGTATTTATATAGTCCTCCAAATTTGATTTGCACTATGAAATTTTTGTCAGTCAAAATAGTCATTGTAATGATTATTTGCAGCTCAAAAAGTTCACTTAGAGATAATTAATGAACTTAGTTCACTCGCCTTAAGAACTCACCCGACACTTCCTATACTTAGCCAAAAATGGCTGACCTCATCTAATATTTACCAGATCGTTACTTCGTGGATATCAATGCTTGAAATCGGCTCCAAACACTAAAGGGAGAGCCTCTCTTAAAGGCGCCTTCACGAAATTAACACCTCCATGGGATCCTAAAGTCAATTAACAGTTCAAATTTCATTTGATTTCAGTCTCCAGGTCCTCTGACCAATGAAAGAAATCACCACGATTAGAGATGAAGTTTCGCCGAATTACTCACGAATTGCTCCAACTCGATTTGATGATTATTCAACATCAACTTGCTTGACTTTGAGTGAAGCTGAACTCGATCTTGCCAGTTAAATCGAGTTTGAGCTTGCCAATGCGAAGCTCTGCAACCTCATAACCTGATTGAATCCAATCGAGTTTCATTTTTTTGCTTAAAAATATTTAATAATTATAAAAATGGGGACATAATTTCTTAAAATTACACACACCAACTCATAAGGATGTGTGCAAAAGAACTAAGAACTACTTAGACCACCTAGAATCAGACCGGAGTGTGGGGTTCCCAAGGGAGCTTGTCCGAATCTCAGTTCCAATTTTATTGGAACTAGTAAGTATCGGTCCAATTCTCGTTTCTAGGTATGGAATTGTCCACTCGGCCCACCGGACCAGATCGGTAATATATAAATATATTTTATTTGATTTTTAAGAGAAATTTTCAATCAAAAATAATTTAAGAAAAATGGAAACTCTAAAATCCTTAATTTGGAACTTAATACCCATTAACTAAGTGATCGTCTCATCTCACTCTCACATCATCTAAGTCATTTATCTAACTCTCACTCACGGCCTCAACTTTCAACTTTTAATGAGTTCATTTTTTTTTTACTGATATTTGAATATGGATTTTTATTTTATTTTATTTTGTCTTTTACTTTGGCTTGCTAGAAAATATTACACTAAGTGAGTGAAGTTTCATGGGACGGGTTCCATAGATCCGGTTCTCGGGGACCAACGGGTGGTTTTTGTTTTCAATTTTTCGGAATCGATTTTTAATGAACGGTTCTCAAATCTAGAGTGGGAATCGCCCACTCGGACCATGCTCACTCCTACCGGCTCATTTATAATTGCACGGAAATAATTAATCTTACTATGTTTGAGCTCAAGTTTATTGATAATCCAGTTACTATCTTGATTTTCTATTACAATGGAGCTCTAGCAAAAAATTAATTTCTTTATTTTATTCCAATTGTACATTTTGTAGTTATTTTTTAATAATGAGTTTTAAAAACATACGCTTGTTTGGAAATTTATTTTCGATCAACCATCTCTTTTTCCGATTCGACTTGACCGGCCAAACCTCTGTTCTCTCAAGTCAAGACTCTATAGCGTATCACAAGCTAGTAGACTTGGGCTAACGGAATGAAGGGCAAATACGTAACTTCGTTACGGCCCCTTTTTCCACGCTTAAATACAACTCCATCTTTTTCCTTTTTCTTTTTTCAGGCATCGCGGACAAGCATTTCGCCCTTAATTCATTTTCCCCGCCATTTACATCATCCAATTTTCTCTCGTTTCTAGGGCTCCGAATCGCTCTCTGCAACTCCACATACAGAGCCAAAATCCAACTCGAAATCGCTCTCGGATCCCCTTCGGATTGCATTCGACCACCGGTGGAAACGCATTGGCCATTCTTCTGGAGCTGCGACGGTCGCGGAATCGCAGATTCGTCAACCGTCGTCGATGAGCAATCCAGTCGGTTCGAGTTCGGGTCCGGGTCCGGGTCCGGGTTGGAGCTACCGAGGCATAGGGCTATCGAACACCGTGCACTCCGATGTGGCCTCGTGCTTGCCGTTGCCTTCGCTGCCGGTGTTCTTCGGTGCGTCCGATCAGGAGCTAAGGCTGTTTGACGAGCAGGGCGCCGCCGGTTCGTTTCCCCGGAGGATTTTAAATCGCGCTGACATCCTCGCTCAGTCGAGTAGAATCGCTGATCTGCTTGGCGACACTGATGTCTCTTACTTGTAAGTGCTTGCATTTCCCTTTGCTCGGCCTTTTATCGACTGACTGTCTTTGAGCTGAAGTTGTGTTCCGGAGGTTTTTTTTTTTTTTTTTTTTATCCGTCTTCCTTCTTATTTAGGAAATCGAAATTACCTGGCCACTCAGCTTCTACTTATTTTTCAGCTTCAGCAGTTGGCATAGTTCTTTTTATGATCGTATTCTGCTTTTCTCTTCTATTTTGCTTCGCTGAGTGTGGGTTAATGGACAGACATGGTAAATTTATGACTGCATAACGTTGGAATTTTGCAGTTAGAACAGCAGAGCGAATGTTGGAAATTTGTTGTTTTCTGGATTTTCCCCTTAAATTTGGAGATCATGATTTGCTGGTGTTTGCAATGTAACAGACGAATGCTATATTTTATGAATCTAAATTTTAATTTGTTGAGCGGTGTGCAGATGGTGATTCCTCTGCAGCTTTTAGTGTCTTATCTCGAGTTTCGTCATTGTCTTTTGTTACCTCATGATGCACCTTGGCAATGTGGATTTTGTTTATATGTCTGATTAGGCATGGATATGTGGTGGTGACTTAGTTAATATCCAGATTATTCTAAAGGATGATGGCTTTTTGAGGATTGTTTTATTGGAAGCATGGCAATACCGATTATTTTGGGTCGTGCTTGTTCTTTTGGGGATATGTTATGCAGTTATGGCTTTTCCCAGGATCTCTCTGCTGGTGGAATCAGTGATAGAAAATTGGTTTAATATGTGCCATATGAGCCCTATGATTAGTAGTTCTTATTGTGCTTTTCATGCTTAGGAGCTTAGTAGTTTTCACATCGAAGAACATTAGTCTAAAACATACTTTCTTTGCGTACACTGTTATATCTAAACCATTATCTAAATCAAGGACATAAGGAAAGAAAGGAAGAGAAAGGAGATTTTAATTTTCTTTTTCTTGTTTGGATGCACATTGAGTGGATGGTGTGGAGGGAAAAAGAATTAATGATTGATGAAAGGGTCCTTTGTCCTATTCTATTTCAAAATAGGAGTGAAAGAAAAAATTGCTAAAAAAAAACTTTGTTGTAGCATTTTCCTCCATTTCCTTCCACTTTTGGACGAAAATTGAGGGTGGGCCCAAGGAAATACTCCCTTTCATTTCCACCCATTTACCTCTCATTTTATCCACCTAGGCAACAAATGTAAGTTTCTAGGTAAATACTTACTTTCATTTCCTCACACGCCCTTAACCAAACATGCTGAGTTTGAATGGAATGGATGATGAATTATTTTATAGTCCTCGGCGATGCACTTACTGGGTCTGTGAGCTTTCTGGATATATTTATGTAAAGCAGTGTGTTTTTTAGGAAGCAAGCATTTAAGGATGCTCAACCAGAGTCAAGGAGGTCTGTAAGCGAATCTTTAGATAAGATGCTAAAATTTGCTGCCATTTGTGAAGTGACACTGTGATACATCATGTGAGATAGTTTGGTCAATTACACAAGGTGACTTTTCTGCTTTAGGGCATTTTATAGGCTTTTGTTGACTATTAGTCTATTGATGGATGAGGATCTTTGTCTCTATATCATTAGATGGAACTGCCTCAGTGAAATTTAACTTGCTGGCTAAAAATTCTAACTCAAATTTATTTATTTATTTATTTTTTGCTGTATCTCTTGTGAATTTGTGGTCCTGGATTTCCTTTACTTATTGGAGTATATGATCTGTTCAGCTTGATATTGACTTATCTTGTTACCTTATTCCAGAAAGCTTAGGGAGGATTTGATGGTGATACCGCACAGCTGTGTGGAGCCGATAAAACTTTATGAAGAAGTTCTTTATCAAAATCCCGAGGCCTTTGACTGCTTTTCTCCAGGTAATGCAGTATATTCTGTTGCTGTTATTGTCTTAAGAGATTACTGTTAATTTTAGCTGACATCTGCTATTTTAGTGGCATGTACCTTGAAGCTTTGCTTTCTTGTTTGGCCACTTTTCTTTGTGGTCTTCTTATTTTGGGCAAAGCTTATATTTAGAAGAATCAATTTGTGTCACCAAATCTGTTTCTTGCGAGACTCGATCGGGTTGCAAGCTTTTCAATTCTTTTCCTTTTTGTAATCTTCAGCCTTTTAAGCATTATGACAAGGTCCCTGAATTTATGTTTCTTGTTAGCTTTAAACAGTGTTATAGGATGTGGTTATGATTATCTTTCTAAATATATGTACTTTTTCTGTTCTTAATGTTCATTGCATTGTTCAAGTTTCTCAGGTCATACCAAAGAGCATATATTTCAAAGTACAGCACATGTTGAGAAGCCTCTTCAACTTAATGTTACTCTTGCAAGTCAAGCGCAAAAAGAATTGCCTCCTTATCGAAATAATCTGCTTGATAATGCTCTTGCTAATGTAAGTGTTCATGCTGCTTCAATGTGCATGACAGCTGTTTTGTTCGCAAATTCATGTTTTTGATTTTGCAGCAAGTCTCTACATCTTCTCGAAAACCAAAGGTTAAGAAAAAAGTACGTGACGAAATCCCTAGAGATGTTGGACCTAGTCCTGTTGAATCCCAAGGTCTGACATTTGATATTTAGTTATCTAACTTCTGACATTCATTCTATTACAACGCAACTAATTCATTAGGTCTCTTCTTAGATGATACGGTTGGAAGGTTTTCTGACATGTTGGAGGACATCTGTAGCAAAGCTGAGATTTCCGGAGATGATAGAGATGAAGCAGAGTGGATCTTAGTGCCTATTGCCGATCTTAGGATACTTGTTAATGAAATAATGTCAGTTCGTGCGAAGAAGCTCCTACATTTAGTTCCTGCAGATACTCTTGTTAAACTATTAAGGGTTCTAGATCATCAGATCCATCGAGCAGAAGGCCTGTCCATCGATCAGTGTGATCATGTATGTTCTATGCAATCTTTGTTGTTGATGAGAAAAATTCATTATGCTTCCAGCAATATCAGTATATGAACTGATTCAATTATGTATGACTTCTGCTTGGTTGGGATAAGCTCCATTCTTATCTTTTAACTAAAACACATAAACAATAATAGTGTAATTCTATAAATTTAACATTACTAACAGTATTCTGTGTTTCCAGTCAGACCCAGATGCAATTTGCTCCCTCCTCTGTGCTTTGGAATCCATACATGCAGCTCTGGCCATAATGGCTCATAATCAGATGCCGAAGCATCTTTATAGTGAAGAGGTAGTTTTGCCTTAGAAACTAGTTTCTTAGCCTTTCACTGTTTTCTCTTTATGCCTAGTGTACTTTATCCATCTCTGGTCTTCAGTAGTTCATGGAAACTCATTATATGTTATTTGTGGCAGATCATTGAGAGGATTCTTGAATTCTCTCGACGTCAAATAATGGATATAATGTGTATCTATGATCCATCATACCGTGCTTTGCATAAACCTGTTGAACAAGGGGCTCCTGAAGGTTAGCCTTTTCGTGAATGATTTGTTGTGTATCTTTCAATTAGAGATGTACTTTACCTTGAAATGCTGTGGAACCCTGGAACTATTTCTTTGACATTTGGGCTTGATGACTTGTATTATCTGATGAAATGCTTTATTTGGTTTTAAATTCCAGTGGATGAAGATGATGAAGCAGATGCAGATATTGGTCCCAGTAAGAAACGCCGTGTTGTAAAGAGTGTAAAAGCAAAGAAATCAGCAGTGAACAAGTCTGCTTTTTATACCATTAATTTAAGAGATTCTTTTCACATATCTCAATTGAGATATTCTGATTCTGTTTTTTTTTTCTCTGTTTGTTGTCCTGTAGGGTCTCAGCTGCTGCTAGTACAGTACTTCAGAAGCTGTGTACTATTCTTGGTTTACTTAAGGATCTACTGTTAATAGAGAAGCTTTCGGACAGTTGCATTCTACAGCTGGTGAAAACAAACTTTACAACGTTTTTGGTGGATAATATCCAGCTTCTCCAGCTGAAGGCCATTGCTTTAATTAGTGGGGTATGACTTTTTGTCTCAAAGTTACATGTGTATTTTGTTGAAATTATACCTTTGCTTCTTCTAATCATTCTCATTGTTGGAGCAGATATTCTATTGGTATGCACAGCATCGCACTTATGTCATTGATGAAATGCTTCTTTTGCTTTGGAAGTTGCCCTTCTCTAAGCGTGCAACACGAGCCTATCACCTGCCTGATGAAGATCAGAGGCAAATTCAGATGATTACTGCCCTGCTGATTCAGTTAGTTCACTGTAGTGCTAACATTCCTGAACTTTTAAGGCAGGCATCCGACGTTTCTTCCATCATGGAAGTCTCACATGATGGTACTTATCTCACAAAGTGTCATGAAGCAATCACAGAGGCTTGTTGTCTTTTCTGGTCCCGTGTTCTGCAGCGATTTACTAGCGTAAAGACTCAGGATGCATCTGAGATAAAAGTAATGATGGAAAATCTTGTTATGGATTTGCTGACCACATTAAACTTACCTGAGTATCCTGCTTCAGCTCCTATTCTGGAGGTAAAGTGCATATAAATATTCAGTCTTCTTGGTTTGTAAAATTGGGACAATCTACATTTTAAAAGCATTTATTGCAGCTATTTCAGTTTGGAGATTAATGAATGTAAGAAGATCCTCTCAGAACCTTATAAAAATAGGGAAGCTGCAAAGCTTTTCCTCGTGTTATTCACTTGTAGGGTGAGGATATAGAGACAACTGCAATCAGATGCTGCTAAAAAAAGTAATTACATCATTAAGCAATTGACTCTCTCGTAGAATGTCCGGATTCTAAATTAACGAAAACATACATATTGTGTTGTCTTGAGCTCTCTTTTGGCATTGAGCTCGGTTGTATAAATGGGTTGGCGTGCCCTTGGTACTCTTAGTTAATTTCTCTTTGGTTATCAAGGAAAAGGAAAGGCAAAAACATAGCAAACAAGCCAATAATTTAGCGATACGTTTTCTTTGTTCAAGAAGAGTCTTAAATTATTTGAAGAGTTTGTTGAGAAATATGCTATGCATACATTGTGAACCACCCATATTCTATTCTTTAGGCTTCTGGAGAAATGGTTTGTTTAAGAGAGCTGTTGTCAAAGCACAACTGCTATTTGTTTCTGTTAGTTTTCAGCATGATCTTCCGCATTGTTCATCACAAGTCAGCCCTGACTTTGAATAATTGTTACTTCTTTTGTTGTTGAAAGTACTTTTCTCCTCTTCTCAAGCTGTGATCTACTCGCAGGTCTTTTGTGTCCTACTGCTACAGAACGCAGGGCTGAAATCCAAAGATATAGCTGCGCGATCCATGGCCATCGACCTTCTTGGGACGATTGCTGCCCGCTTAAAGCATGATGCTGTTATTTACAGGAGGGACAAGTTTCTGTTACTACGAGAATTAGTTGATGGTGATAATGTTGAGCAAAATTATCCAAAGGATGTTTGCTCTGCCTGTGGTGATGGGAGGGTAGAGAGATCATTGTTTACCTGTCAAAGCTGTCGAAGATTGTTCCATGCTGAATGCATGGGCGCGAGAGAGCATGAAGTTTCTGATCATAGCTGGAGCTGTCAATTTTGCATCTGCAGAAAGCAACTTCTCGTATTGCAATCATTTTGCAAATCCCATTGCAAGGACACCAAAAGAAATCGTGTTGATAAAAATCCAGAATCTTTTGGTTCAATTACGAATATTGAAGTTGTGCAGCAGCTTCTTCTTAATTTCCTCCAAGATTCCAGTTCCACTGACGATGTGCATGTCTTTATTCGTTGGTGGGTGTCCATCTTTAATTCTTGTCTTTTCCTTTTCAATCATTTGATTTATTTTTATTTTTTATTTACCTTGACATAAGAAATACTTTCATGCAGGTTCTATTTATGCCTATGGTACAAGGATGATCCAAAATTTCAGGAAAATTTCTTTTACTATCTTGCTAGACTGAAGTCAAAGACTATAGTGCGTGATTCTGGTACTGTTTCCTCAACTTTGACAAGAGATTATATCAAGAAGATCACTTTAGCTATGGGACAAAAAAATTCCTTTTCCAGAGGGTTCGATAAGATCCTTCACATGCTTTTGGTCAGTAATCCTGTCTGCTCTTCAGGTTTAGCGAGCTTGTCAAATGAGTCTGATTTTTCACAATGTGATTGATTTCAGGCAAGTCTGAGGGAAAACTCTCCTATTATAAGGGCAAAGGCTCTAAAAGCGGTAAGTCAAAAGTCTATTGCAAACTGACTTATGGGTAAATAGTTTTTGACAGCATGTTGCATGTGATTTTGTTTGACAAGAACAGGTAAGTATTATTGTGGAGACCGACCCAGAGGTATTGCGTGACAAACGGGTGCAGCTTGCTGTTGAAGGGAGGTTTTGTGATTCTGCTATATCTGTGAGAGAAGCAGCATTGGAACTTGTCGGTAGGCATATTGCTTCACATCCTGATGTTGGATCACAGGTTAATCATCATACTCATCCATGCAGTTCTTTTGTGAAGACCCTTCTGGTAGTTATATCTATCTCTCATTACATTTTGCTTTTCAGTATTTTGAGAAGGTTGCAGAGAGAATCAAAGACACTGGAGTTAGTGTCAGAAAACGAGCTATCAAAATCATCCGGGACATGTGCACTTCAAATGCTAATTTCTCTGAATTCACTAGTGCTTGCATTGAAATCATTGCTCGTGTTAGTGATGATGAGTCTAGTATTCAGGTAATAAGGAATTTATGCTTAGTTTGGCTTGCTTATTCGAGCTACTGGTCTGAATGTAATTTCCTTGCTTGTCTCTTGTTTCGAAAGTATATTTATTGTTAAACATGAAAACTTCAGTTTCTGTTCTTAAATTGTAGTGAAAATTTGAATTATTTATATTTTCTTACATGGTATCTAAGATGACTATTGCTGAGAGGTAGTTTCCTCTTATGTTTCGTTTAAATCATTCTTTCTTCTTAAACTATTCTTTTATAGATGATATTTGTCTTTTCCAATTCTTTGTTAGTACCTTGCATTCATCAGCAACAAGTCTTCTTGCGTTTCCTTATGGATTATACAAATTATATAGTTACATGATGGTAGTTCTTTAAGGATATAGTTTACAATGGTCATAATTCAGTTGAGCCTTACTCCCAAAGATCTTGTCGAAAGTACACTACATGATCTCTCTCTCTCTCTCTCTTTTGCTTCTCTTATTTACAGGATCTTGTCTGCAAGACTTTTTATGAATTTTGGTTTGAGGAACCACCCAGTTCCCAGACTCAGATTTACAGTGATGGTAGTTCTGTTCCATCAGAGGTTGCTAAAAAGACTGAGCAAATTGTCCAAATGTTAAGGAGGATGCCAAATTTCCAACTTCTTGTCACTGTTATTAAGCGCAATCTAGCACTTGATTTTCTTCCACAATCATCGAAAGCTGCTGGAATCAACCCTGTTTTACTTGCATCAGTTCGAAAGCGCTGTGAATTAATGTGTAAAAGCTTGCTGGAAAAGATTTTGCAGGTATCTCTTGTGTATATTTTTGCGTGCAGTGGCTGTCTTTTTATTGGATCTGAAGCTGTGTTCGGAATTTTATCATTTTCAGGTGGAGGAATCAAGCACTGAGGAAGCAGAGGTGCGGTCACTTCCTTACGTGATGGTTCTGCATGCATTCTGCGTTGTGGATCCAACACTCCTTGCTCCAGCATCTGATCCTTCCCAATTTGTGGTGACTTTGCACCCGTATCTCAAGAGTCAGGTTATAGAAACGAGTTTATGGTCATTAATTTTTATTTCACATTTCGTATCTTCTCATACCATGAGAATGTATAGGTTGCTACCATCAGAATCAGAATGCTCAATTAGTTCTATTCTGAGAATGTGGTGCTGAAACTGAAACGCTGCACTGAAATCAATAAGTCGTCAGTTGCCAGAAGATACTTACCTCCTTTGCTGATTGTTACATTTTGAAAAACCTTTTATTGGTAGAACTGCTCAGTATTTTAATAGAGACTCATCCAATTGGTTTGAAATTATGTGTCCATTTGACTTACTAATATTGATTCTACTTTACATTCAGAATCAAACTGAAACATCTCTCTGCTCCTCTGTGTGCTTAATGCTTCTTTGTCTTTTAATCTCTGTAGAAACTGAGTTCCTGAAGAAGAGAGCCAAAAGAAGCATTACTGACATGTGATTGGTTTTGTTTACTTTTAGGGTGACAATAGAGTGGTGGCACAGTTGCTGGAAAGTATCATCTTCATTATTGATGCTGTTCTGCCTTTGCTTCGGAAGTTACCTCCAAGTGTTATTGAAGAACTAGGGCAAGATTTGAAGAATATGATTGTACGACATTCTTTTTTAACTGTCGTCCATGCGTGCATCAAGTAAGTTTCAAATTCTTGCCCATTTGGGTAATATTCTCTCTATTGCCACAAATAGATGTCAAGGATATAAATGGCCAAGTGGTTTGGCTTTGCACATAAATTGGAACGAACTGAATCGATGTTTTATTTTTAATGCCTGAATTGAACGAAGCCCCAAATTGTCTAACTTGAACTTAATCAGGAAAACCAGTTTTCGATGAGTCAGTTTCTTGTTGTTCTTGTTTCTTTCTTTGATTAGACTTTGCCTCTTTAGAGGGTGTCTTTAGGCATCATGATTTCTGATGCAGTCAATTCATCTCTTAAATGGATATCCATACTTTTTTCAACAGTAGTTATTGTGAGTCAGTTTAATTTGGATATTTTGGTTCTTCCTGATGTGATATGGAAACCAAATGGAAATCCAAGAAAGAAATGGAAAAACCCACCCAACAGAAAGATTAGGAGCTTCTTAAAACTTTTTCTATATGCCGGTTTGAATTATTCTTATACAGCGGTCTTCACAAGTTATTTCTAAGTAGGAAGTGATACTCACCCGAACATCCTTTTGTGGTGGGTGGTGGACTCTCTCTCTCTCTCTCTCTCTCTCTCATATGCTGCCCTTTCCTTGGGAATGGTTGGGAGGGTGTGTTTGGTTCATAATGGATGGGTCATTTAAAACATTCTAACTGTTGCATATGAGTGGTCATGCGTGCACCTTGATTCTAAGTTTTGGAGTTCAGCTACTATTTTATTCTTCAAAATAGTGTGGTGAATGAATTTTACATAAATGTGTTTAATTGATGCAGGTGCCTTTGCTCTGTGAGTAAAGTAGCTGGAAAAGGTTCTAGTGTTGTTGAGTATCTTATACAGGTGTTCTTTAAACATTTGGACTCACAGGGCTTTGAGAACAAGCAGGTCAGTAGCTTGAATCAAGAAAATTGACTTTAAATTTGTTGCAAATATGTCTGCCGTGAAGAATGCAATGGCTATAAAGAAAGAGTGATGTGCCATATTTGTTCACAAAGCAATGTGGGAAGCTCTGGATTGGTGCTTGAACATAGTTCGCTTATTTGAATACCCACTTAGTATTTGTTGCATCATTTTGTAAAATAAGAATTTGTTTTCTTCGCTCTACTCTGCTGCCATTACTTAGCATGGTGGAACTTGATTAAAAGTTCAATGAGTCGATTTCTTGTTTCTGGTTCCCCATAAAACTCTTGGAGCAGTCCTTTTTCTTTCCAGTTCCAATATGTGGTCTGAAGTTTTTTTTTTTTGCGTTTTCTGTCTCTGATGGTTGTGATGTTAGGCATTGTTATTGGATTCAACTCCTTTGTTTCCTCTTTTATTTTTTGTTTTCTTTTTAGCCGAGACACTATTTTTCTCAATTTGCTGGCACTGGCAAATTCACAGATTTCCTGCTTTTTCCAAGAACTCCAGAAATCCAGCTTGGAGTTGAGATATCATGGATTTTTAGGGACAGTTTGAATACTAATGCCCCACTAATATCAAAAGCTTTCTGGCTCCTAATTAGCATTTATACATCTACTTAGAGTATGCATTTGGTTTCTGAATATACTTGAATGACAATGGTGCAGGACTTAGATCCCTGCTTTTTTTTTCGATTGCTTCATCCTTTTCCCAATTGGTTGATGTGTACGTGGGAAATTGAATTCATTGACATTAGTGTGTCAAATGAGGATCTTATGTCAGGACTGAGGCTCCTATTAGAGGTTACGTGTTTTAATCAGCTTAGGAGCACTATCTGTAAATGCCTTTCACTGGCTCGTCAGCCAACTAGTTATCAGTCGAGCTATCTAAATTTCCTACTTGATAGTCACCAAATAATTGATCTGTGGACTTTCCTCGTCAAGCCGATATAGGTGGAAGCATATGTGGCGAATGTGATATTTGGAGGGAATCTACGAAGGAATTTCTTGTTTGTGAGAAGATCAATGACTTTTTTCTCACCATAGCCTAACTTAATTTGCCGTGAATTTTTTATAGTTCTCTGCAAAGTTCGAGTCATTCATTGAGTTTCATGAGCGTAGTTCTTCAACTCAATTTAAACACTTGCAAGATGATTTCATTTGGCATAGGTTAACATTCATGTTGTGTGTGTTTTCTACTTCCTTTGATGGGCTTTTACTAATTGTATTTTGTTTTTCAAACTTCAGCAAATGGGTCGTTCTCTTTTTTGTCTTGGATTGCTCATCCGCTATGGCAATTCTTTGCTGGGTTATTCAAGTAACAGGAATATTGATGTCGCAAGCAGTCTGAGCTTGTTCAAACGGTATCTGCTTATGGAGGATTTTGTTTTAAAAATTAGATCTCTGCAGGTAATTACATTCCTAGTTCATGATTATTGAATTTTTGAATTAGCTTTGAAAGGGTTACTCATAATAAGACAATTCTTGTAGGCTCTGGGATTTGTTTTAATTGCAAGGCCTGAATTTATGTTGGACAAGGATGTAGGCAAAATAATAGAAGCCACATTGTCTTCTGATTCTGATGCTCGAATTAAGGTACGCTGTGCTAGTTTGCTGCCTCTTCCCTCTCATGGTATATAATAATTTGTCCTTCGAACCAGATGCAAGCTCTCCAGAATGTGTATGAATATCTTCTTGATGCTGAAGCTCAAATGGGAACAGAGGTTACAACTAATGAGGCAAATTACACCAATGAAAGCAGTCAGAGCGTTCCTGTTGCTGCTGGTGCAGGAGATACTAACATGTGTGGGGGTATAGTTCAACTCTACTGGGATAGGATACTGGAGAGGTGCTTAGACCAAAATGCACAAGTTCGACAAACTGCCCTCAAGGTGAGAACTTGGAATCAGCACTTCACTGTGGAAATGCTTTCAAGTTGACTTTGTTTGGAAATTTTAATAGCTGATTGATATGAATGAGAGAGAATATGTTGTGGTGCTCATTATAAGCTTGATTTCTTTCTTTGCCATTATTGTAATCATGATTTACCTTATGTAAGTTTTGTGTTTTTCACAGCTATTTCTGCGCACTTGAATTTTGAGCCTCATCCCTGTTTAATGCAGATTGTGGAAGTGGTTTTACGTCAAGGTCTTGTGCATCCCATTACATGTGTTCCATACCTTATAGCACTCGAAACTGATCCACAGGAGATAAATGCAAAGTTGGCTCATCATTTGCTGATGAACATGAATGAGAAGTAAGTGGTGACAATGAGAATGATTTTGACAGTTTGATATGTAGGCCTTTTGACTAATATGTACTTTTCAGGTATCCTGCTTTTTTCGAAAGTCGTTTAGGGGATGGGCTGCAAATGTCCTTTATATTTATACAAATTATTAGCGATGGTTCCTCTAATGGTGGGAGTGAGAATGTCCCTCATAAGAGTCCAGGGAGCATGAAGGGGAAATCTGATGGTATCTCATTTGCTCAAGCAAGGCTTGGAGTTTCAAGGATCTACAAACTAATTCGTGGAAATCGGGTTTCCAGGAACAAATTTATGTCCTCAATTGTGCGCAAATTTGATAATCCAATATGGAGTGATACAGTCATTCCTTTTCTGATGTGAGTTCATTACTGATGCTTGCACTGAGTTTGTTTGTGGCGAGGAGTATATAACATGAATGTTGATTTAATTCCACAGGCACTGCACAGAGATTCTTGCTTCATTGCCGTTTACAATGCCTGATGAGCCACTCTATTTGATTTATACGATAAATCGAGTAATGCAAGTTCGGACTGGGGCCATTGAGGCAAATTTAAAGGCATTTTGTTCAAGATCGTTTCCAAGAGACAGCCAGGATGTGGTTCATGGGAGTGGGATTAGTCAAGGGCCAGCTTCTCAACCTTTCTTCAGTAATGTACGACCACTGGATTTGAATGGCACATACCAAGAGTTGGCTTATCAACCATTTTTCAATCATACGGCATCAGTCGACTTGAATGGAAGTATCCCACAACAGCTAGCAAATCAGTTTGATATGTGCAATTCTAATTTTGTGGAGGCAAAGCCCCATTTTAGTGGGTCCGGTGAATTTTCTGGCAGCTCTGAGGATGATATGCAGAAAATCCAGGTAATTATGAAAATTCTAGTCGTGGCTTTCTGTTATTGTAACCTGGAAGAGAGCAACTAGGTAGACGAGTACCCTCTCCTCTATGATCCTGATGATTACTAGACCCGATGAACAGGTGGGCAGCCTGTAAGGCTGGCCCAGGTTTGAGAGGACCGAAGATAAATGTTGGGTTTGAGCAATGGCCTTACATTGAAAGGCCCGCTCTATGATCTTGATAACCTCTAGACCCAATCAACAGGCTGTGCAGTCCACAGGGTGGCCTAGGTCTAAGAGGCTCAATGGACAAATGGTTGGCTCGGCAATGGCCTCGCAGTAAAAGGCCCGGCCCGCCCAACTTTGTCCCAGGGGCCCGGCCTCAGCCTGGCCTGGCCCCTAGTATCTCAATGCACATTTTGGATTATGGACAGGCTTGGGCAGCTTGGCTAGGCCCACCCAATGACCTCCTAAAAGAAGTATTGATCTCTAGATAAATGAAATAAAGCAATAACTTTCCCTTCTTTTTTAGTACATCTATCTACCTACACCTACAATGCTTCTGGTAGCACCCACTTGTTGCCTTTTCTTGGATTCATTGTTATGGTTGATTACATATGAGTGCGGAGACTTTTGTCTAATATTTCTTTGTGGTGTGCAGGTTGACTGTCTAGCTGCTACAGCATTGCAGCTTCTGTTGAAACTAAAGAGGCACCTAAAAATTATTTATGGCCTCAACGATGCTCGGTGCCAGGTAATCTTTCAATTAGATGGATTGTGATCTTTATGAAAGTGCAACTGAGATGAAACAGGATTATTAACTTAACTTGGTGCAATTTTTTGCTTTGCAAATCAGTCATTTTCTCCAAATGAGACGCTAAAACCTGGCGAAGTTCTCTCCAAGCAGAATATTCCATTTAATATTAGTGGAATACATACCAACTTGCCTTCCACTTCTCAAGAAATCATGGAAAGATATCAGGTACTTTAAACTATCATAGAAGTTCAGAGCCTTCTCTCTTTGCCTTATTCATGTGTGCCTTAGTGCAATTACTGAACTTATGACCTAATTTTTGGACATCTAAATTGGCTTTGATGCTGCAGGAATTTAAGATTGCTTTGAGAGAAGACACCATTGATTACTCTGCTTACACAGCGAACATCAAACCAAAGCGGCCTGCCTCTAGAAGAGGTTCCAGACGTGTGGGCGGTGGGGATGACGATGATGACGAGGATGATGACAACTGGTCAGGAGGCAGGGTCCGTCTAACTAATAGTGGAAGGAGAGTTACAAGGAGCAGGTTGAGGTAAGACTTGTAAATAACAGGTAGGCTGACATGTAAATTTAGTAGGAAAAATAATTAGGATATGACAAAAGTAGAAATTGATAGAATTCTGGAAAAGGAAAATAGAAGTGCCAAAAGAGCCTGGGGTTCTTCTGGCTCTTGAAGGTATTCTGTTCAATTGTCCGATTTCCAGTTTTAGGCATTACAGTGGCAGGCGATTATTCTTTATGTTAACAAAATTGAAATTTGCTAGAGTAGTATCGAGCAATTTTGTTGTCGTTGTAAATTTCTGTTTCTGTGGGGAGATAGGAGATGTATTGTAGCACATTTTATTTCAGTTACTAAAATTCAACTCCATGCTGTATTGGAACACAATGTATAGTCAAAGTCGATTTTCTGCTTGCCAGCGGGTTCACTCTCCCAATATGTTGTTCTGAATGGACATCTGAGTTTGTTCTTTTTCCCCTTTTGGCTTGGGGCGAAAATCATTCAAATCGTTGGTGGTAGCTTTACTGTATTTGCAATTTGTACTTGTTGCGCTGTAGCTTTATTGTCTAGTGCCAATCTGCTGAAAGGGTTATGGTTTGCAGAATAGTTGACCTGCCTTGTGATATAATTGGTTCGTACGTCACCACGTTATACTGCGGTCGGGAAAAAGAATGGAGTTGGTGGTCGAGGTTGCACAAGAAAGAACAAAGGTAACTCAAGAAAGCGCTTATGCCAAGGAAGCGAAGCAAGAACATCTTATTGTTGACTGTCTGAAAAAAATTAAAGCAACAATTTTTGAAAAGGGTACATCTCTGACCTATGCGTCTACTAAACAAAAGCCAAGGACAGGGAGCGCTTTATAGCAATTACTGAGGGGATGACGACCCAGTGGTTTCCACATCAAAGGAAATCGAGGTTGCGGCCAATTTGAGAAGAGCGCCATGTCTTATGAAAAGGAAGCAAAGTGCTTATGTAAAGGAAGCGAATCGAGGACATCTTATTTTTAACTGTCTGAAAAAAATTTAAAGCAACAATTTTTGAGAAGGGTACATTTCTGACCTATGCGTCTACTAAACAAAAAGACCAAGGGCAGGGAGCACTTTATATCAATTACTGAAGAGATGACGGCCCAGTGGTTTCCACATCAGAGGAAATCAAGGCTGCGGCCAAGTTGAGGAGAGCGCCATGTGGCTTGTCAAGTTCATGGTACAACGACAAAAAGAGGCTGCATGCCGCGAAACATATGTTAAGACCGAGTCCTGTAGCATATCTACTGCACGAACAAGTGCAGGAAAGAGAAAACTTACCGTGTCCACACCGACTGGTTTACCGTCCTCTACCAATATTTCAGCTACTGTTCCAGTCTGATCAGCCTGAGAATCCATAGGACCAGAGATTAGTGAAACTACGAAGCAAAATTATAATCCTTTGCTGGAACAGTCAGGTGTCAAGACACCAACGTTTGAGCTTGAGAACACAGCAAAAAAAAAAAAAAAAAGCACATGCAGTGAGATTGCATTACTATGTCGCAATATTGATTTTGAGCAATATGCTCTCTCTCTCTCTCTCTCTCTCTCTCTGTATATATATGTAATATATGTACGTGTGTACGTTTATGTATACAAGAGCATAATAAACTTAATTACTCATGCAAAAGATAATGTTTTTCTGAGTTGGCAAAAATCTTCGTAGATAGGGAACTGTGGGATTGATCAAGCATCTTGCATGTTACATGTTACGTTTATGCTGTTTATATGTGGCCAGTCCACTTGGTGGGTACAGGCCAGTGCTCTTAAACTGACCGGGCACAAAAAATGCTAAAGTTGGCATATCGCCGTTCAATCATTGCAGCCACATTCATTTAAAGGGATGTGATCATGTTAAACATTATTATGTAGGTAAATGACACATGGACATGAATTCCGCATAGTCAACACGACCTAAGAAGAGGTGACTGTAGGTTCAACTCTCCCAAAACGCCAATTTACACTTCAGAATAGGTCAATTTCATTGGAAATTAATAGTTTCCCATATAACCAGGAAAGAAATCATAGCTGAAGGTTGAGTTAGTGTGGACATCACCACAGTTTTAGATTCAAAAACACAATTGACTAGACCAAAGAAGGCTGAACCAAAAAAACAGGTCACTTATTTTTTGGAAGTAATTTCTTTTAGTGCTAGAGGGGTAAATGACCTTCATAATTTGAATGGGAAAAGGATAAAAACAGATGTCTACATACCTCAATTTCGTTCATCAACTTCATGGCTTCAATAATGCAAATCACCTGGCCTTTCTGTACTTTGTCTCCTACCTGAAAAGAGAATTGATGTCAGAGGAGATTTCTTCATTTCTAATTTATTTGGCAAAACGAAGTTGGATCAGAAGTGGACTTCACTTGCACAGCGTTGAAGGAAGCTTTGAAATTAAAAAAAGGGAAGTATCCAAATAAGCTATTTACTTTTGAGAAAAAAAATAAAAATAAGCTTTTGACTGCTCCAAAAAAAAACCAGATATTTCTACAGATGTAGCCCAAGTTACCTTGACAAACGAAGGTTCACCAGGAGCAGGAGACCTGTAAAAAGTTCCAGCCATGGGACATTTGAGAGGGGGATGAGCAGAGCTGCTTTGTTTTACAGGGGCGGGTAATGCGGGTGTTGTAGGTCCAGAACCAGCTGGAGCAGCTGAAGGAGCATGAACTGGAGCTGCTGAAGGTGGAGGTGAAAACATGGCATGGGAAACAGGTGTGGGTTGTGCTACCACTGAAACAGCTGCCATCGGCTGCTGTATTGCTTCTTTCTTCCTTATAATGATCTCACAATCCATTTGCTTCAGCTGCAATTCCATTATATCCTTTGTATCCACAAGCCTGATCAATAGTAATCAAGTCTAAATAAATATTAGGTGCTTCATGATCCTGATTGTTAAGTAACATAGCAGTTCATTTGGGCCCAAATAATTCATTTTACGTACTTGACAAGATCAGATACTTGAGACATGAATGCTGATATTGATGATGCATCTGGAACGATTTTTTCTCTGTCAAGTTTTGCTGCAGTACCATTGCTTTCTTGTGATATGGTGGCTCCAGACTTTGTATCAAGTCCAGAGTTAGAGGATTTCTCAGCAGTTACCTTAATTCCAGAAAGTAGAGTAAGGGCACTAAAAATTAAATGTGTTTCGAATACATCTTACTCTAATAAGCTCACCTCATTCAGCTTTGCCTTCACTTTTAAAGCAGTTAAACGCTTCTCGTTAGGCCACTGCAAATTCCAAACAGTGGACAGAAGATGAGTCATGGGGTCAGAAGCTAAATAGTCTTGCCTATATTTCGTCAGATCAAAACTTTTGCAATAGATAAATGGAGGCATAACAGTACCATTATGAAAACAGAATGGGAAAGTGTACATTGTGAAAAGTCTTATGACAAGTAGTCCCTTGAGAGAGAATAACTAAACGACATGATCAGCTGATACATTCTATAAACACAGAAATAACTAAGTGGGTTATAGAATTTGCAAGTGCAGTGTGACATCAGTTTTTGCTCTTTGAGAGCTACTTTAGCTCTCTTAAGGTGTCCGATAGCACATCAATGCCAAAACACTGTTTAAGTAACTACATTCGAAAATGAGTATTTAGGAAGCACATTGGTGCTTTGAAAGACTTATTTTGGGGACCTTAATGAGCTGAACTTTAAATTGACAAAGAGTTACCAAACCAGATACAGTTCAAAATTTAATACAAGCGACAGTCTACCAAATCTAACAAAGAAACAGGGTGACTTAATGACCTTCCTGTGAACCAAAACTCAAAAATTGAACGATCAAACTTATACAAAAGTTGACAGTATCCTCTTTGTTCTTGAAAGCCCCAAGGGTAATTTCCTCGAAAGGGTAAATAAAATTACAATGAATTTACCTGAAAAGCCATTGCATTTTGAGAAACTTGTCAATTCTATCCTGAACTATATAACCATTCGAATGCACTCCTATGTACATAATGCCAGATCAGCAGTCCATGAAGTTCAGCTTGCGATCGCAAGTTTCTTAGATAATTAAGACTGCAACTAAAGCAAGGCGTGCAATTTGAATAAAGAGCAACTAAGTTCGACGATGCAATAGTGATCAAAGTATCAAAGATGAGGCAAATAAGAGATGGAACACAGGTTCACCCCACAGACAGTCACGAAGTAAACTCCACAAAACCCAAACTTTATGGCAGAAAACTCAAAACTCCACCGCTAGACCAAATTAAATCAAACAAATTACTAAAGTGGTACGCCTCTGGGAACAAATTGAATCACCTGAAACCCGAAAGAGTATAGAGGAAACGAGATCTTCTCCACATTTTGCCTCGGAGTCTGCCGGGTCGTCCCCAAACGAGCTGCCGAGGCAGATTTCGGGCACGGAACTGCGCACGAAGCCATTGGGACGAAATGCCGACTCGAGCTACTGGGGATGTCGGTATTCACTCGAAATGTGGGAGCTTTCCGATAGATTTGGGAAAGATCTTTGCGGAGGCAATGTCTTGGGAGGAAGGCGATGAGACCAAAGCGGTTTTTTTTTTTTTTTTTTTTTTTTGGGCGGTGATTCCAATGAGTCAAGTGCAACAGCTTCGTGGGTGCGTGAGGGGTGGGTGAATGCTGAGAGAGGGGGGCGGATTTTACTTAATAATGATTCGATGGCGATTGCGATTTCGATGACAACGATGATGAACGACCGTCAAAGATCAGCTGAACGCTCCCAACTACGACGCAGACGTGTTCCGTCTTCAACGATGTTGGTACGTCCAAATCCAACTGGCCGAATGTTTCGTCCCGTTTTCTGTTTTGGACTTTAAAAATCCCAATTGAGGGAATTCCATACTCTTTCAAAGGAGTAAACATTCTTGTCTAACCGGTTCCTTGATCCACTGAAAATTGAGTGAATGTCTCTCGCGAACTTCAACATTGCAAATCGCCCTAAATTCCGGCTATTGGTCAAACTGTGTACTTAGGATTTCATTTTGGTTGATTGAGGACTTAAAATAAAAGATAAAGTTACGAATCAATCTCAATCTCACCAGGTGTCGCAATTAATGCGCCTCAAATGACCAAATATTCCACGTGAAATTTCTGATATTCTAATTTCTATTGACAATGAGCTCAAAATTTTAATAGTGTTTTTTCTCTTCAATTGACCAAAATATAAGTTTAAGTTCTTAATTGATTGATGGCCAAAACATTAGTTTTTTAATCTGCAAAATAGCCCATTTGTGTGAATTTGATGCTACAAGTAATTTTCCCTCTAAGAGGGAGTATATCACTAGTTAGAACTGATGAATAGAGTGATCTAAACTTTCAGTTGAGTATCAAACTAAGTGTTCTTACCAATCTCAATCATAATTTAAAAATTATTAAATTCTATGATGAAGTGACCGACCCTTTTTCAATTCGAAATGACAGCATGTGTTTTTTTTTGGTCAGAAGAATAATTTATTCATTTAAGTAGATAGTCTGAAATGTCCCAACTAAGGTGAATCTAAACATAAGAGAACCTAAAGGACTTGCAGGAGAAATGAAAACCAGTTATGGGGAAGAGAACCAAGACGTTTGTTCTTTGCAATTTAATGTGTCACTGTATTTGAGGCTCGCAGACAATAGGCTACGTTTACTGAGGGGTCAACCTTGAAAAATTGAAGATAGTCATTAATAAGAAATCATTCCTCTCATTTAACCTGATCTGCAAACCCGCTTATTAGAGCTTCCACAAGATTCTCAAGATAGGATTCCATAGTTATCAGTTTTGTCTTCGCGAAACGCTGCTATTTGGAGTGCTTCAAGTATTGCTAGGGTTTCAGCTTGGGATGCCGTGGAAACTGGAAACTTTAGCGAAGCTGGTGATAATCGCTGACAGGATGAGATTGAGTCGGCTATAGTTGTCTTTTCAGCATATTCTAATTCCATAGGGAGACTTCCTAAGTGAGCCCAAGGAGGCCCAACGCAAGAGAAGAATTGTTCGTCCGGATTTGATCGAAGATGATATGGGCTTTGTTAACTTGACCGGACCTAGTTGGGCCGAGAGGGCTACTGCAGCCATCATCGGATTTACTACCGACCACGTTTCCTTGGCAAATGGACTCTGGAGTTTTCTAACCTTTGATGGTTTCCGGTTCAAGTTAAATATACTACTATTACACAAAATATTATCGACAAAAAATGACATGAACAAATTAGAACGCCCTTACTGAATATTCTAAGACAAGCGATAAATAGGACTATTAGAAGCAAACATATCTTCAAAAATAGAAAATTTATTGGCCACTTTAAAACATTAAGGCTCCGTTTATTTTACATAAAATTTAAAATTTGAAAAATATTTTCTGAAAAAATGATCGCATATTTTACTTAGAAAAACGATTGAATGAAATTTTTATAACCCACGAAAATAGTTAGGCATAAATTATTGTGGGTAATAAAAATATTTTTCATCGATTAATTTTTCTAAGGTACATAATCAATTATTTTTGGAAAATATTTTCAAAATCTTGAGTTTTCCATGAAATATACGCACTTAAAAGATTTAGGGGAGACTTGGCAATATATGAGAAAATTTGGCAATTTTAAACAAAAAAATCGAGTAAAAGTTAGTAAGTTATTCAAAAGGAGAATTCGTAATGCCAAAGTTTTATATAAGTTAATAATCAAAAAGTTGGTAGGTCACTAAGAGAAATCAGTATTTTAAAGGACAGTTGGTGACTCAGGTACATCAGCAAGTAAGAAAGATAAAAATGGTAGTTCATGAGAAAATTCGATTACCAAATCAAATAAAAAATGGTAAGTAATTCAAAGAAAAGTTGGTAACCTAAAGATAATAGATAAGTTCATCTTATAAAAATTGGTAAGTCACTGAAAAGATAAGTTGGTAATTTTCTAGTATGGTAACTTATAAGAAATGTCAGTAAGTCAAATAAGCTAGCAACTTATACAATTAATAACTTTCAAGAAATGTTGGTAAGTAACTCAAATAAAGTTAGCAAACTTAAAAAAAGAGTAGGTAATTAAAAAAAAAATCAACACAAAGTTGGTAAGTAATTCAAGGCAAAGTTAGAAACATAATAGTAAATGGTAAACAAAAGATGATAAATTACGAAAAAGTTGGAATTTTAAAAAATAAATAAAAGTTGATAAGAAACTCAAATGAGAGTTGGGAATTTTCTGGGAGAGTTGGTAATCCATAAAATTAAAAAAAAGGTCAATAATGTAAGGCAAATAATAGTTATTAACCTACAATAAAAGTTGGTAATTTTAAAAAATAAACATTGGTAAGTAACTCAAAAGAATTGTTAATGTAAGTGATGAGTTAATTATAGAGAGTTGGAAAATAGTTCAAAAAAGTGGGTAATTCTTTCTGACAGTTGGTGAATTATTAAAGACATTGATAAGTAAGTCGATTAAAATTGGTATCTTATGAGAAAAGTAGGTGGTTTGAAAATATGTTTAAAGGTTAGTATGCGAGCTTCTTTAGACTGATATGTACCTTTGACTCTTTTTTTATGCAAATCTTGTAACGCACTCATTTTGACATTTTTTGAGCCTTAAGTACCTAAGACTTCCATTATATATAATTGTCGATATTGATATGTGGATCGCATATAGTTTTGAATATTTAAATTATCTATTAGATTTTGACGGGTAAATAACTAGTTACTTTTGACTTATGAGAAGTCGAGGCACAACCCCCTCAATAAAAAAGTTTGTTACCTAAAAGTGGTCGGTAAAAAATCAGTAATAAAATGGTAAATCGATTAACAAAGTTGATATTTTTCTAGAAGAGTTGATACATAATACATTGGTAAATAAGACAATTAGAGAAAAGTTGATAGATTACTTAGAAAAAAGTTGGCAGCAAGAAGGACATCCTAAGTACCGAAGCTTGGAATGAGTGGACACAGAAATACTAAAACTTTCAAAAGGTATATTAAGTGCCAACTCCAACAAGACTTATCGAAAATCCGAAGTGGAGTTATTTTATTAATAAGACCAGTTTACATGGCTTGCAGGAATATCCACTCAACAATTTTTAACCCAAAACAACGTTAGTTTGCCCCCAAATTTAATTTTTTATACAAATATTAATTTTTTTATAAAGGTAGCAAATCAATGAAGGCCTCTACAACCCTTGCCATCACTACTCCACCATTGCTAGAAAGGGTCGATGCCAATGGGGTGAAGGTCAGCCAAGTTGCCAAGCCTCGAGTAGTGGCCGATGACCTTGGCCAATTGTAGGCAAGCCCTTGCCTAGACTGGGCAAAGGTCACTGATGTGAATCGTTGCAGAAAGATTGTTTTACGAAGGCTCGGATGGTGCAAATTGCGAACCTCGACCTCCAATCAAACTTGTGATTGGCAACCTCGATATGAACGTGACCTGTTGACGAACGCATGTCAACCAACCAATGTTATAAATGCCATGAGCGAAAGAATTCGCTATCTCGCTCGATAAGTCGAATTGACCGTCACAAGAGAACCTTGATAAGGTCAAGTCCTCAAAAGAACAGTTGAAGAGAATCTCTCAGTTTTTTTTTTCTCCAAAAAAATATATCCCCCAAAGAAATTCAGTTAGTCTTAAATATAAGCCTTCTAGCCGCCACACAAACATTAGTCTAATGTGTCATATTCTAGATTATTTGATGACCAAATAATCAAATTGCGCCAAGATTTCTAAGATTCTTCAAGATTTGATCCAAGGTCATCTCCAAGCTGAAGATCATGAACCATGACGCCAACAGTTTGTCTGAATTGCTTGGCCCGCACTCGAGTAATCGAACTAATAGGAATAGACAATGGGTCCCTAGCACCTCCTTTTCGATATGGCTCGATGTCCACATCATTCCCTCCCCCATGCAAAGAATTTGCCCTCAAATCATCACTGGCATAAAAAAGAGTCAAGGCAGAAACATTAAATGTAGTACTAACGTCATACTCACTTGGAAGATCAAGCTTGTAGGCATTATTGTTAACTCTTTCTAACACCATGAATGGTCCATCCTCTCGCGGTAATAACTTAGAATGTCGCTGCTCAGGAAATCGCTCCTTGCGCATATGAACCTAAACCCAATCACCGGTTCAAACACCACTTCCTTGTGCCCTTTGTTGGCTTACCTTGCATATTGCTTAGTCTTGTGCTTAATATCTTAGCGCATCTTCTCATGCACGCCTTGACAAATTTAGCTTTCTTTGCTCCATCTAAATCCACACGCTCATTAACAAGTAAAGGGATTAAGTCTAACGGAATTAACGGATTAAAACCATAGACAACCTCAAATGGTGTAAATTTAGTAGCAGAATGCATGCTCCTATTATATGCAAATTCAACATGTGGCAGACAATCTTCCAAAGGTTTTATATTCTTTTTAATAATAGCACGTAACAATACCCCTAAAGTTCTATTAACTACCTCGATTTGACCATCGGTTTGTGGAAAACAAGTAGTAGAAAATAACAACCGTGTTCCTAGTTTTTTCCATAATGTTTTCCAAAAGTAGCTAAGAAATTTAGAATCTTAATCTGAAACAATCAATCTAGGCATGCCATGCAAACGTACAACTTCCCTAAAGAACAAATTAGCAACATGAGATACATCATCAGTTTTATGACAATGAATAAAATGAGCCATCTTTGAAAACCGATCAACAACCACATAAATAGAATCTCTACCATACTTAGACCTAGGCAATCCTAACACAAAATCCATAAAAATATCAGTCCAAGGATGCGTTGGAATAGGTAATGGTGTATACAAGTCATGCGATTTAGTTGTAGACTTCGATTGCTTACAAGCAATGCATCTCTCACAGACACGTGTGACATCTCCCTTCATATGTGGCCAATAAAAATGTTCATGCAGCACTTCATAAGTCTTATTAATGCCAAAATGCCCCATTAAACCATCACTATGTGCTTCTCGCACCAACAATTCATGCAAAGAACACTCAGGCAAACATAGTTTGTTTTCATGGAAAAGATAACCTTCACGCTTATAGAATTTATCAAATGCAGTGTGTTCACATGCTTCATAGACTCTCCCAAAGTCATCATCATCAGTATATAAGCCCTTGATATACTCAAAACCTAGACACTTTGCTTCTAAAATAGTTAGAATCGCATACCTTCGAGAAAGTGTATTAACTACCACATTCTCCTTATCTTAGAAAGTGCATCAGCTACCACATTCTCCTTATCTTTCTTGTATTTGATCACATATGGAAAAGTCTTGATGAACTCCATCCATTTAGCATGCCTTTTATTCAACTTTTGCTGCCTTTTCAAGTACTTCAATGTCTCGTGATTGGTGTAAATCACAAACTTCTTCGGCCATAAATAATGTTGCTAAGTTTCCAAAGCTCGCATTAAAGCATACATCTCCTTATCGTAGGTAGGAAAATTCAATGTTGCTCCACTCAATTTCTCGCTGAAATAAGCTATGGGACGCCCTCCTTGCATCAACACGGCTCCAATTCCTGCACCAGAAGCATCGCACTCTATCTTAAAAGTAGCACTGAAATTCGGCAAAGATAACAAAGGGGCATTAGTCAACTTATCTTTTAGCAGATTAAATGCTTTCTCTTGGTCTTCTCCCCATGTGAAACCCATGTGCTTCTTGATAACCTCGGTCAAAGGTGTGGTGATGGTGCTGAAATTTCTCACAAATTGCCGATAAAAACTTACCAATCCATGAAAGCTACGCACCTCTCCTACGGTCTTAGGCGTTGGCCATTCACGGATTGCTTTGACCTTTTCTTCATCAACCTGTATACCATAAGCACTAACAACAAATCCTAGAAATACTATTTTGTTAGTAACAAAAGAGTACTTCTTTAGATTAGTGTATAATTGCTCGACCCTTAAAACCTGCAAAACAGCTCGCACATACTCAATATGGTCATCAAGGCTTCGGCTATATATCAAGATGCCATCGAAATAGACAACCACAAATCGACCAATAAAAGCACACAAAACATGATTCATAAGTCGCATAAATGTGCTCGGTGCATTAGTTAATCCAAATGGCATGACTAACCACTCATATAATCCATACTTGGTCTTAAATGCAGTTTTCCATTCATCACCTTCTTTCATCCTAATTTGATGATAGCCACTTTTCAAATTGATCTTAGTAAAAATGCAAGAACCATGCAACTCATCCAACATGTCATCTAACATAGGAATATGATGTCAATACTTTATCATAATGTTATTGATTACTCGGCAATCGACACACATTCACCAAGTTTCATCCTTCTTTGGCACCAACAAAATAGGGACGACACATTTGCTAAGACTCCCTCTCACATACCCCCGTTCCAATAGTTCGCTGACTTGCCGCTGAAGTTCCTTTGTTTCCTCGGGATTGCTTCGATATGTGGGTCGGTTAGGTAATGGTGTACTAGGAATCAAGTCGATTTGATGTTCTATGCCTCGAATCAGTGGTATCCCTCCAGGAAGTTCATTGGGAAAGTCATCTTCAAATTCATGCAATAAAGACACAATAGGACTAGGCAAACTTGGGTCAAGATCGTTAGTAGAAAACAAAACCCCCTTGTACAAAAGTACAAGTATCAGCCGGTCTAGAACTAAAGCTCTCCTCACCTCACTCGATTTTACATAAAAATTCTTTTGCCTATTTTCTTTCCTCTATTCTTTTCCCTCGGTTTTTACCATAATCCTTATCTCGGCCTCTCATTTTCCTTGCGTCTCAGACACACCACGCAAGCCCTTGGATTTCTCACATTTTCTCTCTCTCTCAACTTCTCATTGTAACTTTAACTTATCTGATCTTGATACACCTCACTAGGTGTCATTGGTACCAAGGTATAAGTCTTTTGATTCATCACCAATGAATAACGATTAGAATACCCATCATGATATACCTTTCGATTATATTACCATGGTCTTTCAAGTAAGATATGACCCGCTTGCATAGGTACAACATCATACTCTACCTCGTCCTTGTATCTCCCTATCTCAAATAAGATTTGAACTTGCTTCGACACTTTCACCTCACCACTATCATTTAATCATTGAAGTCTATAAGGCCTAGGGTGCTTTGTCGTCTTCAAACCCAACTTATCCACCATAATACAACTTGCCACATTTGCACAACTATCTCCATCAATTATCAAACTACAGATCTTACCATTCACCACACATCTTGTATGAAACAAGTTATCTATTTATTGATGATGCTCCTCCTCCTTTACTTGCACACTAAGAGAACGCCTAACCACCAATAAATTTAATTTTATAGCTATTTCTCCATCACTACAATCCTTCAACGGTGGCATTTCATCATCCTCTTCTTCCCTTTCACTTTCAGACTTAATAACACTATGTCTAGTGATGATCATCACCCTCCTATTAGGGTATTGTTTTGCCATATGACCCATGCCCAAACACTTAAAACATTTAATCTCACGAGTTCTAGTGTTAGGGTTTTCGGTTTTACCTGAAATCGGATTTGTTCCAACTTTACCGTCCCTCTCCTTCTCCTTTGAGGTTTCGGTTTTGGTGTTGTTTCCTCTCCAATTTGGCTTCTCATCTCTCTTCCAATTGGATCTCCAATTCTGATTTGAACCTCCTCCACTCTTGTGATTTCAGTCCAACTTCAATTGCCGCTCAACTTTGATGGCTTTATCCACTAATTCCTCCAATTCAACATAGTGTTGCAGCTCCACCACCCTTGCTATGTTTCGGCTCAAACCACTATAAAATCTTGATATTGTTGCCTCACAATCCTCCACTACATTAGCATTGATCATGGCAATCTCCATCTCCTTGTGATACTCTTCCATGCTCTTATTGCCTTGTGTGAGATTTTGTAACTTTTGAAATAAATCTCGATGGTAATGACTTGGTACAAAACGCCTCCTCATCACTACTTTCATCTCATCCCACGTCTCTATTGGTCTTTCACCATTGCGCTACCTACTAGTCACAAGTTGATCCCACCAAATTATAACATAATTAGTAAATTCAATAACTACAATTTTTACATTTTTGAGCTCGGAGTATCGTTGGCAATCAAATACCATCTCCATGCGTTTCTCCCACTCTAGATATGCATCGGGATCATTCTCCCCTTGGAAAGAAGGAATCTTCATATTGATATTGCCAAGTTCATTATCTTCTCGGTGTCTAAACCCTTGGGCTCCATTCCACCTTCCAAATCGAGCATCTCGATCATCCTCCATGTCGGCCTCATCATCATCATAATGTCGTTGCCTTCTAGGTCGTGTTCTAGAAGTGTCTCGCTGATGTTGCGGCCTTCCTTGGGGTAGCTCTTGGTCACCATCAACCCCCATGCCATTCCCCATCATTTGGCCACTAAGTTCCTCCACTACGGCCCTCAATTGCTGGATGCTTTCCACGAGCGCTTCATCCATTCGTATGGAGTCAACCTCCCTTTGATTCATGCTTTTTTCGTGTGACATATTTTAAACCTGCAAGTAAACGTTAGTCACAAAAATCCTTACCAATCACTCCCTCACGTGTATCTCTCAAGGCGTTTATCACTCCCCTCGTGTTTAACTCAAGTCTAGGCTTTTTCTACTCTCAATTAAGCTTACACACTCTTGCATTTTCCCTCTCGTATTATCTTTTAACAAGCTCTTTATTGGACTCAAAACCCATCTCTCAACCCCCTCACGACAATCAATCAAACTAATCAAACAAGATTAGATCACTCATGATTTTATTTCAGCAAGTAACAATTTCAAACCAACAAGTACAACTTTCAAAATTCCAATTGAAACGCAAATCACTACTAATTTTGTTTCAATTCGGTCCACTAATAAACGAGTCGCCTTCTTTATTTTTTTTTTGTTCGGCTATTTTTCTTTTGCCAAATATGTTTCTTTTTTCTCTTGCACATTTTTTTTTTTTGTGTGCGTTTTCTTTCTCTCTTTTTTTTTTTACAAACTTCCTCTTTTTTTATTTTTATTTTTTTTTACTAACTCAAATACAATTTAAGATGCTAGGAAAAATAATTAAAACTAACAACAAACAACTACGTATGGAAGCACAAAAGTAATCGGATCCCTAAATTGGTTAGAACCGAAACCCTAGTTCAATAAATCTCAAATTGCTGAATATAAACAGAAAATTAAAGATAAATAGACCTTGTAGAAGCAAGCTCTGATACCAAATGATGTGAATCGTTGCAGAAAGATCATTCTACGAAGGCCCGGATGGTACGAATTGCGAACCTCAACCTCCAATCAAACTTGTGATTGGCAACCTTGGTATGAACGTGACCTGTTGACGAATGCGTATCAACCAACCAACATTATAGACGCCACGAGCGAAAGAATTCGCTATCTCGCTCGATAAGTCGAATCGAATGTCACAAGAAAACTTTGATAAGGTCAAGTCCTCAAAAGAACAGTTGAAGAGAATCTCTTAGTTTTTTTTTCTCAAAAAAAATATATCCCCCAAAGAAATTTAGTTAGTCTTAAATATAAGCCTTCTAGCTGCCACACGAACACTAAAGCCAACCCTAGGAATCTAATGCGTCATATTCTAGAATATATCTAAACAAGAAGTATATATATATATAATATTTTGACTTGGTCAAATATTTGATGACTAGATAATCAAATTGCACCAAGATTTCCAAGATTCTTCAAGATTTGATCTAAGGTCATCTCCACACTGAAGATCACGAACCATGACGCCAACAACTTGCCTGAATTGCTTGGCTCGCGCTCGAGTAATCGAACCAGTAGGAATAGACAATGGGTCCCTGGCAACTCCTCCTCGATATGGCTTGATGTCCACATCAGTCGCCACAACCAGCGGCAGCCCTTGGCCCCTTTGGGCGAGGTTCAGTGACCCTCACCTGATTTAGGAGAGGACTGTGACCCCTTACTCCAGATATGGGCAAGGGCTTGCAAGCCTTCGCTTATGATTGGCTAGGGTCGCCAACCATTGGTTGGCGACCCTAGCCCTACTGCCATCAGCTCTTTTCGAGGATGGTAGGGCCGACAATGGTGGGGCAACAACGGTGAGGGCCATGGAGGCCCTTGCTAATTTGCTACATTTTTTATTATAAATTTTATTTAATTAATATTTATATTAAAAATTCAAATTCACTCAAAATGACGTTGTTTTGAGCTTATCTAACCATGTCAATGCCATATGGATAGTTTTTTTTTTTTTTTTTTTTTTAAAGAAATGCCACATAAGTTGAAAATCTTGTTGGAAAGAGTTACATTAGTTGTTTGGCCTGAAATTCTTGCCATTGATACTTACATGTTCCTTTATTTTCTGATTTTGTCACCTAATTTGCTAATTTGCTACATTTTTTATTATAAATTTTATTTAATTAATATTTATATTAAAAATTCAAATTCGCTCAAAACGACGTTGTTTTAAGCTTATCTAACCATGTCAATGCCATGTGAATAGTTTTTTTTTTTTTTTTTTTTATAAAAGAAATGCCACATAAGTTGAAAATCTTGTTGGAAAGAGTTACATTAGTTGTTTGGCCTGAAATTATTGCCATTGATACTTACATGTTCCTTTATTTTCCGATTTTGTCACCTAATTTGCTAATTTGCTACATTTTTTATTATAAATTTTATTTAATTAATATTTATATTAAAAATTCAAATTCGCTCAAAACAACGTTGTTTTGAGCTTATCTAACCATGTCAATGCCATGTGAATAGTTTTTATTTTTTATTTTTTATTTTTATAAAAGAAATGCCACATAAGTTGAAAATCTTGTTGGAAAGAGTTACATTAGTTGTTTGGCCTGAAATTCTTGCCATTGATACTTACATGTTCCTTTATTTTCCGATTTTGTCACCTAACTATACCTTTTGGAAGTTTTGATACGTATGTGTCAACCCCTGTAAATTTTGGCACCTAGGGTGTCCTTCTTCCAAAGTTGGCACTTTACATTAGTCAGTAAGTTCGAAAGTATTGATAACCACTAATAACTAGTTTACTAGAGAAAAAAAGAAGCAACAGATCATTTTTTTTAACAGTAACTCTTGACACTTAGTTTATTGACATTTCTTGAATCTTACCAACACAGAGAAAAATTCAATAGTTTGGTCATGGACCAACAAAATTTGTGACTATAACATGCGATTAGGGATGAAAACATGTTCTTATGATATGATGCCTGTTGGGAAAATAGCAATTCATCGAAAAGAATGGAATTGGACTTTGAGATATGAAAAAACACTATTTTTAACGAATTTTTTTCCTCACAAATGATACTAATGGTTATTAGCAAAAGTCTTTTGTGACATATCAAAGTCTAAAGTGAATACCATATAACAATTATGGTATTTCTCTAGGAACTCTCAAAGGGAAATGGTTGAAAACTATGATTGTTTTTTTTAGAAAAGAAAAACGACAGAAATGAAAAGGTGTGAGACTGAAACGTTGCACGTCAAATTTGCAACAATGCTGTGTGAAGAGATGCAACCTTTCGAAAGAGTAACTGAACTGCGATAAAAAAACGGTTTTTAAATTTTTTCTATCTTTTATTCCGAATTTTATAGCTTCTAAAAAGATACAACCGATGATTGAAAGGATACACTCTTATATCTTTTTCGTCAATTGAATAGATAAAACTTAATCACGGATTGAATAGATATATACTCATGTCTTTTCGTTAATTGAATAGATGTACAATCAAATCTTTTTGTTAAGGGATAAGGTACCTCTTTATTTGTAACCGTCACTCATAGCTATTCGATATAAGACAAGGCACCTATTAATTTTTTGTAACCGCCCATTATATCAATTCGACATGTGTTTCTCTTACTAAGAAACACATTACTAATTTGTATTATATTTTATTAAGAATATAATTTTGCTTAATGGACATAATAGACCACGCTGACTTCAAATGTCCAGGTTAATGTCAGTATGAAAGAATCACTTCAAAGATTTGCAGTTACTCATTAAACCTTAGTAATACTAGTTTTAGGTTGGATTACCATTACTAGTGATTTTACTCAATGAGGTTCAGCCCCATTTCTTTCTTTCGAGGTCATCTTTACCATGTTTCTTGATAAAGTCTTTGTAAGCGGATCAATAAAATTCTTGCTTGATGTCACATAGACAATTATTATGGCACAATCATAAATTAATTGTTCCACGTACTCATGTTTGACACTAATATGTCTAAACTTGTCATTATAAGTGCTACTAGAAGCTTTTGCCAAAATAGCCTGACTATCACAATGGATAGAAATAGGATGCATAGGACTAGGTCATAATTTGATATCAATTTAGATTCTATTGTTGAGTGAATTATGTATGTTTGTTTCTTGTTCGCTCATAATACAACACATCCACCTAATGTGAAAATTCATCCAAAAGTGTAATGATATTGTGATATCTGGATTTCGCCAAATGTCGATTACGTAACGGTCCGTGACGGGTTGACGAGTTTGTCATTGGACTACGTAGTTGGCACCGCTTGTGGATGCCATTTCATCACCACTCTCACCGTATCGAAATGTCACGTTTCGTCACGTTCTCACAATAGCATCTCATCTAGAGATTTCTTCCGCAAGATCAACCCCTTCCGCATTTGTACCTTACTAAAGCGAGCTTCTCATGCACGCGGAGGCGTTGACTTCCGAAATTTCAGCCACGTACCGCATGCATTTCCATGCAACAAGAGGAGGTTTTGGACATCAATTTTGTAGTCACGTTCCCTCTCTTTAGCCAGCCAACAAGGTGAAGATTTGACCATGCATGAAGGACACCCATGCATAGAGCTGTTTCCGTCCAATCTGCCCCTGAACTTTCATTTCATTGACTAATTGAGTCAACTAACCCAAGCGCACGTCCATAGCCATGCCATGCAGACGAGGCCTTCGACCACCGAAGGGCTGCTTTGCTCTTCTCCCCATCTCCTCTCAACCGGTCAACCAAGGGAAAAATGCTTGACCAAGCGGCCACGTAACCCAATCTTCGGTGGCCAACAGAGCGGGAGTGTGGGACAGCTGCCTGCAAGCACTTCAGCCGTGTATCATTGCAGAAGCGAATCCATCCACTTGGATCGAGGATTGTCGCGGCTTGGGGACGTCCCAAACTTTTGAAATGATGCACACTAGATACATACACAGATATCAACCAGGCACTCTTTATTTACATTTATTTTGTTAGACGATGTTTGTCGGTACATCAAAAGCCAAAGTTTTCTATATTGGCTATATCCAAAAAATGACCGACTTTTCCTTTAGTCATCTACAACGCCATCTGTCTTCAAGTGCTGGTGTACAAAAATTCACTTATGTCTTCCTGTCCCCTGCTACTCTATCCCACTCGAGCCTCCATCATCGTCCTCTAGCGGTGGCGGCAGGGGTCCCATGGTACATCCATCCCTCTGAACATACAGGACCACAAACTCTTGATACACAGGACTCAAGGGGAGGCCAATGTCAATCGTCAGTATCACTCGTATCCGGATGAAAGTGAGTCCTATCAGATCAGGGTCAGGATGCTCTGATTGTTCCCATCACAGATCGACGGGAATGCCATAGAAGGTACCGGAAGACGCAAGTAGCAGCGGCATTTTTATCACTTTGTAATATGTTAGCCCCACGAGGGGTGAGTATAACAACCGTCAAAGTTCTACTAAACTATATTACGTACCTATATTGCTACCCGATTCCACGCAGTCCAAATCAGCACGCATAATAGTAGTAATAAATATGCATCAAATCAGGAAGATATAATAATGATGTGGCATATCGAAAACAATGAGAATTCAGAAATTCATTTTATCTCATTCCACTAACACCATCTTCCAGAGGACCAGTGTTTGCGTCCCTCCAGGCATATCGCACCCAACCTAGCATCACGAAGGCCTCCACTTCCATATTGCAGTCACCGGGCATCTGGAGCATGTTACGTCACACCTCCAGGCATCTCGCACCCCACCTGGCATCACGAGGAACCTTCGGGGCTCACCATGTCAATGATGTCCCCAGGCATCCGATACGTGTTACGTCACACTCCCGAGCATCCCGCCTTCCAGGGAACCTCGAGGGCTCACCATATTAATGATGTCCCACAGGCATCCAGAGGCATCGCCATCACGATCCTCTAGGCAACCCGACATCCGGGGCATCGTCGTCCGAGGGGTCCGACGGCATCAATAACACATCAACCATGGTGTAGCAGTCAAACCATTTTAAATGCCAAAATTGTTCGCGTGGTCAATGTACGAGAATTACATAGATTTTAAAATCCTCAATTCATAAGATGAACCTTAGTGCAACAAGTCTTTAAAAAATATGTCAAGTTCATATCGATGAAATCAACTCATAAACTCGAAAGCATGATATTGAATCCATAAAATCCATTTTCATGTTTAAATCTCAAATGTTTTTCGAAATTCACGGGTATAAACTCAAGACATACTTGTGCCTCAAGATTTAACATTCATACGTAATAATTTTCATCAAAACCGTGAACATTTCTCAAAATATTGGAATTGACACATCGGCGGTCAATGATCTCAATTTCGACCCTAAAGTTTTCAAAGTAGTTCACACACATAAAATCTTGGAGCTTTGAAATATCAGAAATCAATACATACGTGGCCTCCAATTCGGACTCGACCACAATAGTTATAAAATCCTTTCCCATATAGCTCAAAATCAACCCGATAACCTCCGAGTTCAAAATTCAGTACGAGTATGTGGCATCCTAAAATTTCATGACAACCCATGGATATACCATGAACCATGAATAGGTGATCGAAGCGCCGTCTGACTATATTATAGTCATTAGACCAACGGATTTCAATTAAACAAGGCTGAACATTGAATGGACTATTGTTTTGATTTGGAAATTTATCATATAACTAAGTGTGATCAAGGATTGTACTAAAGGATAAATTGACAAAGAATTGGCCGTATACTCTATAAGTTGGATTGTCATTTGATGAATGTTGCAATTTTATATAACCAAGTGAATATTTGAGATTATGAAATTAAGTGGGGAATTAAGTTGGATTAAGGAGCAAATGTGGGCTGATTTAGTTAAGGCCCAAGACAGCCCAAAGGAGGCCCACTCAGAAATCCAAACATTTATCTATCCATCCATAAGGTAGATCGGCCGCTACTCCTCCGATACGAAAATACCCCACCATTCGGCCAACCCAAAAAGCTGGCCCAAATCCGGCCCAAAGAAAGCCCATCATCTTACATGAAAAAAATAACAAGTGGCAAGAGGAACTTACCAAGTGTCCTTCCCTTAGAGCCAAGTGGCACTCCATGCAAATCTAATGATTACCTAGCTAATCAAGAACTTAGGAAAGAGAGGGGGAAGACGGATTGCATGAAGCAACCGAGAGAAAGAGAGAAAGAGAGAAAGAGAGGAAGAGAAAAAGAGAGAAAGCTGAGAGAGAGAGAGAGAGAGGGTTGTTCATGTGGGTGCTTCAGTGAGGGAAGAAGAAGACCAAGCCCTACCGTGCGTGCGCCTAGCTTCGCCATCAACCGTGCTGTGTTCGAAGTCCCCGAGTCACCATTGTGTTTGCTGTGATTTTCTTTGAATTTGAGGCAAGTAGAGTCCATTGATCTACACTTTGCTTGCTGTGATTGTGTGTATTGTATGGTGAATTTCGGAGGTGGTGGAGGTGAGAAATTTCGAAGTTATGGGAGCAGTGCCTTAGTTTAGTAATTTGTTTTCTGGAAAAACATTCCGGCCTTTGGTGATTTTGTGAGCTGCATGCAATTTTCTAGTTGGAATCGCATTTCTACTTCTTGATGAAAGTTGTAGAGGACTTCTTGAAGATTTACATACTAAAAATTGAGATGGAACGGACAAGAATTGCATGGTGAAACCATTTTCTTCAAAGATACTAGATCTGGAAAACTGCTATGTTGATCACTTGCGATTCTATGAATTTTGTAATATTATCCAGTCTGAATTTGATCTCGTTTTGAGAATTGTAGATGACACCTTGAGGAATAACATAGTGAAATTTGAGAATAAATGGACAAGTATTGATTCAGGAAATGATTTTTCTTTGAAAGAGATTATATCTGGAGATTGAGTCGAGGGTTAGGGTGAGTTGTAATAATCATATTTTTTTATTATAGAATGAATTAGACTTCAATTTCTTCACGGGACTTTTACCTCTAGGTCTCAGATATAATATATAAAATCTCAGAATTTTCGGAGTTCATTTAAGGGCTTAATCGAAGTTATTTCCAAAACTGTGCAAAAGTGGTGCTGGAATTTCTTTTTCTGTGAAGTATGGACCTATGTGATTGATATAAAACCTTCTTGACATAGTGTTCTTTATGAAACCTCTTTCTCTAGGTCTTGTCTACATTATGTTAAATTTTCAGAATTTATTAATATCAATTACTAATTTTTCCAGAATTTCAATTAAAGGAATGCATTCTGCTTTGTTCGAAAATTTGCTTCATTTTCAAGAACAAATGAATTGTTTTATGAAATGTGATATTGTGGGTGTTGTTTGTACTGCATATATGGTGACATTTGGCATATCACATGACATCAAAAAGGCTGGTTTAAACTTCTGACATTATTGCATCAAATTTTAATTTGAACATGAGATATATATGTGAATATGCTTTGTGATGATGATAATACCATCGAAGGTGTGAGCCGACGTGCCCCGGGAGTGTCGGGATGCCCAGAGTGTGTGTGCCGGATGCTCGGAGGTGTGTGTCGGATGTCCTCGGGAGTTTCGGGATTCCCGATGGTATATCGGTACGTAATTCCAGGAAATGCTTGGTAGTATGTCGGTATGTAATTCCAAGAAATGCCTAGTGGTATGTCGGTACGTAATTCCGGAAGGCAGAGGTAACCATTTTCATAGCGAGCCTCGGCGATTCCTCGTAATGCCAGGTGGGACGCGAGATGCCCGAAGGTGTGTGCCGGAGGTTCCTTGCGATGCTAGGTTGGGTGCGAGCGATATATGAGGGAAGCAAACACTAGTCCCTGAGAGAAAGATGAGATCCTTTTGAATATCAAAATGGGAATTGAATCATGCATGTGTGTGTGTGCATATGGCATGGGATATAATTGCCTATGAAATTGAGTTGATACTATATGGCATTGAGAATGCGATCATGAAAGCATTGAATGGATCTCATGAGAATATATATATGATTGTATGGGTGATATGGATCATGCGCATGTATGTGCATATGACATGGGATATAATTGCCTATGAAATTGAGTTGACACTATATGGCATTGAGAATGCGATCATAAAGGCATTGAATGGATCTCATAAGAATATATATATGATTGTACGGGTGATATGGATCATGCACATGTATGTGCATATGGCATGGAACATGAATTGCCTTAATGAATGCATCTCATGGAGATATAAGCATGATTGCACGGATGATATGTGCGTTCACGTGAAATTGTGGTTGTCTTGCTTGTTGCATTATGTAGTTTGATGGATTTTTACTGCTGAGTGGTTGTACTCATCCCGTTTGGGGACTAACATTTCAGACTAGATAAGATACCTATGCTACCACTGCCACTAGTAGATGGATCGGGTGGTTGAATATGACCGCAAGGAGGAGGATAGCAAAGGAAGGAACTTTTGGACGCTGACACTGATCGATGGACTTTAAGTACATGACTATTGGAAAAGATGTCGGTCATCTTTTGAAGTATAGCCAAGTATAGAAGATTACGACATTTTGATGTACCGATGAATGATGTCCATCTGGTTTAAGTAAATAAAAGTGTTCGGCTTTTACCTATAAATGTTTAGTTGGTGTGCATCGTTTTCTGAATATAAGGAAAGGGAGTTGATGGATGTGCTTCCGCTATATAAATTGCGCAGGGACCAATCTAAAAGATGTAAACCCCCAGGATTTATGAATTATAATGAAATTCCTTGGTATCGGAGTATTATATTATTAGGTCAAGTGAAAGGTAAGCGGATTGTGGCGACCCTAACGGTTTGGGGGCCGTCGAGGGGTGCCATAGAGTATACTAAAATAATCTTAACATACGGGACGGTTTCACCAAGCAACGACAGCATTCACGTCTTATAGGTTAGTAGATATTGACTTGCCTCAAGTCCGGTGGTGTCGGCGGCGAGTGAACCATGAGTTGCGGCTACAAGCACAGCTGACGACCAGATGACGCAACAGCAGACAGCGGCTGGTGGCGAGCTACGGAATGGTGAGGAGGCCTGTGATGCGGTGGTGTGGGTGGTGTAGTGCGGGTGGTCGCCGCTGAGTAGCAAGGAGGGAAAGGGACCGTGAGAAATTTTCTCTTGAAGTTTGCTGAGGAATCGAGGAGCGAACGACTTCTGAAATGGGCGAATGAAACTGAGACGAAGGAAAAGAAAAAGAGGCCGTCCCTCTCCTGCTTGCTCTCGGTTGAATTTATTAGTCAATAAACTAAAATTCTGTGGCAGCTGAACGAAAGGCACGTAGGGGAAACGTGGCTGAATTCTTGGCGTGAGAATACCTTGATCTTCATGCATGGACGTGGCCTCTTGTTGTTGACTTTCCTAGTCAACTATCCCCTCCACTTCGTGGCAGCACGAAGAGAAGACAGCCGAAGAATTCAACCCTTGCATGAGACACCTTGCATGTCTCATGCAAGAACGTGGCTTTGGTCGAGTCTTCCTTTTTGCTGGCCATCAAAGGAGAAAACGTTGCTGCTGGCTAGGTCAACAATCTTCAATTGCTATGGCCGCTTGTAGAGGGGACGGGTGGGGGAGACGGGGTCGCTCTCGGTGGCTCTCCTTGCCACTTGAAGACACGGCTGAAGTGCTTGCAGGCAGCTGTCCCACACTCCCGCTCTGCTGGCCACCGAAGATGGGGTTACGTGGCCGCTTGGTCAAGCATTTTTCCCTTGGTTGACCGGTTGAGAGGAGATTGGGAGGAGCAAAGCAGCCCTTCGGTGGTCGAAGGCCTCGTCTGCATGGCATGACTATGGACGTGCGCTTGGGTTAGTTGACTCAATTAGTCAATGAAATGAAAATTCGGGGGCAGCTTGGACGGAAACAGCTCTATGCATGGGTGTCCTTCATGCATGGTCAAATCTTCACCTTGTTGGCTGGCTAAGGATAGGGAACGTGACTACAAAATTGATGTCCAAAACCTCCTCTTGTTGCATGGAAATGCATGCGGTACGTGGCTGAAATTTCGGAAGTCAGACGCCTCCGCGTGCATGAAAAGCTCGCTTTAGTAAGGTACAAATGCAGAAGAGGTTGGTCTCGCGAGTGACATTACGTGATGAAATTTCTAGATGAGATGCTATCGCGAGAATGTGACAAAACGTGACATTTCGATATGGTGAGAATGGTGACAAAACGGCATCCACAAGTGGTGCCAACAATGTAATCCGATGATAAACTCGTCGACCCGTCACGGACCGTTACGTCTTCGAGGTCTAGCAAAATCCGGATATCACAAATATCACCCACATTTTAAGATCTAACTAGCATCAATGTATCTTGACAGTTGAAAATTTTTACAGAACAATCCCCAATTTTTAGTTTTCTTATACCCAAAAGTTTTGGTAATAGCTTTATAATGTTCTATACTGGATTACCAACATATCTACTTAACTTGCACACTAAAAAAAACAATATTAGGTCTGGGACAATGCACTGCATACATTAAAAATCCTATAGCACTGGTATATTCAATTTGTACTATTGCTCAACCAGTATTATAATTTAATTTAATATTGAAATAAAAACGAAGTACTTATCTCTTTGAAACCAAGATATTTAAATTTATTTAAAAAATTTCAACGCAATCAATTTAATTCTAAGATTAACCCCCACTATATTTTTTAACTTTAATACCCAAGGTAGTATCCATTTTACCCAAATCTTTCATCTTACAAAATGGGAGCTAGATACTTTTTAGTCTCAATGACTTCAATCATATTGGTTCCAAAAATAAGTATATCATCAACATATAAGTACAATAAATCATCATAGTCTTTAGTGAAATTAGAATATGCACACTCATTGGCATTATTGTACTTGAAATAATTAGATTATATGTCTAAATCAAATTTTCTATGCAATTACTTAGGAGCTTGCTTAAGCCCATAATGAGATTTAATTAATTTACATAGTTTCCTTTCATTTCCAAGAAGAATAAAACCTTCTAGTTGTAAATTTCATCATTTAAATCCACATTCAAGAACGCCTTTTTGACATCCATTTGATGAACACAAAAATCATAAATGAGCACTAAAGAAAAATGAATTTCAATAGATGTTATTCATGCTACTAGAGCAGAAATATCAAAATAATTTATTCATTTTTTTTTTGTCGATACCCCTTCAAAACCCATTTACACCCACTTAGATCTTTTTATTAAATCTACTAATACCCAAGTAGTGATGAATATAATTAAGTCCATTTCCTCATTTATAACTTCTTTAAAAAAAAAAAAAAAAAAAAAAAAGGTATCTGCAGAAGATATAGCATTGTTAAAACTTTTAGGATCATCTTCTAAATTGAATACTAAAGTATGTTTATTTATCACGTTATTATATTTGTCTCCTTCAACAAGGAAAACAGGAGTAATAAAATCTAGACCTAAATCTTTCAATTTCATTGCTCTAGTGCTTCTTCTAGGTTCAATTATGTTTTTAGAATTATTTTTTATTTCCCATGAGAATCTACTTGTATTTCTATAGGTTTTATATTATTTTCAATAATTTCAAAACCCATAGAATATTTATTCTTAAAGAATTCGACATTTCTTGACTCTAGAATGACATTGAACCTTAAATCAAGAAGCTTATAAGCTTTACCACTCTCGGTTTATTTAAAGAAAACACTTTTGATAATTTTAGAACCAAGTTTTGCTCTCTTGGGTCTAGTACTCAATAATATACCAAATGCCTTAACACTTTAAGGTATGACAAGTTTGGTCTCTATCTTTCCACAATTTATAGGTGCTAATGTTATTTCTCTTAGATGGTTCTTATTATGAATGTAACATGCTGTAAGCAATGCCTCCCCATAATGATTAATTGGTAAGTTTAAATGTGAAAGCATACAATTAGCCATTTCTCATAGAAATCTATTTTTCTATTCAGTTAAACTATTTTGTTGTGGAGTGTATGGTGCTAAAACTTGATGGATAATACAATTGTCTTCACAAAATGCTTTATCTTTTGATCTTGTGTGATGAACACATGTATACATTTTGCAATCATCCACAAAGGCAATGAAATTCCTTTTCCCACTGCAAGTTGACATGTTATTGAATTCACAAATGTCACTATGCACCAAATCCAATAAATTCAAATTTATTTTGGCACTAGAAAAATATTATTTTGTTTGTCAATTTAGACTTATCAAAGATTTCAAATTTGTCAAATTCACCATTAAAATTTATCAAGTTTAACATTTTCATGTTCGTTAACTGCAACAAGTTAAATGTGCTAATTTACTATGCCACGAAAAAGGAAACTCAACAATATATGCAGATGAATTGAAAGAATTATTGATACCTGGCTCATACATGTCATGACCGACATACCCCTTTCCAATAAATAACTTATTCTTCAACAAGATGGTCTCGTCAAATTCAAACAAAACTTAAAACCCCTTTGTACAAAGAAATCGATAGAAAATAAGTTCTTCCTCATTTCAAGTAGAAACAACACGTTAAGAAGGGTAACCTTCTTTCTAAAAATAAAATCTATCTCTATTGTGCCTTTGACAACAACCTTGACAAGAATGGTAGTTGCTATCAACACCTCTTGAATATTCGTATCAACAGCCTCTTCAAAATGCTTGAACATTGAATGGTCATTGCACACATGAACTGTTGCACCAAAATCTATTAACCAACCAAACTTGAAAGAAGTAATATTAAAAAATCATGGCCATAAAATCATTGATTTTTTTTCAAAAATATTCATGTTTGAAAACATAGTTGAAACCATGGCCACGAAATTCTCTTCAACCGAATTAACATTGGTCTTCACCATTGATATGTTCTTGTCCTTGGATGTGTGTTTGCGATGCTACACTCCTCTGCACAGTGTCCCTTTTTGTCACAAACAAAAACAAGAACCATTTTTCTTCTTATGTCTTCTTAAATTTCTGCCCTTTCTTGACTTTAAAATTACGGTGGTTTTTGGATTGAAATACATCACCCTCCACAACATTCACCTTGGTATCATAAAAAACACAATTACCACATACATGTGACTCTTGCTTAATTTGAAGACGTTTCTAAAAATCTTCCAGTGTTATGTCCTCTAACTCGTACATCAGCCTTTTTCCATAATCTTTCTAACCCGGAGGCAATTTTGCAATAATTGCTCCAGCTTGAAATGATTCTGGATTATTAATTATGATGGCACGAATTTTGTTGACAAGCACTTGCAATTCATGAATTTGCTCTAACAAGAAACTTAAAATTAAAATCTTTGCAATCAAACATATATCGATACCTTACTCCTCTGCCTTGTATTTAAATTCAAGTGCATTCCAGATGTCTCTAGCATATTTCATCTCAATGAATAACCGATGCAGATGATCGGACAGTGTTTTCATAATATAGCCATGACATAGCAATTCATCCTCTTGACATTTCTTGCTCTCCTTATTGACCCTTTCAATGGCATTTGCACTTAGCTTTCCTCCTTTAGTGGTAGGCTTTGGGTCCTTTTATAAGCATCAGATTGGATTTGGAACGTAAGAAATCTTCAAGGTAGTGAAAAGGAACATCATCTTATCCCTCCGACAAGCAAAGTTTTTCCCATCAAATTGATCCAGTTTCACCATGTAGATTCATGACTTCGAATGATTCTAATTCCATTGTTGAAATTCCTTAAAATTTTTGGGAAAAAAATCGATAGGGAAAAGCGGAATCCGACTTTGAAGCGTGAAAAGGCATTATCTCTAAGGAATTATTTACTCCACTAACATTGCTAATGTTTACTAGAAAAAATCAGCCAAGATATAACAAAGTCTCAAGCAAGAATAACATATAGCAAATCTAGTATTTCTCCAAGAACTCTCAAAGATATATAATTGAAAATAATAGCTGTATTTTTTTTGGAAAAATAAAAACAAGAGAAGTGAAAAGTATGAGACCGAAACGTTGAACGTTGAATTTATAACAATGTTTTCTGAACAAATGGAATATTTCAAAAGACAAACTAAAATTTGAAAAAAAAAAATTATTTTAAGAAAATATATTTTTATTTTATTTTTTTATTCTGAATTTTATAACTTCTGAAAAGATATAACCAACAATTGAAAAGATACACTCTTATATCTTTTCGTCAATTAAGCAGATAAAAAAGTAACCATCAATTGAATAGATACATACTTGTATTCTTTTGTCAATGAAACAGATGTATGATCATATCTTTTTGTTGTGAGATAAGTCTAACTCTTTATTTGTAACCACTACTCAAATCTTTTCGAGATGAAACAATGCATATCTTAGTTTATTTGTAACCACCAATCATATTGAAAAATATGAGATAAGGCACCTCTTAGTTTGTTTACCAACAAAACCTAACACATAAACCTTCTAAGGCCACCTCACCCCAATTGCTAGGGGGTGTGAGGCTGGAGGAGGATGGAATTTTCACCTTGGACGGACGTAGAGTGGGGATGTGGACTACCTCAACCTCGCCCATTCCGTGTTTGCTTGTCGAGCCGCTCCATGCACCCGTGAGTTGATCTTCTCGACCTCTTTTCGGGTACTTTGACCCGGTTGAACGGCCTGATTGCCCAATGCTTGGTCGTCGTGCAGCACGTCCGATCAACGCAGAAAAACATTCTGCTTCCTATGAACTAGAGATTCTAAGTTCAAAGATTTGATTATACTAATCATCTAATTAGTGTGCTTATCAATGTGCACACACATACAGCATTTGCATTATTCCTCACATAACAGAACATGCAATTCATATTCACTATCGGTGGACGGAATCAGAACATGCTGAACATCCAGATCAATTCAATTTACTCGAACTTGGAGAAAAAACGTCACAATCAATTTCAATTTTTATACATGCGATTCTTGATCAACACTTAAGATCAATTAACAAATAATTATTGTGGAATGAGGCCAATGAAATGGACTAAAACTGAGACTGAAAAATAAGCAGGGACCGAGCAAGCGGCGCACAAACGGAGACTCAGCAGAGCAAAACAATAGATCAACTCAAAGGCACAATGAGGAGATCAAACGAAGTCATCTTAGTTTGAACATCAAACCATCAACCAGGCGCCAACATGCAGGAACTTTACTGAAATTCGTACTCTATTTTCACTTAGAAAAATCATCGAACATATGGCAGACACTTTCATCCAACGATCTAGATGCAGGAATACGTCAACAGTTTGTCTCCATATCATCACCTGAGGTCAAATCGCTAATAGCAACTCGATTACATAAGATCCAGACATGACCAATATCTAAAATTCTTGGCCTCTGTTTGCTAAAGAAAAATATAGCGCGCGTACTTGATTGGATATATCATACTCACCCGTGGCAACTAACGATCTGAAGATCGCAGAAGTTGATTCGCAACCTGGAGAGCAGCTCAAGTTCCCCGGTTACTGTGACTGAGAAAGGAAGGTATGGCTAGAAGGGGAATGGCAATATGCGACGGCCACAGCAACTCTCCAGCTACCAAGAATGATGAAGAAGACTGAAATTGATCAAAACTTTTCAACCGAGAGGATTTCTTACTTCTTATCTATCTATGAAGGTTATGAGGTATCTTGCCTTCCAGTACTCACGCGTGCTTAGGGCTAGTTCTTTGATAGAAATAAATCAGAAAAAGGGCCGTGTTGCTGCCATTTTGAAACGATTCCTCTGGCATTACCTTTACTATAACGATACTGTCCATAGATCAAATTATTTTGTGTATTGAATTTCACTTGACATTTATTTCACTCAAGATTGGGTCTCTCTACCAGGTGTTCTGCCCGTAGCTTTTGGGGATATCATTGGATTTATACCAATGACCAAAAAAAGAACAACTTGAGCAAAAAATTTCGAAATCAAATGGAAAACTAAAGTTAGTAATCTTTTACTAATGGGATCAAAAACCGGTTTTCTTTGACACAAGAAAGGAATTTTCAGTTTCATACTAATTTCACTTGGAACCTACCTTATATTCCTTGAACCTTATAACCTATTCTGTCATAGGTTCCATGGTTGGTTCCAAGTTCTACCCAGATTCGACGTGTATTATTAATTAAATGATTGCAATAAATAATCACATTTAATGACCTCTACCTACTGTTGTTGTAATCTACTGACCACAACTTTTATTTAGAACATGAAGAATATGAAGGTAAATGTCTTAGTCATAAAATGAAAGCTTAAGCTAGTAATTTCAAATTATACACTTATTATCGAATGCCTTAGAATACCGAAATCACATGAAGATTTAGAACAAGAAAAACACAAAAGCTTATTTCAGGTTGTAGGGTTCATTTACTTAGAATCTAAAACATATATGTCAAAATAGATTCTCAAAATTTGGAACATGGAACCTACCATGCATATGTTGGAACTTGGAATCAAATAGGTTCCCACCCATTCGATTCTTCGGTTCCAAGTTAACTTGTCTGATTCTTTGGTGCCAATTCTACCTGAAACCATACTCAACTCTAGTACTTTTTTTTTTTTAACGGAAAACCCATATATGTATTAATACGAGTAACCCATACAACCAGCTGCTATAGCATCCACACATAACAAGTTCATGAGAGGAGAGGGCGGAAGAAGAGCCCAATTACAAGTCAAACGAGTTCTATTATGGGCCTTGCAGGCCCAGTCCGCTGCCGCGTTTGCCTCCCTTCGACAGAACCCTAGCGATAGATTGGAGAAAAGGGTTAACAGGAAGGCTGCCTCTGAGAAGAGAGCGCGATCCGTCCATGGCGGTTGTGTCCGACGATTCAACGTTTCCACCAGGGTGAGATTATCAGATTCCACCAGGAGCTTTGCGTTTTGGAGCCCCTGTTGAAGAAGATGTCGAAGCATGAAGGACAGGGCTTGGATCTCGACCTGCATAGCGGAGGACGCAACAACACCTGTGGAGAAACCATATGTAAGTCGGCCCTGGTGATCCCTGCAAATACAAGCTATGTTGCCTTGATTGCTTCCCTGTTGATAAGATCCGTCGATATTAACCTTCAGAACCCCGGGATCTGGGGGATGCTAGAGATTTGCCTTATTTTTGACTGAGAGCTCTTGTTGTGTGCAGGAGACCAAAGACAACCAATCTACCTGGGTATGAGTCAGTGCTACTTCTGCAACCTGGATCGGATCGGGAAAAGTTCCTCTGAAAAGGAAACCATTCCGAGCTCGCCAGATCTGCCACAGAACGTTAGAGATGAGCGCTAGTTGAGGTGATCGGTTGCCATTTCCTACCGTGGACACAATCCATGAGTCCAGACGCTGGATATTGTTGGGGTTGATTGAGATCCCGATCTGGGAGTGTGCCCAAACCCGATTAGTCCACGAACAGAGTAAGAAAAGATGTTCTAAAGTTTCTGGAACCTGTTTTTTACATAGTGAACAGCAAGGGCTTTCTATAATATGTCTTCAATACAGGTTGTCTCTCGTCACTAAGGAGTTGCTGCAAATGGACCAGAGAAAGATGAGGATCTTGGGAGCTGCGGGCATCTTCCATAGATTGCGCCAAAGCCAGGTAGGAATTTGGTTCGATGTAGAAGCACCAGTTGTTGGAATACCTGATTTTGTCTAAGTGATTGCATGATATGCTGATTTGACCGTAAATGTGCCTTGATTAGTAGCTGTCCATATGAGTGCATCTGTAGTTAAGGTAGGTCTGATCTGAATGTCTGTGATTTGTTGAATGATGGGCAAGTCGAAAAATTTGTGCAGTAAATCTATCTTCCATGAGCTGGTAGACTGATCAATAAGATCAGCTACTAGAAGAGGTTCTTCTGGGGCCTTTGGTCCACCTAGAATGCCCATAGGTAGCCATCTGTCTTCTCTAATGTTGATGCATTTTCCATCCCCTACTGACCAACGAACGTTGGGTAAAATGGCTTTCCTCCCGCTCAAGAGACTCTGCCAGCCTCATGATGGGCGAGAGCCCTTGACAGCTTTAAAAAAAGTGGAGGAATGAAAATATAAACCTCTAAAAAACTTGCCCCATAAAGATAAAGGTTGCTTGCAGTGTTCAATTTGAACGTTCGGAGAGAGAGAGGCCTTGGACTTTCATGTTGAGTTGTTGGACTGAGCCCAACTCTCAGATGGGCTTGCTCTTTACCTTGGGCTTCGCTGAGAGAAATTATTTGGGCTTGTGGTTGTTTGATGGGCTCCAGATCCAGACTTCTCTGATGGGGCTGGCTCAAATATGATGGTTTGGGTTGCTCTAGTGGGCCAAGCCTAGGCTGCGTGAATTGGATGGGCTTAAGTTCTGTCCCATTGGAGACCCCCCTTTTCTTTATCTCTTTTTATTGTTTGTCATGTATTTTTTTAGTATTTTTATATTTTACAAAAAAATGCTTAAATATGTTGCTGGCAAAAATTCTAGTGTCAACAACTACTGCAAAGAAAAAAAAATGTTTCTATATTTTTAACAATAGACTACAAATCTAAACCCATAAATTCCAAAGCTAATTAGAAATTTTGCCACAGGACATAACTGAATTAATTGTGTATTTTTTAAGGATGAAGGCATTGGCGGTTCTTAAGGAGACGGGGCTTTGGGAGTTTTTTTAGCTGCTACCGGTTGCGAAAGGGTGATTTTGTGTTTGCTTCGTGTTGGTTGACAGAGGCCTCTTGGGTTTTGAATGGCCAATGTTTTGAAGGTGAGGTGCAGTGAGACCGCGAGGGCTGGCCAAACCTCACGCGACAGTGGCGGGCGATGGGCCACCATTGTGCAAGCCCTGGAAAGTTCTCCCCTATGGGCGAGCGAGGATCAGCAACCCTTCCCCAAGTCTCGAGCAAAGGTTAACGAAATTAAACAAAGCTATTGAAAGTCTTTGATTGTATTAATTGGACAAATTTTAGAACTTGATTACACAATTTGAAAATTTTGAGACTCATTTTGCAATAAATTTTAATACTTCTGATATACTATCCTTGGCTTTAAAAATGACGAATTAATCCCGTGATGTCTTATGGAAGCATTTGAGTGTAGGAGCTAAAGAGTCTGTCCATGGACCTAAGCATAAACAGATGCCATATATCTTGAGGATGTACTTCACTTTTTTCTACGTGAGATCGATTGTCAAGAAGCTTTGCAATAAATTTTAAGACTTCTAGTACACTATCTTCAGTTTTAAAAACAACGAATTAATCTTGTAATGTCTTATGGGAGCATTTGAGTATAGGAGCTAAAGAGTCCATCCATGGTCGTGAAAATAAACAGATGCCATATATCTTGAGGATTTACTTCACCGTTTTGTACGTAAGATCGATTATCAAAAAGCTTGGAAGGCCCACCACATGCAAACCACTTTCTCCCTTTCTTGAGGAAAGGAAAACTTGGGCGGGCCTAAACTAAGGTTAGGCAACGTTTGAGTCTAATAAGGGCGCGCATGACAAAATTTCTGTTTCAGAAATTGATTTCTAGCCAGAAATTGATTTCTTGATTTCTATTCCCCGGACAAGTTTCTGAGTAAAGAAACCCGTTTGATAATAACTCAAAATTTATATTTCTGAAACAAAAATCCGTTTGATAACATAATAAATTTTCAATTTCTAGGAATATAAATTGATTAGATGACAACATAAGAAATTCTCAAATACAAAATAATAGTCGAAATAATACTAATACATTACAAAAGTTGAAAATACAATTTCATGGAATTTCCTATTACATGTGTTTACGTTTCGTATAACGTAATATTTTCTTTCGAAAAATAAACAATGTGGCAAAAAAAAAATCAATTGAAATTCAATTGTAGTGAATATGTCGTTATGTTTTTGCCGAAATTGATTTCACATTAATCAAATAAGTCTAATGATAGCCATGATTATAATAGTCTAATCTCCTAAAAAAGTCCTAACTTCAAGTCTAATTCCAATTTCTTTCCAAATTTTGTTAAAAATATCCTCACCATGTTCAAAAATCGTCACCAATTTTTTTCAAAATTATCAACACTAGGATTATTTAAAAATTTATTATCAAAATCTGTATTTTCATCAACACTCTTTACAAGAACAACGGATTCCTTATTAGATCTCTTTTCCTTATAAAAGAAAAATCGGATGAAACCTAATGATTTGACCCATTTTTACCGTCTCAATATGAAGTTTATGATTAAAAAAATAGTTAGCTAGATAGAGCCGTTGTCGGCATACTACGGAAGAGTAGGTGAATAAAGACTCGTTAGATATGAATGTGGCAAGTTGACTATTACCATGCGTGAAATCTCTTGCGTGCAACAAATGAAGCCTTGTTCATTCAATTCCCACCATTTGGCCTAATGGTTAAGATTTTCAATCAATATTGATTGAAATGATTATATTAAAAAATTATTAAAATATTTTGGACTAAATTAACTATTTCTATTTCAATATTAGTGATCTAAAATATTTTGGACTAAATTGAAAAGTTGAGAAAAAAAAATTTTCTATTTCTGTTTTGAAAACGAGAAGCTAAAAATTTCAGTTTCTGATTTTTCGATTCTCTATTTCTGAAATAGAAATCTGTTTCAGAAATAGAGAAATCAGATTGCGTTACCAGACGGTTTCTGTTCTAAACTTGTTCCGGGGAACAGAGAAACAGAGAAATCGAGAAACAGAAATTTTATCATGCGCACCCTAAAAGACCGAACACACCCCGAACGTTAATTGGATTTGAAGCAGCTGTTGTTTTGGATGCCGGATGAATTTGGGATCCTAGTACAAAACAAAAGAATTATCCAATCAGTCTTAAATTAATCGTATGTATGTCAACTGAGTCATTAACTTTTCAATTTTATTTATACAATCCTAAACCTGAGCATAAAATTTAAATGTAATCACTTCGATCAATTATCATTGGAAATCACTAACGTGACGGTCCAATTATCGCCGGCTATCCTACATGTCACCTCCCACATCAATAATATTCTGCAAAAATTGGCCGGAATGACTATGTTTGAATTTTGTGTAAATGTTTAGAAATCATTTGACAAAATTTAGAAAGTTTAAAATTAAATTGGCATCCATACAATATGTTTAGAATTGATTGAACAATTTCCTTATAGCAAAACTTGGGATGCCTTTGAGATTTGTCTTACTTTTAACTCAAAACCCAAAATCGTCTTGCTGAGGGAAATTTTACTAAAATTGCTTTTACCCTTTTTTCAAAATATAAGTTCACTTATGTATTGTCATATACTTTGAAAATAGCAATCACTTCTACTCATCTACATTATTACTTTATAATACTTGTATCTATACAAGAAACTTTGAAATCGAGGCGGTTGAATAATCTTGGTCTTCATTATTGCGATGTCTATTATTTAGTTGGCTTAGATAATATAAAATTATGTAGGAGAAATAATAAACATATGGTAATCGTCGAGTACTAGATAACTTGTAATAGGTCGAAGATATTATTTAGCAGTCAAGATAAAATTTAGGATATGCCATATGGTAAACTTTATCATATCTTGTTTTTGGTTCCAATCCTTGACAAGATAAACTCAAATATAAAAGCGAGATAGCCCAAATAAAGATATTTAGTGGGGGAAGTGGAATAAATGCAAATAGGATTTCTTATATTCATGATATATAAGTTATTTTTTCGAATAACAAACTTCTTAAATTGATAAAATTAACATAATAATAATATATAAATATGATGTGAACTTTAATACAAAAATAAAATTAAAGATAACAAAAAACTTAGTTTCTATTTATTCCTATTTTATTTTTATATTTGAATTTATTTCTACTCTATAATATATATATATATATATATATATATATAGTTAGTATTAATATTTATTACATATTTTAGATATATTAGTATAGTTTATTATTTAATAAATTTAAGTCAGGACTGATGTAAGGGAATAAAAAAGAAGTGAAAGAGGAAAGAAGGAAGAGAGAGAGAGAGAGATGGAAAAATAATGAAACAATAAGTAGGTGAGAGAGTAGAAGCACCTTTTTTCAAAATCGAGAAGGTAATTAATTGTATTTTCTCTCTCTTATTAGATATGACATTCGTCTTTACTCCATCGATATTGCTATAACTTATTTATATTTCTTGTCATAGTCTAATGTTGGCTCTGGAACTCTATGATTGGATCCTTTATTGATTAAGATTTACGTTTATATATATATATATATATATATATATATTAAATGATGGAGGTTATATCTGCTTGAGCATTTGTGGTTTCTTTAGTGGTGAATCGTAAGAAATTCTTACCATTTATACACCTATGTGCCGTTCGTACCAATAAAATATCCAATTTTATTTCTGCATATCATCAAATAATGGATAAAACATACAAGATCCCTTAATTTCACATCTTATCTTATGTAATCATATCTTGACTAGAAATTTGAATGATTAAACGCAGTTTATAAGGTTTGGGATGTGGTTGTGAAATAATCAGAAGTTGAGACAGATTTAGGACTAGATAAGTCATCCCAAGCCTGTCTTATTGTTATCCTTATAGTCAAGATGGACTTGAATGGCTTTATCTATGTGGAGATTGATTGGAAATTAGGGGCCTTTTTAGTAACATCTCTATTTCTTTTTTTTTTTTTTATTCTTTTACTCCTTGGAATAGAAAAAGATAGAAATATGTTTGTATACGTCAATTATATTTCTATTCACCAAAATACATTAGAAGCCAGTAAATAGATTTGTTACAAAAATAAGTTTAAAAAAAAAATCTACTTTTTTTGTTCCTAGGAACACATGGATAAATAAGGTCATTTTAGGGAGGGGGGAAAAAGCTTATCGTATCCTAGTACTCATCTTTACATGATTGAAACAAGGTCCAGGTGAGACCCACATCCAGATCAATCTCCTAACGCTATCTAATTCCCCATTTTTCTAAATAAAAAAATATAAAAAAAATAGAAATTTAAGAAAAAATTGAGAAAATTAGATTTTGAGTAGTTTTACTATATTTTAGTGTTAATAGAATTAGTTTAGCATAAAAAGGTGAAAATATTTTGATAAGAATTGGAATCAAAATTAAATAAGCTCTTAGGCTACCATATGACTTTTGGAATGTCTTTTTTTAAAGAGACTATGCTAGGTCGCAACAACTTGGCGACTTCGCTAGGAGAAGATGTTTTCTTTTTTTAAGATTCTATTGGAGACATCCTTTAAGATTATTTGGAATTCTATTTTAATAAAAAAATTAGATGACTCTAAACAAGTATTTTGCATTACCACTTGTCATATGTTTACAGCAGTTGAATAAGCCTATGCTCGACAGATTTTTGATGTCGTTTGCTTGAAGGTTTAATGAGTTTGTGCAGATAAGTGCACCAACTTTAGGATTGCCTACATCCTCAATTGTTTCATCCTTGCTCATTTCCACCTGGCAAAGTTTACTCTTTTTCTTGCAACTAAAAAAGTTCAAAAGACGAAAGAAGACTCGGCTTGGGAGGCTTTAAGGCGGAAGAAGGCTCGTGTCAATTGGCATCGCTTCATCTGGAATAATGCCATTCTGCCTCAGTACCAATTCCACCTTTGACTCATCACCAAGCGTAGGCTTCCTACTCAATCTCTCCTTTTGTCATATCGTAAGATTGATGTTGCTTCTTGCCCCTTTTGCAATGACATACCTAACTCTATAGATCATCTCTTTTTTAAGTGTAAAATTACGACTAGTTCAGCTTTCTTTTAAGTGGCCAGGTGCAACCTTCCCTAGCGGAATAGATCTTGGGAGGAGAATATTCGCTAGGCCATAACCTTGCTTTCGGGCAAAGAGTTTTATAAGTGTGTTGCTCAATTTGCTTTTGGTGCACTTTGCCATATCATTTGGAAGAACGGGAACAATATTCTCTACAGGGGGGAGACGCTTTCTGTTTCAGCCATGAAGAAACACCTCCTTCAAGTCGTCAAGGACAAGGCTGTCACCTTCAGGAATGTGGAGGACTCCATTAGAAACAGAAGGCTGCAATGCTCTTGGGATTTAGACCCCATTATCTTCTCGTCTAGAGATCTTCAATCGCCCGTCTAAGCTACTGGTCTTTGTCAGTTGCCTTTGACTGGCATTGTTTTTTGCCGCTTGGCGCTCTCTTTTTCGGTGTTTTGTTGTAGCCGTTTGGCCTTTTCTCACGGCTTCCTTCCACTCATATTGAGCATGTTTATCTTGAGTGCAAGTTTTTTAAGCTATTTCGCTTGTACAGTTTGGCCTTTCCCCAATATATTCCTTACTTTTACCCAAAAAAAAAAAAAAAGGTTCAAAAGGCCTATGCACTTTTTTTTATTGTAATGCCCAAGGAATTTACAATCAACCTCCTCATATTGTGAATCATAAACCAATTGGACTCTTAGTTGCCATTTTTAGCCATCCATCTTTTATAAACTATTATGTTGGATTTTCCAAGGACATTTTAGAATATCTTGATAAGTTAAATCCTTACAAAATTTCAAGTTTTATCCAAACATAAACTGTTAAGTTTCTTCTAAAATTTTTATAATAAAATGAAAAAAATTGGGAATCAAAATTTTTAGGATCTTACCAAATGCATCTCTTATCTTTTTCTATTTTAGGAATATAAATTTTATATAATTATCAAATATGTTCTTCTGTTTAGCAATTCATTTAGGGGATAGAAAAAAACTATCTCTGAACTAAAATTGTTTTCGGAAGCAAAAATATTACCAAAGGCACACTAATTAGTCCAAAAATATGTCGTGCCCACTAGCAAGCCTTCCTGTTTTGGTACCCGACCCGTAACACGTGGCAGCCATGATCCGTCGATTCATAATAGTGCGAATGATCCGAATTCCACGAATGGTGAGAAATTAACAATATATTTTTTTTTTTTTGAACGGAGCCCTCATAGTATTAGGAGGAAAAGGCCTTACATCTCGCGGCTAGAGCATCCGCGCATAATAAGTTCAAGAGAGCGGGGGGGGAGTTAAGGGCCCAATTACACATCAAAGAGGAGGGATGATGGGCCTTGCAAGCCCAGTCAGCGACAGAATTCGCCTCTCTTCGGCAAAACCCTAGCTCGAGATTGGGAAATAGGGTTAGGAGAAAAGCTGCTTCGGCGAACAGAGAACGATCCGTCCATGGTGGCTGAGAGTGGCTGTTGAGAGTTTCGACCAGCGTAAGGTTATCTGATTCAACGGCGATAGCTGTTGATTGGAGTCCTTGGTGCAGTAGATATCGAAGCGATAATGATAGGGCTTGAATCTCGACCTGAAGAGCAGAGACCGCGGCTACCCCTTCAGAAAACCCATCGGTAAGTCGTCCTTGATGATCCCTGCAAATACAAGCTATCGATCCTTTGTTGCTGCCTTGGTGAAATGATCCGTCGATATTGACTTTCAACACCCCAAGATCTGGAGGACGCCATAGATGGGATCGATTAATGACAAAACTGTTCCGGTGCAGGTTTGAGGCTGAGGATGATCGGTCCGCTTGAGCACCAGTTAGAGCTGCTTCTACAACTTGATGGGATTTGGGATAAGTACCTCGGAAGACGAAGGCGATCCGAGCACGCCAGATCTGCCACAAAATGTGAGAAATAAAGGCTAGCCGAGGTAAATGATTTTCTGTCCCAACCGTTGAAGTGATCCATGAATCCATACGGTTGAGATTAATGGGAAGGACAGAAAGCCGAATCTGGGGATGATTCCAAACCTGTCGAGTCCACGAGCAGAGTAATAGTAAGTGCTCTATAGTTTCTGGTGTCTTTCTTTTACACAGCGTGCAACAGGGACTGTCTAATATATGTCGTCGATGCAGGTTCTCTCGCGTTGCCAAGGCATCATTACAGATGGACCAAAGAAATACTCGGATTTTGGGAGCTGCAGGCATTTTCCAGATAGAGCGCCATAACCAGGTAGGAGTTTGGTGTGATGTTGATGCAGATGAGGTTGTGATGGTCGATTGAGTGTGAATAAGTGCATGGTATGCAGATTTGACCGTAAATATGCCTTGCTTTGTTGCTGTCCAAATGAATGTATCTGTGGTAAAGTGAGGTCTGAGTTGAATGTCTCTGATCTGATTAATAATAGGCATATCAAAAAATCTGGATAACAAATCAATTCTCCATGAACTGGCAGATTGATCGATAAGATCAGCTACTAGGGTAGGTTCTTCAGGGGCTTTAGGTCCAACTAAAATTCCCATAGGAAGCCATCTGTCTTCTCTTATTTTGATGCATGATCCATCTCCCACAGACCAACTAATATGAGGTGATATTGCATCCCTGCCACATAATAAACTTTGCCAGCCCCATGAGGGGTGGGAACCCTTGTTTGCTTTTAAAAAAGTGGAAGAATGGAAATATAAACCCCTAAAAAGCTTACTCCACAAAGATGATGGCTGATTTAGTAGACGCCATGCTTGCTTACCGAGCATGGCGAGATTAAAACTCACTAAATCCCTTAATCCTAAACCACCAAGATCTTTTCGGGTTTGTAGATGATTCCAGCTTTGCCAATGCACTCCAGACCTGCTTGCATCATTACTCCACCAGAATTTAGCCATTCTTTTCTCAATAACTCTACATAAGGATATCGGAATCTTGAACATAGACATTGCATACTGAGGGATAGATTGGATAACCGCCTTTAAGAGAACTTCTTTCCCCCCCTTAGATATAAGCTTCTCCTTCCATCCTTCTAGTTTGGCTTGGACTCTACTCAGCAGCCAAGAAAACATATCTCTTTTAGATCTTCCCCAATCAGTAGGTATCCCTAGGTACTTCCCACAACGCTGTAAAACTGGAACCCGCAATTCAGCAGCTAAATTTTCCTGAAGAGCAATAGGGCAAGAGGAACTAAAGAAAATTCCAGATTTATTTCGGTTGATTGTTTGTCCTGATGCTAGGCAATATTGATTTAGAATGTTAGAGAGGTGCTGACATTCCAAGAGGGTACCATCCAGAAAAAACACAGCATCATCGGCGAAAAACAGATGTGATAGAGTAGGACACCATTGGTTCAATTTTATCCCCTTGAGAGAGCCCATATTCATAGCATTTCTAATTAGGATAGATAAGAGGTTTGCAATAATAATAAACAAGTAAGGGGATAGGGGATCTCCCTGCCTCAGTCCACGGGAAGGTTGAAATCTTGGTGAAAACTCCCCATTCATTTTAAGAGAGAAAGAAGGCGTTGAGATACACTGCATTATTAGATGGACCCAATGTGAATGAAATCCCAATCGAAGTAGATAATCTCGGAGAAAGTCCCACTCAACACGATCATAAGCTTTCTGCATGTCTACTTTCAGAATGGCTTTAAAATGACGCTTCCGTTGCCTTGTTTTGAGCTGGTGAATGAGTTCCTGTACTATTAGAACATTGTCCTGAATCTGTCGGCCAGCAACAAAGGCGCTCTGTTCTTCGGTGATCAGTAGAGGCAGCAGAGGTTTCAATCGATTAGCAAGCACCTTAGCGAAAATTTTGTAGATAAAGTTGCAGAGGCTAATGGGGCGGTATTGATCTAGGCATTCCGGGTGAGGAGTTTTGGGAATCGGGGTTATAGCCGTGTCTTTGTTTAGGGATGGGGGTAGCGTGCCACTTTGAAAAAATTGCTGTACTGCCCTGTGGATGTCTGTTTTAATAATTTCCCAATGCGTTCGGTAGAATAATCCATTTAAACCATCGGGTCCTGGTGCCTTTGAAGCACCTAGTTGAAAGGTAGTTGCACGGACCTCTTCAAGAGTAGGATGAGCGAGTAGGCCAGCATTCATTTCTGCATCCACCATTCTTGGGCATTGATCTAATATCTGTGCATAAGGTCTAGATCCGGAAGTGGTGTATAACTGTGAGTAATAAAGGGTAGTCATATGTTTGATCTGATCACAATCCCTCACCCATTGCTGATTTTCATCTTTCAATATAACAATCTGATTTCGTTGCCTTCGTTGAAGAGTAGAAGCATGGAAAAACTTAGTGTTACGGTCGCCCCATTGTAACCAGTTTATTCTCGATCGCATTGCCCAATATTGCTCCTCCCTGTGCCACGCTTGTTGAAGTTCTACTTTAATCCTCTGTTGCTGCGATTGATTCAGAGAAGTAGGTTGCTGATTTGATAAATATTGTAACTGTTGTTCTAATTCCATTGCCTTCTGCTTGTTATGGGAGAAAACCTGGCGACTCCACCGAGATAAAGCAATGACGACTGCACGAAGTTTGATTGGGAGAGGAGATTCCCTTCGAGAGATAGAATTCCAGGAGGACTCGATCACTGATTGACAGCTAGGATCCTGGTTCCAGAAAGCCTCAAAGGTAAAGATTCTCTTTCTCCGAGTTATGCTAGGATTTGTGTGAATGACTAGAGGGCTGTGATCTGAACCTACTGCAGGTAGGGCTGTCACTTGGGCATTGGGGTAAGAGACACGCCATTCAGAAGTACATACAGCTCGATCCAAGCGTTCCTTGACCAAGGCTTCGGCATCTCTATTGTTTGACCACGTAAAGGCACAACCATGAGAGGGCAAATCCATCAATCTGCAGTCATTGAGGACTTCTCTAAAAGAAGAAAGGCGGTAAGAATCCGCTGGTCTGGAGCCTACTTTCTCCCATCGGTTTAAAATTTCATTAAAATCACCGAAGCACACCCAAGGTAAGACATTGAAATTGCTAAAATGGCGCAAGGTCTGCCAAAGAAACTGACGATCTTGATAGACTGCAGGGGCATGAATACAAGAAATCCGCATTGATCTGGCTTCAGAGGTGTCAAAACAGGTAAAATCCAGAAGATGCGGAGAGGAAAAGAAATCTGACAGAGAGAGCCCTGCATTCCAAAAAAGAGCTAAACCACCAGCTAATCCAACAGGGGTGACTAGCTTGTGATGCAAAAAACCCGAAGACCTTTTCAACCGAAGGAGAACTTCATCAGCATTTTTCGTCTCCATCAAAAATAAGAGGTCAGGTTTTTCCTTAGCCAAAAGGGCTTTTAAAGATAGGACTGTCAGGGGATTGCCCAAACCCCGACAGTTCCAACCTATAAGTTTCATCTTTGATCTGGTGACTGTTTAGGGCCAGCCACCGTCGCCCGGAATACTTCTTCAGACGCCTCCAAAATTGGCGTGTCCAACAAAAGCGAGTCATCATAGCCCCCCGAATATCCTTCTGGTAAGTCATAGGGATTATAGCGCCTGGGTTTCTTTGAAGGACTAATCTTACTTACTGGTCGTATACTTTGCCCTTTTTTTTTTCTGAGGAGATAATACTGGCCATTTCACTCCCTTCATCTTCTCGGTGGCAGGGATTAAAGCAGTGGTTAAGGTTCGTGGCTCGGTGGGAGGTATGGTTGATGAATCAGTTGTGTTCTGATTTGAGAAGGGAATGACAGGGTGTGGTTGGGTGGTTGTTCTTGGAATTGGTGGTAAAAGAAGAGGAAGAGGACGAATCTCGGAGGGAGGAGTTTCGGTATAGATTCATCTCTATCTTCCTCCAAAATAGTTGGGCCGTAATAACATTTCCAAAGAAGGGCTGTACTTTTGAATTTCAGCTTTTAGCCGGGGGCCGTAAGGAGTAGAGTCGGATTCATGGATCATTTTCTCCTCAAACGGAATAGAAGGACGGAATCGCATAATGGCCTAGACGTCCACAAGAATAGCGATGCGAGGTAATCTTTCATACCGAAAATCCAACCACAAAGTTCGATTTTTAAGTTTAATGAGTCGACCAACCTTTAATGGTTCAGATAAATCCAGTTCAACACGAGCACGGCAAGCCTTCAGGGCTGAACCAGAGGCAAACTCAGATTTTACATGCGAACGAGCCTCTTTTGAACTAACAGCTTTGCGTATCATATCATCGCACAACATTCCGGAGGTAATCCTATGACTTGAACCCAAAATGCACAGGTAGCAAAGTCGTAACAGTGAAGAGGGGTATTAGCTATCCATGGTTTGAAATTTATTAGATGTCCTGAAAATTGCCAAGGACCTGTGTCCAGAATTCTCTGTTTTTCAGCTTGCGATTTGAATTTGGCTAAATAAATACCATCTTCTCTCTAAGTGATGTCCACTTGGTCCAACCGCCATGCCCTCTTCAAGACAGACTGAAAAGCTGGGAAATTAAAGGAAGGGTTGGAGTGGACTTTACCAACCAGCAGTAACTTGCATTCCTCAACGGCACCCGTGTACGGGTTCAACCGACCAGTCTTCGATTGCTTTTTCTGTTGACAATCGACCCAGTTTTTGACAAAGGGCTACAATTCTAGATGCATCAGGATCATCGTCTGTGGCCATCGGCGAAGAAAGAGGGTCGACTTAACTGATGAAGGTCTGTGACATCAAAAGTATCGACATGCAGATGAAAGAGGGTCGACGTAACCGATGAAAGTCTGTGGCATCAAAATTTTCGACATGCAGATGAAAAGGAGGGAAGATTTTGGGAAAACAGAAACCCTCTGAATAGGAAAAAGAAGATGACTAGCGAGGTCTGGGTGTGAAGACGATGACAAAGTACTTAGAGATTGCCATTCGCAGTTCCGTAGAGAGTGGGTGAAGATTGTGGAGAAGGAGCTAAGAAGGAACTAAGAAGAAGGAACTCTATCCTGCCGATAGAGAAGAACTCGACAAACGACGAGAGGATCTCGACAAGACGAGAGGCTTTGTGAGATGCATGATTAGAAATTAACAATATTCAGTCGTTGAAATTAGGTCAGTATCATCACTTAAAATTGTCAGTACTTGATATTTAGTGGTTAGAATATCAACAATTATTTTTCATATTTATCAAACAAGCCCCTATACTTCATTAAATTAGTTGACGACTTATGTGGCTCTTGCCATGTGATTTGAAAAAACCCAGCCAACAGAATAGGAATTAAGAATCAAACTAAACTTAAAGTAGAGAGAGGAAAATAAAAAAGTAGAGAAAACAGATGTGATGTTCTATCTTCCTCAAGTCTTCATCGTCTTCAACCAAGTCAAAATCCATCAAATGGTTCCTTTGAATCGTCGATGTAGGGTTGCTTTCGTCCGCTTGAGAAATGTTGTTGTTCCTCATAGCTCATTAATTTTTCATCGTCTGTGAAGCTCATACCGATTTAGCTCCCATTGTCGCCCTCGATCTGCTCCATTGGTGTTTCGCCGTTGCCCGTGTCTCTCCCCAGCATACTTTTTCAGGGATTGCGTGCTCCGAGTCGTAAGCCAAGCGCCTTCATCCTTACGAACCATAACCCATTTCACGGGTTCTCTCACCTTCTTTCTTGTCCTCTAAAGGGAATTCCATTAAATTTACGTAAGTTAAAAAATGATAAACATCACGTGGGAAGCATGTTCCCATTAGATCCATCGTGGAAGACGTGCAAAATCTTCATCTACCAAAACGTTGTTAGTCCCTTGCCTTCAATAATTGAATAGTACATGATGGAGATGTGCATAAGTTGGTGTTCGGCTGACAAGACGAGCAAGACATCCAATTCAATTTTAATTCTATTGATTTGTCTCTATTTAGCCGACGTAAGCCTATCTCGCAGAATCCATGTGAATTACCAAACAAGTTCTAAACATATTAAAATTATGCTAATTCAGTTATAATTGATCAATTTAGTTCATTCAGTCAATATTGCCAGAAATTGCTAATGTAGCATCGTTGACATTGATGTGAACAATTTTTTTTTTTATAATTTTTTAAAAAATTATTCTTATTTTTTTTATCATTTTTCAAAAAAATTATTCTTATTTTTTTTATCATTTTCTTTCCTTTTTTTCATTTATTTTAAAATTTTCATTTTGGCTGGCAAGGTCCGTGAGCAAGGCGAGAACAAGTGATCATAGCAGCTCAATTACGGATTTCAATATTTGGGGAGCTCGATATGATGATTTGGACCAAAGTTTGATTTGAACTTAAAATATTTGCCCAGAAAGATGGCTGTTATTGCTCGCTCGTCCACACCTTGCTCACAGCCTTTGGTGAGGTCAAGCCTTATCCTTGTTGACCACAATGAGAAACAAAAAATAAAAAGGAATAAAAGAGAAAATAATAAAAAAATCATAATATTTTTAGAAAACTATGAACGTAAATGCTGGTGGTGCTACGTCAATGATTTCTAGCCAAAATTAGTCAGATGGATTGAATTAGTGAATTGTCAAAAAATTTAAGATTAAATTAGTCAAATTAAAAGATTTAGGACTAAATACACAATTACAATAGTTTATAATTTTTTTGATAATTTTTCACCAAAATCCCATGACCATTTCAATCCTTATTGAGCCACCTACTCGAGCACTACCCATATCTAGGGTTAAATATCATGAAATCTGTACATTGGTACACATGTAACAAATTTAATCTAAGCTAATTTTTTGAACCAAAAAGCCCCAAATTGGTACACCTACAATAAATTTAGCCCAAACTGTTTTTTTGACCACCAAAAACTCTAAACTGATACACTTATGACAAATTTACACTAAACTACTATAACTATGATAAATTTATCATTCGTTAATTTTTGTTAAATTTTACAATCAAATTGTTGAGTTAAAGACTCGAGACAGTTGATAAGTATACTAATTTGAGAGTTTACCCTCCGTTTGTCATAGGTGCACTAGTTTTATAGTTTTTAGTGATATTAATCCAATTTAACAAATGATTAGTCAAAAATATATCAGTTTGGATTTTTGGGTATCAAAAAATTGGTTTGATACAAGTTTATCATAAGTATACTAGTTTGAGATTTTTAGTGATAAAAAAATTAGTTTAGAGTAAATTTGTCGCGTGTGTATCAATTTGAGATTTTTTGTAATTAAAAACTTAGTTTGGAGTAAATTTATTAAAGGTGTATCAGTTTGAGATTTTTTATGGCTAAAAAATTAGTTTGAAATAAATTTGTCACATATATACAAGTTTGGAATTCTTCATGATATTAACCCAACAATCCATCGAAAGGGGAAATCCAATGGACTTGTCTAGACATAGTTTTCCTCTCTCTCTCGTTCCTCTGTGGGTTATAAGTTTGACTGGGAAAAAGGGACCACCTCACCCCCCCCCAACAAAAAAAAAAAGGAAGAAGATGACGACCGGAGAGAACAAGAAATTCCCATCTCCAATCCGCTGCGTCTGCTTTTTTTGTGATCCCTTATCATTTTGGAAATTGAGTTTGAGTGTGATTGAAACAATTTTCCGCAAATTCATTCTCTGAACTTTTATATGATTGATTTGCTTGAAATTAATAGTCATTGAAAACCATTCATGCTAATAAAAAAATGTGTATACTTAATTAGGAAAAATGAACTCCCTAACTTAAAAATGAGAAAATATTTTCTTAAAATAATGATTTTTAAGCAATTTTCTTTATTGTGAAGTTTTTCTCAAAACAAACACAATCTTAATGTGTAAAGGTAACTCAGACTAATTTCTTGAAACCTGTGTCTTTATCTTGATAAATTTTCGCCATGGACTTTTCACAACATATATTAGAAAAGTTTGATGCTGAAGCTAATGCTTTATAACATAGACCGATAAAATTATGATAAACATCCAAAAAAATAAACATTACATCATAAAATTCTAGAAGGATTTTATTCTCAACCCAAAACATTTTTAGTAGTGCGAACTAGAGCGCTCCACCATTTCAGAAGGGAGAGAGAAGTGGGAAAGAATAAATTCTACGAAAATAACTGTGTCGTTACTTAATCTTTCCATTATTACTAAAAATTGCACATGCATTTTGTCTATACAACAAATTAACATTTAAAAATGTTGTACAATTGACTCGTTATGAATATTATTATTTATGGAAGGAAATTATCACCATAATATTGAGAAATTGTGCATACATATATACTGAACGGAAAATATTTCAAGATCTGAAATTTTTTGGCAAGGTTGTTCATCAGATAGAGAAACTGTTCAAATTTCAAGATTGAAAGGTTTATTAAATAAAATTATTAATTTACACATATGTCCATGGATAGAATATTTACAAAATAACTACTAGAGTGCATCTTGGGGAAGAAAAAAGGACCACGAGCTCTTAAAAATAGGGGGGGTGCAATGGAAACCGCCCAAATTGAGAACTGCCCAAACCGGATTGAACCGGCCGACTTTGGGCGGTTCCCAAAAAGACAGCAGTTCGATTCCTGATTCCCCTTGGAACCAGTGGCTGATCGGTCTAGTTCTCGATTCTAAGGTGGGAATCAGACTGACTAGACAAACCAGATCAGACCAATTGGACTAGATCGATTATATATATAATATATTTTTAAATTTCTTAAGAAACAAACCATAATTTATCACAATTTCTCCCATCTTTCATTTTATTTTTGGCCCAAAACAATTAATTTACTAGTTACACCGCACCTGTTGATTGGTCCAATTCCTGAACCTAGGATTAGTCGATCCGATTCCCAATCCCAAAATCTAGGAACTAACCCTTTCGGTCCGATTCTCGGTTGGACCAGACTAGGAATCAATTAGTCCTACTTAAAAGTAAGAGGCATTCCTTGCTTTATGTGATATATATATATATATATATATATATATATATATATATATCTACTTTTATAATTAAAAAATTATCTGTATATTTGATCGAAAAACTTTTCAATGAAATTCAGTATTTAAAAAAAAAAAGTTTCCACATTTTTAGAATGTTTTAAACTTAAAAGTGACCGAGAAATTTTTATAATGTGTAATATTATATAGTACATTGATAAATAGATTAAAAATCTCTTCTTTGATTACTTCGTGTTTATGCCTCTTTTTACTATATTATATAGAAAAAAATAACCGAACGAAGTTCCCAAATGTCATCTAATTAGATGCTACATCATTGTCCCAATTTTTTTTGGCAATAATATTATAATTGTGTGTTAGCTGGTGAGCTTGTTGGTCTAATCATGAGTCATAATCAAGCGACCTTTTTCAGCTGCTTGTGCCTTTCAGTTCAGTCAAAGGTTTTCAACATGGCTTCAACCCCACTCAAACTTCCCTGAAATCTAAAGCAATCTGATTTCTTGATTTTAAAGCTTCTCCTTCCCCTTTACCAGAATAATGCAATCATCATAGCGAGCAATAAAAATTAGTGCATGAGAATATATTTTCCTTCTAGGCGCAGCCATTTTCTCTAGGAGCAAGTCCAAAATTTTGTTACATCTATAAACCCCTGTGAATTTATCTGTTGACACAAGTAATATAAATGATTTCTAGTTAATAAAAGTATATTTTCATCTCATTTCTTTGATGACATAAAATGATGAAAATACACGTTTACCACTCTTATAAGTTACATGTATTACACAAGCTAACAGAAAATGTAACAGAGGGGTTAATGGCCTTAACAAAATGGAATTTTAGGGAGAGAGCAAACACGCACTATCCCAAAGTTTGAGAGAGTTTTGTGTGACTTTTCCTCACAGAAACTACTCGAGTTAGAGGACTAAATTTCAACTTAACCCTTTTTCCTGCCGTGTGCATGTATAATTCTTACACTTTTCATATGAAGGAGTTAGTTCAGTTTATTCTGATTGATCTCGACCACCAATCAAGGATCTAATTGACGGGGCACAAGATCTGACCCTCCAAATATTGTGAAATTTCATAATGACCCTTGAACTTTAGTTAGAAGAAAATGACCATTTTGTCCATTAATTGTGAATTTAGAGATTTGTAACCAATGGCGATCTCATGGAAGAAAAGATTAAGTGAGTCCAATTCAGCCGGAGCTAAAAAAATGACACCGTGATCTATTGAACTGAATATAGCATGTTGTGATCCCATGGTAGAAAATGCTTATCTTGAAATCAATAAGCACTTGAACACTAATTTTTTTATTGCCTTCTATTGAGTTACTTCTTATTTTATTATATGATAAACTAGAGATCGTAGATTTACGAGTTAAATTTTTGTATAGGTCTTTAACCTTTTTTAAATATAAAAAATATAGACGATATGAACAAGACAAGTCCAATAAAAGTTGTACATAAACAATTATTTGAACTATTCTTAACTAATTAAATATTGGCGTATTCTTTTATGTGAGAAGTAATTTTTGTCGAAATTGAAACCCCTAACGGGAAAATTTAAAAGATGGCAGCTCCATTAACTGTTATGTAATGATCGTTAGTCACCTTTGAAGTGACACATTTTTGGGAATTTTGGTCAATACGTACATATATAACGTGGATTAACACAAGTACGCTATTCTATTCGAGGCATGTCCATATAAACTAAGGAGGGTCTTTAAGAGAACTAAAATAGTCAATAAATCGGTGCAATATCTTCAGTATAATTGTTTTATTGATTTGATTCGGTTACTTAACAAGTACACCATTAATTATTGGTTTGGTTTTAATATTTTTCCATACCTAATCAAGATAACAAACCCAGTGACCTTTTATATTGTTTCTAGGTTTTTTTATGAGTAGTTCACGAAGGGTCATTTCGTCCTAAGCAACAATAACGTTTAACATCAACAATTAGATCTCCTTTTTTTTGTATGTCCAATAAAGTTAATCCCCACATAAAGTTTACACCTTTGCCTCGTGGGACAACAATATCGCAAACCCTTTCTATGTCTAATCAATTCTCCAAAATCGTACCGATGACCCAAAATTGCATTTTGTCCACAATGGCCAAGGGCCCTTATGGATAGAAGTGTAATGGATGGTATTTTTAGGCCATTAATACAGGTTTGGGGATTTTAGCGAGACAAAAGAAAGCTCGGGATATTGGTATCCCACAGAAAAAAAAAATTAAAAGGATCTCCCCTTCTAATAATCGCTTTTCAAAAATAAAGGCGAAAATTTCAAAGAGTTGTAGAACTTGAAAAAATTGTCCAAAAAACCCTAAAACTATTGCTCTTTTGTCAATCTAGTCTTAAACTTTTCATTTGTGGCAATAGAGTTCGAAACATTTTTACCTTTTACCAATTGAGTTTATTTGATCAATTTTGATAGAAAATCTCTTATGTGGATGTTGATCATTCAACTTGGTGCGACTAATGCTAAGATGGCCGATTTTTATAATAATTGAATTTTTTTTACTTGTTTTTTTTTTCTTTTTTTCTTTTCTTTCTCTTTCTTTTTTCTCTTCCCTTCTTTTTCTAGCTGTTGCTAGGCCTCAACAACTAGCTAGAGGTGAGGGCCAACAAGGTCAACCTCACCCTACCACTAGCAAGCTCGAACCTCACCAGATCCGGCAAGAATGAGCCTCGCACTGCCACTAGTAAGGCCGACCTTCCCTAGCATTGATGAGGATGAGCCTCACTAAGGTCGAGCGAGGCTCGCCATCATCAAATTGGCGAGGTCAACCTCCAATTTGCTCAAGGATGGCGATGACAAGCCTCCCCCAACCATGGCTAGGTTGACCTCGCGAGACCTCACCTTTGGCTGGTCATCGCCCATTGTTGAAGTCTAACAACCAGCTAGAAGAAGAAGGAAGAAAAATAAAAAAAAAAGAGGAAGAAAAAAATTATTATTAAAAATTATTTACGTCAACGTTAATCGTACCATGTAGAATTATCAATGTCCACATCTTTGATTTCTGGCCAAATTTGGCCGAATGCACTTAATTGTCAAAACATAAGAATATTTAGAATTCAATTATGTTTAAGATCAAATTGACAAAAATATAATAGATTTATAACTTTTTGGACAATTTTTTTCGCAAAACTTTCTTAAATTTTAGGTCATAATTCCGCTAGAACGGAATTGTCTTTTTCGTTCAATCATTCAAAGAAACAAAAAAAACTGCAATATGATAAAAGAAAAAACATTTCGTTGTTTGGTAGCCAGAATATCAAAGAGAGCCATGATTGCTTATTCTGCAAGCTAGGAACCAACAAACTAGAGCAGGGCGAGACGTGAGTGCTTATTCTATTGCCCATGATCGCCAGGCCTACAAGGGTGGGGGGATGAAACACATTTTTTGAATATGTTTTTGCCTGAAGATGATTAATTCCAGAAAAATTATTTATTATTTTAGAAAGAAACCTTACTTGTCTAGTTTCATATGGCTCGACTCCACGATGCATGATTGCATTAGCCCTTTTATTTATTAATCCCTTGTTCCGCAGTTTCTGCGGGCCGACCTGTCTCTGTCCATGTTCTAGCCACGAGTTCCACCAACTTCGGGGAAGTGGAATTTGCACCAAACAAATAGTTGAGCAACACATGGCGTAAAGTCAACTGTCTTGATTTAATTGGACCATCCTAATAAAGAAAAAATTGTAAGAAATTCAGAATATTATACGCATCATCATATTTTCTCGCGACCCTATCCTTAGGGAAATTCTTCTTAATTATAAGAAAATACTTTTCCAAAACCTTTAATTGATTTCTAATATAGGCCTTTGTCCCGCACATCGAAATCCAATATTTTTTCAATGGCCCTTCTTCGATGAGAATTGAGGCAGCCGTTCCGGCATCAACTCCGCATGCCAAAAAGAAAGATGCTACGTTGGCTTGATGACTACAACTTCTCATTTACCCAAATCAATCATCAAAGTTTCTTTATTTTCTTCCAAATTGATGAAACTTCACATTCGACGGTTGGCTTGGTCTAAGTGGACAAGAACATCATACGCTTAGTTCACTTAAGAATATCCAATATCTAGACATGTCACATAAATAATTTACAGAGCTGAACTCGATTGCTAAAAATGGAAGTTAGAAAAAAATGATTTTGCAAAACAAAAACTTTCAATGACCAACAGGAAAATAAACAAAAGAAGTTGGAGAATTTAATTTTAAAAATATCATAATCGAGAGTAGTTTATAACATGTTTCTAGACTAAAAATATAATATAAATGAAAAGTATTAAAAATCAGTCTCACTTTTCGCGCCACGGTTTTATTTTCTCAAAAAAGGATATGCTTCTCACATAAAGTTTTTGGCTTTTGACACCATCGATTACCAATATGGATTTGCACACGAAGTTGCCAGTTTCAACCCTAACTCAGCCACCAGTAAATGCCTAGTCACTAGTCATCTTGAAGTTGAGGATCTTGGCCCTACTCCCCACGTCCACCGATGCCCCTTGGTTCTCTCTCTCTCTCTCTCTCGCGATTTCAAACGAGGTCGTCGCTGTGAGATTTCGCAGGTCAACCGTATTAAACCTCCATTTGAGGTCGTCCATGGCCGCTCGCGACCTCAATTTTACAAGCCACTTGTCGAGGACATTGGCTACCTCAATGAGGTCATTCACATCAATATCACATTGCCCTATCCATATTGAAGCAATACTACTTTGCATCTTAAGAGAAACAGCATAAGTAAGAAGGTTTTCTTCAAATCTTAGCGTCCCAAATCCAAACTGCCCTCCTTAATTTGTGAAGTAGGTATACCCTTATCGTAAAATTTCGAGAAAAACAAACAAGCGTAGAAATCGAGAACGTTGAAGGCATTCAGACACCGTCTTGGAGGCTGACTCTTCAAAAAGTGCGGTAGGTCCGCCCTTATTGAAATGAGAAGGGGCTCCCACAGTAAAAGAACGCACCTCGTGGTGCAGTTTTCGGTGTACCGTACCACAGAATGAAGGAATAACAAATATTTAATTAGAGCTCCATGCAGAAGCTGCGCAATTGATGAACGGCTAGCCGATAAACACGGGCTGAAAACTCGGGATGACAAGCGCGATTTAAGAGCAACGCCAGGGAGGTCTAAACATTATGGCGTCCAGGATTGTCATTGAATTTGCTGAAAGGAAGAGCTTGAGCGGGCCTCACGTAAATTTCAGGTGCCGCATGAGAGAACAAAAGAGGACTTTTCAATAAACATGTTAGAGTCCGACAAACAAAAAATGATAGGGGGGAAAATTACCCAAAAAAACCGTAAATCTATTACATTTGCACCTTCAGCCCTAAAATTCTAAATTCAGTCAATTTAATTATAAACCTTTTTAAAAATTTGCAAATATAGTCCATTCCGCTAATTTTGGCTAGAAATTTATGGCATTGATGTCGACCATCTTATGTAACAGGCAAAATATTTTCATTTTTATTTTTATTTTTCCTTTTTTATTATCAAGGGCCCAACAAGGGCTATCGATCTCCGGCCAAGGCCCGACAAGGCCTCATAGGCCCTTGCCCTAAGGCCGGCGGGGGTAGCCAAGCCTTGACTAATGGTAGGGGCCCCTTGCCGACCCTTAATAATTAAAAAATGAAAAATAAAATAAAATATTGAAAAAATTTCCACATCAACATCAACCATGTCATATAGGACAACTAGTGTCTATGTCAATTTAGGGGTGCATGAAAAACATTTTGGAACAAAAATCAATTTTTAGCAATAAATTGATATTCTAATTTCTATTCCTAAGACGAGTTTCTAAGCAAAAAAACATGTTTGATAATAATTCAAAATTTCTATTTCTAGAATAGAAATTCGTTTGATAACAGAATAAAAAATTTCCATCTCTCGAAGGGCGGTGTTTAACAATCGGCGGTCGGCGGGCGGGCGACGTCCGACAACGGTTGGTTGGAGTTCGGCATTTGGTGGAGAGTGATTGGCGCCCGACAACCGACAATGGGTGGGTGGGTGGCATTTGGCGTCTGGCGGCAATCAGCCAACATTCGGTGGCGGCATCTGACAACCAATGGCGAGTGGCCGTCATCCAGAGGCTAGCAATTGGCGATAGACGGGCAGCCGGCGGCGAGCAACGGTAGTCGGTGACGAGCATCCAGCATCCCACAAGCGACAAGTGAGCGACGGGCGATAACAAAAGTAAACAATGAAAATAGTTTTCATTTCTCATTTTTATTCCAAAAATAGAAAAGCTAAAAATTTTATTTTTGATTTCTGCTCCAAATTAATAGAAATATGTTCTAGAATAGAAAAATGAAATTATGTTATCAAATGAATTTATATCCCGAACTTGTTTCGAGATAACAGAAAAACAAAAAAAATAAAGAAATAAAAATTTTGTCATACGTGCCTTTACTTTTTTTTTTTTTGCGCAAAATTACAATGTAATTCTTCCAACCACTTTTTACCAAAAATTGCTAATGTCATCATGTGCCACGCAGGACAGTTGAGGTGACGGGATCAACAAATCAATAATTTTTTTTTTAAATTGACCGGAATGACTACATTATAATTTTGCACAATAGGTGAATTGAGAAAATTGATCAATTTTATGATTGAATTAATACTGGTTAGGTTTAAGACTAATGGGATAATTTTCCCTACAGAAGTAAGAAAGAAAAACAAGCTTCTAAAAATCCTCTTTATACAACATTTTCCTTAATAACGCCTAGGATTCTAACTAGCTATTGTTGGCTTCTCCTCGTCGCATGCAGTGGTTTTGTTGCACTCTCCACAAGAAAAGGACTTCCGAAAAGGTACCACCAAAGCAAAATTTGTAATGCTACGAATTAATTGTTCTCCATGAATTTCATTTATTTCTACTTTTACCTTTAACCTCTTTCGAAATTTAAAGTCGTAACTACAATTCTCTTTATTGCGTGTCCCCCAATTTTTCATGAGATTTTTACTAAGATTTGAATATAAGACTTCACTTTTTGTTTCAATTGATAAGACCGTATTAATAAATGAAACTTTTATTTTGCTATATAAGAAGAAAGAGAATATTTTCATGTTTATTTTTAATCCACAATCTTCTTTTTCTTTTTTTGGGAAAAACTCATAATAAGGCTCCTTCCTCTATCATATACTAAAGAGATTTCTATTTACTTCATTGAAACATTTCACTTTACTGCTTTTTGTAATAATTCCAATTTAAACTCCATGTAAATATATAAGAAGTCTGAAGTTATATCTCCACAGTCAAGCCTTTTTTTAGGCACAAGATATCACACATCATTATTATGTAGATTGTATTTATTTATTTTTTGGTCGAATGTTGTAGATTGTAATTCAAAACATCCTCTTTTTTTCTTTTTTCTTTTTTTGGCATCCTATGCAATTAATCAAGCCTTCTCATCCTTTTGTTCTATGTGGATGTTTCTGCTTTTGGTTTTAGTATGACGTGAGGTAAAACGTCATTTATGTCGCCGCTATTAGCTGCACCTTCTCCTTCGACTTTTCTTGTCATAGGTACAGGGTCAAGTAATTCACTCAAGAATTGATAGATAAAGGACCACTAAGAATTAATTTGGTGGATCTTTGACTAGATGCTTGAAAGAAAAAAACAAACAAGTGACTTGATTGGGAAAAAAAATGGAAAATGATATGTGGAAAAATTAGTTAAATTTAAGTGATGTCACGTGGATTGATGAGATTTAAGAAAAGACCTCTTCATTTACCAAGTGAATATAATTATAACATCTTTATCTTGTAAAATACTACTAATTCTTGTTTTTGAGGAGTTTAGGAGAATGTTCACCATATATGGTAATAAGATTTATATGCATTATTTTTTATTAACCAAATAGATTATCTATAAATTTTTCATGCAAAAGGATTTTTCCTATTATTGTGTTATAATTTCTGTCATGAAGAATAAATTTAATGAAAGAATTAATTCTTTCAATTGCCAATCATTTTGCAATATATTGAACTGACAACTTTAATTAGTAAAATTAATACTTGTATGAGAGAATAATATAAATCTGCAATTATTTTTCAGTTTTCCTTTACTATGTTTTGCGGGTGCTTTAATTTGACCCGCGCGTTGGGCAGGTAAATCATCTAGTGAACATGTAATGCATGGGGACAAGTACACGAGGGGAAGTTCATGACACGAGAGAAGATTCCAAAAAACTTTATGAAGTAGGATCCTTTTTCTACGGTTCCCTCGCGTATGACTTTGTTTCAGAATATCCCAAACTTAATAACCTAAAGTGGCTTTGAACCTCGAAGTTCTCCTTGATTTGACTTTGTTCTATTTTTTTCCTTGAATTTGATTATTTTGATTCAACAACCGTTGAACTCAATGCTGTCGAAAGTAATGACCAGCTAACAATTATGTGCTCATTACCAATGGAGATATGAGATACAATGATCAATGATCAATTATTTTATTTGAAATATCCTTTTTGGTGGAACAAGAGTGTGCTTTAACATCTTGTTTTTTGAATTTGGCTTTATTTTATAATATTCTAGGCTTTACACTACTTCGGTTTGTTTTACTATGAAATCTACGTACTTCTTATGCATAATTTTGAATAATAAATAAAATTTTGTTTCGATAAAAAATAAAAATAAAATACAATTTTCGCCATGTCACTTTTGTTAAAGAAAAATCCAGCATAATCCTAACCTAAATTGAAATTAAAAACTCAAAAACCGTTTTCCTCTTACACTTACAATAATTTTCCATCTCCAATTTTTCAATCTATACTTGAGAGATCCTAACCATTCAAGCAAGAAATGAAGGTTTTTAACAGTTTACGTGAGTGGCGCGGAAGAATTGCGTCTTTTTTCTAATTGCCTCGGAAGAAGGGGTGAAATGTGTAAATTTTCATTATTCAAATAAAGTAATGAGAGCCGCGATGAATTCATTATATGATTATTACGTCATAATGATCGATTTCTAGAAATTTGGAGACATATATAAATTCAGGAGGAATTTCAAGAAACGCGCGTCACTTTGAAAGGGTCTCGAGTCAAAGTGCTCAAATTGAGAGGGAGAATTTTAGAACAAAATCAGATTTGGAGAATACATGCCATTTTAGGGGGATTTTCGGGATTTCGCATATGGCGTCGCGTCGTCGGCGCCTTCTTTACAGATTGTATCCTCCCATTAACCGCGTGGACCTGCACTGTAACCCCGAAACGGTGGGGGCCAATTTCGTCTTTCCGCCTCCTCCACTCAGCTTCGTGGAAGATTAAAATCCTCACCGTCCGTGCAAACGCCACGTGGCGCGTTAGTTTGCGCGTGGAAAGGTCCTCACGAACCGTAAAGGGCAAAAAAAAGGGAAAATAAAAAAGGAGGAGGAGGAGGGAGGAGGAAGAATTGTCCGATTGAAAATAAGAGTGCGGTGGTGTGGTGTGGGTAGATCTTGAATTGAACGAGCTCAATTCGCGTATTTAAACCCGCCCCGCTTCCTCATTCTTCCTTGTCCATTTCAACTCTCCCTCTCTCCCTCTCTTCTGCCCCTCGATCGATCCAGCGATCTTCCTATTTCCGGACGCGGGGAGCAGCTCCTCTTGTCGAAGGTAAATCCCCGATCGCTCATCTCATCCTCGAAACGCAAATGCTCCGGTTTCGGTCGACGATGCTTCCTCGTTTTTTCACCCTTGAAAATTCGTTCGATTGACCGCCGGATCCCGTGTCCCCCCGGCGGCCGATTGGGCTGTGCGGGTCTGGATCGTTTAGATCTAATGTGGCCTTGCATGTCGCGGCATTCGATCCGGAAGTTTTCGGGTCGTTTAGCTTCCTTTGAGATGCGCGCGCGATGGAGGAGTTTGAGCTGGTCGGATCTGGCGGCTGTTTGGGTTTTGTAGGCGTTCTCCTTCTCAGATCTGTGCTCTTCTTGTGTTCGCTGCATGGTTCGGGCTCGGGTTGAGAGAGCTTACGGTCTGGTGATCTTGGTTTGTGCCGTGAATTAGCATTGGACTATCGGATCTGATAGGTTGACCCCACCGCTTGTTGCATTATATGCGAATTTGGATGTTCTGTGTATATTTTTGTACTTATTTGAACCAAGAAAGCATACTTCTTGGACGTACCTTTTCTTATTGGCGATTATTTGCCTTTCTATAATTCGGTGTGATCTCCGTCTGTTACTGGGTTTTTATTTGCCAAATTGCTCTTGTTGATAGCTTTTCTCTCAATTTTGACTACGTTTTGTCCTCTGGCTTGCTGGGGGTACTTACTGATTTGATGCTGGATTCAATCTCGCGAGGCTTACCCGGGCTGGTGAAAGAGAGGAAAGAGTTTGGCTAGAGAATGCGGACCTATGTTCATTCTTCAGGCAAATTAGAGCTCTTAATTATTAGATCTAAGATGAGAGTCTGAATGAAGCAGAGTTGGGTGGATACTTGCATGCAGTACACTGTTTGTGCACCTCACCGACATGCATAGGCCACGATAAGTTGCTAGTTTATTTCAGGAAGCGGAGGGGAATATGTGCAGTTCTGTACATATATTAAGTGTGCTTTGCGATTGGTCTGTCTATTTGACTCGCGATACCAAAATTAGCAGAGTTATTTTAGAACTATTTCCTAATTTGTTTGACCTCTCTCAGGTTCTAAATTAGTGTGGAGAGATGGTGAAGATCTGCTGCATTGGTGCTGGCTATGTCGGCGGGCCTACTATGGCCGTGATTGCTCTCAAGTGCCCGTCAGTAGAAGTTGCGGTCGTTGATATTTCTGTCTCTCGCATACAAGCCTGGAACAGCGAACAGCTCCCTATCTATGAACCAGGCCTTGATGCGGTGGTGAAGCAATGCCGAGGGAAGAACCTCTTCTTCAGCACCGATGTGGAGAAGCATGTGTTTGAGGCTGACATTGTCTTCGTGTCTGTCAACACCCCTACCAAGACTCGAGGTCTGGGTGCAGGCAAAGCTGCAGATCTGACCTACTGGGAAAGTGCAGCCCGTATGATTGCTGATGTCTCAAAATCTGATAAAATTGTTGTGGAGAAATCGACTGTCCCGGTTAAGACTGCCGAGGCAATAGAGAAGATTCTGACCCATAACAGCAAGGGAATCAAATTCCAGATTCTGTCGAACCCAGAGTTCCTTGCTGAGGGGACGGCAATCCAAGATCTGTTTGCTCCAGATCGTGTCCTTATTGGTGGCAGGGAAACTCCAGAAGGCCAGAAAGCCATCCAAACCTTGAAGGACGTATATGCTCATTGGGTTCCCGAAGACCGCATTTTAACGACCAACCTTTGGTCTGCAGAGCTCTCTAAATTGGCTGCTAATGCTTTCTTGGCACAAAGGATCTCTTCTGTGAATGCCATGTCCTCACTTTGCGAGGCCACTGGTGCAGATGTTGCTCAAGTGTCTTATGCTGTGGGTAAGGACTCACGAATTGGTCCCAAGTTCCTTAATGCTAGTGTTGGCTTTGGTGGATCCTGCTTCCAAAAGGATATTCTCAACCTGGTGTACATCTGTGAGTGCAATGGCCTTCCTGAAGTGGCTGAGTACTGGAAACAAGTGATTAAGATCAACGACTATCAGAAGGCCCGCTTTGTGAACCGTGTGGTTTCCTCTATGTTCAACACAGTTTCAAACAAGAAGATCGCCATTCTTGGATTTGCCTTTAAGAAAGATACCGGGGACACGCGTGAGACTCCCGCAATTGACGTCTGCAAGGGTCTCTTGGGAGACAAGGCCAGGCTAAGCATTTATGATCCTCAGGTGACTGAGGAGCAGATCCAGAGGGACCTTACCATGAACAAGTTTGATTGGGACCACCCAGTCCACCTTCAGCCGATGAGTCCCACCACTGTGAAGCAGGTTTCTGTAGTCTGGGACGCCTATGATGCTGTCAAGGATGCCCATGGCCTCTGCATCCTCACTGAGTGGGATGAGTTCAAGACTCTTGATTACCAGAGGATATACGACAACATGCAGAAGCCGGCTTACATCTTTGATGGCAGGAACGTCGTCAACGTTAACAAGCTGCGTGAGATCGGATTCATTGTCTACTCCATTGGCAAGCCGCTGGATCCCTGGCTCAAGGACATGCCCGCCGTGGCATAATGGAGACCCACCTGATATTGGCGTCTGTCGCCAGCCAAGATCCTATATTTTTAAAAGCAGCCTTTTTTATCCCTCCATGTTCGCCTTTTGATGGTTTCGAATGTTCTCCTGCTTCCCCAGAGTAGTCAGGGTAATTGGTCCACATGGTGAAGTCAGCGGATTCACTCTTCTGTTCTACATTGTATTCAATTATATTACCCATCTGTCTGTTACTGCTTTTCGGGTATATTTTGATTACATTTTTGTCGGTTCAATATGTTTATGATTGGTTAGCAACTCTGAGAAATAAACTCTCTTGGTGTTCTAGAACCCTTAACTACCTTGTTTTCTATTTGTCTTCATTTAACTGGCCAACTGCTGTTGGGTCGACTCTATTCAGGATGATGACTGTTGAGTAAGCGAGGAATCGTCTTCTTACGCCAGTTCGTATGTTAAATTGCGCTAACATTTTTCAATGAACTTGCATGTAAACCAAACATCAGTAATGCAGTGCCGACAATCACGGACTTATTAAGAATTCACCATCAGAATGATTCGGGGAAGCGAGTTCTCTTATTGATCCTTCCATTTAATCTCGCTAGCACCCGCGACCTCGTTACTAGGGTTGGTTAATTTTCCCATTTGGGACGACTTGTGACTCCTAGATTTGATTTGATTTATCCTACATTTTGCGGATTCAATTTTTATTTAACACAAAGCGCTTGGGACTTTTTACTATATTTGCAAGTTGACATATAAAATGTCCAAATTTTTTAATCTTTTGTAATTGAAAATAATTCTTTTACATTTTCGAATTTTGAAGGAAAAGTCATGAGTAGAAATTAGAGAGAAATAAAAAAAAAAAAATTGCCCCAAAAAAGAAGGGGGATCGTAAGTTTCAATTTCGCTAAACTCTGAAAAAATAATCCATGAGATCGTATTCTATGAACTATTCATTAAAGGAATAAATAATGATGCGAAATTTGACTTGTCACCTAAAACTCTATCAAGCGATATTTCTGAAATTACTTCAAAAGTATTGTAATGTGATTGAAAAAGTTACAATTTAATAAGAACCATACTTGCGTAATTGTTACGTTCAATTTTTAATACATTCATATGTTAAATAGATCTATGTGAAGATTGAGTCTTTTCTTCCTCCTCTTTCAGGTGAGTGACGTGAACAAATTTCTCAGTCTTTGGAGAAACTCTTGTTCGAACCTTATTGATGGTTTAAAGACAATCAAAGCCATCAATTACGTGAATTTGTATGTGATGCCATACAATTAAAGGTTAAGATAGACACGATCCATGTAGACTCAACCCATGCAACAATTTATCTAGTCCTTAGGGTGCTTTGCGATTGCCATGACCTAATTGAAAGTTAATCATAATTGAATGGCGCAACTGCTATATTACATATCCTAATTTTGTTATTTGTTGATTTTTTTTCCTACTTGGAAGAGAAGTTGTATAATTTGTCTAGCCTTATCTATCTTAGTTGCATCTTGAATATTTCACACTATTGTACTTGGTGTCTTGGTAAATTGCTTGATTTGGTGCTTAATGGCTTAATATTGACTGGACTCGTCGCATTATTACATTGCCGTCTTGGATTGTATGCGTACTCATTCTGATTACCTAAAAGAGAATAGAGTCTCAAAATAGGAAATCCTCTTGATAATTTACCATTTTCTCAAAAGAACTTTCCGTTTCAACACACCGATAGATTTTTGTCATTTTTAAAGCATTAATTCTCTCGTATTATGTATAATTTGGGTATTGTAAATGAAACCATTTTACCATTAAGCAAGGATAACCAGTGCTCCAGAGATACTTCTTTCTAAAACTTAGTTTTCTCCCTAGCCTGCCCATTGTGTTTGTGCAGGTGCCTTTTCCAGATCCCATAGAGAAGTTGCTCTTTACTTAATTTATGGCACTAGGGGAGCATATTTGTTGGCACTCTGCTTTTTTAAAGGCTAAATTCTGATAAAATTTTTTGATACTTGAAATTGTTTAGGTGATCTTCTCTCACTAAATCCCAAATATTAGGGAGAACCCGGAAAAACAAAAGAAAATGATATGTTGGATTTAGGAAGCCTGATTCTATCATTATTTAATTTTGTTGGTTCTATGCATTGACCATTTCACCTGCCAAACATGGCATTACCCGTTTGAGAGAGCGAGCAACAACAGAGGAATGACAACCAACACATCAATCATCATATACAAACCCAATCACGCTCACTCGTATTTGCACATTTCAGAACCCCATAGAGAAGTCCAAAACCCCCGCTCCTTCTTCGGAGGCCTTTATGATTCCTCTGCTTCCTCCGTAGCCTTCTCTCTCCCGCGCGCTGGCCCGCTTTCTGGTGAGAAAGAGTCTCGACCTTTCGAAGTCTCGACAAGCTGTTTGCATTTTCTCTCTTCGATTTCCCTCTGTTTCTTTTGCTGCTTTCGTGATTAGATGGCGACTGGAGAGAATTTGGAGAGTATATCCATGCAAGCTCTGCGACAGGATCTTCTCTAGCGGACCAATGTTGGGAGGTCACATGAGGTGCCGCTGTCGAAAATTATTCACGTGAATAATTAATTAATCAAGAAGAATCGGATCCATATATGATTGTAAAATACCGATAAATAAATATAGCGGAATTAAAGCATACCTGTTTGAACCATTGCTTCACTTGTAGAAAAGTATATCACTCTGATAATCAGGGATCTATCAGAATGCCAGATCTTCCTCTCTATGACCTATTTTGATATAGTAGCTTTCAATGAGATTAAAGCAACCGATAGGTATAACCTACCCTTTTATAGGCTAGGGAGGGGACGTAGCAAACCCTAATCAACAGCGTGTCAATTAGGCCCTTCCCATTACGGGCTTCAGTCAAACACAATTGCCTACACTTTGCTGCTCAACTAGGCCCGTTAACAATAGATGCCAATACCCAATTCAATCAGATCACTTTAGGGTTTAACAAATATTGGAATATCCATTAACCCGATTATTTAAAATAGAAAATCAATTAATTAATGTAAGCCTATATTATAGGAAATTTCCAACATTCTCCCACTTGGGCTACATTAATTAACTTATTTTATTTTGAAAAAAGATTTTATATTGAAAACGACACTATCGAGTTAATAACTGAAAATTTTGTTTTATGTGGCCACAACTTTAAAAAAATAATATTCCAATAATGGCATCTCAATACCAATCCAATCCTATATAACCTCAATATAGGACTATAGAGATCAATGTGTTAAGAAAATATCACAACACAAGATCTTCCATAATCACATATAATAAGTATTATATTTTCATGGATCATGGGCCTAGTAGTGTAGTAAGAAATAGTGCCAATATGTGATCAAGATATACACTATTTCTTATCGGTCCTCAATGCAATTTCTCAACGACATGAAACTGCATTAGCGTAATTTCTAAACAACATGAAATTGCCTTAGTGCGATTTCTAAACAACATGAAATTGCACAATTATGTTACAATCCAACATGAGATCTCATAATCCGTAACATCCAGTCATCTTTAAATTAAAATTTGTTTAAAGATACTATTTTATACTTCCATTTCTCAGCCAACAGGAGAAATGATAACAATAGAATCAACAGTGATGATCATAAAAAAATCAATGCTTTAATTAAGATCGTAAAAGCATTATCAGTTAACTACAATATCCAGAAAGACAAACTGTACATAGCTCCCCCTAACAAAAGAGATTAAAAGAGTCTAAAACACCCATACTCTTATACATGGCCTTTAAACAAAATGGGTCGTAAATCTTTTGTTAAAGGATTAACTAACATGGACTTGGTTTTAATATTATCAATCATAATATCTCACTTTTTGACCAAATCCTTAACAATATAATATTTGATCTCCATGTGTTTGGATGCATTGATAATTTTGTCATTTTAAAATAAAACACAGCTGTAGTGTTGTCACATAAAATACAATAAGATCAATTATGGACAATGAGCAATTCAACAAAATAATTAGCACATCACAAACTCCCATTTGGGCAGAGTGTATAATGTACAATTATTTTCTACAACATGAAGATTATGAAACGATAACAAGGAGAATTACACATAATTGTCAATGATCCATCTCCTTTGGGCAGAGAAATCATTTAAATTATACATCTCCATGATATCAATATATAGAGACGATAAAAGAGAATTACATATAATCTTCAAGGATCAATCCCCTTTGGGCAGACAAATCCTTTAAATTATATATTTTCATTATCTCAACATAGAGGGGAATTACACATAACTCTAAAAAATTTATCCCCTTTAGGCAAATAAACCTTTTGAGTCACACATCCCCATCATTCATCTCTAATATATCAATATAGAGGGGAATTACACATAACTTTCAAAAAATTTATCCCCTTTGGGCAGATAAATCTTTTTGAGTCATACATCCCCATCTTTTAATTTTGGAATTTATCTTCATGCAATTTTCAAATTAATATACACAATACCCCATTTGGGCAGGTGATTATATATACTAATTTTTATCAATAAGGAACTTCAATAAAATTTATGTCCAAAATTCATCAAATAATATGAAGCACTTTACAATATGTGCTTCCCAAGATCATATTGCATTTATCAAATAGTAATTTTTCCCACAATTTTTTTTAATGGGGGTTAGAAAAATGGTTTTAGTCCAAATCACTGAATTAACCCAACAAAAGATAGGATAGGTGCATCTAGCACTTCAGTCAGCATGTTTGGTATTTAAGTTTAAATTACTCGTGCACCAAATACCAAACAAAGACACCCAGGCAGGAACTACAATCTTTACAAGAAAAATAATGGCACCCGGGCTGCGTACTCAACCTCAACTTAAACAGAATGAAGAACACTCTAAGCAAGCACTGTAACCAATTAAAGTCAGGGAAAGGTTACAGTCAGGGAAAACAACCCACCGTTCTATCACCTTTAGTCAATAGGTTCTCGTGTTTAAATTAACAAATAAAAGTCCCACTAGCAATCTTAAGCACTCATGTCAAATCCCAAGCACATATAGACAAGAGACCAAGACAAAACAGCAAATAGAAAAGTGAATGCTAATTCTGCAGCAAGAATTGCAATATGTTATGAAAGAAAGTATCACTTCCGCAATTTTTTTTTAATGTTTCTGAATTCAATCTATGATAATGAGGTACAATATCTTCTGTCATAATGTCAATTTATGCGAGAGAGTGTGAATAAAGTAAGATCTTGCGCATGGCACAAGCAATATTGTTTGTTACTAGCAAAAATCAAGATTGATATAGAATAAGATCTCTAATCCAATTGCCCTCTTAAGCTTACTTTCCCTTTTCTTCTACGCAATGATCGTTCACATAAAATACTATCACAAACCATTGTTTATAGAGACATAATCGAATGAGAAGTTCACCATCCATCAAAGAAAGCCAAGTTCATCAATCCATTAGCAGTACCCACGATTACCATCAATGGAATTCATCTAAATTTCATTGAAAAAACTGATCTTGAATCCGCCACAAATTTTTTTTTTTTTGGCTAACATGACCTAACCGTAATTGGCCTCGGCCACCCCACCTAGAATCCAAAACTCATGTAACTTTACATCATGAAGAGAATCTCCAAACCTTGAAAAAACCATAAGACCATTACCACAACGAAAAAAACATCACTAACGGTCTCCGATTCCCACAGAATCATCCACTTCCATCTAGCTACAAACACCTCACACAAAACCAGAACTACTCAAGAAGCCATTGTTCTGACTACTTTTCCCTACTGCTCAGCCAAAATGGATATCCCATAAAGAATTATCAAATTATACACTCAATTCACACACAAATCAAAATCCCCAGCAAGCATGCCACTTATTCTCATGCAAAACCACCTGAAGTAATAAAATCCCTAGTCCCAGGAGCATTATAGTGCCAAAGAAGAACAATACTCAAAAGTAAATCCACATCCGCACGCCACATTGCAAACGAAGAACCACCTCAACGAATCACATTCCAATTGAATCCAAACTAAAAAAAAACCCCAACTCCTTGACACCCGAAACAGGAGCCCTAGGGTTTCGCGAGGGGGCGCGGGACCACGCCCAATCACACCGTCCTTCTCGCGCGGTGAATCAAATGTGCTCGTCGTCGGTGGGTTTCCGGTGTTTCATGCATAGATCATTAGAAAATCTAATATTTTGATGTCCAATCTACTCAATGTGAATGCATTATTTTTATTCAATTAAACAAACACTGTCAGCTCCTCCCCGCCATAAACATAGCCCCAGGGCATAAAAGAAGGAAGACCCTTCATTCCACAGTTTCCAGAACATTACTTAAGAAAAAACTTCTGATTCAAGAGATCAACTTAACCCTTGAATAGGCTCACAAAACAAAAGAATCTCTGCAAACCCATCATCCAAAAATGCCGAATGTCAGCATCTAACAGGGTCATTGCACAGAAACAAGAATGTGAAACATGCGCATAAGAGGCTATCAATAGCAAAGCAATCCAAATCCATACTCGTACCCCTCCCATACCAACCCATCCGAGAAAAACCAAATCAATTATCGAACGATCATGCCAAAACAATCATGTCACTGAAGGAACGAACACGAAGCAATGGTTTTCCTAATTAAGATTTCGAAATCTAGAGAACATAAAGGAAGATGGGGACTTACTTTAATGCAACAAAAGGATGCTAAAACACATACATAATAATACCCATGCAACGATTTACAACGAACAATAATTTGAAAATTCTAGAACTTTTCATGTATAAACCCTAGAATTTCAAATTTAAAATTCTCTCTCAATTCTCAACGAAATTATATAAATCATATATGGTTGGAAAGATCTTGACATGTAGAACAAAAGCCCTATGGTTTCAGGATCAATCAAGCAAAAAATCCACAAGGAAGATAATGCCCATATTTGGCTCAAAGAGGAAAATTTCGAATTTGTCCATAAAAAGATAAAATTTGGGTTCTACAATCATATATGACTAGCTCTGATACCACATGTAGAAAATTATTCACATGAATAATTAATTAATCAAGAAGAATCGGATCCATATATGATTGTAAAACACCGATCAATAAATACAGCGAAATTAAAGCGTATTTGTTTGAACCATTGATTTACTTGTAGAAAAGTAGATCACTATGATAATCAGGGATCTATCAGAATGCCAGATCTTCCTTTCTATGACCTATTTCGATATAGCAACTTTCAATGTGATTAAAGCAAACCCTAATCAACGGCGTGTCAACTGGGCCCTTCCCATTATGGGCTTCAGTCAAACACAATTGCCTACACTTTGCTGCTCAACTAGGCCCGTTAACAATAGATGCCAATATCCAATTCAATCAGATCACTTTAGGGTTTAAGAAATATTGGAATATCCATTAACCCGATTATTTAAAATAGAAAATCAATTAATTAATGTAAGCCTATATTATAGGAAATTTCCAACAGCCGCATGATACTACATGAGACAAAACAAATGTTGTCGAAGAATTTTGTCATGAAGAACATTTGTAAGGCATCATTCGTCCTTGGTATTAAAATTCATAGGGATCATTCTCGCTGTATGTTATGTTTATCTTAGAAGGCATATGTTGATTGTATTTTGGAAAAATTCAACATGTAGCATTGCAAACTACGCATTGTTCCTATTTTTAAAAGAGACAAATTAAGTCTCTCACAATATCCTCAATCAAATTTTGAGAAAAACCAAATGAAGGATATACCATATTCTAGTGCACTTGGAAATATCATATATGCTCAAGTTTGCACTAGACCGGATATCACCTTTATGACAAGACTTCTAAATAGATATCTGTCAAATCCAAGATTTTGAGATACTTAAAAGGAACAAGAGACCATATGTTGATTTACTAATATGTCCATGATTTGTGACTAGTAGCATATTCGGATGTAGACTTTGCTAGTTGTTAGGATGATAGAAAGTCGACAATAGGATATATCTTCATGTTAGTAGGAGGTGCAATATTGTGGAAAAGCAAGAAACGAAAATCTGTATTATCCTCTATCATGCAAGCGGAGTTTATAGCATGCTTTTCAATTGCTACTCAAGCTATTTGGCTTCGAAACCTTATTAGAGAATTAATCGTATTTGATTTTATGGATAGACCCATATAATTATATGGTGATAATAACCGTGTAGTGTTATTTGTCAATGACAACAGAAGTCTCAAGGGGTCTAAACATATGCAGATCAAGTTTTTTACCATAAAGGAAATGATACAGAATTGTGACATTACAGTAAAGCATATTCCCATGGACGATATGTTAGCAAATCCACTAAGGAAAGGCTTTCCCTTGTCTATTTAAGCGACATGTCATGAACATCAGCTTGAGAGAATTATTGGATACTGTCATTTAGTGGGAGCTACTTCAAATTTGCTCTGATAAAGTTTACATCTATGTTTTGTTATATTTGATAATATTTTGATATATGTCAACTCTTTTGGTAAGGATTATTATTGAGTCGTATACATACATCTAATGAAAATTTCAAACTATTGTGTAAACCTTAAATGAAAGCTAGAGGCATCTAGTTGTTAGCTTTATACATATGTATAATTACACATAAAGAAGGGTTACCCATAAATATAAAATATATGTGGATTCATTAGAACCATAAAGATATTCTCTAGTGGCACATCCGGTTTTTTGTAATACTTAAGGTAAGAGAATAGTGACTGACAAAGAAGATAACGTATAAGATATTATTCTTCATGAGGTGTTATTCATTTGTTACATAACCATATGAATCCATATAAGTAAAGTTGAAAGCACTTGTGATCATGGAAGGCTCTGTGTATATATATGCAATTACTTCCATGATCCAGTGTTTGATACTTTATAGGATCAGATTGATCATTGAGAATTATCTCTAAACCAACATAAAAGTGCGCACATACAGTGTAATCTCAATTAATATAGCAAAAGTGGGAGAATGTAATAATTTTCCTAATGTAGGCTACATTAATAAAGATTGTGATTTACCGTTTTTATGAAGTTAGTCTAATAAAGTAATATATAAAGTTTCTTAGCAATCGAATATGGGTCTGGCTTATGTAGCTGAGTTGTGCTGGCTCAAGATGAGAAGGCCCGGCCAAAACTCTATAAATAGGCTAAGGTCCCTCCTTTAACCCTCACTTTTTGCTATTTTGAAATGTATGCGCCCACTACCTCACATAAGGAACGTTTGTGAGAGGCGGTCTCATCGAGTTAGGGTATGGAGAGTGATAGAGGAGAAGATCTTTAGCATTGAAATATCATATTGCTGTTGTTCTGCTCCTAGAATCATGAATTCCAAATCAGGTACGCAAATCTTCATCTTCTCCTTCAATATGTTTGAGTTCCTAGCTATGTCGATCTTGAGAAGTCATTTCGATGGCCAACACTTTGATCATGAACCAAGGTGAGACAGACTTCAATTCTCCGGGTTTGGGTGTCAAACCTTTCACGAAGAGCTGGCCTAGATTTCTTTAACGTGGGGAAAGGGTTGATAACTGAAGCATTCGAGTGGAATGAAAGCCATTCAAGTGGCTATTTGAAAATGGGGCAGAAAGGGGTCGAATTGGAGGTTCTCGCCAACATGCTTTGTGAGGCTAGGGAAGTTGGGCTCAAGAAGCCTCAAGCAGCTAGATCAGGTGATGAGCCGATGGATGAGGTAGCAATGATGGATCGTGGCACGATGGCAATTGTAGGAATTGCATGTCTTGATTTGAGAGAAAGGCTAGAAATATGGATTGAATTGGGACTAAATTCTTATAGGGATGAGGTCTACACTGAGGAATCTCGAGTTTTCAGTGAACCAGTTGAGGAAAACAAGTATAAAAGCAGGGACACCGACAGCTACAAACAGTGACTCCAGTCAATGCATCTCAAGGGTTTGAAGGGAGTCCTTGAGAGCATGAAAGGACAACTCAGAGAAGGTGAACAAGTAATAAGCTTGATAAGTTGCATAAGATCAGATATGTTAGCAGATCCACTGAGAAAAGGCTTTCGCTCTTGTGTATTTAAGCGACATGTCATGAACATGAGCTTGGGAGAATCATTGGATAGTGTCATTTAGTGGGAGCTACTTCAAATTCGCTCTAATAAAGTTTACATATGTGTTTTGTTACATTTGGTAACATTTTGATATATGGCAACTATTTTGGTATGGATTATTATTAAGTTGTATACATATATCAAATGAAAATGTCAGAGTATTGTGTAAACCTTGAGTGAAGGCTAAATGCATCCAGTTATTAGAGTTGTACATATGTCTAATTACACATAAAGAAATGTTAATCATAAATATAAAATATATGTGGGTTCATTAGAGCCATGAAGATATTCTCTAATGACACATCTAGTTTTCTATGATAATAAGAGAATAACGACAGACGAAGAGGATAACATATAAGATATTATTTTTCATGAGGTGTTACCTATTTGCCACACAACCATATGAATCCATATCAGTAAAGTTAAAAGCATTTGTGATCATGGAAAGCTCTGTGTATGTATATGCATTTACCTCCATGATCTGATGTTTGATGCTTTGTGGGATTGGATTAATTGTTCAGAATTATCTCTAGACTAACATGAAAGTGTGCACATACAATGCAATCTTAATTAATATAGCCAAAGTGGGAGAATGTAAGAATTTTCCTAATGTGGGTTATATTAATTAAGATTGTAATTTACCGGTTTTACGAAATTAGTCTAATAAAGTAATATATAAAGCTTCTTAGCGGTCGAATATGGGTCTAGCTTATGTAGGCTGAGTTAGGCTAGCTTAAGATTAGAAGGCCCGGCCACAACTGTATAAATAGGCTAAGATCCCTCTTTTAACCCTCACTTTTTGCCATTTTGAAACGTATACACCCACTACCTCACATAAGGAATGTTTGTGAGAGGCACTCTCATTGAGCTAGGGTATGGAGGGTGATAGAGGAGAAGATCTTCAACATCGAAGTATTAGATTTCCGTTGTTCTGCTCCTAGAATCATGGATTCCAAATCAGGTATGCAAATCTTGATCTTCTCCTTTTATATGTTCGAGTTCCTAGTTATGTCAATCTTGAGCAGTCGTTTTGACGGCCAACATTTTGATCATGAACCAAGGTGAGGCAAACTTCAATTCCCCGGGTTTAAGTGTCAAACATTTCACGAAGAGTTGGCCTGGATTTCTTTGACGTGGGGAAAAGGCTAATAATTGAAGTATCTAAGTGGAATGAAAGCCATTCAAGTGGCTATTTGAGAATGGGGCGAAAAGGGGTCGAATTGGAGGTTCTCGCTGACATGTTTTGCAGGGCTAGGGAAGTTGGGCTCAAGAAGCCTCAAGCAGCTAGATCAAGTGATGAGTTGATGGATGAGGCGGCAATGATGGATCGTGGCATGATGGGAACTGCAGGAATTGCAGGTCCTAATTTGAGAGGAAGGCTAGAAATATGGATCGAACTAGGGCTAAATTTGTACAAAGATGAGGTTTGCGCTAAGGAATCCCGATTTTTCGGTGAACTGGTTGAGCAAAACAAGTATAAAAGCAGGGACGCCGAGAGCTACAAATAGGAGGCTCCAATCAATGCTTCTCAAGGGATTGAAGGGAGTTGTGGCTGCACCGACCTAGAGAGCATCAAAGGACGACTCAAAGAAGGTGAACAAGCATTATGCTTGATAAGTTGCATATGATCAGATAACAAAAATGCAATCGATATCAGCATTCGACGCCGGCCAAGGATTATATATTTCTAAAGCAACCGCTTTTATCCCTCCATGTCCATTCTTTTGATGGTTTTGAGTGGTCTTCTAATCCCCATAGTATTTAGGATAATTGGTCTACATGGAAAAGTCAACCGATTCACTCTGGCTCTGTTTGTTTTGCGAAGATAAATGATTTAAAAAAATATTTTCCTAAAAATGATAATTTGTATCACTTGAAGTAACCGGTCAATTTAAAATATTTGCATCATCAACCACAATATATGACTAGATATCTTTGTAGACGATGAAAATGTTTTCGTTCATCTATTTTTGTGTGGGTCTCCCCATTGGGTATAGGATGCCTCACAGGGGCATTGAGATGACTGTGCAGGATCCTCATAGGGGTCTTGAGATGATTGTGCAAGATTGTCTGTGTCTACCATTTCCTTTCCTGCTCTTGTGATGGAGGTGTCCTTGCTTTGTCATATACTTGTTTGAATTCATCGATTGATTATTTAGTTTCTAGTGCAAGGCTATAATGATTCCATGGATCAGGTATGAAGTCATTCTTAAAAAAAAAATAAAAATCAGATCATTCATTTTCCGCTGAAGAAATGCACCCTATTATACACTATATTCAATAATATCACCATCTATATATTGCTACTTTTTGGGTATATTTTCGTTATGTTTTTTTTTTTTTTCAGGTCAATATGTTTATGATTGATTAGCAACTTTGAGAAATAGACTCTCTTGGTGTTCTAGAACAGTTATCTTCCTCGTTTTTATGTTTGCATTTTATAAGTGGTGAACTATTGTTGGGTTGAACTCTATTTAGGATGATGAAATTGACTGATAATACCAATTCATATGTTAATTTGCACCTACACTTTTCATTAAACTTGCATATGAACAGAAAAATAGTAACGTAGTGCAAACAATTCTAGATTATTAACAATTCAAGCGATTTCTCTTCTTGATCGTCCCATCTAATCTTGTCAGCAGACTCGACCTTGATTTTAGGGTTGATTAATTTCCCTCTTCGAGATGACTTGTGACTCCTATCATATATTTTTTGATTTCTTGTAACTTGTATGGAGCTCGGACTTTAATTTTAATTAATACAATGCACTTGAGACCTTTCAAGATATTTTGACGTAATTCTTTTTTAAATCAAAAAGGGCTTTTTTACCTTTTCGAATTGTGAAGGAAAAGTTTGAGTAGGAATTAAAAGGAAAATGAACAAATTTTCCTCACAAAAGGGGTCTTAAGTTTCAATTTCATTGGACTTTGAAAAAAATATTTTATGAAATCACAGTTTATAAAACATTCATCATAAAACTAAATAATGAAGTGGAATTTAACTTCTCACCTAGTACTCCATCAAGGGCCTTTCTGACAATATTTCAAAAGTATCATAAGATGATGGGATAAATTTAACAATTTACTATGAGACATATACTTTTAATAGATTCAAATGTTACATAGATCTATGCAGAGATTAAGTCCTTCCATCCTCTTTTTTCGAATTGAGTGCCACAAACTTCTTATTGTTCCTCTATCATTGGTTAGGGGTGAGCATCGGTCCAGGGTCAACCCTAGACCGACCTTGGACCGGCCCAACCATGCCGAGCCTGGTCTAGTTCCCAAGGAGATTAGGTCGGTCCTTAGTTATAGAATTCCTAGACTAGCACTATGCGGGTTGGTCCTTGGTCCTAGAAGTTTATGGTCGGTCCAACTCGGACCAACCTTGATATATACATATATTATAAAAAATATTATTTATAATTTTTTTATATAGAGAAAACCTTAAAATAAACAGCGTCAACAACATTAAATGGCTTTTTAGTGAGGAATTCAAGCAATTTTACATTGTTCTTTAATAATTTAGATTTTTAATGTCTTTTATAGCATCAATAGTCATAATTTACGAATGAGGAAAATATTTTTATGAGGAGTCCTCACAGTGTCCAAAATGGTATAAATAACTCTGTACGACATCTTTCTCTAGTACTAGTTCTCTTTTATCTTATTTGTCCTCTTAGTCTTCAATTTGCCAAAATTGAAAGAAACAACTTCTCCGCTCACCACTCGACACTCACCTCACTCGCTTTGGGTCACTCGTGTTGCTCACCGCTCGATGCTCGCTTGGTTTGTTACTCCTTGCTCAACACTCGATGCTTACTCTGTTCAAGCTCACCTCACTCAATCCTCACCGCTTGCCTTTCTTAGTTGACCTCGCTTGTTATCGAACCCATTGGGTCAGTCCAGTCATTGGTTGTCCTTTCAAGAAGTACAAAAAATGAAATAAAAAATTATTGGTTGGTCCCGAATTAACCTTGGAATCGGACCGAACCCATTAGACCAGTCCGGTCCTCAATCGCTTTTTTTAAGAGTACAAAAAATGAAATAAAAAATTATCGGCTGGTCCCAGATTGACCTTGGAATTGGACCGAACCCACCGGGTCGATCTGGTCCTCGGTCCCAAGCTCAATAGCGTCGGTCCTCGGTCCCAAAAATTGAGGACCAGTACTGTGCGGGTTGGTTCTAGAGTTAGGAGGTGGACCGGCCCAACCCGGATCATGCTCACCCTTACTAATCATGTGGGATTTATATACATGGCTCATATGTGGACTTACGTCCACGCATCAAATGTTCCCACCATTACGGTGCTTTGTGCATGCAATGACACCTAATTGAAAATTAATCTGTAATTTTTTTGTCAAAAATCCATAATCGAATGACTAAGATATAGTATACCCTAATTTTTTTGCTTGTTGTGGTACTTGGAAAATGAGTTGTGTAATTTCTTTAGCCTTATCATTCTTAGTTGTTTTGTTTAGGGGTGAGCATCGATCCAAGGTCAACCCTGGACCAACCTTAAACTAGCCCAACCCTGCCGGTCCTAGTCCGGTTCCTAAGGAAACTGGGTCAGTCATTGGTCCTAGAATTTTTGGACAAGCACTGTGTGGTTCAGTTCCTGGTTTTGAGAATTTTGGGTCGGTCCAACCCTGACTATATACACTGTGCGGGTCAGTTCTCGGTCTTGAGAATTATGGGTCAGTCCAACCCTAACTATATATATATATATATATTATTTTTATAATTTTTTTATATAGAGAAAAACTTAAAATAAATAGCGTCAACGGCATTAAATAGCTTATAAGTGAGGAATTCAAGTAATTTTACATTATTCTTTACTAACTTAGATTTTTAATGTCTTTTACAGTGTCAATAGTCATACTTTACGAAGGAGGAAAATGTTTTTGTGAGAAGTCCTCATGGCATCCAAAAATGAATAAACAGCTCTTTATGGCATCCTCCTCTAGTATTCATTCTCTTCTATCTTATTTGTCCTATTAGTCTTCAATTTGCCAAAATCGAAAGAAACAACTTCTCTGCTCACTACTCAACACTCGCCTCGCTTGCTTTGGGTCATTTGTGTCGCTCGCCGCTCAATACTCGCTTGGCTTGTTGCTCCCCGCTTGACATTCGATGCTCATTCTGTTCGGTACTCACCCCACTTGACCCTCACCGCTTGCCTTTCTTAGCTGACATTGCTCATCATCGAACCCTTAGGTTGGTACGGTCCTTGATTGCCTTTTCAAGGAATGAAAAAAATAAAATAAAATATTATTAGCCGATCCTGGGTTGACCTAGAAATCGGACTGAACCCATTGAGTCAATCCGGTCCTCAATCGTTTTTTTAAGGAGTAGAAAAAATGAAATAAAAAATTATCATTTAGTCCCGAGCTGACCCTGGAACCGGACCGAACCCATTGGGTTGATCCCAAGCTCAATAGAGTTAGTCATTGGTTCCAAAAATTGAGAACTGACACTATGCGGATTGCTCCTAAGGTTAGGGGGTGGACCGGTTCAACCCGAGCCATTCTCACCCCTAGTTTTGTTCATGTCCTCAAACTATCATACTTGGTAAACTTCTCCTAGATTTGGTATTCAAATCCTTGATAGGAATGACAGATTTAGCCGAACTCGTCCTATTATTACATTGCCGCAATACACAGCGCCTAGTATCCACCATTTACGACAAGGTGATTATGTACATACTCATAATTACAACCCAAGTAGATAATGGAGTCTCCAAATAGTAAATTCTCCTGATCACTTACTATATTCTCAAAAGGATTTTCCTGTTAAGCACCTGAATAAAGAAAGTTTGTTGTTATCCATGCACTTTCTATCTTGAATCAAATGCAATTTATGCATAGAAAATGAAAATATTTCATTATTAAGTGGAGCACTCCTTAAGAAAAACTTTCTCAAAATTCATTTTCTCCTATCCGAGGCAATGTGTATGGGCACACACTTTTTCCTAAGAGAGAGTATTAGTGCAATCTTTGCAGTAGGACCTTCTAGAGTGGACGATAGGTGTGGGGTCACATGAGGTGTCACACAGCCAAGAAGAGATTGGAGAGAGAGAGTCACCATTGGCGATCGATAATGGCACGGAGGAATCGCGACACCTTGGGTATTCTCCATGACAAAACCCCAAGAAATGGTGGAAATTCTTGGAGCTAAAGGAAAATGTTAGAGCAATTAAATAATAAATCACATTTTTGTCAAACAATTTAAAATTTTAGAACAGTTAATAGTGATCTGTTAGAGTATGAAGGCATGATTTTAATGCCCAAGAAAATTCACGCCTTGTCTACAACAAGCAGTTTAGATCGACCTGTTCATTACTTAATTTATGGCACAAGTAGAGGAGCATATTCCTTGAAATTATCTATATAAACTTCTCCCAACTCCCAAATATAAGGGACAACATGGGAAAAGAAAATAAAAAATGAGATAAGAACAATAGAAGTACCAAAAGCTATGTACATAACTCATTTTAGTATTAAAAAAAATTTCAAATAACTTAAATACCACTTTTTTGAAAAAACGATCATTAAAGTGCTAACTTCAATCTGAGTCACTAGAAATTCGATGTGGCCATATTTTATTAATTTCTCAGTTCTACATTACTCACTGGCATGCCACTTTAGTGCTAGTTTGTTTTAAAAAATGATCGCTGTAGTGCAATCATTGTTAAAAAGTAATCACTTCAGTGTCAAAATAATGCCAGCTCAGATGAAATTTTTAATTATAAAATCGCATAATTTCTAGCAAGTTATCGCCGGAGGCAATTAATTAAGTGGTCCTCCAATTAGACACTTAAATGAGCCGACGAAAACTTTTGACACTAAAGTGAGCATTGTATACAACTTTTGACACATCTAGTATCCAAAGAAAAAGATATGTTGGATTGAGGCTATTTCAGCTGCCAAACATGGCATTACTCGTTTGAGAGAGCGAGCAACAACAAAGGAATGACAACCAACAAATCAGTCATCATTTACAAATTCACTCATTCTCACTCGTATTTGCACATTTAAAAACTCAGAGAGAGATGTTCAAAGCCCCTACTCCTTCGTGAGCTTTATGATTCCTCTTCTTCCTTTGTAGCCTTCTCTCTCGCGCGCGTTCGCTCGCTCTCTGGTGAGAAAGAGTCTTGACCTTTCGGAGTCTCCACAAACTGTCTGCGTTTTCTCTCTTCGATATCCCCCTGTTTTTTTTTTTTTTTTTCCTTTGCTGCTTTTGTGATTTGATTGCGACCGTTGAGAATCTGGAGAGAGTATATCCGTGCAAGCTCTGCGATAGGATCTATTCTAGCGGACCAATGTTGGGAGGTCACATGAGGTGTCACATGGACATGAATCTACCGGAGAGAGAGCCGCCGTTGGTGATCGATAACAGCTCGGCAGATGAGCGACGTCTTGGGTATTATCTCCGAGAAAACCCCAAAAAGACGTGGAAATTCTCAAAGCTGAAGGAAAGTGCCCAGGAAAAGCCGTGCCCGGTCTGTGACGAGCGGTTCAGGTCGATGAGGGCACTTTTTTGCCACAGGAAGATTCACTCGGGAAAGGATGACGAGAGCGGTGACTGGTGCAAAGGCCGCGGCAAAGGGTCCAGGTCAATGAAATTTTGCCAGGATCACACAAGGCCGATTCACGACAGGGAGAGATTGAATTTGAGTCTCTTGAATGAAGATCACTTTGTGGGTTCGAGCAAGACCAAGAGTGATCTCCTGCTCATCGTTTTATCTGACGACGAGACAATGCGCGTGACCAGGAGAAAGAGAACACCGCGAATCGAGTATGATGTCGATGAAAGAACTGAGGGAATTATGAATGATGTCGATGAAAGAACTGAGGGAATTATGCTTTCTGCACCAAATGGGTCTTCGTACAGTAGCAAGGCCGAACTTGACCCGGGAACAGTAGGAGCAATTTCTTTGATGATGCTGTCCCAAGGTGAGACGGAATTTAATTCTCCAGGTTTGGGCGTCAAACCTTTCGGGAAGAGCTTGACCCCAGATATCTTTGACGTGGAGAAAGAGAAAGTGGGGTAACTGAAACATCCGAGTGCAATGAAAGCCATTCAAGTGGCTATTTGAGAATGGAGCAGAAAGGGGTCGAAATGGAGGTTCCCACCGGCATACTTTGCGGGGCTAGGAAAGTTGGGCTCAAGAAGCCTAGAATAGCCAGGTCAGGAAAAGACACGATGTATGAGGCGGCGATAATGGATGGTAACGTGATGGGAGGTTCTGGGTCGAGAGAAAGGGCAGAACTATGGATCGAACTGGGGCTAAATTCGTACAAGGATAAGGTCTGCGCTGAGGAATCCCAAGTTCTTAGTGAACCGGTTGAGAAAAACAATGCCGAGAGCTACAAACAGGAGGCTCCAGTCGATGCTTCTCAAGGGATTGAAGGGAGTCGTGGCTGCACAGAACTCAAGAGCATCGATGACGACTCGGGGAAGCTGAACAGGCAGGTATGCTCGACGAGTTGCGCGAGATCGGATAACGGAGCTGCACTCAATATTGGCGTTTGACGCCGGCCAAGGACCCTATCTCTAAGGCAGCCGTTTTTATCCCTCCTTGTTTGTTCTTTTGATGATTTCGATTGTTCTCCTACTTCCCCGGAATAGTCAGCGTAATCGGTCCCCATGGTGAAGTCAGCGGATTCTCTTTCATTCTACATCGTATTCAGTAGTATTGCCCCTTTGTCTGTCGCTGTTTTCTTGGAATATTTTCATTGCACTTTTTGTCGGGTCAATATGTTTATGATTGATTAGCAACTCTAAGAAATAGACTCTCTTGGTGTTCTACAACAATTAACTACCTTGTTTTTCTATATGTATCTACATTTTATAAGTGGTGAACTGTTGTTGGGTCAAACTCTATTAAGGATAATGGCTATCGTGGAAGCGGGGAAATCGACTTCAAATACTAATTCGTATGTTAAGTTGCACCGACACTTTTCATTGAACTAGCGTATGAACAGAGCAAAAGTAACGCATTGCAGATAGTTCTAGACTTATTAACAATGGAAGCAAGTTCTCTTCTTGATCTTCCCATCTAATCTTATCAGCACACTTGACCTTGATTCTGGGTTGTTTAGTTTTCCTGTTTAGGGTGACTTGTGACTCCTATCATATATTATTTGATTTCTAAGTTTTATGGAGCTTAGACTTTAATTTTCATTTAACACAAAGTACTTGAGACATTTCAAAAGATTTAGGCTTATTATGCTTTTTTTAAAATTGAAAATGACTTTTTTTATCTATTCAAATTTTGAAGGAAAAGTCATGAGTAGAAATTAAAAGTAGAAAAAAAAAATCTGTCATGAAAAATGGGTCTTGAGTTTCAATTTCACCGGACTATGAAAAAAAATTTCACGATGTTATAATTTATAAACCATTTATCATAAAAGTAAATAATGACGTGGAACTTAATTTGTCACCTAGTACTCCATCAAGGGGCCTTTCTTACATTATTTTGAAAGTATTGTAAAATGCTTGAATAAATTGAACCATTTATTATGAAGCATACACTTCTAATAAATTCAAATGTTAAATAGATGTATGTGAAGATTAAGTTCTTCCCATATCTTTTTTCAATTTGAGTGCCACAAACTTCTTATGATTCTTGTATCCTTGAAGAAACTCCTACTTGAACCTAGGCCGTTAATCACGTGGCATTCATATACAGGGCTCATATGATTAATAGTTATGATAGATACGATCGATGTAGATTTACATCCATGCATCAAATGGTCATGCCATTATGATGCTTTGTGCATGCTCAAACACCTAATTGAAAATTAATCTATAATTTTTTTCTCAAAAATCCGTAATCGAATGAGTGACATATAGAACATCCTAATTTTGTTGTTTTATTTTTATTTTTTGGTACTTGGAAAATGAGTTGTCTAATTTGTTTAGCCTTATCCCTCTTAGTTGCTTTGTTCACGTTCTCAAACTATCATTCTTGGTAAACTTTTGTTAGATTTGGTGCTCAAACGCCTAATAAGAATGAAAAATTTGGCTAGACTCGTCCTATTATTACATTGCCGCAACACGCGGTGCCTAGTATCCACCATTTACGGCTAGGTGATTATATACATACTCATACTTATTACCCAATAGAGAAAGGTGTCTCGAAATGGCAAATTCTCCTGATCACTTACTATATTCTCAAAAGGATTTTCCTGTTAAGCACCTGAATAAAGAATATTTTTTGTTTTCCATGCACCTTCTATCTTGGATAAGATGCAAACAATGCATAGAAAATGAAAATATTTCCTTATTAAGTAGGCTACCAAAACCTTCTCAAAATTCGTTTTCTCCTATCCGAGCCAATGTGTTTGGACACGCACTTTTTCTAAATCGCATGAAGTTCATCATTGATCAATTGATGTTGCTAAGAGAAGCATACTTGTTTTTTGAAGGATAAATCCTGATAAAATTTCGGGATCCTCAAAATTATTTGTATAATTTTTTTCTCATAGAATCCCAAATATTAAGGTGAACAAAGGATTAAAAAAAAAGAAGAGGAAAATGATTATGCTGGAATATGAAGTGCTTTTTTTTTTCTTCCAAGTTCCAGGCGTAGGACTATTCCAGCTGCCAAACATGGCAATACCCGTTTGAGAGAGCACGCAACGAACAACTAATCCATCGTCATATAGAAAGCCAACTCACTCTCGTATCTGCACATTCAAAAATCCGTGCTTCTTCGTCCTCTGCTTTCTGATTCCTCTGCTTCCTCTCTGCCCTTCTCTCTCTCTCTCTCGGTGAGGGAGACAGTCTCGACCTTTCTAAGTTTCGACCAACTGTTTGCGTTTTCTCTCTTCGATTTCGCTCTGTTTTTCTGCTTTTTTCGTGATTTGGTGATTATCGGAGAGAATCCCGCGAAACAATATCTAGCAAGGTCTGCGACAAGATTTTCTCAAGCGGACGAGTGTTGGGAGGACAAATGAGTGTTATTTATTTTTTGTGATCCCACATTTTAGACCCACATTTTCTCTTAAATAGATGTATTTGAAGATTAAGTCCTTCCCACCTCTTTTTTCGAATTGAGTGCCACAAACTTCTTATGATTCCTGTATCCTTGGAGATACTACCACTTGAACATAGGCCGTTAATCATGTGGCATTCATATACGGGGCTCATATGATTAACAGTTATGATAGATACGATCGATGTAGATTTACATCCATGCATCAAATGGTCCTGCCATTATGATGCTTTATGCATGCTCAAACACCTAATTGAAAATTAATCTAGATTTTTTTTCTCAAAAATCCGTCATCGAATGACTGACATATAGAACATCCTAATTTTGTTGTTGTTGTTTTTTTTTTTTTTTTTTTTTTGGTACTTGGAAGATGAGTTGTCTAATTTGTTTAGCCTTATCCTTCTTAGTTGCTTTGTTCATGTTCTCCAACTATCATACTTGGTAAACTTTTGCCAGATTTGGTGCTCCAACGCCCAATAGGAATGAAAAATTTGGCTAGACTCGTCCTATTAATACATTGCCGCAACACGCGGTGCCTAGTATCCACCATTTACGGCTAGGTGATTATGTACATACTCATACTTATTACCCAATAGAGAATGGAGTCTCGAAATGGCAAATTCTCCGGATCACTTACTATATTCTCAAAAGGATTTTCCTGTTAAGCACCTGAATAAAGAATATTTGTTGTTTTCCATGCGCTTTCTATCTTGGATAAGATGCAAACAATGCATAGAAAATGAAAATATTTCCTTATTAAGTAGGCCACCAAAACCTTCTCAAAATTCATTTTCTCCTATCCGAGCCAATGTGTTTGGACCAGCACTTTTTCTAAATCGCATGAAGTTCATCATTGATCAATTGATGTTGCTAAGAGAAGCATACTTGTTTTTGAAGGATAAATCCTAATAAAATTTCGTGATCCTCGAAATTATTTGTATAATTTTTTTCTCATAAAATCCCAAATATTAAGGTGAACAAAGGATTAAAAAAAAAACAAAAGAGGAAAATGATTATGCTGGAATATGAAGAGCTTTTTTTTTTCTTCCAAGTTCCAGGCGTAGGACTATTCCAGCTGCCAAACATGGCAATACCGGTTTGAGAGAGCGCGCAACGAACAACTAATCCATCGTCATATAGAAGCCCACTCACTCTCATATTTGCACATTCAAAAACCCTGCTTCTTCGTCGTCTGCTTTCTGATTCCTCTGCTTCCTCTCTGCCCTTCTCTCTCTCTCTCTCTCTCTCTCTCGGTGAGGGAGAAATTCTCGACCTTTCTGAGTTTCGAATTCTTATTGATCCTTCCATTTAATCTCGCTAGCACCCACGACCTCGTTACTAGGGTTGGTTAATTTTCCGATTTGGGACGACTTGTGACTCCTAGATTTGATTTGATTTATCCTACATTTTGCGGATTCAATTTTTATTTAACACAAAGCACTTGGGACTTTTTACTATATTTGCAAGTTGACATATAAAATGTTCAAATTTTTACAATCTTTTGTAATTGAAAATAATTCTTTTACATTTTCGAATTTTGAAGGAAAAGTCATGAGTAGAAATTAGAGAGAAAAAAAAATTGCCCCAAAAAAGAAGGAGGGGTCGTAAGTTTCAATTTCACTAAACTCTGAAAAAATAATTCATGAGGTTGTATTTTATGCACCATTCATTAAATGAGTAAATAATGATGTGAAATTTGACTTGTCACCTAAAACTCTATCAAGCGATATTTCTGAAATGACTTCAAAAGTATCGTAACGTGATTGAAAAAATTACAATTTAATAAGAACCATACTTGCGTAATTGTTACGATCAATTTTTAATACATTCATATGTTAAATAGATCTATGTGAAGATTGAGTTTTTTCTTCCTCCTCTTTCAGGTGAGTGACGTGAACAAATTTCTCAGTATTTGGAGAAACTCTTGTTCGAACCTTATCGATGGTTTAAAGACAATCAAAGCCATCGATTACGTGAATTTGTATGTGATGCCATACAATTAATGGTTAAGATAGACACAATCCATGTAGACTCAACCCATGCAACAATTTATCTAGTCCTTAGGGTGCTTTGCGATTGCCATGACCTAACTGAAAGTTAATCATAATTGAATGGCACAACTGCTATATTACATATCCTAATTTTGTTATTTATAGATTTTTTTTCCTACTTGGAAAAGAAGTTGTATAATTTGTCTATCCTTATTTATCTTAGTTGCATCTCTAATATTTCACACTATTGTACTTGGTATCTTACTTGGTAAATTGCTTGATTTAGTGCTTAATGGCTTAATATTGACTGGACTCATCGCATTATTACATTGCCATCTTGGATTGTATGCGTACTCATTCTGATTACCTAAAAGAGAATAGAGTCTCAAAATAGCAAATCCTCTAGATAATTTACCATTTTCTCAAAAGAACTTTCCGTTTCAACACACCGATAGATTTTTGTCATTTTTAAAGCATCAGTTCTCTCGTATTATGTATAATTTGGGTATTGTAAATGAAACCAGTTTACCATTAAGCAAGGATAACCAGTGCTCCAGAGATACTTCTTTCTAAAACTTAGTTTTCTCCCTAGCCTAACCATTGTGTTTGCACAGGTGCCTTTTCCAGATCCCATGGAGAAGTTGCTCTTTACTTAATTTATGGCACTAGAGGAGCATATTTGTTGGTACTTTGCTTTTTTAAAAGGCTAAATTCTGATAAAATTTTGTGATCCTTGAAATTATTTAGGTGATCTTCTCTCACTAAATCCCAAATATTAGGGAGAACCCGGAAAAACAAAAGAAAATGATATTTAATTTTGTTGGGTTCTATGCATTGACTATTCCACCTGCCAAACGTGGCATTACCTGTTTGAGAGAGCGAGCAACAACAGAGGAATGACAGCCAACACATCAATCATCATATACAAACCCAATCACTATCACTCGTATTTGCACATTTCAGAACCCCAGAGAGAGAAGTCCAAAACCCCCGCTCCTTCTTCGGAGGCCTTTATGATTCCTCTGCTTCCTCCGTAGCCTTCTCTCTCCTGCGCGCTCGCCCGCTTTCTGGTGAGAAAGAGTCTCGACCTTTCAAAGTCTCGACAAGCTGTTTGCATTTTCTCTCTTCGATTTCCCTCTGTTTCTTTTGCTGCTTTCGTGATTAGATGGTGACCGGAGAGAATTTGGAGAGTATATCCATGCAGGCTCCGCAACAGGATCTTCTCTAGTGGACCAATGTTGGGAGGTCATATGAGGTGCCGCATGATACTGCATGAGACAAAACAGATGTTGTCGAAGAATTTTGACATGAAGAACATTGGTGAGGCATCATTCGTCCTTGGCATTAAAATTCATAGACATCGTTCCTGTTGTATGTTATGTTTATCTTAGAAGGCATATGTTGATTGTATTTTGGAAAAATTCAACATGCAGCATTGCAAACTAGGCATTGTTCCTATTTTTAAGGGTGACAAATTAAGTCTCTCACAATATCCTCAATCAAATTTTGAGAAAAACCAAATGAAGGATATACCTTATGCTAGTGCACTTGGAAGTATCATGTATGCTCAAGTTTGCACTAGACCAGATATTGCCTTTATGACCGGACTTCTAGGTAAATATCAGTCAAATCCAGGACACAATCACTAGGTTATTACCAAAAAGATTTTGAGATACTTAAAAGGAACAAGAGACCGTATGTGATTTACTAATACCATGATTTGTGACTAGTAGCATATTCGGATGCCGACTTTGCTAGTTGTTAGGATGATAGAAAGTCGACAATAGGATATATCTTCATGTTAGTAGGAGGTGCAATATTGTGGAAAAGCAAGAAACAGAAATCTATATTATCCTCTACCATGCAAGCGAAGTTTATAACATGCTTTTCAATTACTACTCAAGCTATTTGGCTCCGAAACCTTATTAGAGAAGTAATGGTATTTGATTTTATGGATAGACCCATACAATCATATTGTGATAATAACCGTGTAGTGTTATTTGTCAATGACAACAGAAGTCTCAAGGGTCTAAACATATGCAGATCAAGTTTTTTACCATAAAGGAAATGATACAGAATTGTGACATTACGGTAAAGCATATTCCCACGGACAATATGTTAGCAGATCCACTAAGGAAAGGCTTTCCCTTGTGTATTGAAGCGACATGTCATGAACATGGGCTTAGGAGAATCATTGGATACTGTCATTTAGTGGGAGCTACTTCAGATTTGCTCTAATAAAGTTTACATCTATGTTTTGTTATATTTGGTAATATTTTGATATATGTCAACTCTTTCGGTTAGGATTATTATTGAGTCATATACATATATCTAATGAAAATTTCAAACTAACCTTAAATGAAAGCTAGAGACATCTAGTTATTAGCCTTATACATATGTATAATTACACATAAAGAAAGGTTAACCATAAATATAAAATATATGTGGGTTCATTAGAACCGTAAAGATATTCTCTAGTGGCACATCCGGTTTTTTGTAATACCTAAGGTAAGAGAATAGTGACCGACAAAGATGATAACATATAAGATATTATTCTTCATGAGGTGTTATTTATTTGTTACATAACCATATGAATCCATATCAGTAAAATTGAAAGCATTTGTGATCATGGAAGGCTCTGTGTATATATAAGCAATTACCTCCATGATCCAGTGTTTGATACTTTATGGGATCAGATTGATTATTGAGAATTATCTTTAAACCAACATAAAAGTGCGCACATACAGTGTAATCTCAATTAATATAGCAAAAGTGGGAGAATGTAATAATTTTCCTAATGTAGGCTACATTGATTAAGATTGTGATTTACCATTTTTACGAAGTTAGTCTAGTAAAGTAATATATAAAGTTTCTTAGTAGTCGAATATGGGTCTGGCTTATGTAGGATGAGTTGGGCTCGCTCAAGATGAGAAGGCCTAGCCAAAACTCTATAAATAGGCTAAGGTCCCTCCTTTAACCCTCACTTTTTGCTATTTTGAAATGTATGCGCCCACTACCTCACATAAGGAACGTTTGTGAGAGGCGGTCTCATCGAGTTAGGGTATGGAGAGTGATAGAGGAGAAGATCTTTAGCATTGAAATGTCATATTGCTGTTGTTCTGCTCCTAGAATCATGAATTCCAAATCAGGTGCGCAAATCTTCATCTTCTCCTTCAATATGTTTGAGTTCCTAGCTATGTTGATCTTGAGAAGTCGTTTCGATGGCCAACACTTTGATCATGAACCAAGGTGAGGCAGACTTCAATTCTCTGGGTTTGGGTGTCAAACCTTTCTCGAAGACCTGGCCTAGATTTCTTTAACGTGGGGAAAGGGTTGATAATTGAAGCATTTGAGTGGAATGAAAGCCTTTCAAGTGGCTATTTGAAAATGGGGCAGCAAGGGGTCGAATTGGAGGTTCCCACTGACATGCTTTATGGGGCTAGGGAAGTCGGGCTCAAGAAGCCTCAGGTAGCTAGATCAAGTGATGAGCCGATGGATGAGGTAGCAATGATGGATCGTGGCACGATGGCAACTGCAGGAATTGCATGTCTTGATTTGAGAGAAAGGCTAGAAATATGGATTGAATTTGGGGCTAAATTCTTATAGGGATGAGGTCTACGCTGAGGAATCCCGAGTTTTCGGTGAACCGGTTGAGGAAAACAAGTATAAAAGCAGGGACATCGACAGCTACAAACGGGAGGCTCCAGTCAATGCATCTCAAGCGAATTGAAGGGAGTCCTCGAGAGCATGAAAGGACAACTCATAGAAGGTGAACAAGCAGTATGCTTGATAAGCTGCTTAAGATCAGATATGTTAGCAAATCCACTGAGAAAAGGCTTTCACCCTTGTGTATTGAAGCGACAAGTCATGAACATGGGCTTGGGAGAATCATTGGATAGTGTCATTTAGTGGGAGCTACTTCAAATTCACTCTAATAAAGTTTACATCTATGTTTTGTTACATTTGGTACCATTTTGATATATGGCAACTATTTTGGTATGGATTATTATTAAGTTGTATACATATATCAAATGAAAATGTCAGAGTATTGTGTAAACCTTGAGTGAAGGCTAGAGGCATCTAGTTATTAGTATTGTACATATGTCTAATTACACATAAAGAAATGTTAATCATAAATATAAAATATGTGGGTTCATTAGAACTATGAAGATATTCTCTAGTGACACGTCTAGTTTTCTATGATAATAAGAGAATAATGACAGACAAAGAGGATAACATATAATATATTATTTTTCATGAGGTGTTATCTATTTGCCACACAACCATATGAATCCATATCAGTAAAGTTGAATGCACTTGTGATCATGGAAAGTTCTGTGTATGTATATGCATTTACCTCCATGATCTGATGTTTGATGCTTTATGGGATTGGATTAATTGTTGAGAATTATCTCTAGACTAACATAAACGTGTGCACATACAATGCAATCTCAATTAATATAGCCAAAGTGAGAATGTAAGAGTTTTCCTAATGTGGATTATATTAATTAAGATTGTAATTTACCGTTTTTATGAAATTAGTCTAATAAATTATTATATAAAGCTTCTTAGCGGTCAAATATGGGTCTAGCTTATATAGGCTGAGTTAGGCTAACTTAAGATGAGAAGGCCCGGCCACAACTCTATAAATAGGCTAATATCTCTCTTTTAACCCTCACTTTTTGTCATTTTGAAACATATGCACCGACTACCTCACATAAGGAATGTTTGTGAGAGGCACTCTCATTGAGCTAAGGTATGGAGGGTGATAGAGGAGAAGATCTTCAACATCGAAGTATTAGATTGCCGTTGTTTTGCTCCTAGAATCATGGATTCCAAATCAGGTATGCAAATCCTCATCTTCTCCTTTTATATGTTCGAGTTCCTAGTTATGTCAATCTTGAGAAGTCGTTTTGACGGCCAACATTTTGATCATGAACCAAGGTGAGGCGGACTTCAATTCCCCAGGTTTAAGTGTCAAACATTTCACGAAGAGCTGGCCTGGATTTCTTTGACGTGGGAAATGGCTATTAATTGAAGCATCTGAGTGGAATGAAAGCCATTCAAGTGGCTATTTGAGAAAGGGGGGAAATGGGTCGAATTGGAAGTTCTTGTTGGAATGTTTTGCAGGGCTAGGGAAGTCGGGCTCAAGAAGCCTCAAACAGCTAGATCAAGTGATGAGCTGATGGATGAGGCGGCAATGATGGATCATGGCACGATGGGAACTGTAGGAACTGCAAGTCCTAATTTAAGAGGAAGGCCAAAAATATGGATCGAACTAGGGTTAAATTTGTACAGAGATGAGGTTTGCGTTTAGGAATCCTGAGTTTTTGGTGAACCAGTTGAGGAAAACAAGTATAAAAGCAGGGATGCCAAGAGCTACAAACAAGAGGCTCCAATCAATGCTTCTCAAGGAATTGAAGGGAGTTGTGGCTGCACCGACCTCGAGAGCATCAAAGGATGACTCAGAGAAGGTGAACAAGTAGTATGCTCGATAAGTTGCATAAGATCAAATAACGAAAATGCAGCCAATTACAGCATTCAACGCCGGCCAAGGATTATATATTTCTAAAGCAACCGCTTTTATCCCTCCGTGTTCGCTCTTTTGATGGTTCCGAGTGGTCTCCTAATCCCCATAGTAGTTAGGAGAATTGGTCTACATGGTAAAGTCAACTTATTCATTATGGCTCTGTTTGTTTTGTGAAGAATAAATGATTTAAAAAATATTTTCCTAAAAATGATAGTTTGTATCACTTGAAGTAACCGATCAATTTAAAATATTTTCATCATCAACCACAATATATGACTAAATATCTTCGTAGACAATGAAAATGTTTTTCGTTCATCTATTTTTGTGAGGATCTCCCCATTGGGTATAGGATGCCTCACAGGGGCATTGAGATGACTATGCAAGATCCTCATAGGAGTCTTGAGATGATTGTGCAAGATTGTGTCTGTGTCTGCCATTTCCTGCTCTTATGAAGGAGGTATCCTTACTTTGTCATATACTTGTTTGAATTCATCGATTGCTTATTTAGTTTTTGGTGCAAGGCTATAATGATTCCATGGAACAGGTATGAAGTCATTCTTAAAAAAACATTTTTCAGATCATTCATTTTCCACTGAAGAAATGCACCCTATTTATACACTATATTCAATAATATCACCATCTATCTATTGCTACTTTTGGGTATATTTTCATTATGTTTTTTGTTAGGTCAATATGTTTATGATTGATTACAACTCTGAGAAATAGACTCTGTTGGTGTTCTAGAATAGTTATCTTCCTCGTTTTTATGTTTGCATTTTATAAGTGGCGAACTATTGTTGGGTTGAGTCAAAAGGTCGAATTGGTTTTCTCGCGGTACTGTTCACCGTCTCTCCTAAGAGGAGCGATTTTGCTACTGTTCATCATCTCTGGTTCTCGCTTGGCCTGGGCGTTCCAGCCTTCGTTTTGCTCCGATTTTAGAGGGTTTTCTTCCTCTTGAGACACCCGTTCTTCCCACCGAACGAATTGGCAAGTTTCTCGCCCTAAGTGGACACCTCATCTGCCTTCTTGCACTGTTCCGCCCATCACGACACTGTAGTTGCGAGTCTGCTCGAGCTGCTGCGGGAGCTGTTCCTGGGCTTCGAGGTGGGTGCAAAGGACCGATCAGGTTCCTTCCTCTTCACTTCTCAGCCCTAGTATGGAGTTCCTCCCCTTGGTTGCAGTATAAAGGGCTTCGCTGATTGGGGGCCGTTGGTCTTGATGGTGTATGTCCCCACTGAGACCCATCAAGGCTCTAGCAAGGGGAAGGGTCCGAACTCCCCTCGGCAAGCTGGAAGCTTGGCCTAGAATCCCCGACCCGTAGGGGGAAGCTCAACGATGGGCAGTAATGCCGAACATGGGCCATCCTTTAGGCCTCCTCGGAATGACAGGTCTAGGGGTTGAAGTCGTTCGCGGGCTCCGAACAAGAGGGTCCCTAGTAAGCCACCCAACTCAGCCAAGCCTCCCTAGCCTAGTCGTGGGCTAATGTGGCGCGGTTGGCTGCGAAAAGCTATGAGCTCCCCTATGTGCCACCTGACTTTGTAGGGGGGGAACCGATTATCAATCTCACTAGGGAGGTGCTGCAAGTAGCAGATCCCAAATGGAATGAGTTCCTAGTTGGGTATCTTGTGGGGAAAAAACTCCAATTTCAACTTGTTGAACAAGCATTGAAGAATAACTGGGGATCTAAGCTAGTGGATGTACTAGCCGAAGATCAAGGTTTCTTTTACTTCCATGTCCTGGATTTGGTGTTCCGAAGGAAGATCTTGGAGGAGGGACCCCTCACTGTTGCTCAGGTTCCTCTCATTTTTCAGCAGTGGAAGCCTCTCATGGAATTGAAGAAAGAAAAGCAATCTTCCATTCCGGTATGGATTGGAATCAAGAACCTTCCACTTGATCTTTGGTCTGTACCGGTGATTGGAGCCATTGCTAGCTCCATGGGTAAGCCCCTCTTTGTGGACCAGGGTACCATGGGCGAGAGGATGATCTCGTTTGCTCGAGTTTGTGTTGAGATCCAAGCTAACCAACCTAGGGTCTCCTCGGTTGATGTCAATGTGGATGGAGTGTCGAGGTCCATTGCAATTGAATTTGAATGGTGGTCCGTTGGTCACAATTGTCACACTGCCCAGAACCCTTCTCGGCCTCCTTTGGCACCGATGAAGCACCGGTGAAGTCCCGTGCGGCCCTTGCTATTTTGAACCCTTCTTTGCCTCTCGTCCCTGATCCAGCAGCACCTAATGAGGTGGAACAAGGATGGAAGAAAGTGGAAGGTAAGAAGAAGAAGCCCACCCCTCAGGCGGATGATATTGCAACCAGCCATGCTAATTCAAGTGATGTAAGGAGGCTATCCAAGCTCAATACCGTGGCAATGGAGAAGAGACTCCCTGGCGTCTACTCTCGCAAAGGCCCTAGCGATTCTCTGACCATTTTAGAATCAGCTGAGAAAGCCCCTTCTCTCATGGTTGGGACTGCCACCCCTTCGGAGCCATCCAAACCCAAGCTGCCCATTTCGAGCGAGGTGGCTAGGGTCTCGAACAACCTATTTTCCCCTTTCATATGACGATCTTCTCTCCCCTAGCTCTTCACCGAAGGCGTCTACTGGGATCAGGAGGCCCACTCAAGACCCGGATCCTTCCCCTTCTACTTTGCAGGATGGAGTGCTCGCCCTAGCGCCAGGCCCTCCACCTTTGACGGCCTAGCCTGCTCAGCCTTCCACTAGGCGTAGCTCCTCCAAAATGAGGTAACTTATCTCCTATTCTCTTGTAAATATATATATATATATATATATATATATATATATATATATATAGGTTATTGGAATATTAGGGGGCTTGGTGCCCCTCTTAAGCAAGCAGAGGTTAGGAATTTTGTCTTGGCTAACCAGTTGTATTTGGTCAGGATAGTTGAGACAAAAGTTCCCCTCAATCTCTTTAATGCCATTTCTCGGAGTTTGTTGCCAAACTGGTGTTGGCAGGCCAATTCTCTGATCGAGGTATGATCTGAGTTGGTTGGGATCTTGCTGTGGTTTCCTTTGAGATTATGTCTTTGTTGGATCATGCGATTCATGGGAATATAAGAAGGTTAGATATTGGAGTGGCTTGTTATGTCTCTATTATTTATGCTGAGCATTCCTTTACTACACTGCATCCTCTTTGGGAGAATTTGGTGGCTAGAAGTTCTTCTCTTCAGGACTTGTCTTGGCTAGTCATGAGAGATTTCAATGCTATTAAAGACCCCTCTGACAGGCTGGGTGGTTCGGATCTCTGGTTGTCATGCTTTGATGACTTCGGACATTGTATTGATAAAGCAGAGTTGAAAGACCTCAGATATGTGGGATTTTGGTACACTTGGTCAACTTCTTCAAACCCCTCGCGCAAGGCAAGGAAGATTGACAGAGTCCTGGTTAACACTGGCTGGAGCCGGGTTTTTTCCTACTCGGAGGCTACCTTCCTTGTGCCTGGGATTTCTGACCACTCACCTGTGGTGGTTAAGGTTAAAGACTCGATCTCTCGGAGGAAACCGTTCAAATTCTTTGATTTTTGGATGCAGCACCCAAACTTTGAATTAATTGTGAAGCAAGTTTGGGAGGCTCCATCTCCAGGTGTGCCTATGTTTAGGCTTGTTTCTAAGTTAAAGGCCTTGAAAGGACGGCTCAAGCAGCTGAATAGAGACTCATTTGCCAATATCTCCGTAAGGACTTCTGAAACGAGGGAAGCCTTAAAGCTGACTCAAGTGGATCTCCTTTAAGATCCTACTAGTGAGATGCTCGCAGAACAGGAGAAGGTTCAACGCTGATCCTTCGTAGAGCTTTGATCCCAGGAGGAATCGTTTTTTAGACAGAAATCTAGGATCAAATGGATCGAGGAGGGTGATCGCAATACGAAATTCTTTCACCAATGCGTCAATAAAAGACAGTTGAGAAATAGAATTCTCTCTGTGGCGGATTCCTTAGGTAGCCAAATCACTGAGCTTCAGCTGGTTTAGCAGCATTTTGTGGATTATTTTCATGATCTCCTTTTGTTGAGGCTAGAGCAAGATACTCCATCGGTTTCAGAGATTAGGGGGGTTATTCACACCCACTTAAATGTTGACCATATTGCCTTTCTTGAGCAGCTCATTTTGGATCTTGAGATTTGGGATACTCTATTCTCCCTTCCTCGGGGGAAGGTGCCTAGGCCGAATGGATTCATGGTTGAGTTCTTCAAGGAGAATTGGGATACGATGGGTCCTCTGGTCACCGAAGCCGTCAGGGACTTCTTCATCTTGAGGAGGATCCTTAAGGAAATCAATAACACCACCTTGGTTTTGGTTCCTAAGGTCCCCAATGCAACTACTGTCGATGACTTTAGGCCCATTACTTGTTGTAACACGGTATACAAGATTATTACCAAAGTGTTGGCGAATAGGGTCGCCGCCGTGCTTAAGGACCCTGTTAGCCCTACTCAAAGTGCCTTCGTCAAAGGACGAAGAATCATGGACAATATCCTCTTGGCGCAGGAGCTTTTCTCTGGGTTTCACCTTGAACCCTATACTCCAAAGTGCACTATTAAAGTTGACTATAGGAAGGCATATGACACCGTTGACTGGCGGTTTCGTGAGAGTGTTCTGCTTGCCTTTCGATTCCCTGACCGGCTCATTCACTTCATCATGACCTGTGTGAGGACGTCTCGATTCTCCATTGCATTGAATAGGGAGCTGCATGGCTTCTTTCCTAGTGGGCATGGTTTGCGGTAGGGAGACCCCATCTCTTCCTACTTATTCACGCTAGTTGTGGAGGTGCTCTTTAAGATTCTTGGGAGGTGCTCAACGCAACCGAATTTTAGATTCTTCTAGAGGTATAAGCCCACTAGCCTCTCGCACCTGTTCTTCGCAGATGACGTCTTCCTACTTTGTGAGGGTCACTTGCCTTCTATGAAGCTTCTTAGGGAGGGTCTCCAACTGTTTTCTTCCTGGAGTGGCCTTCTTCCTAACTCAAGGAAAAGCAAGGTGTTCCTCTCAGGGGGCTCGACGGCCTTGAGGAATCAAATTCTTCTGGACCTCGGCTTCGTTGAGGGCAACCTCCCACTCCGTTATGTGGGTGTTCCTATCATCTTGTCGAGGCTTGGGAAAGCGGATTGTGCGGATCTTGTGAGGCGCATCACCTCTAGGGTCCAGTCTTGGACTCATCGATTCCTTTCCTTTGCTCGACTACTTCAGTTGATCAGGTCAATCCTCTATGCCATTCAGGCCTATTGGGCAAGTGTCTTCATTATTCCTACAGCAGTGCTGGATCAGATTGAGCGTATTATCAGATAATTTTTGTGGAAATGACCTGAGTTAGGCAGTGGGGGTGCTAAGGTCTCGTGGGAGGACGTCTGCCTTCCTAAATTAGAGGGAGGTCTTGATATCCGGAGATTGCGTGAGTACAATAAGGCAGCTATGCTCAAGTACATCTGGAATCTTTTTTCAGATAAGGAGTCGTTATGGTGTAAGTGGGTCCATTCAACCTTCTTAAAAAATAGGAACTTCTGGGTTGTGAAGAAGCCATCCTATTGCTCTTGGGCCTGGAAAAAAATACTACAACTCAGATCGAATTTCCGACTTCGCTTCTACTGGAGGATAGGCAATGGTTTATCGGCGTCGCTCTGGTTCGATAATTGGCACCCTCGGGGCCCTCTGAATCTATTTTTCACAGATTCGTTCATCTACAGCTCAGGTCTCTCTAGATAGGTATCAGTGGCTAATCTTTTCTCTGAGGATGGTTGGGCTATTAGATCAGAGATTGAGTCTTGGGGATCGCTGCTTCCTTCCTTATATGGAGTCTAGGATTGTTTTGGTTGGAGGGAGAACTCCACAGGTGTGTTCTCGGTTGCCTCGGCTTGGGAGACCATAAGGTGGAAGAAGGAGAGAGTTAGATGGCATCGGTTCATCTGAAGCAATGCTATCCTGCCTTGACACCAACTCAACCTTTGGCTCATCACCAAGCGAAGGTTGCCTACACAGTCTCTTCTCATGTCTCATGGTAGGATTGACGCCTTCCTACCCTTTTTGTAACAAGGTACCTGATTCTATCAATCACCTCTTTTTTGGGTGTCGCATTACTTCGAGTATTGCTTTCTTTTGGGCTGCCAGGTGCAATCTTCCCTAGACCAATAGGACTTTGGAGGAGACTCTTAGTTGGGCTATCTCTCTACCCTTGGGGAAGGAGTTCTACAAAAGTATTGTCCGTTTTTCCTTTGGTGCACTCTGTCACATCATTTGGAAGAACATGAACAATATTATCTTTAGGGGGGAGCCGCTTTCTCTTTCGGCCATGAAGAGGCATCTCCTCAAGGTCATTAAAGATAAGGCTGCTACCTTCAAAGATGTAGATAACTCCTACAAATCATGAGGATTCAGCGCTCGTGGGAGTTGGACCCTTGTATCTTCTCTTCCGCTAATTGTGGACCGATGGGCTAGGCGTCTTATTCTAGGTCGTCTTGGGTGTCGGTCTGCTTTTTGCTTTTTGGCCGTTCTCGGTTGCCTCTTGGTTGTTTTTCCTCAGCTTCCGTCCACTCATAATGAGCATGTCCATGTTGAGTGTAAGTTTTTGAAGCCGTTTGATTGTACAGTTTGACCTTTTCCTAATATATCACTTACTTTCACCCAAAAAAAAAAAAAAACTATTGTTGGGTCGAACTCTATTTAGGATGATGAAATTGACTTATAATACCAATTCAGATGTTAATTTGCACCTACACTTTTCATTAAACTTGCATATGAACAGAACAGTAGTAACGTAGTGCAAACAATTATGGACTTATTAACAATTGAAACGATTTCTCTTCTTGATCTTCCCATCTAATCTTGTCAGCAGACTCAACCTTGATTTTAGGGTTGATTAATTTCCCTCTTTGAGGTGACTTGTGACTCCTATCATATATTTTCTGATTTATTGTAACTTGTATGGAGCTCGGACTTTAATTTTAATTAATACAATGCACTTGAGACTTTTCAAGATATTTTGACGTAATTCTTTTTTAAATCAAAAAGGGCTTTTTTACCTTTTCGAATTGTGAAGGAAAAGTTTGAGTAGGAATTAAAAGGGAAACGAACGAATTTGCCTCATAAAAGGGGTCTTAAGTTTCAATTTCACTGGACTCTGAAAGAAATATTTTATAAAATCACAATTTATAAAACATTCATCATAAAACTAAATAATGATGTGGAATTTAACTTCTCACCTAGTACTCCATCAAGGGCCTTTTTGACAATATTTCAAAAGTATCATAACATGATGGTATAAATTTAACAATTTACTATGAGACATATACTTTTAATAGATTCAAATGTTACATAGATCTATGCAGAGATTAAGTCCTTCCCTCCTCTTTTTTCGAATTGAGTGCCACAAACTTCTTATTGTTCCTCTATCCTTGGTTAGGGGTGAGCATTGGTCCAGGGTTAACCCTAGACCAACCCTGGACCGTTCCAACCATGCTAAGCCTGGTCTGGTTCCTAAGGAGGCTAGGTCGGTTCTTAGTTATAGAATTCCTAGACTAGCACTATGCGGGTTAGTCCTCGATCTTAGAAGTTTAAGGTCGGTCCAATCCGTACCAACCTTGACTATATATACATATATATATATACAATACACACACACACACACACACACACACACACACACACATACATATATTATATTATTTATAATTTTTTATATAGAGAAAACCTTAAAATAAATGGCGTCTACAACATTAAATGGCTCTTTAGTGAGGAATTCAAGCAATTTTACATTGTTTTTTAATAACTTAGATTTTTAATGTCTTTTACGGCGTCAATAGTCATAATTTACGAATGAGGAAAATATCTTTCTCTAGTACTCGTTCTCTTCTATCTTATTTGTCCTCTTAGTCTTCAATTTGCCAAAATTGAAAGAAACAACTTCTCCGCTCACCATTCGACACGCACCTCACTCGCTTTGGGTCACTCGTGTCACTCACTGCTCAATGCTCGCTTGGCTTGTTACTCCCTGCTCGACACTCGATGCTTACTCTGCTCGATGCTCACCCCACTCAACCCTCACCGCTTGCCTTTCTTAGTTGACCTCGCTTGTTATCGAATCCATTGGATCGGTCCAGTCATCGGTTGTCCTTTCAAGAAGTACAAAAAATGAAATAAAAAATTATTGGTTGGTCTCGAGTTGACCTTGGAACCGGACCGAACCCATTGGATTAGTCTGGTCCTCAATTGCTTTTTTAAAGAGTACAAAAAATGAAATAAAAAATTATCAGTTGGTCTCGGATTGACCTTGGAATCGGACAAAACCCATCGGGTCGGTCCGATCCTCAGTCCCAAGCTCAATAAGGTCGGTCCTAGGTCCCAAAAATTGATGACCAATACTGTGCGGATTGGTTCTAAGGTTAGGGGGTGGACCGGCCCAACCCGAATCGTGCTCACCCCTACTAATCATGTGGGATTTATATACATGGCTCATATGTGGACTTACGTCCACACATCAAATGTTCCCACCATTACGGTGCTTTGTGCATGCAATGACACCTAATTGAAAATTAATCTATAATTTTTTTGTCGAAAATCCATAATCGAATGACTGAGATATAGTATACCCTAATTTTTTTTGTTTGTTGCGGTACTTGGAAAATGAGTGGTGTAATTTCTTTAGCCTTATCCTTCTTAGTTGTTTTGTTTAGGGGTGAGCATCGATCCAAGGTCAACCCTGGACCAACCTTAAACCAACCCAACCCTGCCAGTCCTAATCCGATTCCTAAGGAAACTAGGTCGGTCATTGGACCTAGAATTTTTGGACCAGCACTGTGCGAGTCAGTTCTCGGTCTTGAGAGTTTCGAGTCGGTCCGACCTGAACCAACCTTGACTATATATAGATATATATAATTTATATAATTTTTTTATATAGAGAAAACCTTAAAATCAATAGCGTCAACAACATTAAATAACTTATTAGTGAGGAATTCAAGTAATTTTACATTATTCTTTACTAACTAGATTTTTAATGTCTTTTACTGATGTCAATAGTCATAATTTACGAATGAGGAAAATGTTTTTGTGAGGAGTCCTCATGGCATCCAAAAAGGAATAAACAGCTCCTTATGGCATCCTCCTATAGTATTCGTTATCTTCTATCTTATTTGTCCCATTAGTCTTCAATTTGCCAAAATCGAAAGAAACAACTTCTCTGCTCACTACTCAACACTCGCCTCGCTCGCTTTGGGTCATTTGTGCCGCTCGCCGCTCAATACTCGCTTGGCTTGTTGCTCCCCGCTTGACATTCGATGCTCATTCTGTTCGATACTCACCCCACTTGACCCTCACCGCTTGCCTTTCTTAGCTGACATCGCTCATCATCGAACCCTTAGGTCGGTACAGTCCTCGGTTGCCCTTTCAAGAAATGCAAAAAATAAAATAAAATATTATTAGTTGGTCTTGGGTTGACTTGGAAATCGGACTAAACCCATTGAGTCAACCCGGTCCTCAATCGCTTTTTTAAGGAGTAGAAAAAATGAAATAAAAAATTATCGTTTAGTCCCGGGCTGACCCTGGAACCGGACCGAACCCATTGGGTCGATCCCAAGCTCAATAGAGTCAGTCATTGGTTCCAAAAATTGAGAACCGGCGCTATGCGGATTGCTCCTAAGGTTAGGGGGTGGACCGGTTCAACCCGAGCAATTCTCACCCCTAGTTTTGTTCATGTCCTCAAACTATCATACTTGGTAAACTTCTCCTAGATTTGGTATTCAAATCCTTGATAGGAATGACAGATTTGGCCAGACTCGTCCTATTATTACATTGCCGCAATACACAGCGCCTAGTATCCACCATTTACGACAAGATGATTATGTACATACTCATAACTACAACCCAATAGATAATGGAGTCTCCAAATAGTAAATTATCCTAATCACTTACTATATTCTCAAAAGGATTTTCCTGTTAAGCACCTGAATAAAGAAAGTTTATTGTTATCCATGCACTTTCTATCTCGAATCAAATGCAATTTGTGCATAGAAAATGAAAATATTTCATTATTAAGTGGAGCACTCCTTAAGAAAAACTTTCTCAAAATTCATTTTCTCCTATCCGAGGCAATGTGTATGGGCACACACATTTTCCTAAGAGAGAGTATTAGTGCAATCTTTGCAGTAGGACCTTCTGGAGCGGACGATAGGTGTGAGGTCACATGAGGTGTCACACAGCCAAGAAGAGACTGGAGAGAGAGAGTCACCATTGGCGATCGATAATGGCTCTGAGGAATCGCGACACCTTGGGTATTCTCCATGACAAAACCCCAAGAAATGGTGGAAATTCTTGGAGCTAAAGGAAAATGTTAGAGCAATTAAATAATAAATCACATTTTTATCAAACGGTTTAAACTTTTAGAACAGTTAATAGTGATCTTAGAGTATGAAGGCATGATTTTAATGCCCAAGAAAATTCACGCCTTGTCTACAACAAGCAGTTTAGATCGACCTGTTCATTACTTAATTTATGGCACAAGTAGAGGAGCATATTCCTTGAAATTATCTATATAAACTTCTCCCAACTCCCAAATATAAGGGAAAACATGGGAAAAGAAAATAAAAATGAGATAAGAACAATAGAAGTACCAAAAGCTATGTACAACACTCATTTTAGTATATAAAAAAAAAAAAAACGAATCACTTAAATACCACTTTTTTGAAAGAACGATCATTAAAGTGCTAACTTTAATCCGAGTCACTAGAAATTCGATGTGGCCATATTTTATTAATTTCTCAGTTCTATATTACTCGCTGGCATGCCACTTTAGTGCTAGTTGGTGTTAAAAAATGATCGCTGCAGTGCAATCATTGTTAAAAAGTAATCACTTCAGTGTTAAAATAATGCCACCTCAGATGAAATTTTTAATTATAAAATCGCATAATTTCTAGCAAGTTATCGCCGGAGGCAATTAAGTGGTCCTCCAATTAGACACTTAAATGAGCCGACGAAAACTTTTGACACTAAAGTGAGCACCGTATACAACTTTTGACACATCTAGTATCCAAAGAAAAAGATATGTTGGATTGAGGCTATTTCAGCTGCCAAACATGGCATTACTCGTTTGAGAGAGCGAGCAACAACAAAGGAATGACAACCAACAAATCAGTCATCATTTATAAATTCACTCATTCTCACTCGTATTTGCACATTTAAAAACTCCAGAGAGAGATGTTCAAAGCCCCTACTCCTTCGTGAGCTTTATGATTCCTCTTCTTCCTCTGTAGCCTTCTCTCTCGCGCGCGTTCGCTCGCTCTCTGGTGAGAAAGAGTCTTTGACCTTTCGGAGTCTCGACAAACTGTCTGCGTTTTCTCTCTTCGATATCCCCCTGTTTTTTTTTTTTTTTTTTTCCTTTGCTGCTTTTGTGATTTGATTGCGACCGTTGAGAATCTGGAGAGAGTATATCCGTGCAAGCTCTGCGATAGGATCTATTCTAGCGGACCAATGTTGGGAGGTCACATGAGGTGTCACATGGACATGAATCTACCGGAGAGAGCCGCCGTTGGTGATCGATAACAGCTCGGCAGATGAGCGACGTCTTGGGTATTATCTCCGAGAAAACCCCAAAAAGACGTGGAAATTCTCAAAGCTGAAGCAAAGTGCCCAGGAAAAGCCGTGCCCGGTCTGTGACGAGCGGTTCAGGTCGATGAGGGCACTTTTTTTGCCACAGGAAGATTCACTCGGGAAAGGATGACGAGAGCGGTGACTGGTGCAAAGGCCGCGGCAAAGGGTCCAGGTCAATGAAATTTTGCCAGGATCACACAAGGCCGATTCACGACAGGGAGAGATTGAATTTGAGTCTCTTGAATGAAGATCACTTTGTGGGCTCGAGCAAGACCAAGAGTGATCTCCTGCTCATCGTTTTATCTGACGACGAGACAATGCGCGTGACCAGGAGAAAGAGGACACCGCGAATCGAGTATGATGTCGATGAAAGAACTGAGGGAATTATGAATGATGTCGATGAAAGAACTGAGGGAATTATGCTTTCTGCACCAAATGGGTCTTCGTACAGTAGCAAGGCCGAACTTGACCCGGGAACAGTAGGAGCAATTTCTTTGATGATGCTGTCCCAAGGTGAGACGGAATTTAATTCTCCAGGTTTGGGCGTCAAACCTTTCGGGAAGAGCTTGACCCCAGATATCTTTGACGTGGAGAAAGAGAAAGTGGGGGTAACTGAAACATCCGAGTGCAATGAAAGCCATTCAAGTGGCTATTTGAGAATGGAGCAGAAAGGGGTCGAAATGGAGGTTCCCACCGGCATACTTTGCGGGGCTAGGAAAGTTGGGCTCACGAAGCCTAGAATAGCCAGGTCAGGAAAAGACACGATGTATGAGGCGGCGATAATGGATGGTAACGTGATGGGAGGTTCTGGGTCGAGAGAAAGGGCAGAACTATGGATCGAACTGGGGCTAAATTCGTATAAGGATAAGGTCTGCGCTGAGGAATCCCAAGTTCTTAGTGAACCGGTTGAGAAAAACAATGCCAAGAGCTACAAACAGGAGGCTCCAGTCGATGCTTCTCAAGGGATTGAAGGGAGTCGTGGCTGCACAGAACTCAAGAGCATCAATGACGACTGGGGGAAGCTGAACAGGCAGGTATGCTCGACGAGTTGCGCGAGATCGGATAACGGAGCTGCACCCAATATTGGCGTTTGACGCCGGCCAAGGATCCTATCTCTAAGGCAGCCGTTTTTATCGCTCCTTGTTCGTTCTTTTGATGATTTCGATTGTTCTCTACTTCCCCGGAGTAGTCAGCGTAATCGGTCCCCATGGTGAAGTCAACGGATTCTCTTTCATTCTACATCGTATTCAATAGTATTACCCCTTTGTCTGTTGTTGTTTTCTTGGAATATTTTCATTGCACTTTTTGTCGGGTCAATATATTTATGATTGATTAGCAACTCTAAGAAATAGACTCTCTTGGTGTTCTACAACAATTAACTACCTTGTTTTTCTATATGTATCTACATTTTATAAGTGGTGAACTGTTGTTGGGTCAAACTCTATTAAGGATAATGGCTATCGTGTAAGCGGGGAAATCGACTTCAAATACTAATTCATATGTTAAGTTGCACCGACACTTTTCATTGAACTAGCGTATGAACAGAGCAAAAGTAACGCATTGCAGATAGTTCTGGACTTATTAACAACGGAAGCAAGTTCTCTTCTTGATCTTCCCATCTAATCTCATCAGCACACTTGACCTTGATTCTAGGGTTGATTAGTTTTCCTGTTTAGGGTGACTTGTGACTCTTATCATATATTTTTGATTTCTAAGTTTTATAGAGCTCAGACTTTAATTTTTATTTAACACAATGCACTTGAGACGTTTCAAAAGATTTAGGCATATAATGCTTTCTTTGAAATTGAAAATGACTTTCTTTATCTTTTCAAATTTTGAAGGAAAAGTCACGAGTAGAAATTAAAAGGGAAAAAAAAAATCTGCCCCAGAAAAGGGGTCTTGAGTTTCAATTTCACCGGACTATAAAAAAAATATTTCACGATATCATAATTTATAAACCATTTATCATAAAAGTAAATAATGACTTGAAACTTAATTTGTCACCTAGTACAGTAGTACTCCATCAAGGGGCCTTTCTTACATTTGTTTAGAAGTATTGTAACATGATTGAATAAACTGAACCATTTACTATGAAGCATACACTTCTAATAAATTCAAATGTTAAATAGTTGCATGTGAAGATTAAGTCCTTCCCACCTCTATTTTCGAATTGAGTGCCACAAACTTCTTATGATTCCTGTATCCTTGGAGATACTCCTACTTGAACCTAGGCCATTAATCATGTGGCATTCATATACGGGCTCATATGATTAACAATTATGATGGATACGATCGATGTAGATTTACATCTGTGCATCAAATGATCCTGCCATTACGATGCTTTGTGCATGCTCAAACACCTAATTGAAAATTAATCTATAATTTTTTTTCTCAAAAATCCGTAGTCAAATGACTGACATATAGTCTTTACCATAAAAAAAAAATAATAATTAACTTTACCAAAAAAAAAAAAAAATTGACTGACATATAGAGCATCCTAATTTTGTTGTTTTTTTTTTTTTTTTTTTTGGTACTTGGAAAATGAGTTGTCTAATTTGTTTAGCCTTATCCTTCTTAGTTGCTTTGTTCATGTTCTCAAACTATCATACTTGGTAAACTTTTGTCAAATTTGGTGCTCAAATGCCCAATAGGAATGAAAATTTGGCTAGACTCGTCCTATTATTACATTGCCGCAACACGCGGTGCCTAGTATCCACCATTTACGGCTAGGTGATTATATACATACTCATACTTATTACCCAATAGAGAATGGAGTCTCGAAATGGCAAATTCTCCGGATCACTTACTATATTCTCAAAAGGATTTTCCTGTTAAGCACCTGAATAAAGAATATTTGTTGTTTTCCATGCGCTTTCTATCTTGGATAAGATGCAAACAATGCATAGAAAATGAAAATATTTCCTTATCAAGTAAGCCACCAAAACCTTCTCAAAATTCGTTTTCTCCTATCCGAGCCAATGTGTTTGGACCAGCACTTTTTCTAAATCGCATGAAGTTCATCATTGATCAATTGATGTTGCTAAGAGAAGCATACTTGTTTTTTGAAGGATAAATCCTAATAAAATTTCGTGATCCTCGAAATTATTTGTATAATTTTTTTTCTCATAAAATCCCAAATATTAAGGTGAACAAAGGATTAAAAAAAAAAACAAAAGAGGAAATGATTATGCTGGAATATTAAGTGCTTTTTTTTTTCCTTCCAAGTACCAGGCGTAGGACTATTCCAGCTGCCAAACATGGCAATACCGGTTTGAGAGCGCGCGCAACGAACAACTAATCCATCGTCATATAGAAGCCCACTCATTCTCATATTTGCACATTCAAAAACCCCTGCTTCTTCGTCGTCTGCTTTCTGATTCCTCTGCTTCCTCTCTGCCCTTCTCTCTCTCTCTCTCGGTGAGGGAGAAAGTCTCAACCTTTCTGAGTTTCGAATTCTTTCTTCGACTTCGCTCTGTTTATCTGCTTTTATCGTGATTTGGTGATTATCGGAGAGAATCCACGAAACAGTATACTGGCAAGGTCTGCGACAAGATCCTCTCGAGCGGACGAGTGTTGGGAGGGCACATGAATTGTCACATGGCCAAGAATATACTGCGGAGAGAGCCATCATTGGCGATCGGTAATGGCTCGGGGAAAGCGAGACGTCTTGGGTATTGTCTCCGAGAAAACCCCAAGAAATCGTGGAAATTCTTGGGGCTGATGGAAAATGCCCAAGAAAATCCGTGCTCGGTCTGCCACAAGCGATTCAGGTCGACGACAGCTCTGTTTGGCCACATGAAAATTCACTTGAGCAAGGACGACGAGCGCTGCGACTGGTGCGCGGACCGTGGCAAAGGGTCCGGGTCCATGAAATCTTGCCAGGATCGTGCGAGGCCGATCCACGACGGGGAGAGATTGAATTTGAGTCTCTCCAAAGGTGATCTCCTGCTTCGCGTTTTATTTGACGACGAGGCAATGCACATGACCAGGAGGAAGAGGACACCGTGAGTCAGCTGCGATGATGAAAGAACTGAGGGAGTTCTGTTTTCCGCACCAAATGGGTTTTCGTTCAGTAGCGAGGCCGAGCAAGACCCGGCAAACGAAGCAGCAGTTGAGATGATGATAATGTCCCGAGGTGAGGTGGGCTTCAATTCTTCGGGTTTGCGCATCGAACATTTCTGGAAGAGCTCGGTCCTGGATTTCATTGACATGGAAAAACTGAGGACAACTGAAGCATCCGAGTACAATGAACACCATTCAAGAGGCTATACGAGAATGGAGCAGGAAGGGGTCGAATTGGAGGTTCCTGCCGGGATGCTTTGTGGGGCTTGGGAAGTTGAGCACAAAAAGCCTGAAGCGGCCAGATCAGACGAACAGCCAATGTATGAGGTGGCGATGATGGATCGTGACATGATGCGAATTGGGTTCTGATTCGAGAGCTAAAGCAGAACTATGGATTGAACCAGGTTAAATTCATGCCGAGATAATGTCTGCGCTGAGGAATCCCCAGTTTTCAGTGAATTGGGTGAGAAAAAGAAGTATAAAAGCAAGGACACTGACAGCTACAAACAGGATGCTCCAATCGATGCTTCTTGGGGGATTGAAGGGAATCGTGGATGTGCGGAACCCAAGAGCATCAAGAACTACTCAGAGAAGGTGAAAAGGCACATATGCTCAATATGCCACAAGGATTTCTCATCGGGCCAAGCTTTGGGCGGTCACAAGAGGGCTCATTACGTGAAGAATCCCGAAACCAATGCAGAAATGCCGACAAGCGCAGCCACACAGCAAAGGCTCGCAGACATAACTAACATGGTTGATCTTTAGCCTCTCAGTACTGTTTGGAAAAAAGAAACAAAGTTTGTTATTGCTGCTAGTGTTATGTTCAAGTGATGAATCAGTGCGACAGAGGCAAGCACAGATCAGATGATGGCGAGCTCCATGTGCAGCTTAGTCCATTTATTTTGTTTCCAGCAATGAGCTTTCTAGACTTGGGTTCTTTTACCCTGTTTCTCTCTCTCTCTCTCTCTCTCTCTCTCTCTTTGTTGAAGCTTAGTCCATCCATATTTTATATTCTGATTTCTCTGTTGATACAGATGGATACATTCCTTTGGCATTCTCATGTCAATGTTCTTGCCATTGTTATTGGATGAAATATTCTGAACTGGTTATCATTCTAGCTTCTTGTTTCCATGGCTTAATTTTCAAAGATTATACAGCTGATCATCATCCTTTGTGTGGTTTTTCTTTTTGATCTTTTACTCATTTTCCAAAATGTGGTCGAGAGCAGAACCTCCTGGCCATCTCATCTGATTCTTCTGCTCTAGTCACCTGGTAAAGAGAGGACACAAACTGCCCCTTCCAGTTTTTGATAGAAAGAGGACATGTAATCGAAGAAGTTTTTGAAGTTTTTTTGTATACTTTCTTTATCATACGACTTGCCGACATAATATTAGACTCCTAATCAAGTAATACAGTTCTCAATCACAATATACTCCAGAATATTACAATAATAGAGAGCACTGATTAAACTTTGATATCTTGTCAAGCTATATAGCTATTTGCATAACAGTTGATGATGCAGAAATCTGGCTTATGCCTCTTCTCTCCTCTTTTTGTTCCCCCTTTGCCCCCTCCATCGTCAAACTTTTTTCATGTGATCTTCAATTGCTAGATAAAATACTTTATCAACTTACATTCCTATACTGGGTTTGTAACCTGTGCTATGCACCTGAATAATTCGCAAAATGGTAAGGAAAAGATGACAGAAAATAATTTGTGATGTGATTTGGGAAATAGATTAAAATGATTACATGGAAAAAATTTACAACTTCGAAACTCAAGATATGTACATGGATAATACTATTAAGGATGAATTGGCTTAAAGTATTTTCAATAAAAATTAGTCTAATAATAAAGAAAAGAGATCTATATCACGTAGATAATGCTTAACTTCCTAATAGAATAGTCATTTTTAAACTCATACAAATGTTTTAGCTGGAATTCTCATAATATTTTTTTCAATTTGGGATTACTTTGCTAGGATTTTTTAGGGACTCCAATACACATTATGCTCTTCATGTTGGAATGGATAATGTCCAATACTTTTTTATTAAGCTCCTTTATTTTCTCTTTTGAGTTGAGCTTTTAGTATTTTCCAATAGGAAACAAATTGTGTTAATTTTCTTAATTAACCAACAAAAATGTATTTTGACTTGTTCCATTTATTGGGCATATCCTTGATCTTTTTGCTTTGGCATATGAACAGAAATTCGATACTAACACACATATATCGCTTTGATGAAATGGTTCGTGTCATAGATCTTTATCAAATATCCAATATTGCTCAAGAGATGGGAATCCATCTCTACATTTTTCATGTTTGGGAAAATAAGAATTCAAATGTGGATTTGGTGTCCCCATGAAAGAAAATTCCTCAGAAAGTGCGGAATTCGATTACCTTACAATAAATGGTATCGAGATTTTCATAGACACCTTAAAGACTTTTCAAGTTTGACTGACTTTGTCCCACGGCCAAATTTTGTTGAAAGCTCAACCATGCTACTGTGATTAAATAATAATTGTCGAGAACTTTTCCAAGGTACCAAATTTTCCCCAATTTGGCATTGTCTTAAGACAAACTTAAGAAATTGACCAGATCTCCCAGAGTAAGAATCAACTCCAAACAAACTAGCAATGGGTCAATATATAAGTGATTATTAACTTCCTTAACTTCGTTTGGAGTTCTTCGACAACTAATTTAGGGATAAGTACACTAATGGTGCCATAAGCTGTGTACGGTGCTCACTTGGTACCAAAAATTTCCGTCGAATCATTTAAGTGCCAAAAAATTTGAAAAACGCTCACTTTAGTGCCAATGCCGATCTGATCGGCCGGAAATCTGACGTGGCCTTTTTTTTTATTAATTTCTTATGCTGATATGGCTCACCGGAGTTTCCATTAGATCACTTAGACCTTCAAACAACGTCGTTTTAGCATCCTAACACCAAAACGACGCCGTTTTGTGTCTTTCCCCCAAATTCAAAACCCGTAAATTCAAAACCCTAAATCGAAACGACTGTTTTTGTGTCGTCTTCTTCCCTGAGCAAATTCGTCTTCTTCCTCGAACAGATCCAGCAACACCAACAGCACCAAACCAACAACACCAGCAGCGAGAACCAGCAACACCAGTAATTTTCCAGAATGATGGATGAGGCGGCAATGATGGATCGTGGCACGATGGGAACTGTAGGAACTGCAAGTCCTAATTTAAGAGGAAGGCCAAAAATATGGATCGAACTAGGGTTAAATTTGTACAGAGATGAGGTCTGCGTTTAGGAATCCTGAGTTTTCGGTGAACCAGTTGAGGAAAACAAGTATAAAAGCAGGGATGCCAAGAGCTACAAACAAGAGGCTCCAATCAATGCTTCTCAAGGAATTGAAGGGAGTTGTGGCTGCACCGACCTCGAGAGCATCAAAGGATGACTCAGAGAAGGTGAACAAGTAGTATGCTCGATAAGTTGCATAAGATCAAATAACGAAAATGCAGCCAATATCAGCATTCGACGCCGGCCAAGGATTATATATTTCTAAAGCAACCGCTTTTATCCCTCCGTGTTCGCTCTTTTGATGGTTCCGAGTGGTCTCCTAATCCCCATAGTAGTTAGGAGAATTGGTCTACATGGTAAAGTCAACTTATTCATTATGGCTCTGTTTGTTTTGTGAAGAATAAATGATTTAAAAAATATTTTCCTAAAAATGATAGTTTGTATCACTTGAAGTAACCGATCAATTTAAAATATTTTCATCATCAACCACAATATATGACTAAATATCTTCGTAGACGATGAAAATGTTTTTCGTTCATCTATTTTTGTGAGGATCTCCCCATTGGGTATAGGATGCCTCACAGGGCATTGAGATGACTGTGCAAGATCCTCATAGGAGTCTTGAGATGACTGTGCAAGATTGTGTCTGTGTCTGCCATTTCCTGCTCTTATGATGGAGGTATCCTTACTTTGTCATATACTTGTTTGAATTCATTGATTGCTTATTTAGTTTTTGGTGCAAGGCTATAATGATTCCATGGAACAGGTATGAAGTCATTCTTAAAAAAACATTTTTCAGATCATTCATTTTCCACTGAAGAAATGCACCCTATTTATACACTATATTCAATAATATCACCATCTATCTATTGCTACTTTTGGGTATATTTTCATTATGTTTTTGTCGGTCAATATGTTTATGATTGATTACAACTCGAGAAATAGACTCGTTGGTGTTCTAGAATAGTTATCTTCCTCGTTTTTATGTTTGCATTTTATAAGTGGCGAACTATTGTTGGGTTGAGTCAAAAGGTCGAATTGGTTTTCTCGCGGTACTGTTCACCGTCTCTCCTAAGAGGGGCGATTTTGCTATTGTTCATCGTCTCTGGTTCTCGCTCGGCCTGGGCATTCCAGCCTTCGTTTTGCTCCGATTTTAGAGGGTTTTCTTCCTCTTGAGACACCCCTTCTTCCCACCGAACGAATTGGCAAGTTTCTCGCCCTAAGTGGACACCGCATCTGCCTTCTTGCACTGTTCCGCCCATCACGACACTGTAGTTGCGAGTCTGCTCGAGCTGCTGCGGGAGCTGTTCTTGGGCTTCGAGGTGGGTGCAAAGGACCGATCGGCTTCCTTCCTCTTCACTTCTCGGCCTAGTATGGAGTTCCTCCCCTTGGTTGCGGATAAAGGGCTTCGATTGAGGGCTGTTGGTCTTGATGGTGTATGTCCCCACTGAGACACATCAAGGCTCTAGCAAGGGGAAGGGTCCGAACTCCCCTCGGCAAGCTGGAAGCTTGGCCTAGAATCCCCGACCCGTAGGGAGAAGCTCAGCGATGGGCAGTAACGCCGAACATCGGCCATCCTTTAGGCCTCCTCGGAATGACAGGTCTAGGGGTCGAAGTCGTTCGCGGGCTCCGAACAAGAGGGTCCCTAGTAAGCCACCCAACTCAGCCAAGCCTCCCCTAGCCCAGTTGTGGGCTAATGTGGCACGGTTGGCTGCGAAAGGCTATGAGCTCCCCTATGTGCCACCTGACTTTGTTGGGGGAACCGATTATCAATCTCACTAGGGAGGTGCTGCAAGTAGCAGATCCCAAATGGAATGAGTTCCTAGTTGGGTATCTTGTGGGGAAAAAACTCCAATTTCAACTTGTTGAACAAGCATTGAAGAATAACTGGGGATCTAAGCTAGTGGATGTACTAGCCGAAGATCAAGGTTTATTTTATTTCCATGTCCCGGATTTGGTGTTCAAGGAAGATCTTGGAGGAGGGACCCTCACTTTGCTCGGAGGTTCCTCTCATTTTTCAGCAATGGAAGCCTCTCATGGAATTGAAGAAAGAAAAGCAATCTTCCATTCCTGTGTGGATTGGAATCAAGAACCTTCCACTTGATCTTTGGTCTGTACCAGTGATTGGAGCCATTGCTAGCTTCATGGGTAAGCCCCTCTTTGTGGACCAACGTACCATGGGCGAGAGGATGATCTCGTTTGCCCCGAGTTTGTGTTGAGATCCAAGCTAACCAACCTAGGGTCTCCTCGGTTGATGTCAATGTGGATGGAGTGTCGAGGTCCATTGCAATTGAATTTGAATGGTGGCCCGTTGGTCACAATTGTCACACCGCCTTGCCCCGAGACCCTTCTCGGCCTCCTTTGGCACCGGTGAAGCACCGGTGAAGTCCCGTGCGGCCCTTGCTATTTTGAACCCTTCTCTGCCTCTCGTCCCTGATCCAGCAGCACCTAATGAGGTGGAACAAGGATGGAAGAAAGTGGAAGGTAAGAAGAATAAGCCCACCCCTCAGGCGGATGATATTGCAACCAGCCATGCTGATTCAAGTGATGTAGGGAGGCTATCCAAGCTCAAGACCGTGGCAATGGAGAAGAGACTCCCTGGTGTCTACTCTCGCAAAGGCCCTAGCGATTCTCTGACCATTTTAGAATCAGCTGAGAAAGCCCCTTCTCTCATGGTTGGGACTGCCACCCCTTCGGAGCCATCCGAACCGAAGCTGCCCATTTCGAGCGAGGTGGCTAGGGTCTCGAACAACCTATTTTCCCCTTTCATATGACGATCTTCTCTCCCCTTGCTCTTCACCGAAGGCGTCTACTGGGATCAGGAGGCCCATTCAAGACCCAGATCCTTCCCCTTCTACTTTGCAGGATGGAGTGCTCGCCTTAGCACCAGGCCCTCCCCCTTTGACGGCCCAGCCTGCTCAGCCTTCCACTAGGCGTAGCTCCTCCAAAATGAGGTAACTTATCTCCTATTCTCTTGTAAATATATATATATATATATATATATATATATATGTTATTGGAATATTAGGGGGCTTGGTGCCCCTCTTAAGCAAGCAGAGGTTAAGAATTTTGTCTTGGCTAACCAGTTGTCTTTGGTCGGGATAGTTGAGACAAAAGTTCCCCTCAATCTCTTTAATGCCATTTCTCGGAGTTTGTTGCCAAACTGGTGTTGGCGGGCCAATTATGAGTACTCTAATCGAGGTATGATCTGAGTTGGTTAGGATCCTGCTACGGTTTCCTTTGAAATTATGTCTGTGTTGGATCAAGCGATTCATGGGAATATGAGAAGGTTAGATATTGGAGTGGCTTGTTATGTCTCTATTATTTATGCTGAGCATTCCTTTACTACATTGCATCCTCTTTGGGAGAATTTGGTGGCTAGAAGTTCTTCTCTTCAGGACTTGTCTTGGCTGGTCATGAGAGACTTCAATGCTATTAAAGACCCCTCTGACAGGCTAGGTGGTTCAGATCTCTGGTTGTCATGCTTTGATGACTTCGGACATTGTATTGATAAAGCAGAGTTGAAAGACCTCAGATATGTGGGATTTTGGTACACTTGGTCAACTTCTTCAAACCCCTCGCGCAAGGCAAGGAAGATTGACAGAATCCTGGTTAACACTGGCTGGAGCCAGGTTTTTTCCTACTCGGAGGCTACCTTCCTTGTGCTTGGGATTTCTAACCACTCACCTATGGTGGTTAAGGTTAAAGACTCGATCTTTCGGAGGAAACCGTTCAAATTCTTTGATTTTTGGATGCATCACCTGGACTTTGAATTAATTGTGAAGCAAGTTTGGGAGGCTCCATCTCCAGGTGTGCCTATGTTTAGGCTTGTTTCTAAGTTAAAGGCCTTGAAAGGGCGGCTCAAGCAGCTGAATAGAGACTCCTTTGCCAATATCTCCGTAAGGACTTCTGAAGCGAGGGAAGCCTTAAAGCTGACTCCAGTGGATCTCCTTTAAGATCCTACTAGTGAGATGCTCGCAGAACGGGAGAAGCTTCAACGCTGATCCTTCGTAGAGCTTCGATCCCAGGAGGAATCGTTTTTTAGACAGAAATCTAGGATCAGATGGATCGAGGAGGGTGATCGCAATACAAAATTCTTTCACCAATGCGTCAGTAAAAGACAGTTGAGAAATAGAATTCTCTCTGTGGCGAATTCCTTAGGTAGCCAAATCACTAAGCTTCAGCTAGTTTAGCAGCATTTTGTGGATTATTTTCATGATCTCCTTTTGCCGAGGCTAGAGCAAGATACTCCGTCGGTTTCAGAGATTATGGGGGTTATTCACACCCACTTAAATGTTGACCATATTGCCTTTCTTGAGCAGCTCATTTTGGATCTTGAGATTTGGGATACTCTCTTCTCCCTTCCTCGGGGGAAGGTGCCTGGGCCGAATGGATTCATGGTTGAGTTCTTCAAGGAGAATTGGGAAACGATGGGTCCTTCCGGTCACCGAAGCCGTCGGGGACTTCTTCATCTTGAGGAGGATCCTTAAGGAAATCAATAACACCACCTTGGTTTTGGTTCCTAAGGTTCCCAATGCAACTACTGTCAATGACTTCAGGCCCATTACTTGTTGTAACACGGTATACAAGATTATTACCAAAGTGTTGGCGAATAGGGTCGCCGCCGTGCTTAAGGACCCTGTTAGCCCTACTCAAAGTGCCTTCGTCAAAGGACGAAGAATCATGGACAATATCCTCTTGGCGCAGGAGCTTTTCTCTGGGTTTCACCTTGAACCCTATACTCCAAAGTGCACTATTAAAGTTGACTATAGGAAGGCATATGACACCGTTGACTGGCGGTTCCATGAGAGTGTTCTGCTTGCCTTTCGATTCCCTGACCGGCTCATTCACTTCATCATGACCTGTGTGAGGACGCCTCAATTCTCCATTGCGTTGAATAGGGAGCTGCATGGCTTCTTTCCTAGTGGGCATGGTTTGCGGTAGGGAGACCCCATCTCTTCCTACTTATTCACGCTAGTTGTGGAGGTGCTCTTTAAGATTCTTGGGAGGTGCTCAACGCAACCGGATTTTAGATTCTTCTAGAGGTATAGGCCCACTAGCCTCTTGCACCTGTTCTTCGCAGATGACGTCTTCCTACTTTGTGAGGGTCACTTGCCTTCTATGAAGCTTCTTAGGGAGGGTCTCCAACTGTTTTCTTCCTGGAGTGGCCTTCTTCCTAACCCAAGGAAAAGCGAGGTGTTCCTCTCACGGGGCTCGACGGCCTTGAGGAATCAAATTCTTCTGGACCTTAGCTTCATTGAGGGCAACCTCCCACTCCGTTATTTGGGTGTTCCTATCATCTTGTCGAGGCTTGGGAAAGCGGATTGTGCGGATCTTGTGAGGCGCATCACCTCTAGGGTCCAGTCTTGGACTCATCGATTCTTTTCCTTTGCTCGACTACTTCAGTTGATCAGGTCAATCCTCTATGCCATTCAGGCCTATTGGGCAAGTGTCTTCATTATTCCTACAGCAGTGCTAGATCAGATTGAGCGTATTATCAGATAATTTTTGTGGAAAGGACCTGAGTTAAGCAAAGGGGGTGCCAAGGTCTCGTGGGAGGACGTCTGCCTTCCTAAATTAGAGGGAGGTCTTGGTATCCGGAGATTGCATGAGTACAATAAGGCAGCTATGCTCAAGTGCATCTGGAATCTTTTTTCAGATAATGAGTCGTTATGGTGTAAGTGGGTCCATTCAACCTTCTTAAAAAATAGGAACTTATGGGTTGTGAAGAAGCCATCCTATTGCTCTTGGGCCGGAAAAATACTACAACTCGGATCAGATTTCCGACTTCGCTTCTATTGGAGGATAGGCAATGGTTTATCGGCGTCGCTCTGGTTCGATAATTGGCACCCTCGGAGCCCTCTGAATCTATTTTTCACAAATTCGTTCATCTACAGCTCAGGTCTCTCTAGATAGGTATCAGTGGCTGATCTCTTCTCTGAGGATGGTTGGGCTATTAGATCAGAGATTGAGTCTTGGGGATCGCTGCTTCCTTCCTTATCTAGAGTCTAAAATTGTTTCGGTTGGAGGGAGAACTCCACAGGTGTGTTCTCGGTTGCCTCGGCTTGGGAGATCATAAGGTGGAAGAAGGAGAGAGTTAGATGGCATCGATTCATCTGAAGCAATGCTATCCTGCCTTGACACCAACTCAACCTTTGGCTCATCACCAAGCGAAGGTTGCCTACACAGTCTCTTCTCATGTCTCATGGTAGGATTGACGCTGCTTCCTACCCTTTTTGTAACAAGGTACCTGATTCTATCAATCACCTCTTTTTTGGGTGTCGCATTACTTCGAGTATTGCTTTCTTTTGGGCTGCCAGGTGCAATCTTCCCTAGACCAATAGGACTTGGGAGGAGACTCTTAGTTGGGCTATCTCTCTACCCTCGGGGAAGGAGTTCTACAAAAGTATTGCCCGTTTTTCCTTTGGTGCACTCTGTCACATCATTTGGAAGAACATGAACAATATTATCTTTAGGGGGGAGCCGCTTTCTCTTTCGGCCATGAAGAGGCATCTCCTCAAGGTCATTAAAGATAAGGGTGCTACCTTCAAAGACGTAGAGAACTCCTACAGATCATGAGGATTCAACGCTCGTGGGAGTTGGACCCCTGTATCTTCTCTTCCGCTGATTGTGGAACGATGGGCTAGGTGTCTTATTCTAGGTCGTCCTGGGTGTCGGTCTGCTTTTTGCATTTTGGCCGTTCTCGGTTGCCTCTTGGTTGTTTTTCCTCAGCTTCCTTCCACTCATAATGAGCATGTCCATCTTGAGTGTATGTTTTTGAAGCCGTTTGATTGTACAATTTGACCTTTTCCTAATATATCACTTACTTTCACCAAAAAAAAAAAAAAAAAAACTATTGTTGGGTTGAACTCTATTTAGGATGATGAAATTGACTTATAATACCAATTCATATGTTAATTTGCACCTACACTTTTCATTAAACTTGCATATGAACAGAATAGTAGTAACGTAGTGCAAACAATTCTGGACTTATTAACAATTGAAGCGATTTCTCTTCTTGATCTTCCCATCTAATCTTGTCAGCAGACTCAACCTTGATTTTAGGGTTGATTAATTTCCCTCTTTGAGGTGACTTGTGACTCCTATCATATATTTTCTGATTTCTTGTAACTTGTATGGAGCTCGGACTTTAATTTTAATTAATACAATGCACTTGAGACTTTTCAAGGTATTTTGACGTAATTCTTTTTTAAATCAAAAAGGGCTTTTTTACCTTTTCGAATTGTGAAGGAAAAGTTTGAGTAGGAATTAAAAGGGAAACGAACGAATTTGCCTCATAAAAGGGGTCTTAAGTTTCAATTTCACCGGACTCTGAAAGAAATATTTTATGAAATCACAATTTATAAAACATTCATCATAAAACTAAATAATGATGTGGAATTTAACTTCTCACCTAGTACTCCATCAAGGGCCTTTTTGACAATATTTCAAAAGTATCATAACATGATGGTATAAATTTAACAATTTACTATGAGACATATACTTTTAATAGATTCAAATGTTACATAGATCTATGCAGAGATTAAGTCCTTCCCTCCTCTTTTTTCGAATTGAGTGCCACAAACTTCTTATTGTTCCTCTATCCTTGGTTAGGGGTGAGCATCGGTCCAGGGTTAACCCTAGACCAACCCTGGACCGGCCCAACCATGCTAAGCCTGGTCCTGTTCCTAAGGAGGCTAGGTCGGTTCTTAGTTATAGAATTCCTAGACTAGCACTATGCGGGTTAGTCCTCGATCTTAGAAGTTTAAGGTCGGTCCAATCCGGACCAACCTTGACTATATATACATATATATATATATATATATATATATATACACACACACACACACACACACACACACACACACACATACATATATTATAAATTATATTATTTATAATTTTTTTTTATATAGAGAAAACCTTAAAATAAACGGCGTCTACAACATTAAATGGCTCTTTAGTGAGGAATTCAAGCAATTTTACATTGTTTTTTAATAACTTAGATTTTTAATGTCTTTTACGGCGTCAATAGTCATAATTTACGAATGAGGAAAATATTTTTAAAATGAGTCCTCACAGTGTCCAAAATGACATAAATAACTCTTTACGACATCTTTCTCTAGTACTCGTTATCTTCTATCTTATTTGTCCTCTTAGTCTTCAATTTGCCAAAATTGAAAGAAACAACTTCTCCACTCACCATTCGACACTCATCTCACTCGCTTTGGGTCACTCGTGTCGCTCACCGCTCAATGCTCGCTTGGCTTGTTACTCCCTGCTCGACACTCGATGCTTACTCTGCTCGATGCTCACCCCACTCAACCCTCACCGCTTGCCTTTCTTAGTTGACCTCGCTTGTTATCGAATCCATTGGATCAGTCCAGTCATCGGTTGTCCTTTCAAGAAGTACAAAAAATGAAATAAAAAATTATTGGTTGGTCCCGAGTTGACCTTGGAATCGGACCGAACCCATTGGATTAGTCCTGTCCTCAATTGCTTTTTTAAAGAGTACAAAAAATGAAATAAAAAATTATCGGTTGGTCTCGGATTGACCTTGGAATTGGACCGAACCCACCGGGTCGGTCCGATCCTCAGTCCCAAGCTCAATAAGGTCGGTCCTAGGTCCCAAAAATTGATGACTAATACTGTGCGGATTGGTTCTAAGGTTAGGGGGTGGACCGGCCCAACCCGAATCATGCTCACCCCTACTAATCATGTGGGATTTATATACATGGCTCATATGTGGACTTACGTCCACACATCAAATGTTCCCACCATTACGGTGCTTTGTGCATGCAATGACACCTAATTGAAAATTAATCTATAATTTTTTTGTCGAAAATCCATAATCGAATGACTGAGATATAGTATACCCTAATTTTTTTTTGTTTGTTGCGGTACTTGGAAAATGAGTGGTGTAATTTCTTTAGCCTTATCCTTCTTAGTTGTTTTGTTTAGGGGTGAGCATCGATCCAAGGTCAACCCTGGACCAACCTTAAACCAACCCAACCCCGCCCCTAGTCCGATTCCTAAGGAAACTAGGTCGGTCATTGGACCTAGAATTTTGGACCAAGACTATGCGAGTCGGTTCTCGGTCTTGAGAGTTTCGAGTCGGTCCGACCCAAACCAACCTTGACTATATATAGATATATATAATTTATATAATTTTTTTATATAGAGAAAACCTTAAAATCAATAGCGTCAACAACATTAAATAACTTATTAGTGAGGAATTCAAGTAATTTTACATTATTCTTTACTAACATAGATTTTTAATGTCTTTTACAGTGTCAATAGTCATAATTTACGAATGAGGAAAATGTTTTTGTGAGGAGTCCTCATGGCATCCAAAAAGGAATAAACAGCTCCTTATGGCATCCTCCTCTAGTATTCGTTATCTTCTATCTTATTTGTCACATTAGTCTTCAATTTGCCAAAATCGAAAGAAACAACTTCTCTGCTCACTACTCAACACTCGCCTCGCTCGCTTTGGGTCATTTGTGCCGCTCGCCGCTCAATACTCGCTTGGCTTGTTGCTCCCCGCTTGACATTCAATGCTCATTATGTTCGATACTCACCCCACTTGACCCTCACCGCTTGCCTTTCTTAGCTGACATCACTCATCATCGAACCCTTAGGTCGGTACAGTCCTCGGTTGCCCTTTCAAGAAATGCAAAAAATAAAATAAAATATTATTAGTTGGTCCTGGGTTGCCCTGGAAATCGGACTAAACCCATTGAGTCAACCCGGTCCTCAATCGCTTTTTTAAGGAGTAGAAAAAATGAAATAAAAAATTATCGTTTAGTCTTGGGCTGACCCTGGAACCGGACCGAACCCATTGGGTCGATCCCAAGCTCAATAGAGTCAATCATTGGTTCCAAAAATTGAGAACCGGCGCTATGCGGATTGCTCCTAAGGTTAGGGGGTGGACCAGTTCAACCCGAGCCATTCTCACCCCTAGTTTTGTTCATGTCCTCAAACTATCATACTTGGTAAACTTCTCCTAGATTTGGTATTCAAATCCTTGATAGGAATGACAGATTTGGCCAGACTCGTCCTATTATTACATTGCCGCTACACACAGCGCCTAGTATCCACCATTTACGACAAGATGATTATGTACATACTCATAATTACAACCCAATAGATAATGGAGTCTCCAAATAGTAAATTATCCTAATCACTTACTATATTCTCAAAAGGATTTTCCTGTTAAGCACCTGAATAAAGAAAGTTTGTTGTTATCCATGCACTTTCTATCTCGAATCAAATGCAATTTGTGCATAGAAAATGAAAATATTTCATTATTAAGTGGAGCGCTCCTTAAGAAAAACTTTCTCAAAATTCATTTTCTCCTATCCGAGGCAATGTGTATGGGCACACACTTTTTCCTAAGAGAGAGTATTAGTGCAATCTTTGCAGTAGGACCTTCTGGAGCGGATGATAGGTGTGAGGTCACATGAGGTGTCACACAGCCAAGAAGAGACTGGAGAGAGAGAGTCACCATTGGTGATCGATAATGGCTCTGAGGAATCGTGACACCTTGGGTATTCTCCATGACAAAACCCCAAGAAATGGTGGAAATTCTTGGAGCTAAAGGAAAATGTTAGAGCAATTAAATAATAAATCACATTTTTATCAAACGGTTTAAACTTTTAGAACAGTTAATAGTGATCTGTTAGAGTATGAAGGCATGATTTTAATGCCCAAGAAAATTCACGCCTTGTCTACAACAAGCAGTTTAGATCGACCTGTTCATTACTTAATTTATGGCACAAGTAGAGGAGCATATTCCTTGAAATTATCTATATAAACTTCTCCCAACTCCCAAATATAAGGGACAACATGGGAAAAGAAAATAAAAATGAGATAAGAACAATAGAAGTACCAAAAGCTATGTACAACACTCATTTTAGTATAAAAAAAAAACGAATCACTTAAATACCACTTTTTTGAAAGAACAATCATTAAAGTGCTAACTTCAATCCGAGTCACTAGAAATTCGATATGGCCATATTTTATTAATTTCTCAGTTCTATATTACTCGCTGGCATGCCACTTTAGTGCTAGTTGGTGTTAAAAAATGATCGCTGCAGTGCAATCATTGTTAAAAAGTAATCACTTCAGTGTTAAAATAATGCCACCTCAGATGAAATTTTTAATTATAAAATCGCATAATTTCTAGCAAGTTATCGCCGGAGGCAATTAAGTGGTCCTCCAATTAGACACTTAAATGAGCCGACGAAAACTTTTGACACTAAAGTGAGCACCGTATACAACTTTTGACACATCTAGTATCCAAAGAAAAGATATGTTGGATTGAGGCTATTTCAGCTGCCAAACATGGCATTACTCGTTTGAGAGAGCGAGCAACAACAAAGGAATGACAACCAACAAATCAGTCATCATTTATAAATTCACTCATTCTCACTCGTATTTGCACATTTAAAAACTCCAGAGAGAGATGTTCAAAGCCCCTACTCCTTCGTGAGCTATATGATTCCTCTTCTTCCTCTGTAGCCTTCTCTCTCGCGCGCGTTCGCTCGCTCTCTGGTGAGAAAGAGTCTTGACCTTTCGGAGTCTCGACAAACTGTCTGCGTTTTCTCTCTTCGATATCCCCCTGTTTTTTTTTTTTTTCCTTTGCTGCTTTTGTGATTTGATTGCGACCGTTGAGAATCTGGAGAGAGTATATCCGTGCAAGCTCTGCGATAGGATCTATTCTAGCGGACCAATGTTGGGAGGTCACATGAGGTGTCACATGGACATGAATCTACCGGAGAGAGAGCCGCCGTTGGTGATCGATAACAGCTCGGCAGATGAGCGACGTCTTGGGTATTATCTCCGAGAAAACCCCAAAAAGACGTGGAAATTCTCAAAGCTGAAGGAAAGTGCCCAGGAAAAGCCGTGCCCGGTCTGTGACGAGCGGTTCAGGTCGATGAGGGCACTTTTTTGCCACAGGAAGATTCACTCGGGAAAGGATGACGAGAGCGGTGACTGGTGCAAAGGCCGCGGCAAAGGGTCCAGGTCAATGAAATTTTGCCAGGATCACACAAGGCCGATTCACGACAGGGAGAGATTGAATTTGAGTCTCTTGAATGAAGATCACTTTGTGGGTTCGAGCAAGACCAAGAGTGATCTCCTGCTCATCGTTTTATCTGACGACGAGACAATGCGCCTGACCAGGAGAAAGAGAACACCGCGAATCGAGTATGATGTCGATGAAAGAACTGAGGGAATTATGCTTTCTGCACCAAATGGGTCTTCGTACAGTAGCAAGGCCGAACTTGACCCGGGAACAGTAGGAGCAATTTCTTTGATGATGCTGTCCCAAGGTGAGACGGAATTTAATTCTCCAGGTTTGGGCGTCAAACCTTTCGGGAAGAGCTTGACCCCAGATATCTTTGACGTGGAGAAAGAGAAAGTGGGGGTAACTGAAACATCCGAGTGCAATGAAAGCCATTCAAGTGGCTATTTGAGAATGGAGCAGAAAGGGGTCGAAATGGAGGTTCCCACCGGCATACTTTGCGGGGCTAGGAAAGTTGGGCTCAAGAAGCCTAGAATAGCCAGGTCAGGAAAAGACACGATGTATGAGGCGGCGATAATGGATGGTAACGTGATGGGAGGTTCTGGGTCGAGAGAAAGGGCAGAACTATGGATCGAACTGGGGCTAAATTCGTACAAGGATAAGGTCTGCGCTGAGGAATCCCAAGTTCTTAGTGAACCGGTTGAGAAAAACAATGCCGAGAGCTACAAACAGGAGGCTCCAGTCGATGCTTCTCAAGGGATTGAAGGGAGTCGTGGCTGCACAGAACTCAAGAGCATCAATGACGACTCGGGGAAGCTGAACAGGCAGGTATGCTCGACGAGTTGCGCGAGATCGGATAACGGAGCTGCACCCAATATTGGCGTTTGACGCCGGCCAAGGACCCTATCTCTAAGGCAGCCGTTTTTATCGCTCCTTGTTCGTTCTTTTGATGATTTCGATTGTTCTCTACTTCCCCGTAGTAGTCAGCGTAATCGGTCCCCATGGTGAAGTCAACGGATTCTCTTTCATTCTACATCGTATTCAATAGTATCTACCTCTGTCTGTTGTTGTTTTCTTGGAATATTTTCATTGCACTTTTTGTCGGGTCAATATGTTTATGATTAATTAGCAACTCTAAGAAATAGACTCTCTTGGTGTTCTACAACAATTAACTACCTTGTTTTTCTATATGTATCTACATTTTATAAGTGGTGAACTGTTGTTGGGTCAAACTCTATTAAGGATAATGACTATCGTGTAAGCGGGGAAATCGACTTCAAATACTAATTCATATGTTAAGTTGCACCGACACTTTTCATTGAACTAGCGTATGAACAAAGCAAAAGTAACGCATTGCAGATAGTTCTGGACTTATTAACAACGGAAGCAAGTTCTCTTCTTGATCTTCCCATCTAATCTCATCAGCACACTTGACCTTGATTCTAGGGTTGATTAGTTTTCCTGTTTAGGGTGACTTGTGACTCTTATCATATATTATTTGATTTCTAAGTTTTATAGAGCTCAGACTTTAATTTTTATTTAACACAATGCACTTGAGACGTTTCAAAAGATTTAGCCATATAATGCTTTCTTTGAAATTGAAAATGACTTTCTTTATCTTTTCAAATTTTGAAGGAAAAGTCACGAGTAGAAATTAAAAGGGAAAAAAAAAATCTGCCCCAGAAAAGGGGTCTTGAGTTTCAATTTCACCGGACTATAAAAAAAATATTTCACGATATCATAATTTATAAACCATTTATCATAAAAGTAAATAATGACTTGAAACTTAATTTGTCACCTAGTATAGTAGTACTCCATCAAGGGGCCTTTCTTACATTTGTTTAGAAGTATTGTAACATGATTGAATAAACTGAACCATTTACTATGAAGCATACACTTCTAATAAATTCAAATGTTAAATAGTTGTATGTGAAGATTAAGTCCTTCCCACCTCTATTTTCGAATTGAGTGCCACAAACTTCTTATGATTCCTGTATCCTTGGAGATACTCCTACTTGAACCTAGGCCGTTAATCATGTGGCATTCATATACGGGGCTCATATGATTAACAATTATGATGGATACGATCGATGTAGATTTACATCTATGCATCAAATGATCCTGCCATTACGATGCTTTGTGCATGCTCAAAACCCTAATTGAAAATTAATCTATAATTTTTTTCTCAAAAATCCGTAGTCAAATGACTGACATATAGTCTTTACCAAAAAAAAATAATAATTAACTTTACCAAAAAAAAAAAAAAAAAAATTGACTGACATATAGAGCATCCTAATTTTGTTGTTGTTTTTTTTTTTTTTTTTTTGGTACTTGGAAAATGAGTTGTTTAATTTGTTTAGCCTTATCCTTCTTAGTTGCTTTGTTCATGTTCTCAAACTATCATACTTGGTAAACTTTTGTCAAATTTGGTGCTCAAATGCCCAATAGGAATGAAAAATTTGGCTAGACTCGTCCTATTATTACATTGCCGCAACACGCGGTGCCTAGTATCCACCATTTACGGCTAGGTGATTATATACATACTCATACTTATTACCCAATAGAGAATGGAGTCTCGAAATGGCAAATTCTCCGGATCACTTACTATATTCTCAAAAGGATTTTCCTATTAAGCACCTGAATAAAGAATATTTGTTGTTTTCCATGCGCTTTCTATCTTGGATAAGATGCAAACAATGCATAGAAAATGAAAATATTTCCTTATCAAGTAGGCCACCAAAACCTTCTCAAAATTCGTTTTCTCCTATCCGAGCCAATGTTTTGGACCAGCACTTTTCTAAATCGCATGAAGTTCATCATTGATCAATTGATGTTGCTAAGAGAAGCATACTTGTTTTTTGAAGGATAAATCCTAATAAAATTTTGTGATCCTCGAAATTATTTGTATAATTTTTTTTCTCATAAAATCCCAAATATTAAGGTGAACAAAGGATTAAAAAAAAAAACAAAAGAGGAAAATGATTATGCTGGAATATGAAGAGCTTTTTTTTTTCTTCCAAGTTCCAGGCGTAGGACTATTCCAGCTGCCAAACATGGCAATACCGGTATGAGAGAGCGCGCAACGAACAACTAATCCATCGTCATATAGAAGCCCACTCACTCTCATATTTGCACATTCAAAAACCCCTGCTTCTTCGTCGTCTGCTTTCTGATTCCTCTGCTTCCTCTCTGCCCTTCTCTCTCTCTCTCTCTCGGTGAGGGAGAAAGTCTCAACCTTTCTGAGTTTCGAATTCTCTCTTCGATTTGGCTCTGTTTTTCTGCTTTTTTCGTGATTCAGTGATTATCGGAGAGAATCCACGAAACAGTATACTGGCAAGGTCTGCGACAAGATCCTCTCGAGCGGACGAGTGTTGGGAGGGCACATGAGTTGTCACATGGCCAAGAATATACTGCGGAGAGAGCCATCATTGGCGATCGGTAACGGCTCGGGGAAAGCGAGACGTCTTGGGTATTGTCTCCGAGAGAACCCCAAGAAATCGTGGAAATTCTTGGGGCTGATGGAAAATGCCCAAGAAAATCCGTGCTCGGTCTGCCACAAGCGATTCAGGTCGACGACAGCTCTGTTTGGCCACATGGAAATTCACTTGAGCAAGGACGACGAGCGCTGCGACTGGTGCGCGGACCGTGGCAAAGGGTCCGGGTCCATGAAATCTTGCCAGGATCGTGCGAGGCCGATCCACGACGGGGAGAGATTGAATTTGAGTCTCTCCAAAGGTGATCTCCTGCTTCGCGTTTTATTTGACGACGAGGCAATGCACATGACCAGGAGGAAGAGGACACCGCGAGTCAGCTGCGATGTTGATGAAAGAACCGAGGGAGTTCTGTTTTCCGCACCAAATGGGTTTTCGTTCAGTAGCGAGGCCGAGCAAGACCCGGCAAACGAAGCAGCAGTTGAGATGATGATGATGTCCCGAGGTGAGGTGGGCTTCAATTCTTCGGGTTTGGGCATCGAACATTTCTGGAAGAGCTCGGCCCTGGATTTCATTGACATGGAAAAACTGAGGACAACTCAAGCATCCGAGTACAATGAACGCCATTCAAGAGGCTATACGAGAATGGAGCAGGAAGGGGTCGAATTGGAGGTTCCTGCCGGGATGCTTTGTGGGGCTTGGGAAGTTGAGCACAAAAAGCCTGAAGCGGCCAGATCAGGCGAACAGCCAATGTATGAGGTGGCGATGATGGATCGTGACATGATGCGAATTGCAGGTTCTGATTCGAGAGCTAAAGCAGAACTATGGATTGAACCAGGGTTAAATTCATGCCGAGATAATGTCTGCGCTGAGGAATCCCCAGTTTTCAGTGAATTGGGTGAGAAAAAGAAGTATAAAAGCAAGGACACTGAGAGCTACAAACAGGATGCTCCAATCGATGCTTCTTGGGGGATTGAAGGGAATCGTGGATGTGCGGAACCCGAGAGCATCAAGAACTACTCAGAGAAGGTGAAAAGGCACATATGCTCAATATGCCACAAGGATTTCTCATCGGGCCAAGCTTTGGGCGGTCACAAGAGGGCTCATTACGTGAAGAATCCCGAAACCAATGCAGAAATGCCGACAAGCGCAGCCACACAGCAAAGGCTCGCAGACATAACTAACATGGTTGATCTTTAGCCTCTCAGTACTGTTTGGAAAAAAAGAAACAAAGTTTGTTATTGCTGCTAGTGTTATGTTCAAGTGATGAATCAGTGCGACAGAGGCAAGCACAGATCAGATGATGGCGAGCTCCATGTGCAGCTTAGTCCATTTATTTTGTTTCCAGCAATGAGCTTTCTAGACTTGGGTTCTTTTACCCTGTTTCTCTCTCTCTCTCTCTCTCTCTCTCTCTCTCTCTCTCTCTCTTTGTTGAAGCTTAGTCCATCCATATTTTATATTCTGATTTCTCTGTTGATACAGATGGATACATTCCTTTGGCATTCTCATGTCAATGTTCTTGCCATTGTTATTGGATGAAATATTCTGAACTGGTTATCATTCTAGCTTCTTGTTTCCATGGCTTGATTTTCAAAGATTATACAGCTGATCATCATCCTTTGTGTGGTTTTTCTTTTTGATCTTTTACTCATTTTCCAAAATGTGGTCGAGAGCAGAACCTCCTGGCCATCTCATCTGATTCTTCTGCTCTAGTCACCTGGTAAAGAGAGGACACAAACTGCCCCTTCCAGTTTTTGATAGAAAGTGGACATGTAATCGAAGAAGTTTTTGAAGTTTTTTTGTATACTTTCTTTATCATACGACTTGCCGACATAATATTAGACTCCTAATCAAGTAATACAGTTCTCAATCACAATATACTCCAGAATATTACAATAATAGAGAGCACTGATTAAACTTTGATATCTTGTCAAGCTATATAGCTATTTGCATAACAGTTGATGATGCAGAAATCTGGCTTATGCCTCTTCTCTCCTCTTTTTGTTCCCCCTTTGCCCCCTCCATCGTCAAACTTTTTCATGTGATCATCAATTGCTAGATAAAATACTTTATCAACTTACATTCCTATACTGGGTTTGTAACCTGTGCTATGCACCTGAATAATTCGCAAAATGGTAAGGAAAAGATGACAGAAAATAATTTATGATGTGATTTGGGAAATAGATTAAAATGATTACATGGAAAAAATTTACAACTTCGAAACTCAAGATATGTACATGGATAATACTATTAACGATGAATTGGCTTAAAGTATTTTCAATAAAAATTAGTCTAATAATAAAGAAAAGAGATTTCTATCACGTAGATAATGCTTAACTTCCTAATAGAATAGTCATTTTTAAACTCATACAAATGTTTTAGCTGGAATTCTCATGATATTTTTTTCAATTTGGGATTACTTTGCTAGGATTTTTTAGGGACTCCAATACACATTATGCTCTTCATGTTGGAATGGATAATGTCCAATACTTTTTGATTAAGCTCCTTTATTTTCTCTTTTGAGTTGAGCTTTTAGTATTTTCCAATAGGAAACAAATTGTGTTAATTTTCTTAATTAACCAACAAAAATGTATTTTTGACTTGTTCCATTTATTGGGCATATCCTTGATCTTTTTTGCTTTGGCATATGAACAGAAATTTGATACTAACACACATATATCGCTTTGATGAAATGGTTCGTGTCATAGATCTTTATCAAATATCCAATATTGCTCAAGAGATGGGAATCCATCTCTACATTTTTCATGTTTGGGAAAATAAGAATTCAAATGTGGATTTGGTGTCCCCATGAAAGCAAATTCCTCAGAAAGTGCGGAATTCGATTACCTTACAATAAATGGTATCGAGATTTTCATAGACACCTTAAAGACTTTTCAAGTTTGACTGACTTTGTCCCACGGCCAAATTTTGTTGAAAGCTCAACCATGCTACTGTGATTAAATAATAATTGTCGAGAACTTTTCCAAGGTACCAAATTTTCCCTAATTTGGCATTGTCTTAAGACAGACTTAAGAAATTGACCAGATCTCCCAGAGTAAGAATCAACTCCAAACAAACTAGCAATGGGTCAATATATAAGTGATTATTAACTTCCTTAACTTCGTTTGGAGTTCTTTGACAACTAATTTAGGGATAAGTACACTAATGGTGCCATAAGCTGTATACGGCGCTCACTTTGGTACCAAAAATTTCCGTCGAATCATTTAAGTGCCAAAAAATTTGAAAAACGCTCACTTTAGTGCCAACGCCGATCTGATCGGCCAGAAATCTGACGTGGCCTTTTTTTATTAATTTCTTATGCTGATGTGGCTCGTCGGAGTTTCCATTAGATCACTTAGACCTTCAAACAACGTCGTTTTAGCATCCTAACACCAAAACGACGCCATTTTGTGTCTTTCCCCCAAATTCAAAACCCTAAATACCCAAACGACGCCGTTTTTGTGTCGTCTTCTTCCCTGAGCAGATTCTTCTTCTTCCCCGAACAGATCCAGCAACACCAACAGCACCAAACCAACAACACCAGCAGCGGAGAACCAGCAACACCAGTAATTTTCCAGAAAAGAAACCACGCATTCGCATCCGCCCACCCCAGTAGTTTTCCCCCATTTTTAATCACCTTATCAACCTTTCAAATCCCCGAATCTCAGCCTCACCATCCCCTTTTCCCAAGAAATATCGTTGGGTGCAGAGGAAACACGAGCTCGAAGAATCCCCAGAAGCATGAACAATCCGGCCAATGGTAGCCACAAAGATCTGGAACGCCACGGAGGTTGTCGGCGAAGCCAGCTGCTATGAAGGCGGCGGCCGTGGCCCCGCCATCCCCTCCTCCGTCCTCATCATCGACACCTCCCTCTTTCGCGGGATTTTCTGTTCGTTTTTTTTCTTTCTTTCTTTCTTTTGTCTTTCTGTGGCAAGCAACTGCAATGGAGGTTGAGGGATAGCGGCTGAGCGACGGTGGCCGAGGGACGGTGGCTAAGTGATGGTGGCTGAGGGACAGCGGCCGAGCGACGGTGGACGAGCAATGGCGGACAAAAAAACCCTAATTTCAATCTCCAAATAAAATTAACAAAACGGCGTCGTTTTTGTGAGGCTATCCACATAGGATGGCAAAACAACGTCGTTTTCTTAAGGAAGACGGAAAACGACGTCGTTTAAAAGGCTTCTTGATTTTTTTTTTAAATATAAAAGCCACGTAATCATTTTGGCCGGAATCTGTCGTCGGTGGCACCAAAGTGATTGTTTTTCCTCCGATTTGGCACTTAAGTGATCCGGCGGAAACTTTTGGCACCAAAGTGAGCGCCGTACATAACTTATGGCACCTTTAGTGTACTTATCCCACTAATTTAAATTTGTTGCTTAAGTGATAAAAAAAAAACCCAAAACTCATTTAAAATCTTGAAATCAAAAACTTGATTTGAGCATATATTTGAAAACTAGAAATCGCAATTTTTCCAATAGCATGAGAATGACGCGAATCTGATATTGGACCAAAAGGTTATGACTTTAGGAAAAAGATACCATGAAAAATTAAAACAAATAATCAGGTTGTGCCACTTTACCCACCCTGATTCAACCGGGCCGGAGGTTATCCGTTTGAGGGTGACTTGGGCCAAGGTCATCCGGCCCAGGGTTACTCTGGTCCAAGTTTACTAAGCCCAGGTCGTCTCATCCCTTTTGCGCATTTTTAACTATGTCCACAATTTTAACGCGAAGAGTTCTATTTTCTGGCTTTCAGTTTGATACTCACTTTGATTCAATTTTCTGTTGGAGATTTCGACAATATCCGGAATGAAGGTGCGGAAACTCTTTTAATAAATGTGATAATGGTTATCATGCTGAGGTAATAACTTGAAAATAAAATACATTGTGGTTACGCCAAGATAAAAATGGAGTTTACATATCAAAGTAGTCATTATTTTACTAAAAAAAAATCTTGAAAATTCCATAATTTCTCTGTGCGGTTATTCTGCTTGCTTTAATTCTTACATTAGAATAATCCTGCGTATGTCACGATTTTCTCAAAATTTGTCGGAAAAGTTAAGGTTACTTTCATGAAACTATTTTCAGCTTTCAAAACCAGTCTTATGGGAATGAAAGGACAATACACCCTATGTCTAAGTAGGCCAAATAATAACATGGTTCCATCATTTTCAAAACTAATCATGCATCGTCAAATAAACATCATTTGATTAATTTTGAAAGTGTACATTCACAACTTAGCACACATGTATAATTTTTGCACGTCATGCTAGGGATGCTAGAGGTGTGCAGAACAGATCACCCAAACTAGAAACCTTATGGAACGGATCAAGTATGATGTCAATGAAAGAACTGAGGGAATTCTGTTTTCCACACCAAATGAGTCTTCGTACAGTAGCAAGGCCGAACAAGACCTGGAAACCGTAGAAGCAGTTTCTTTGATGATGCTGTCCCAAGGTGAGACAGACTTTAATTCTCCAGGTTTGGGCGTCAAACCTTTCGGGAAGAGCTTGACCCCGGATTTCTTTGACGTGGAGAAAGAGAAAGCGGGGGTAACTGTGCAATGAAAGCCATTCAAATGGCTATTTGAGAATGGAGCAGAAAAGGGTCGAAATGGAGGTTCCCGCCAGCATACTTTGTGGAGCTAGGGAAGTTGGGCTCAAGAAGCCTAAAGTAGCCAAATCAGGCAAAGACCCGATGTATGAGGCGGCGATGATGGATGGTGACATAATGGGAGATTTTAGGTCAAGAGAAAGGGCAGAAATATGGATGGAACCGGGGCTAAACTCGTACAAAGATAAGGTCTGCGCTGAGGAATCCCAAATTCTTGGTAAACCGGTTGAGAAAAACAACGCTGAGAGCTACAAACAGGAAGCTCCAGTCGATGCTTCTCAGGGGATTGAAGGGAGTTGTGGCTGCACAGAACTCAAAAGCATCAAGGACGACCGGGAGAAGTTGAACATGCAGGCATTCTCGACGAGTTGCGTGAGATCGGATAACAGAGCTGCACCCAATATTGGCGTTTGACGCCAGCCAAGGACTATTTCTAAAGCAGCCGTTTTTATCCCTCCTTGTCCGTTCTTTTGATGGTTTCGATTGTTCTCCTACTTCACTGGAGTAGTCAGGGTAATCAATCCCCATGGTGAAGTCAGCGGAGTCTCTCTCTCATTCTACATCGTATTTAATAGTATCTGCCCCTTTGTCTGTTGCTGTTTTTCTGGAATATTTTCATTAAATTTTTTGTCGGGTCAATATGTTTATGATTGATTAGCAACTCTCAGAAATAGACTTTCTTAGTGTTCTAGAACAATTAACTACCTTGTTTTTTCTATACGTATCTACATTTTATAAGTGGTGAACCATTGTTGGGTCAAAATGGCTATCGTGTAAGCGGGAAAATCGACTTCAAATACTAATTCATATGTTAATTGCACCGACACTTTTCATTGAACACATTGCAGATAGTTCCGGACTTAATAACAACAAAAGCGAGTTCTCTTCTTGATCTTCCCATCTAATCTCATCAGCACACTTGACCTTGATTCTAGGGTTGATTAGTTTTCCAATTTAGGGTGACTTGTGATTCCTATCATATATTAGTTGATTTCTAAGTTTTATGGAGCTCGGACTTTAATTTTCATTTAACACAAAGCACTTGACACATTTCAAAATATTTAGATATGTAATGGTTTAAAAAAAATGAAAATGACGTTTTTATCTTTTCAAATTTTGAAAGAAAAGTCATGAGTAGAAATTAAAAGGAAAAAAAATTTGCCCCAAAAATTTATTCTTGACTTTCAATTTCACCGGACTATCATAAAAATATTCCACAAGGTCATAGTTTATAAATCATTTATCATAAAAGTAAATGATGACGCGGAATTTAATTTGTCGCCTAGTACTCCATCAAGGGACCTTTCTAACGTTATTTTAAAAGTATTGTATCATGTTTGAATAAACTGAACCATTTACTATGAAGCATACACTTTTAATAGATTCAAATGTTAAATAGATCTATGTAAATTAAGTCCTTCCCACCTCGTTTTTCGAATTGAGTGCCACAAACTTCTTATGGTTCCTGTATCCTTAGAGATACTCTTACTTGAACCCACGCCGTTAATCATGTGGTATTCATATACAGGGCTCATATAATTAGCAGTTATGATAGATACAATCGATGTAGATTTACATCCATGTGTCACGGGCTAATCGATTGGGATCGTGATTGTGCGGCCACTCAGGCACTTTTGGATCAACTTGGATCGTTGAGATGCCTAGGGCAAGCCTTGATCACACACTTTCTAGAGAGGGAAGCTCTGGAAAGAAAATAGCCTTTGTATTACTGAATGATTGGATGGATACAAATGAGTAGGAGGGTATCCCTTTTTATATTAAAGTTCCTCGAATTACATCCATTCATCGAGTTTTCATCCGGTGGACGAGATCCCACCGCCCCATCTACCAACTACCGACACTAATAGCAGGAGACTTCTAGAATTTGTCGTAATGACCGTATCACCCGCCCCGGGAACGTTCCGAAGAGCACTTGTTGGAAATCCTAGCAATTGCGAGAGGTCCTCCTCGGAAAGGCATGGCCCTTTAGTTGCAGAAACCTCTTGGCCATGACACATGCATCAAATAGTCATGCCATTACAATGCTTTGTGCATGCTCAAACACCTAATTAAAAATTAATCTATAATTTGTTTTCCAAAAGATCCGTAATCCAATGACTGACATATAGTGCATCTAATTTTGTTGTTTTTTTTTTTTTTTTTGGTACTTGGAAAATGAGCTGTCTAATTTATTTAGCCTTATCCTTCTTAGTTGCTTTGTTCATGTTCTCAAACTATCATACTTGGTAAACTTTTGTTAGATTTGGTGCTCAAACGCCCAATAGGAATGAAAAATTTGGCTAGACTCATCCTATTATTACATTGCCGCAACACATGGTGCCTAGTATCCACCATTTACGGCTAGGTGATTATATACATACTCATACTTATTACCCAATAGAGAATGGAGTCTCGAAATAGCAAATTCTCCTGATCACTTACTATATTCTCAAAAGGATTTTCCTATTAAGCACCTGAATAAAATATATTTGTTGTTTTCCATGCACTTTCTATCTCAGATAAGATGCAAACAATGCATAGAAAATGAAAATATTGCCTTATTAAGTAGGCCACCAAAACCTTCTCAAAATTCGTTTTCTCCTATCTGAGCCAATGTGTTTGGACATGCACTTTTTCTAAATCGCATGAAGTTCATCATTGCTTAATTGATTTTGCTAAGAGAAGCATACTTGTTAGTACTATGATTTTTTTGAAGGATAAATCCTAATAAAATTTCGTGATCCTTGAAATTATCTGCATAATTTTTTTCGCATAGAATCCCAAATATTAAGGTGAACAAAGGATTAAAAAAAAAGAAGAGGAAAATGATTATGCTGGAATATGAAGAGCTTTTTTTTTTTTTCTTCCAAGTTCCAGGCGTAGGACTATTCCAGATGCCAAACATGGCAATACCCGTTTGAGAGAGCACGCAACGAACAACTAATCCATCGTCATATAGAAAGCCCACTCACTCTCGTATATGCACATTCAAAAATCCCTGCTTCTTCGTCCTCTGCTTTCTGATTCCTCTGCTTCCTCTCTGCCCTTCTCTCTCTCTCTCTCTCGGTGAGGGAGACAGTCTCGACCTTTCTGAGTTTCGACCAACTGTTTGCGTTTTCTCTCTTCAATTTCGCTCTGTTTTTTCTGCTTTTTTCGTGATTTGGTGATTATCGAAGAGAATCCCGCGAAACAGTATCTGGCAAGGTCTGTGATAAGATTTTCTCAAGCGGACGAGTGTTGGGAGGACACATGATTGTTATTTATTTTTTGTGATCCCACATTTTAGACCCACATTTTCTCTTAAAGTTGCAACTATTCGACATGAAGTTTTTCCACGCTTCATACCATTTCATGACAACCACCCATTTGGTAACCGTGTTGATGGGAGACGGGATATAAAAGGGAACGTACGTTCATTTTTGACGAGTGATGATAAGGTCTAACACAAACTCTCATATTTGGGAATACACCATCAGTACGTGAGGGAATTGGGTTAGTAGCATGTTCCCAAATTTTCTTTGATTTCAGGTTTTTCTAACGAACGTGAATAAGAACAATGGCTAGAGGTTTGTCTTTAATTGATTTCAGGTTAGTAGTGTGTCCCCAATTTTTCTTTGATTTCAGGTCTTTCTAACGAACGCGAATAAGAACAATGGCTGGAGGTTTTTCTCTCATATTTGGGAATACACCATAAGTACGTGAGGGAATTGGGTTAGTAGCGTGTCCCCAATTTTTCTTTGATTTTAGGTTTTTCTAACGAACATGAATAAGAACAATGGCTGGAGGTTTGTCTTTAATTGATTTTGGCTTGCGCATCATGAATTTTATGTCTTACATTTGGTATCAGAGCAGGTTAAAAGCCTCTGCCTTGTTTTGTTGTATTTTTATGTTTTTTCAATGTATTTTCGGGCATTCTTTAGGATGAACAATAACTCGAAGTTTTGAGGCCAAGAGAGATTCGCCGATTCCGGGCAAAATCCGACGACCCACCCCTCGAATTCGGACCCGTACGGTCGCACCGCCATCAGGAATATTAGCCATGAGTTATTTCGGCATATCAGTGTTCGTCGGAGGCTAATCGGGCGGTGGAAGTCACGGTGGTTGAGGAATTGTGTTTTGGGAAATTTTCGTCTGATTTGGGGCCAATTTTTGCTCATTTTCGCCAAAACTTGGACCCATGTGGTCGTGCCAGCATGCTCTTCAAAACCCACTATTCATTTGTGTCTTAGATGGGTTGCCGGAGGAGAAACGGCTGGCGAAACCGCGGTGGAACGGCAAAAAACGGCGAAGAAATTCGTTCTGGGCGTGAGGAAGAAGGCGCGTGGAGCCCACGCGCCACGCGCTCTCACATGCACTCAACCGCTGCCTGCGTGGGATTCACGCGCGCAGCAGTTGCCAAGCGCGTGCAACGCACGCGCCCGCGCGGATTCTAGCGCGTGCTCGACACGCACCTGTTGTCTCCCACCCGCGGCTGTTTTTTACACTTTTGCCCCAAATTTTTCATGTTTTTACAATCTTGCCCTTGGCCAATTTATTTATTTATTGTTCTGCCCTTGATGTATTTGTTTATTATGTCATTTCGTGCATTTTTATGAGTATTTTATGCATGAAATTAAATGTCCAATGGTCCATATATTTAATTAATTAGAGAGTGGCCACAACATCTTTAATTAATTAAAATTATATATTAAAAGCCTCCGGATCATATTTAGAAATGGACGTTGATTGTAATTAATTATATTAATATGATGAATTTTATCCCACAGGAATTTTCATTATATTAATATGATTAATTAGGATGAAATATCATATTATTTTTCTTAATTTACCCACAGGGATTAAGAAAATGCATATAATCTGGGAGTTTCTTCATGAAGTAATTATGAATCTATTTAAATTAAAAACTTAGCCCACATGTAGTTTTTATGTTATGTGATTCATATTGTGACATGTTTACATTGGTAAAACATGATTTATTTATATTTGCCTCAAATTTGTGACATAAGCATGATTATTTGATATGCAGTTTCGCAACCTGTGAATTTCTCTGAATTTAAGTTTGATGTTCCAATACTGAATGGTGAGAACTATAAAGTTTGGAAGGAGTAGTTCTTCTTCAATTGGGGTGGATGGACATTGACTATGCTATAAGGAAAGACGAACCACCTGCTCATACTGATTCGAGCACTTCAGCTGAGATAGCTATTTATAACCAATGGGAGCGGTCCAACCGCATTTGTGCAATGTTTATAAGAGCTAAAATATCTCATAGTATTTGTGGTTCGGTTGCTCAGCACATGCTAAGGCTTTATTGGAGGTCATAGATGCGCAGTTTGAGAGTTCTGAGAAGGCGCATGCCATGACCCTGATTATGAAGTTTTCATCATTGAAGCTCACTAGTGTTAGAGGTGTGCGTGAGCACATCATGCAAATGAGGGACATTGCAGCTCAACTTAAGAAACTTGAGGTTGAGATATCTGAATCTTTTCTTGTGTATTATATTCTGAACACTCTCCCACAACAGTATGCACCTTTCAAGATCTCTTATAACACACATAAGAATAAATGGTCAATTAATGAACTCATGACCATGTGTGTTCAAGAGGAAGAAAGACTGATTATGGAATTGGGAGAAAGTGCTCATTTGGCAACACAAGGAAAGAATAAGGGTTATGGCAAGCATAAGGGAAAAGGTAAAATACCTCCCCAAGCTAACATTAAGAAAGAATCTAAATGTTTCTTCTGTAAACAGAAGGGGCATATAAAGAAGGATTGTGTCAAATTTAAGGCCTGGCTCGAGAAGAAAGGTAATCCAATCTCTTGTGTTTGTTATGAATCTAATATGACTGATGTAAGTCACAACACTTGGTGAATTGATTCTGGATCTATAATCCATATTTCAAATTCCTTGCAGGGTTTTCAAAACCACAGGAAGCCAGTGGGAAGTGAACAAAGCATCTATTCAGGAAACAAGATGCGCTCGTATGTGGAAACTATTGGGACATGTAGACTAGTTCTCAATAGCGGCTTTGTTTTGAATTTGGAAAGGACCTTTTATGTTCCTAGTTTTTCTAGAAACTTAATTTCAGTTTCAAGACTTGTACCTTTGGGATACTCCTTTAACTTTTCAGATTCAAACTTATGTTTATCATTTAAATCTGAAATTGTCAGGAGTGGTACTTTGTCTGATGGTCTTTTTCGAATTAATTTACAAGACAATGCCTATTATGATGCGATGCATGTTCATGATAAAGCTGGTATAAAACGATGTGTTGTGAAAGAACATTCCTCTATGTTGTGGCACCGAAGATTGGGACATATCTCCATAGAAAGAATTAAGCGATTAGTAAATGATGGAGTACTCGGTATTTTAGATTTTACTGATTGTAATACTTGTGTGGACTGCATAAAGGGAAAGCAGACTAATAAATCAAAGAAATGTGCCAAGAGGAGTACATAAATATTAGAAATCATACATATGGATATATGTAGTCCGGATATGGACTCTTGTGGTCAGAAATACTTCATCTCCTTCATAGATGATTACTCACGTTATATGTATAACTACTTGATTCATAAAAAATATGAAGCATTAAATGCCTTTAAGGTATTTAAGGCGGAAGTAGAGAAACAATGTGATAAGCAAATTAAGATCGTGAGATCAGATAGTGGTGGAGAATTCTATGGTAAATACACTGAAGATGGACAAGCACCTGGTCCATTTGCAAGATTTCTTCAAGAGCATGGGATAGTTGCCCAATACACTATGCTTGGTTCTCCGGACCAAAATGGCGTAACGGAAAGAAAAAACCGGACATTATTGGACATGGTGCGTAGTATGCTTAGTAGCTCCAAACTTCTTAAATCCTTGTGGACTGAAGCACTTAAGATGGCAGTGTACATATTAAACCGAGTTCCGACAAAGGCTGTTCCAAAGACACCTTTTGAATTATTTAAGGGTTGGAAACCGAGTTACATCATGTGCACGTTTGGGGATGCTCGTCTGAAGTGAGAGTTTATAATCCACAAAAAAAGAAGTTGGACCCAAGGACCATAAGTGGCTATTTCATTAGATATGCCGAAAGGTCTAAAGGATACAGGTTTTATTGTCCATCTCATACCACTAGGATTGTGGAATCAAGAAATGCTAAATTTCTTGAAAATGACTTGATCAGTGGGAGCGATCGACCGAGGGACCTTGTTCCTAAGGAAGATCATTCCGACACTCAACCTTCCACCTCAAGTTTAAGGTTGGTTGTTGCTTATAATGCCCATTCAGTTTAGCCGGCTATCGAACAACCAATCGTTGAAGTTCCACAACCTGCTGATATTGATCTAGTAGATCCAATTGTTCAGCAATTACCAGAAACTGTTGAACAACCAGTTGAGCAACATGCTCCTCAAGAGAATGTTGATGCAACCTTGAGAAGATCTGCTAGAATAAAGAAATCGGCTATTCCTAGTGATTATATTGTGTATTTACAAGAGTCTGACTACAATATTGGAGCTGAGAATGATCCCGAAACGTTTTCACAAGCCATGGATAGTGATAAATCTAATTTGTGGTACAATGCCATGAAGGAAGAGATGAGTTCTATGGCATCTAACGAAGTCTGGGATTTGGTTCAGTTACCTTATGGTGCGAAGGCCATTGGTTGTAAATGGGTCTTCAAAACTAAGAAGGACTCATTGGGTAACATTGAAAGATATAAAGCTAGACTCGTTGCCAAAGGATTCACTCAAAAGGAATGAATCGATTACACTGAGACTTTTTCTCATGTATCTAAGAAAGATTCTCTTCATATTGTTTTGGCATTGGTTGCCCATTTTGATATGGAATTACATCATACGGATGTGAAAACGGCGTTCCTCAATGGAGAACTGGAGGAGGAGGTTTACATGAAACAACCTGAAGGATTCCCCTCTAGTAAAGGTGAGCATTTGGTGTGCAAGCTTAAGAAATCTATATATGGCTTGAAACAAGCATCCCGCCAATGGTACTTAAGGTTCCATGAAGTCATCTCTTCATTCGGTTTTGTAGAGAATGTCATGGATCAATGTATATACCAGAAGGTCAGTGGGAGTAAAATTTGTTTCCTTGTGCTGTATGTGGATGATATATTACTTGCAACCAATGATAATGGGTTGCTACATGAGGTGAAACAATTTCTCTCTAAGAGTTTTGACATGAAGGATATGGGTGAGGCATCTTATGTCATTGGCATTAAGATCCATAGAGATAGACCTTGAGGCATTTTAGGACTATCTCAAGAAACCTATATCAATAAGGTCCTAGAGAGATTTCGGACGAAAGATTGTTCACCAAGTATAGCACCCATTGTGAAGGGCGACAGGTTCAATTTGAACCAATGCCCGAAGAACGATATAGAAATTGAACAAAAATACAACATTCCATATGCTTCTACTGTTGGAAGCTTGATGTATGCTCAGGTTTGCACTCGACCTGACATCGCTTTTGCTGTGGGAATGTTGGGAAGATATCAGAGTAATCCAGGTTTAGACCACTGGAGAGCTGCAAAGAAAGTGATGAGATACCTTCAAGGTACCAAAGACTATATGTTTATGTATAAACGAACTGACAACCTGGAAGTGGTCGGTTATTCGGATGCGGACTTCGCGGGTTGTGTTGATTCACGAAAATCAACATCTGGATACATTTTTATGTTAACTGGCGGAGCCGTGTCATGAAGAAGTGCCAAGCAGACTTTGACTGCTACTTCCACTATGGAGGCTGAGTTCGTTTCTTGTTTTGAGGCTACCTCGCATGGTATATGGTTGAAGAGTTTCATTGCTGGGCTTAGAATTGTTGATTCAATTTCTAGGCCATTAAGAATATATTGTGACAATTCAGCTACGGTTTTTATGGCTAAAAATGCCAAAAGTGGCAGTCGAAGTAAGCATATCGACATTAAGTATTTAGCCATAAGGAAACGTGTTAAGGAAAATAGAGTGGTCATTGAACACGTTAGCATTGAATTGATGATAGCTGATCCTTTAACTAAAGGCATGCCACCAATGAAGTATAAGGATCATGTAACCAGTATGGGAATAGGTCCCATCATGTGATTTGTCGTTATATGAACGATTTTGTTGTATGAAACTCTTATTCAATTGTAATGTTGATTATCAATTTTGGTGTACACATTTTGTTGTTTATGAGAATAACATTTATCCTTGGTTCTGGAATGAACATGGGGTTTATTCATTAAGATATGTTGTCACATATAGACTGACATTAAAGAAATAAGATGCATTGTGATACATGGAAGATATTACTCACTCTTAAAGGACATGTCACCATGATCCATGTGTTTTGTTTCTTTTCTTTAAGCATAAAGTTTTTGTGGAATTAGTTGGATAATCCATATGATGAAAATGATGGGATCAAGTGGGAGAATGTTATTTATTTTTTGTGATCCCACATTTTAGACCCACATTTTCTCTTAAAGTTGCGATTATTCGACACGAAGTTTTTCCACGCTTCGTACTCTTTCGTGACAACCGCCCATTTGGTAACCGTCTTGATGGGAGATGGGATATAAAAGGGAACGTACGTTCATTTCTGATGGGTGATGACAAGGTCTAACACAAACTCTCATATTTGGGAATACACCATCAGTACGTGAGGGAATTGGGTTAGTAGCGTGTCCCCAATTTTTCTTTGATTTCAGATTTTTCTAACAAACGTGAATAAGAACAATGGCTGGAGGTTTGTCTTTAACTGATTCTGGCTTCCGCATCATGAATTTTATTTCTTACAATGAGTTATCACATGGCCAAGAATATACTGCGGAGAGAGCCATCATTGGCGATCGGTAACGGCTCGGGGAAAGCGAGACATCTTAGGTATTGACTCCGAGAAAACCCCAAGAAATCGTGGAAATTCTTGGGGCTGATGGAAAATGCCCAAGAAAATCCGTGCTCAGTCTGCCACAAGCGATTCAGGTCCACGACAGCTCTGTTTGGCCACATGAAAATTCACTTGAACAAGGACGACGAGCGCGGCGACTGGTGCGCGGACCGTGGCAAAGGGTCCAGGTCGATGAAATCATGCCGGGATCGTGCGAGGCCGATCCACGACAGGGAGAGATTGAATTTGAGTCTCTCCAGTGAAGATCGCTATGTGGGCTTGAGTAAGACCAAATCGCTATGTGGGCTTGAGTAAGACCAAAGGTGATCTCCTGCTTAGCGTTTTATTTGACGACGAGGCAATGCACATGACCAGGAGGAAGAGGACACCGCGAGTCAGCTGCGATGTCGATGAAAGAACTGAGGGAGTTCTGTCCTCCGTACCAAATGGGTTTTCGTTCAGTAGCGAGGCCGAGCGAGACCCGGCAAACGAAGCAGCAGTTGAGTTGATGATGATGTCCCGAGGTGAGGCGGGCTTCAATTCTTCGGGTTTGGGCATCGAACATTTCCGGAAGAGCTCGGCCCTGGATTTCATTGACATGGAAAAACTGAGGTAACTGAAGCAGCCGAGTACAATGAACGCCATTCAAGAGGCTATACGAGAATGGAGCAGGAAGGGGTCGAATTGGAGGTTCCTGCCGGGATGCTTTGTGGGGCTTTGGGAAGTTGAGCGCAAAAAGCCTGAAGCGGCCAGATCAGACGAACAGCAAATGTATGAGGTGGCGATGATGGATGGTGACATGATCCGTATTGCGGGTTCCGATTCGAGAGCTAAAGCAGAACTAAGGATTGACAAGCTGCGTGAGATCGGATTCATTGTCTACTCCATCGGCAAGCCGCTGGATCCCTGGCTCAAGGACGTGCCCGCCGTGACATAATGGAGACCCACCTGATATTGGCGTTTGTCGCCAGCCAAGATCCAATATTTTTAAAGCAGCCTTTTTTATCCCTCCATGTTCGCCTTTTGATGTTTTCGAATGTTCTCCTGCTTCCTCAGAGTAGTCAGGGTAATTGGTCCACACGGTGAAGTCAGCGGATTCACTCTTTTATTCTGCATTGTATTCAATTATATTAGCCATCTGTCTGTTACTGCTTTTCGGGTATATTTTGATTACATTTTTGTCGGTTCAATATGTTTATGATTGGTTAGCAACTCTGACAAATAAACTCTCTTGGTGTTCTAGAACCCTTAACTACCTTGTTTTCTATTTGTCTTCATTTAACTGGCCAACTGCTGTTGGGTCGACTCTATTCAGGATGATGACTGTTGAGTAAGCGAGGAATCGTCTTCTTACGCCAGTTCGTATGTTAAATTGCGCTAACATTTTTCAGTGAACTTGCATGTAAACCAAACATCAGTAATGCAGTGCCGACAATCACGGACTTATTAAGAATTCACCATCAGAATGATTCGGGGAAGCGAGTTCTCTTATTGATCCTTCCATTTAATCTCGCTAGCACCCACGACCTCGTCACTAGGGTTAGTTAGTTTTCCCATTTGGGACGACTTGTGACTCCTACATTTGATTTGATTTATCCTACATTTTGCGGATTCAATTTTATTTAACACAAAGCGCTTGGGACTTTTTACAATATTTGCAGTTGACATATAAAATGTCCAAATTTTTATAATCTTTTGTAATTGAAAATAATTCTTTTACATTTTCGAATTTTGAAGGAAAAGTCATGAGTAGAAATTAAAGAAATAAAAAAAAATTGCCCCAAAAAAGAAGGGGGGTCGTAAGTTACAATTTCACTAAACTCTGAAAAAATAAAATAATCAATGAGGTCGTATTCTATGAACCATTCATTAAAGGAATAAATAATGATGTGACATTTGACTTGTCACCTAAAACTCTATCAAGCGATATTTCTGAAATTACTTCAAAAGTATTGTAACGTGATTGAAAAAATTACAATTTAATAAGAACCATACTTGTGTAATTGTTACGATCAATTTTTAATACATTCATATGTTAAATAGATCTATGTGAAGATTGAGTCTTTTCTTTCTCTTCTTTCAGGTGAGTGACATGAACAAATTTCTCAGTCTTTGGAGAAACTCTTGTTTGAACCTTATCAATGGTTTAAAGACAATCAAAGCCATCAATTACGTGAATTTGTATGTGATGCCATACAATTAACGGTTAAGATAGACATGATCCATGTAGACTCAACCCATGCAACAATTTATCTAGTCCTTAGGGTGCTTTGCGATTGCCATGACCTAACTGAAAGTTAATCATAATTGAATGGCGCAATCGCTATATTACATATCCTAATTTTGTTATTTGCTGATTTTTTTTCCTACTTGGAAAAGAAGTTGTATAATTTGTCTAGCCTTATCTATCGTAGTTGCTTCTTTAATTTTTCACACTATTGTACTTGGTATCTTGGTAAATTGCTTGATTTGGTGCTTAATGGCTTAATATTGACTGGACTCATCGCATTATTACATTGCCATCTTGGATTGTATGCGTACTCATTCTGATTACCTAAAAGAGAATAGTCTCAAAATAGCAAATTCTCTTGATAATTTACCATTTTCTGAAAAGAATTTTCTATTTCAACACACCGATAGATTTTTGTCATTTTTAAAGCATCGGTTCTCTCATATTACGTATAATTTGGGTATTGTAAATGAAACCATTTTACCATTAAGCAAGGATAACCAGTGCTCCAGAGATACTTCTTTTGTAAATCTTAGTTTTCTCCCTAGCCTGCCCATTGTGTTTGCGCAGGTGCCTTTTCCAGATCCCATAGAGAAGTTGCTCTTTACTTAATTTATGGCCCTAGAGGAGCATATTTGTTGGTACTCTGCTTTTTTAAAGGCTAAATTCTGATAATTTTGTGATCCTTGAAATTATTTAGGTGATCTTCTCTCACTAAATCCCAAATATTAGGGAGAACCCGGAAAAACAAAAGAAAATGATATTTAATTTTGTTGGGTTCTATGCATTGACTATTCCACCTGCCAAACATGGCATTACCCGTTTGAGAGAGCGAGCAACAACAGAGGAATGACAGCCAACACATCAATCATCATATATATACAAACCCAATCACGCTCACTCGTATTTGCACATTTCAGAACCCCAGAGAGAGAAGTCCAAAACCCCCGCTCCTTCTTCGAAGGCCTTTATGATTCCTCTGCTTCCTCCGTAGCCTTCTCTCTCCCGCGCGCTCGCCCGCTTTCTGGTGAGAAAGAGTCTCGACCTTTCGAAGTCTCGACAAGCTGTTTGCATTTTCTCTCTTCGATTTCCCTCTGTTTCTTTTGCTGCTTTCATGATTAGATGGCGACCGGAGAGAATTTGGAGAGTATATCCGTGCAAGCTCCGCGACAGGATCTTCTCTAGCGGACCAATGTTGGGAGGTCACATGAGGTGCCACATGATACTGCATGAGACAAAACAGATGTTGTCGAAGAATTTTGACATGAAGAACATTGGTGAGGCATCATTCGTCCTTGGCATTAAAATTCATAGGCATCGTTCCCACTGTATGTTATGTTTATCTTAGAAGGCATATGTTGATTGTATTTTGGAAAAATTCAACATGCAGCATTGCAAACTAGGCATTGTTCCTATTTTTAAGGGTGACAAATTAAGTCTCTCACAATATTCTCAATCAAATTTTGAGAAAAACCAAATGAATGATATACCTTATGCTAGTGCACTTGGAAGTATCATGTATGCTCAAGTTTGCACTAGACCAGATATTGCCCTTATGACCGGACTTCTAGGTAAATATCAGTCAAATCCAGGACAAAATTAGGTTATTACCAAAAAGATTTTGAGATACTTAAAAGGAACAAGAGACCGTATGTTGATTTACTAATACCATGATTTGTGACTAGTAGCATATTCAGATGCAGACTTTGCTAGTTGTTAGGATGATAGAAAGTCGACAATAGGATATATCTTCATGTTAGTAGGAGGTGCAATATTGTGGAAAAGCGAGAAACAGAAATCTATATTATCCTCTACCATGCAAGCGAAGTTTATAACATGCTTTTCAATTGCTACTCAAGTTGTTTGGCTCTGAAACCTTATTAGAGAAGTAATGGTATTTGATTTTATGGATAGACCCATACAATCATATTGTGATAATAACCGTGTAGTGTTATTTGTCAATAACAACAGAAGTCTCAAAGGGTCTAAACATATGGAGGTCAAGTTTTTTACCATAAAGGAAATGATACAAAATTGTGACATTACAATAAAGCATATGCCCACGGATGATATGTTAGCAGATCCACTGAGGAAAGGCTTTCCCTTGTGTATTTAAGCGACATGTCATGAACATGGGCTTGGGAGAATCATTGGATACTGTCATTTAGTGGAAGTTACTTCAGATTTGCTCTAATAAAGTTTACATCTATGTTTCGTTATATTTGGTAATATTTTGATATATGTCAACTCTTTTGGTAAGGATTATTATTGAGTGGTATACATACATCTAATGAAAATTTCAAAGTATTGTGTAAATCTTAAATGAAAGTTAGAGGCATCCAGTTATTAACCTTGTACATATGTCTAATTACACATAAAGAAAGGTTAACCATAAATATAAAATATATGTGAGTTCATTAAAATCATAAAGATATTCTCTAGTGGCACATTCGGTTTGTTGTAATACTAAAGGTAAGAGAATAGTGACCGATAAAGAGGATAACATATAAGATATTATTCTTCATGAGGTGTTATCTATTTGTTACATAACCATATGAATCTATATTAATAATGTGTGTGTGTGTGTGTGTGTGTGTGTGTGTGTGTGTGCAATTACCTCCATGATCCAGTGTTTGATACTTTATGAGATCATATTGATTATTAAGAATTATCTCTAGACCAACGTAAAAGTGCGCACATACAATGTAATCTCAATTAATATATCAAAAGGGGAAGAATGTAATAGTTTTCCTAATGTAGGCTACATTAATTAAGATTGTGATTTACCATTTTTATGAAGTTAGTCTAATAAAGTAATATATAAAGTTTATTAGCAGTCAAATATGGGTCTGGCTTATGTAGGCTGAGTTGGGCTGGCTCAAGATGAGAAGGCCCGGCCAAAACTCTATAAATAGGCTAAGGTCCCTCCTTAAACCCTCACCTTTTGCTATTTTGAAATGTATGCACCCACTACCTCACATAAGGAGCGTTTATGAGAGGCAGTCTCATCAAGTTAGGGTATGGAGAGTGATAAAGGAGAAGATCTTCAGCATCGAAATATCAAATTACTGTTGTTCTGCTCCTAGAATCATGGATTCCAAATCAAGGTACACAAATCTTCATCTTCTCCTTCAATATGTTTGAGTTCCCAGCTATTTCGATCTTGAGAAGTTGTTTCGATGGCCAACACTTTGATCATGAACCAAGGTGAGGCAGACTTCAATTCTCCGGGTTTGGGTGTCAAACCTTTCACGAAGAGCTGGCCTGGATTTCTTTAACATGGGGAAAGGGTTGATAACTGAAGCATCCGAGTGGAATGAAAGCCATTCAAGTGGCTATTTGAGAATGGGGCAGAAAGGGGTTGAATTGGAGGTTCCCGCCGACATGCTTTGCAAGGCTAGGGAAGTCGGGTTCAAGAAGCCTCAAGCAGCTAGATCAGGTGATGAGCCGATGGATGAGGTAGCAATGATGGATCATCGCACAATGGCAGCTGTAGGAATTGCATGTCTTGATTTGAGAGAAAGGCTAGAAATACAAATCGAATTGGGGCTAAATTCTTATAGGGATGAGGTCTACCCTGAGGAATCCCGAGTTTTCGGTGAATCGGTTGAGGAAAACAAGTATAAAAGTAGGGACACCGAGAGCTACAAACAGGAGGCTCCAATCAATGCATCTCAAGGGATTGAAGGGAGTCCTCGAGAGCATGAAAGGACAACTCAGAGAAGGTGAACAAGCAGTATGCTCGATAAGTTGCATAAGATCAGATATGTTAGTGGATCCATTGAGAAAAGACTTTCACCCTTGTGTATTTAAGCGACATGTCATGAACATGAGCTTGGGAGAATCATTGGCTACTGTCATTTAGTGGGAGCTACTTCAGATTTGCTCTAATAAAGTTTACATCTGTGTTTTGTTACATTTGGTAGTATTTTGATATATGGCAACTCTTTTAGTATGGATTATTATTGAGTTGTATACATATATCAAATGAAAATCTCAGAGTATTATGTAAACCTTGAGTGAAGGCTAAAGGCCTCCAGTTATTAGCGTTGTACATATGTCTAATTACACATAAAGAAAGGTTAATCATAAATATAAAAAATATGTGGGTTCATTAGAACCATGAAGATATTCTCTAGTGACACATCCAATTTTCTACGATACCTAAGGTAAGAGAATAATGACAGACAAAGAGGATAACATATAAGTTATTATTCTTCATGAAGTGTTATCTACCATATGAATCCATATTAGTAAAGTTGAAAGCACTTGTGATCATGAAAAGCTCTGTGTATGTATATGCATTTACCTCCATGATCCGATGTTTGATGCTTTATGGGATCGGATTTATTGTTAAGAATTATCTATAGACTAACATAAACGTGCGCACATACAATGCAATCTCAATTAATATAGCCAAAGTGAGAGAATGTAAGAGTTTTCCTAATGTGGGTTACATTAATTAAGATTGTAATTTACCGTTTTTACGAAGTTAGTCTAATAAAGTAATAGATAAAGTTTCTTAGCGGTCAAATATGGGTCTAGTTTATGTAGGCTGAGTTAGGCTAGCTTAAGATGAGAAGGCCTGGCCACAACTCTATAAATAGGCTAAGATCCTTCTTTTAACCCTCACTTTTTGTCATTTTGAAACGTTTGCACCCCTACCTCACATAAGAAAGGCACTCTCATTGAGCTAGGGTATGGAGGGTGATAGAGGAGAAGATCTTCAACATCGAAGTATTAGATTGCCGTTGTTCTGCTCCTAGAATCATGGATAACAAATCAGGTATGCAAATCCTCATCTTCTCCTTTTATATGTTCGAGTTCCTAGTTATGTCAATCTTGACAAGTCGTTTCAACGGCCAACATTTTGATCATGAACCAAGATGAGGCAAACTTCAATTCCCCAAGTTTAGGTGTCAAACCTTTCACAAAGAGCTGCCCTGGATTTCTTGATGTGGGGAAAGGGCTAATAATTGAAGCATCTGAGTGGAATGAAAGCCATTCAAGTGGCTATTTCATAATGGGGCGGAAAGGGGTCGAATTGGAGGTTCTCGCTAACATGCTTTGCGAGGCTAGGGAAGTCAGGCTCAAGAAGCCTCAAGCAACTAGATCAAGTGATGAGTCGATGGATGAGACGGCAATGATGGATCGTGGCACGATGGGAACTGCAAGAACTGCAAGTCCTAATTTGAGAGGAAGGCTAGAAATACGGATCAAACTGGGGCTAAATTTGTACATAGATGAGGTCTGCACTGAGGAATCCCGAGTTTTCGGTGAACCGATTGAGGAAAACAAGTATAAAAGCAGGGACGCCAAGAGCTACAAATAGGAGGCTCCAATCAATGCTTCTCAAGGGATTGAAAGGAGTTATGGCTACACCGACCTCGAGAGCATCAAAGGACGACTCAGGGAAGGTGAACAAGCAGTATGCTCGATAAGCTGCATAAGATCAGATAACAGAAATGCAACCAATATCAGCATTCGACGCCGGCCAAGAATTATATATTTCTAAAGCAACCATTATTATCCCTCCATGTTGTTTCTTTTGATGGTTTCGAGTGGTCTCCTAATCCCCATAATAGTTAGGATAATTGGTTTACATGGTAAAGTCAACTGATTCACTCTGGCTCTATTTGTTTTACGAAGAATAGATGATTTTAAAAATATTTTCCTAAAATGATAGTTTGTATCACTTGAAGTAACCGGTCAATTTAAAATATTTTCATCATCAACCACAATGTATGACTAAATATCTTTGTAGACGATGAAAATGTTTTTCGTTCATCTATTTTTGTGAGGGTCTCCCCATTAGGTATAGGATGCCTCACAGGGGCATTGAGATGACTGTGTAGGATCCTCATAGGGTGTGGCACCCCTCGACACGGCCCCCGATCCGCTAGGGTCACCACAGCCTATTCACCTATCACTTGTCCTGATAACATTCCACTATGATACCATTTTAATTGCAGCGGGTCCATACAACCTGGGGGTTTACATCTTTTAGATCGGTCCCAGCGCAGTTCATATGACAGAAGCATACTCAACATCTCCCTAACCCGTACACTAACTAAATAATATGATGCAATACATACCAACTACAACCTTTCACATATATATGCATTTTATGGCCAAATCACTTTTATTTACATACTAAGATGGATTTCACAAGTTGGTACAACAAAAAGGGCCAAGACTATAACTAAGCTTGACTAAACTCAAAAAGAAACCCGACCATACATCAGACGTGAACATCTATCCATCAGCTAGTGTTGGCCATCCTAAAATGTGTTAACCTCCACCAGTCACACGCTCCTATCACACCCATCCTGGTGCATTGGCTGGCGGCGGCGGCAGCATCCCCATCATCCTCCCATCTCTACGAACATGGACAGACAAAAACTCTTGTACAACGGGACCATCAGGTAAGCCCACATCGTACATGACCAAAACACGGACGCGGATAAACACCAAACCATGAACACCGACGCAAGGGTTCTCCGAGCACTCGACCTCGACATCATACGGTAATCCATAAAACGTACCACGCGTGATAGGTGCTAGAGGCATCTTTCAATCTAAAATGTTAGTCTCCAAAGAGGTGAGTACAACCGCTTAGCAGCAAAGATCCACCAAACTACACAATGCAACAAGCAAGGCAATCAAGATATCACGAGTAAAGCACATATCATCCATGCTATCAAGCATACATCACCATGCAGTCGTGCATATATCACCGTGCAGTCATGCATATCTCACCATGCCATCGTACATATATCACCATGCAGTCATGCATATCTCACCATGCCATCGTGCATATATCACCATGATTCATATCATCCATGCTATCATGTATATACATCCCCATGAGATCCATTCAAGCCTTCATGATCGCATTCTCAATGTCAAATAGAATCAACTTACTTTTATAAGCAAATCATGCATCATGCCATATGCATACACTCATGCACATGATTCAATTTCAATATTTATCTTTCACAAGGATCTCATTATTTTTCATTCAGGGACCAATGTTCGCATCCCTCAATTTATCACTTGCACCCAACCTGGCATCGCGAGGAGCCTTCGGCACAAACCTCCAGGCATCCGGCACAAACCTCCGAGCATCTCGCACCCCAACTAGCATCACGAGGAATCCCCCCAAGACAAACCTCCAGGGCTTCCGAAATTACGTACCACCATACTACCAGTATTCCCCCTGGACATTACGTACCATATACCACCGAGCATCTCAAAACTCCCGAGGACCTCCGGGCATGTATTCATAATACAACCAGGCATCCGGCTCAAACCTCCGGGCATCCCGACACTCCTAGGGCATCGTCGGCTCACACCTCCGACGGTCTCATTATTATTACAATTTATGATCACATATATGTCTTACTTTCAACATGACATTTGATGCAATAATATCAAAGGTCTCAACCAACTTTTGATGTCATATGATATGCCCAAATATCACCATATATGCAGTACACATAACACCCACGTATCACATTTCATAAAGCAATTCATTGGTTTTTGAAAATAGAACTAATTTTCGGGTAAAACAGAATGCACCTCTTTAGTAAAAATCCATGGAAAATTAGTAAACAATCTCAATAAATTTTGAAAAATTAGAAAATGTAAAAAAGATCTAGAGGAAGATATTTCATGAAGAACACCATGTCAAAAAAGTTCCACATCAATCACATAGATCCACACATCACAGAAAAAGGAATTCCAGCACCGCTATTGCACAGTTTCGGAAATAATTTCGATTAAACCATTAAATGAACTCCGAAAATTATGAAATTTTAATATGTTATAGAAGATATATAGAGGTAAACGTCTCATGAATAAATCAAAATCTAATTCCTTCTTAATTAAAAGATATAATTTTTTATAACTCTTCCTAACTCTAGGTTCACTGTCCAGGTTCATCCTTTTCAAAGAAAATCGTTTTCCCTGATCAATACTTGTCCATTTATTCTCACATTTTAGTATGTTACTCCTCAAGACGTTTTCTACAACTCTTATCAAGAACACGAGATCAAATTCGGACTGGATAATTTCAAAAAATTCACAGAATCACAATAGATCAACATAACAGTTTCCAGATCTAGCTTCTTCAAAGAAAAATGGTTTCACCGACCTATACTTGTTCGTTTCCTCTAAGTTTTTAGTATGTTAATAATCAAGAAGTCCTCTACAACTTTCATCAATAAGTTGAAGTCAGATTCCAACTAGAACATCACATGCAACTCACGAAATCACCAAAGGTCGGATTGTTTTTCGAGGAACAAAACACTAAGCTAGAACACAACTCCTATAACTTTAAAATTTCTCACCTCAACCACATCCGAAATTCACCATTCATCACACACAAACACAGCAAGCAAAGGGTAGATCAATGGACTCTACTTGCCTCTAATCCAAGCAAAACACAGCAAGCACATGGCGGGGTAAGGCGGCTCGACGGCGGGACTCGGCGCACGCACAGTAGTGATGGTTCTCCTTCTTCCTTTCTCTCTTCCTCTCTTTCTCTCCTTCTCGCATGACAACTCTCTCTCTCTCTCTCTCTCTCTCTCTCTCTCTCTCTCTCTCTCTCTCTCTCTCTCTCTCTCGGTCGAAAACCCTCTCTCTCAATCCGCCTCTCCTCTTTTCTTTCCCCTTCATCATTGGCAATCATTTGATTTTGCATGGCTTCTTACACTTGGCTACAACGGACTAACACTTGGCAAGCTTCTCTTGCCACTTGGGGATTTGCATGCAGGTTGATGGACCTCCCTTTGGGCCGGGCCTCTCCCTCCATCCGGTCGACGACAGCCCTCTCCCTTTGGGCTTCGCGGGCCAGACCTTAATGGCCGAACGGTGGGGCTCTTGTGGACTGGTCTTGGCCTTATAATTTCAGCCCACTCCTTCTCTTAATCTACTCTAAATCACCACTTATATAAATACCTAATTGAAATTTATAAAACCATAAAACTTGCAACATAAATTAATAAAATCCAACCTATAAATCACATGGCCAAGAATAGAATTTTCTTATCAATTAATTATCCATCAAAAGCTCGGCCTTAATCTTATTGCAAATCATGGGTCAAATGGCTTCAATATACATTAATGGTACTTCCATCACCTATCCATGGCTCATAACATATCTAGGGATTGTCATGAAATTCTAGGATGCCACATAGGGGTCTTGAGATGACTGTGCAAGATCGTCTATGTCTGCCATTTCCTGCTCTTGTGATGGAGGTGTCCTTGCTTTGTCATATACTTGTTTGAATTCCTCAATTGCTTCTTTAGTTTCTGGTGCAAAGCTATAATGATTCCACGGAACAAGCATGAAGTCATTCTTAAAAAAGCATTTTTCAGATTATTCATTTTTTGCTGAACAAATGCACCCTATTAAACACTATATTCAATAATATCACCATCTGTCTATTGCTACTTTTTGGGTATATTTTCGTTATGTTTTTTGTCAGGTTAATATGTTTATGATTGATTAGCAACTCCGAGAAATAGACTCTCTTGGTGTTCTAGAACAGTTATCTTCCTCGTTTTTATGTTTGCATTTTGTAAGTGGCGAACTATTGTTAGGTTGAACTCTATTTAGGATCATGAAATTGACTTATAATACCAATTCATATGTTAATTTGCACCTACACTTTTCATTAAACTTGCATATGAAAAAAACAATAGTAACGTAGTGCAAACAATTCTGGACTTACTAACAATTGAAGCAATTTCTCTTCTTGATCTTCCCATCTAATCTCGTCAGTAGACTCAACCTTGATTTTAGGGTTGATTAATTTCCCTCTTCGGGGTGACTTGTGACTCCTATCATATATTTTTTGATTTCCTGTAACTTGTATGGAGCTCGGACTTTAATTTTATTTAATATAATGCACTTGAGACTTTTCAAGATATTTTGACGTAATTCTTTTTTAAATCAAAAATGGCTTTTTTACCTTTCGAATTGTGAAGGAAAAGTTTGAGTAGGAATTAAAAGGAAAACAAACAAATTTGCCTCACAAAAGGGGTCTTAAGATACCATTTCACTTGACTCTAAAAAAATTATTTTATGAAATCACAGTTTATAAAGCATTCATCATAAAACTAAATAATGATGTGGAATTTAACTACTCACCTAGTACTCCATCAAGGGCCTTTCTGACAATATTTCAAAAGTATCATAACATGATGGTATAAATTTAACAATTTACTATGAAACATATACTTTTAATAGATTCAAATGTTACATCTTCTTATTGTTCCTCTATCCTTGGACATAGTCTTACCTGAGCCCAGGCCACTAATCATTAGGGGTGAACATCGGTCTAGGGTCAATCCTAGACTGACCCTGGACCAGCCCAACTATGCCGAGCTTGGTCTAGTTCCCAGGGAGACTAGGTCAATTCTTAGTCCTAGAATTCCTGGACCAGCACTGTGTGGGTTGGTCCTCAGTCCTAGGAGTTCAAGGTCGGTCTAACCCGAACCAACCCTATATATATATATATATATATATATTATTTATAATTTTTTTATATAGAGAAAACCTTAAAATAAACAGCGTCAACAACATTAAATAGCTCTTTAGTGAGGAGTTCAAGCGATTTTACATTGTTCTTTAATGACTTAGATTTTTAATGTCTTTTACGGTGTCAATAGTCATAATTTAAGAAGGAATAAATTTTTTTATAAGGAGTCCTCACAGTATCCAAAATGGCATAAACAACTCTTTATGGCATCTTCCTCTAGTACTCGTTCTCTTCTAGTTTATTTCTCCTCTTCATCTTCAATTTGCCAAAATTGAAAGAAACAACTTCTCTGCTCACCACTTGACACTCGCCTCACTCGCTTTGGGTCACCCATGATGCTCACCGCTCGATGCTCGCTTGGCTTATTGCTCTCCGCTCGACACTCGATGCTCACTCTGTTCAACACTCATCCCACTCAACCCTCACCACTTGCCTTTCTTAGTTGACCTCGCTCGTCATCGAACCCATTGGGTCGGTCCAGTCATCGGCTATCCTTTCAAGAAGTACAAAAAATGAAATAAAAAAATTATTGGTTGGTCCCGAGTTGACCCTGGAACCGGACTGAACCCATTGGATCAGTCCGGTCCTCAATCGCTTTTTTAAAAAGTACAAAAAATGAAATAAAAAATTATTGGTTGGTCCTCGGTCCCAAGCTAAATAAGGTCGGTCCTCGATCCCAAAAATTGAGGACTAGTACTATGCGAGTTGGTTCTAAGGTTAGGGGGTGGACTGACCCAATCCGGACCATACTCACCCCTACTAATCATGTGGGATTTATATACAAGGCTCATATGTGGACTTACGTCCACGCATCAAATGTTCCCACCATTACGGTGCTTTGTGCATGCAATGAGACCTAATTGAAAATTAATCTGTAATTTTTTTGTCAAAAATCCATAATCAAATGACTAAGATATAGTATACCCTAATTTTTTTGTTTGTTGCGGTACTTGGAAAATGAGTTGTGTAATTTCTTTAGCCTTATCCTTCGGTAGAAGAACAACCCAAGTGCCATAACTTGGCATGGGAGGACACTTAACTGCCATAACTTCAAAATGATACACTTGAGTGCCAGTTTCGATGTTAAATGGAACACTTAAGTGACATTCCAGCGAAAATCCGGCCAAATAGCTTACGTGGCCATTTTCCAGCGAGTTTGGTCCAAAACGACGTCGTTTTGCACGCTGATGTGGCGAGAAAATGCAAAAACAACGTCATTTCATGTCTGACGTGTAAATAATAATATAAAAATTAATTTATTTAAATTTAAACTTAATTTTATTTAAAATATTCAAAAAAATTAAGAAAAATTAAAAGGGGGGGAAGGGGAGGTCAAAGGGGCGGGCCGAGGGCTAAGCCCTCACCGCCACCGCCTCCCCACCGTCGTCGGGAAGGGCCAGCGACGGAGGGGGAGGGTCGGCCGAGGTCGCCGGCCTCGCCGGCCCCCGGCCAGGGCCTAGCGACCCCGGCCGACCCTCTCCACTCCGTCGCCGACTGTTCCCGGTGGCCGGGGGAGGTGGCGAGGGGCCGCGAGCCCTCGCCGGATCTCGGGCGAGGGTCGCGACCCTCCCCCAGATCTGGGGAGGGCTCGCATGGGGCGAGGGTTGTGGGCCCTCGTCGCCTCCCCGCCGCTGCCGGAAAGGGCCTGCGACGGAGTGGGGAGGGTCGGCCCCGGGGGTCGCCGGGCCTAGCCGGGGGCCGGCGAGGCCGAACCTCGCCCCCGATCTGCAAGGGCTCGCAGCCCTCGCCGCCGGTCGGGGGGGTCGATGACCCCGGCCGACCCTCCCCCTCCGTCGCCGGCCCTTCCCGGCGACAACGGCGAGGGATCAACCCTCGGCCGCCCCCTTTGACCTCCCCCCCCCCTCCCGCCCTTTTTTAATTTTTAATTTTCTTAATTTTTCTTAATTTTTGAATATTTTAAATAAAATTAAGTTTAAATTTAATTTAATTAATTTTTATATTATTATTTACATGTCAGATGTGAAACGGCGTCGTTTTTACATTTTCTCACCACGTCAGCGTGCAAAACGACGCCGTTTTGGACCAAAATCGCCGGAAAATTGCCACGTCAGCCATTTGGCCGGATTTTCGTCGAAGTGACACTTAAGTGTACCATTTCAAAGTTATGGCACTTAAGTGTCCCTCCGTGCCAAGTTATGGCACTCCAGGTGTCCCAACCTCCTTATCCTTCTTAGTTGTTTTTTTAGGGGTGAGCATCAATCCAGGGTCAACCCTGGACCAACCTTGGACCGGCCCAACCCTACCGGTCTTGGTCTGGTTCCTAGGGAAACTAGGTCGGTTATTGGTCATAGAATTCTTGGATTAGCATTGTGCGGGTCATTTCTCAGTCCTGAAAGTTTCAGGTCAGTCCAACCCGGACCAACCCTGACTATATATATCTAATATATTATTTATAATTTTTTTATATAAAGAAAGCCTTAAAATAAATAGTGTCAAAGACATTAAATAGCTTATTAGTAAGGAGTTCAAGTAATTTTACATTATTCTTTACTAACTTAGATTTTTAATGTCTTTTACAGTGTCAATAGTCATAATTTACGAAAGAGGAAAATGTTTTTGTGAGGAGTCCTCATGGCTTTCAAAAAGAAATAAACAGTTCCTTATGGCATCCTCCTCTAGTATTCGTTCTCTTCTATCTTATTTGTCATCTTCTATCTTATTTGTCCTCTTAGTCTTCAATTTGCCAAAATCGAAAGAAACAACTTCTCCGCTCGCTACTTGACACTCGTCTCACTCACTTTAGGTCATTAGTGCCGCTCGCCACTCAATGTTCGCTTGGCTTGTTACTCTCTGCTTGACATTCGATACTCATTCTGTTCGACACTCACCCCACTTGACCCTCACTGCTTCCTTTCTTAGCTAACCTCGCTCATCATCGAACCCTTTGGTCGGTATGGTCCTCGGTTGCCCTTTCAAGGAATACAAAAAATGAAATAAAAAATTATTTGTTGATCTTAGGTTGACCTAGAAATCGGACTGAACCCATTGGGTCAATCCGATCTTCAATCGCTTTTTTAAGGAGTAGAAAAAATGAAATAAAAAGTTATAGTTTGGTCCCAGGCTAACCCTGGAACCGAACTGAACCCATTGGGTCGATCTGATCCTCGTTCTCAAGCTCAATAGAGTCGGTCCTTGGTTCCAAAAATTAAGAACCGGCACTGTGCGGATTGGTCTTAGGGTTAGGGGGTGGACTGGCCCAACCTGGACCATACTCACCCCTAGTTTTGTTCATGTCCTCAAACTATCATACTTGGTAAACTTCTGCCAAATTTGGTGTTTAAACGCTTGATAGAAATGACAAATTTGGCCGGACTCCTCCTATTATTACATTGCCGCTACACACAGCGCCTAGTATCCACCATTTACAACAAGGTGATTATGTACATACTCATAATTACAACCCAATAGTTAATGGAGTCTCCAAATAGTAAATTCTCCTAATCACTTACTCTATTCTCAAAAGGATTTCCTATTAAGCACCTGAATAAAGAAAGTTTGTTGTTATCCATGCACTTTCTATCTCGGATCAAATGCAATTTATGCATAGAAAATGAAAATATTTCATTATTAAGTGGAGCACTCCTTAAGAAAAACTTTCTCAAAATTCGTTTTCTCCTATCTGAGGCAATGTGTATGGGCACACACTTTTTCCTGAGAGAGTATTAGTGCAATCTTTGCAGTAGGACCTTTTGGGGTGGACAATTGGTGTGAGGTCACATGAGGTGTCACATGGCCAAGAAGAGACTAGAGAGAGAGAGAGAGAGAGTCACCATTGGCGATCGATAATGGCTCGGAGGAATTGCAACATCTTAGGTATTCTCCATGAGAAAACCCCAAGAAATGGTGGAAATTCTTGGAGCTAAAGGAAAATGTTAGAGCAATTAAATAATAAATCACATTTTTATCTAACAATTTTAATTTTTAGAACAGTTAATAGTGATCTATTAGAGTATGAAGGCATGATTTAAATGCCCAAGAAAATTCGCCCCTTGTCTACAACAAGCAATTTAGATCGACCTGTTCATTACTTAATCTATGGCACAAGTAAAGGAGCATATTTGTTAGTACCTTTGCATTTTTAAAAGGCTAAATCTTGATAAAATTTTATGATCCTTGAAATTATCTATAGAAACTTCTCCCAACTCCCAAATATAAGGGACAACATGGGAAAAGAAAAGACTCTCTGGCACGGTAGTTAATTCGCACCTTAAAAAAAAATTAATACTAAAGTGATTGTTGTACATAACTTTTGGTACTTCTATTGTTCTTATCTCATTTTTCTTTTCTTTTAAAAAAAATTTCTTAGAGTCAAACTTTATGATCCTTTAAGGTGCGAATTAACTACCTTGATAAAAACTTTTTTGAAAAAAAATGATTACTAAGTGCTAACTTCAATCTGAGTCACTGGAAATTCGATATGGTCATATTTTATTAATTTCTCAATTCTACATTACTTGCTGGCATGCCACTTTAGTGCTAGTTGGTGTTAAAAAATGATCCCTGCAGTGCAATCATTGTAAAAAAGTAATCACTTCAGTGTCAAAATAATGCCACCTCGGATGAAATTTTTAATTATAAAACCACATAATTTCTCTAGCAAGTTATCGCCAGAGGCAATTAAGTGGTCCTTCAATTAGACACTTAAATGAGCCGCCGAAAACTTTTGACACTACAGTGAGCACCATATACAACTTTTGACACATCTAGTATCCAAAGACAAATATATGTTGGATTGAGGCTATTTCAGCTGCCAAACATGGCATTACCCGTTTGAGAGAGCGAGCAACAACAAAGGAATGACAACCAACAAATCAGTCATCATATACAAATTCACTCATTCTCACTCGTATTTGCACATTTAAAAACTCCAGAGAGAGATGTTCGAAGCCCCTACTCCTTCGTGAGCTTTATGATTCCTCTTCTTCCTCTGTAGCCTTCTCTCTCTCGCGTTCGCTCATTCTCTGGTGAGAAAGAGTCTCGACCTTTCAAAGTTTAGACAAACTGTTCGCATTTTCTCTCTTCAATATCATTTTGTTTTTTTTTTCTTTGCTGTTTTCGTGATTGGATAGCGACCGGAGAGAACCTGAAGAGAGTATATCCGTGCAGGCTCTGCGATAGGATCTATTCTAGCGGACCAATCTTGGGAGGTCACATGAGGTGTCACATGGCCATGAATCTACCGGAGAGAGAGCTGCCGTTGGTGATCGATAACAGCTCGCCAGATGAGCGACGTCTTGGGTATTGTCTCCGAGAAAACCCCAAAAAGACGTGGAAATTCTCAAAGCTGAAGGAAAGTGCCCAGGAAAAGCCGTGCCCGGTCTGTGACAAGCGGTTCAGGTCGATGAGGGCACTTTTTTCCCACATGAAGATTCACTCGGGAAAGGATGACGAGAGCGGTGACCGGTGCGAAGGCCGCGGCAAAGGGTCCAGGTCAATGAAATTTTACCAGGATCACACAAGGCCAATTCATGACAGGGAGAGATTGAATTTGAGTCTCTTGAATGAAGATCACTTTGTGGGCTCGAGCAAGACCAAGAGTGATCTCCTGCTCATCGTTTAATCCGACGACGAGACAATGCGCGTGACCAGGAGAAAGAGAACACCACGAATCGAGTATGATGTCGATGAAAGAACTGAGGGAATACTGTTTTCGGCACCAAAGGGGTCTTCGTACAGTAGCAAGGCCGAACAAGACCAGGAAACCGTAGGAGCAATTTCTTTGATGATGCTGTCCCAAGGTGAGACGGACTTTAATTCTCCAGGTTTGACCGTCAAACCTTTCGGGAAGGGCTTGACCCCGAATTTCTTTGACGTGGAGAAAGAGAAAGTGGGTAACCGAAACATCCGAGAGCAATGAAACCATTCAAGTGGCTATTTGAGAATGGAGCGGGAAGGGGTCGAAATGGAGGTTCCCGCCGGCATACTTTGTGGGGCTAGGGCAGTTGGGCTAAGAAGCCTAAAGTAGCCAGGTCAGGCAATGTATGAGGCGGCGATAATGGATGGTAACGTGATGGGAGGTTCTGGGTCGAGAGAAAGGGCAGAACTATGGATCGAAGTGGGGCTAAATTCGTACAAAGATAAGGTCTGCGCTGAGGAATCCCAAGCTCTTGGTGAATCGGTTGAGAAAAACAACCCGAGAGCTACAAACAGAAGGCTCCAGTCGATGCTTCTCAGGGGATTAAAGGGAGTCGTGGCTGCACAGAACTCAAGAGCATCAATGACGACTCGGGGAAGTTGAACAGGCAGGTATGCTCGATGAGTTGCGCGAGATCGGATAACGGAGCTGCACCCAATATTGGCGTTTGACGCCGGCCAAGGACCCTATCTCTAAGGCAGCCATTTTTATCCCTCCTTGTTCGTTCTTTTGATGATTTCGATTGTTCTCCTACTTCCCCGGAGTAGTCAGCGTAATCGGTCCCCATGGTGAAGTCAGCGGATTCTCTTTCATTCTACATCGTATTCAATAGTATTACCCCTTTGTCTGTTGCTGTTTTCTTGGAATATTTTCATTGCACTTTTTGTCGGGTCAATATGTTTATGATTGATTAGCAACTCTAAGAAATACTCTCTTGGTGTTCTCCAACAATTAACTACTTTGTTTTTCTATATGTATCTACATTTTATAAGTGGTGAACTGTTGTTGGGTCAAACTCTATTAAGGATAATGGCTATCGTGTAAGTGGGGAATTCGACTTCAAATACTAATTCGTATGTTAAGTTGCACCGACACTTTTCATTGAACTTGCGTATGAACAAAGCAAAAGTAACGCATTGCAGATGGTTCCGGACTTATTAACAACGGAAGCGAGTTCTCTTCTTGATATTCCCATCTAATCTCATCAGCACACTTGACCTTGATTCTAGGGTTGATTAGTTTTCTTATTTAGGGTGACTTGTGACTCCTATCATATATTATTTGATTTCTAAGTTTTATGGAGCTCGGACTTTAATTTTTATTTAACACAAAGCACTTGAGACATTTCAAAAGATTTAGACATATAATGCTTTTTTTGAAATTGAAAATGACTTTTTATCTTTTCAAATTTTGAAGGAAAAGTCACGAGTAGAAATTAAAAGGGGAAAAAAAATCTGCCCAAAAAAGGGGTCTTGAGTGTCAATTTCACCAGACTATTAAAAAAATATATCACGATGTCATAGTTTATAAACCATTTATCATAAAAGTAAATAATGACATGGAACTTAATTTGTCACCTAGTACTCCATCAAGGGACCTTTCTTACATTATTTTAAAAGTATTATAACATGATTGAATAAATTGAACCATTTACTATGAAGCAAACACTTCTAATAAATTCAAATGTTAAATAGATGTATTTGAAGATTAAGTCATTCCCACCTCTTTTTTCGAATTGAGTGCCACAAACTTCTTATGATTCCTGTATCCTTGGAGATACTACCACTTGAACATAAGCCGTTAATCATGTGGCATTCATATACGGGGCTCATATGATTAACAGTTATGATAGATACGATCGATGTAGATTTACATCCATGCATCAAATGGTCCTACCATTATGATGCTTTATGCATGCTCAAACACCTAATTGAAAATTAATCTAAATTTTTTTTCTCAAAAATCCGTCATCGAATGACGGACATATAGAACATCCTAATTTTGTTTTTTGTTTTTTTTTTTTTTTTTTTTTTTTTTTGGTACTTGGAAGATGAGTTGTCTAATTTGTTTAGCCTTATCCTTCTTAGTTTCTTTGTTCATGTTCTCCAACTATCATACTTGGTAAACTTTTGCCAGATTTGGTGCTCCAACGCCCAATAGGAATGAAAAATTTGGCTAGACTCGTCCTATTATTACATTGCCGCAACACGCGGTGCCTAGTATCCACCATTTACGGCTAGGTGATTATATACATACTCATACTTATTACCCAATAGAGAATGGAGTCTCGAAATGGCAAATTCTCCGGATCACTTACTATATTCTCAAAAGGATTTTCCTGTTAAGCACCTGAATAAAGAATATTTGTTGTTTTCCACGCGCTTTCTATCTTGGATAAGATGCAAACAATGCATAGAAAATGAAAATATTTCCTTATTAAGTAGGCCACCAAAACCTTCTCAAAATTCGTTTTCTCCTATCCGAGCGTGTTTGGACCAGCACTTTTTCTAAATCGCATGAAGTTCATCATTGATCAATTGATGTTGCTAAGAGAAGCATACTTGTTTTTTGAAGGATAAATCCTAATAAAATTTCTTGATCCTTGAAATTATTTGTATAATTTTTTTCTCATAAAATCCCAAATATTATGGTGAACAAAGGATTAAAAAAAAAACAAAAGAGGAAAATGATTATGCTGGAACATGAAGAGCTTTTTTTTTTCTTCCAAGTTCCAGGCGTAGGACTATTCCAGCTGCCAAACATGGCAATACCCGTATGAGAGAGCGCGCAACGAACAACTAATCCATCGTCATATAGAAGCCCACTCACTCTCATATTTGCACATTCAAAAACCCCTGCTTCTTCGTCGTCTGCTTTCTGATTCGTCTGCTTCCTCTCTGCCCTTCTCTCTCTCTCTCTCTCTCTCTCTCTCTCTCTCGGTGAGGGAGAAATTCTCGACCTTTCTGAGTTTCTACCAACTGTTTGCGTTTTCTCTCTTCGATTTCGCTCTGTTTTTCTGCTTTTTTCTTCGGTGATTATCGGAGAGAATCCCGCGAAACAGTATCTGGCAAGGTCTGCGACAAGATTTTCTCGAGCGGACGAGTGTTGGGAGGGCACATGAGTTGTCACATGGCCAAGAATCTACTGCGGAGAGAGCCATCATTGGCGATCGGTAACGGCTCGGGGAAAGCGAGACGTCTTGGGTATTGTCTCCGAGAAAACCCCAAGAAATCGTGGAAATTCTTGGGGCTGATGGAAAATGCCCAAGAAAATCCGTGCTCGGTCTGCCACAAGCGATTCAGGTCCACGACAGCTCTGTTTGGCCACATGAAAATTCACTTGAGCAAGGACGACGAGCGCTGCGACTGGTGCGCGGACCGTGGCAAAGGGTCCGGGTCAATGAAATCTTGCCAGGATCGTGCGAGGCCGATCCACGACGGGGAGAGATTGAATTTGAGTCTCTCCAGTGAAGATCGCTATGTGGGCTTGAGTAAGAAGACCAAAGGTGATCTCCTGCTTAGCGTTTTATTTGACGACGAGGCAATGCACATGACCAGGAGGAAGAGGACACCGCGAGTCAGCTTCGATGTCGATGAAAGAACTGAGGGAGTTCTGTTTTCCGCACCAAATGGGTTTTCGCTCAGTAGCGAGGCCGAGCAAGACCAGGCAAACGAAGCAGCAGTTGAATTGATGATGATGTCCCGAGGTGAGGCGGGTTTCAATTCTTCAGGTTTGGGCATCGAACATTTCCGGAAGAGCTCGGCCCTGGAATTCATTGACATGGAAAAACTGAGGATAACTGAAGCATCCGAGGACAATGAACGCCATTCAAGAGGCTATACGAGAATGGAGCAGGAAGGGGTCGAATTGGAGGTTCCTGCCGGGATGCTTTGTGGGGCTTGGGAAGTTGAGCACAAAATGCGTGAAGCAGCCAGATCAGACGAACAGCCAACGTATGAGGTAGCGATGATGGATCGTGACATGATGCAAATTGCGCGTTCTGATTCGAGAGCTAAAGCAGAACTATGGATTGAACCAGGGTTAACTTCACACCGAGATAATGTCTGCGCTGAGGAATCCCCAGTTTTCAGTGAATTGGGTGAGCAAAAGAAGCATAAAAGCAAGGACACTGAGAGCTACAAACAGGATGCTCCAATCGATGCTTCTTGGGGGATTGAAGGGAATCGTGGATGTGCGGAACCCGAGAGCCTCAAGAACTACTCAGAGATGGTGAAAAGGCACAGATGCTCAATATGCCGCAAGGATTTCTCATCGGGCCAAGCTTTGGGCGGTCACAAGAGGGCTCATTACGTGAAGAATCCTGAAACCAATGCAGAAATGCCGACAACCGCAGCCACACAGCAAAGGCTCGGAGACATAACTAACATGGTTGATCTTTAGCCTCTCAGTACTGTTTGGAAAAAAGAAACAAAGTTTGATATTGCTGCTAGTGTTGTGTTCAAGTGATGAATCGGTGCGACAGAGGCAAGCACAGATCAGATGATGGCGAGCTCGATGTGCAGCTTAGTCCATTTATTTGTTTCTGGCAATGAGCTTTCTAGACTTGGGTTTTTTTACCCTCTTTTTTTTCTCTCTCTTTGTTGAAGCTTAGTCCATCCATATTTTCTATTCTGATTTCTCTGTTAATACAGATGGATACATTCCTTTGGCATTCTCATGTCAATGTTCTTGCCATTGTTATTGGATGAAATAATCTGAACTGGTTATCATTCTAGCTTCTTGTTTACATGGCTTGATTTTCAAAGATGATACAGCTGATCATCATCCTTTGTGTGGTTTTTCTTTTTGATCTTTTGCTCATTTTCCAAAATGTGGTCGAGAGCAGAACCTCCTGGCCATCTCATCTGATTCTTCTGCTCTAGTCACCTGGTAAAGAGAGGACACAGCCTGCCCCTTCCAGTTTTTGATAGAAAGTGGACACGTAATCGAAGAAGTTTTTGAAGTTTTTTTGTATACTTTCTTTATCACACGACATGCTGACATAATATTAGACTCCTAATCAAGTAATATGGTTCTCAATCACAATATACTCCAGAATATTACAATAATAAAGAGCAATGATTAAACTTTGATATCTTGTCAAGCCATATAGCTATTTGCATAACAGTTGATGATGCAGAAAATCTGGCTTATGCCTCTTCTCTCCTCTTCTTGTTCCCCCTTTGCCCCCTCCATGGTCAAACTTTTTTCATGTGATCTTCAATTGCTAGATAAAATACTTTATCAACTTACATTCCTGTACTGGGTTTGTAACCTGTGCTATGCACCCGAATAATGCGCAACATGGTTAGGAAAAGATGACGGAAAAGAATTTATGACACGATTTGGGAAACAGAATAAAATGATTACATGGAAAAAATTTACAACTTCGAAACTCAAGATATGTACATGGATAATACTATTAACGATGAATTGGCTTAAAGTATTTTCAATAAAAATTAGTCTAATAATAAAGAAAAGAGATTTATATCACGTAGATAATGCTTAACTTCCTAATAGAATAGTCAATTTTAAACTCATACAAATGTTTTAGCTGGAATTCTCATAATATTTTTTTCAATTTGGGATTACTTTGCTAGGATTTTTTAGGGACTCCAATACACATTATGCTTTTCATGTTGGAATGGATAATGTCCAATACTTTTGATTAATCTCCTTTATTTTTTCTTTTGAGTTGAGCTTTTAGTATTTTCCAATAGGAAACAAATTGTGTTAATTTTCTTAATTAACCAACAAAAATGTATTTTTGACTTGTTCCATTTATTGGGCATGTCACACCCCGATCCTCGAGCGCGTGTCCATCCCTCGGTGGTTGATAAATTTGCAACGTTCTAGGACGCATCGTCGACCCGTTCAATTTTTAATGCACATGCGAAAGCGAAACAATACCCCTGACAACAACTAACACGGGATAGAAAAACAGGAAACACATTCACAACCAAAACATTTTTATAAACATCCTGATTTATATACAACAAAAGACTAAGTCAAAAAAAGTCTCCCCAAGCAGAAAAGCCTACAAGTCCTCTAGGCACTCAAATCCCTAACTGAAAACTCCAAGGTCTCCTAAGGATTTGGGTCCACCACTGCACCACCAAGAGGGTCAGTTGTACCCGCGCCAAAAGAAACTTCTAACACCAACACAAGGACCTCAAAATCCTGCAAGAGACCCTCTCTATGTCCATTGAGCCTACGACGAGACCATGGTCTGAATTGATGGGTACCCTCTAAGGTAGACTCGCATCAACCCAGACGATGGTCCTCACAAGTTCATAAACCCAGACTCCATGGCCCTTGGGAATAGGGATATCGATGACCTGCTCAATAATCCTCTTGGGCTGGCCAAAACATTCCGGAGGTTCGTCATCTAAGAACCTAAAAAGGTTGAGCTCACGACGAGGTGAGACAATATCTCAGCAAGTTCAACCCCTAAACTCCGACTATGAAGGAAATACGCCTAGAGACAACTATATGTCACGGGCCGAGAGATATACACACAAGTCAGAAGACTTACCTTGCCTCAGTTCTCTCCTGTACATTAGTACAGTTCATAATCTCAACCAATCCATTCCATCCAATCGATCAATTCGATACAAGGAATACCATCTATCACTCAATACCATCTATCAATCGATACCATATGTCAATTCATCGATACAATCACTGCTCACACAAGCTTAAATAGATGGTTATAGCTCTCACAAGCTGATATATAGGTGGTAGTTCACACAAGCTGATATATAGGTTGTACCTCGCATAAGCTAATATATAGGTGGTAGCTCGCATATATTATAGCTCACCCAAGCCGATATAGTATACTGCTCTCACAAGCTAACATATCAAAGCTTACTTAGGCTGATATAGTATACTACTCTCATAAGCTGACATACAATAATACTCGCACAAGCTGATGATTTACTAAGGCTCACACAAGCTGAAATACGATAAAGCAATCCCGGCCAAAGACATTGTGCTCTACACACCAATTCCTCAATTAAAATAATGAATTTTGCCTTATATAATCGTGTTAAAAACGCCCGATAAAAATAATCGTGTGTGGGTACATGGTCGGTCTAAGCCAAAATGCTATATCTTTCTTTTCAAAAATCACACTATTTAATATAGTGTCTAAAAACATCTTTGGCATTAAAAACCGACACCCCGATATTTTCTTATTGGGATAAATACCAAAAATTTCAATCACCACTCAATTTGCACAAAATCAGTACAAAATTTCGGTCAACAGCTATCCCAGTATAATTTTCCAAAAATAATAAATAATTAAATAAATACAATTAAATACCAAAAATGCAAACTTAGGGGGCGGGAATGCTTAATTAACCTCCCGAACGGGTCAGGAAAATTTCCGAACCCATCTAGATAAATAGCACAAACGAATAATTAAATCTATCCATTCTAACCACCTAATATGCACAAACGAATAATTAAATCGCTAATTCATTCTAACTAACCACATAAACCATACTTAGCCTAAATTAATCACCCATTAAACGTCAGTAACTCCCTAAGCGGAGTTTAGCAAGTAAACTTACCGGTTTAGCAATCCGGTGAGTCCACGACAACGGCGACACGGAGATGAGCGACAAACCTCCTAGCGGCGACGCCAAACAAGGCCTAGAATAGGCCCGAAATGGCCCATGAAGGCTCACGGCTGGGCTAGGATTCTGATTCTGTCCTAGGCCGAACAAGTTGGAACCAGCGGCTGAAATGGCAAAACAGGTGGACCGATGGCTACAACAGGCGACGACGGGCGACAGCGGCTGCTCTGGCGACCTGAACGACAACCAGGGGACTTTGACGATGTCCTAAGATGGCTCGAGGGCACGGCTGGGCGTGACAGGAGGCGAGACGGGCAAGACGATCGCGCAAGGGACTCGAGCAGCTGCTCGAGCGAGCGACAGCGCTAGACGGTGGCTCCGATGGCTTGGCGGGCGTGCAACGGCTAGGAGGAAGGGGCTGCTCGATTTCTCTGGTTTTTGGGAGTTCAAAAGGTGACAACCATGGAGAAAGCAAGCTTAATGAGGAAGAATGAGACAACTGAAGATTGGAAGGTCCCTCAAAGCCTCCAAAGTCTACCCTTCTATCCTATTTGTCCCTTAGCAAGGCCCCACCAGCCATGGCTGTCATCCATGGCCCCTTGGCAGCTTAAGACTTGGTCCAAATGTTCCCTCCCCCATGGTGTACGAATTTTGCACCAAATTCCCCCAAATCCACTTCAATTCTCCTTCAATTGGATCTAAATCGGTCCCATTCAAATTTATTTATTTTTGGTAAAGAGCATTCAACATTTCCTCCCAACTGGAATCCCAAAAACATGATAAAAAAACGGCCCTACTTTGAAAATTTGCCGAAAATCTCGATTTGCAAAATAATTTTTGGAGGATGAGTCGACGCTCCTAAAATGAATCGTGATATGACAGAACTTTTAATTTCTAAAATCAGGTTTAAATTCGCAATTAATTTCAATTTGGCATGATTTTAGCGTGACCTAACCTACCGAGTAACTTTTAGAAATTTTTAGTGCAATTGACCTGTGGTCAATTATTTTCGAGTCACATTATACATCTTCGACACATTGATAACTCTCGATTTTCGTGAAAATCTCGAGATTTCAAATACGAACACAAGGTACCAAAATGACAAAAAAAATCGGTCTAGTGCTGATCGACGAGAATTTTGCAATTAAGTGAAATCACCCACACGTAATCGCATGGCTCAATCGAGTCGACCTATCTCTGGTCTTTAATCAATTTTTAAATGTGCCGTAATGATCCTTGCAGACTAGCACAATCAAGCAGTCAATTTCTAGTCGAATTCTCAAATCTATTGCGTTAAAATCCCTTAACGGCTTCACCAGATAGACTAATTATCTCGTGAGTGATCAGTTTACTAAATAAAACTATAGGCGCGTCGATGAAAAACCCGATTCATTTAATTGAAAACAGAACTGGAAATTCAAGATGTCACATGGCATATCCTTGATCTTTTTTGCTTTGGCATATGAACAAAAATTTTATACTAACACACATATATCGCTTTGATGAAATGGTTCGTGTCATAGATCTTTATCAAATATCCAATATTGCTCAAGAGATGGGAATCCATCTCTACATTTTTCATGTTTGGGAAAAAAAAAATTCAAATGTGGATTTGGTGTCCCCATGAAAGAAAATTCCTCAGGAAGTGCGGAATTCGATTACCTTACAATAAATGGTATCAAGATTTTCATAGACACCTTAAAGACTTTTCAAGTTTGACCGACTTTGTCCCGCGATCAATTTTTGTTGAAAACTCGACCATGCTACTGCGATTAAATAAAATTTGTCGACAACTTTTCGAAGGTACCAAATTTTCCCCAATTTGGCATTGTCTTCAGACAAACTTAAGAAATCGACCAGATCTCCCAAAGCAAGAATCAACTCCAAACAAGCTAGCAATGGGTCAATATATAAGTGATTATTAACTTCCGTAACTTCGCTTGGAGTTCTTCAGCAACTAATTTAAATTTGTTGCTTAAGTGATCAAAAAAAACAACCCGATACTCATTTAAAATCTTGAAATCAAAAACTTGATTTGAGCATATATTTGAAAACTAGAAATCGCAATTTTTCCAATAGCATGAGAATGACGCGAATCTGATATTGGACCAAAAAGTTATGACTTTAGGAAAAAGATACCATGAAAAATTAAAACAAATAATCAGGTTGTGCCACTTTACCCACCCTGATTCAACTGGGCCGGGGGTTATCCGTTTGAGGGTGACTTGGGCCAGGGTCATCCGGCCCAGGGTTACTCTGGTCCAAGTTTACTAAGCCCAGGTCATCCCATCCCTTTTGCGCATTTTTAACTATGTCCACAATTTTGACGCGAAGAGTTCTATTTTCTGGCTTTCAGTTTGATACTCACTTTGATTCAATTTTCTGTTGGAGATTTCGACGATATCCGGAATGAAGGTGCGGAAACTCTTTTAATAAATGTGATAATGGTTATCATGCTGAGGTAATAACTTGAAAATAAAATACATTGTGGTTACGCTGAGATAAAAATGGAGTTTACATATCAAAGTAGTCGTTATTTTACTGAAAAAAATCTTGAAAATTCCATAATTTCTCTGTGCGGTTATTCTGCTTGCTTTAATTTTTACATTAGAATAATCCTGCGAATGTCACGATTTTCTCAAAATTTGTTGGAAAAGTCACCGTTACTTTCATGAAACTATTTTCAGCTTTCAAAGCCAGTCTTATGGGAATGAAAGGACAAAACACCCCTTGTCTATAGGCCAAATAATAACATGGTTCCATCATTTTCAAAACTAATTATGCATCGTCAAATAAACATCATTTGATTAATTGTAATTTAGGACACATTTACAGCCTTTGCACATCATACTAGGGGTGTGCAGAACAAATCACTGAAACTAGAAACCTTCTTGACCGGACCAGACCGATCGGTTCGATTTGATTCTTGAGAGTATCAATCCAATTCCCGGTTTCTAAAAGTGAAATCGGTGTTCGAGCGGTCTGATTCCTAATTCTATTAAAAACTAGACTAGACTGACTACATATATTTTTTATTATTATTTCTTCTAAAAAGTTAGTAACAAGTGAACGATATATTATCTTGTCCAATGGTACCACAAGTTATGGCACAATAACTCTTCACTCATTGTCACTTCTGTCAATATCTTAAGATTTGAGTTAATGGTCACTCTTTAGTGAGAAAAAAGAAGTGGCCGATTCCATTAGATTGGACCACACCGGACCGAAACTAATGGTCCAATCCGATTCCTAGTCCTAAAAACAAACAATCTAGTCTCCATTTGCCAAAATTGGGAATCGGGAACCGATCAACCCTATGTCATGCATATTTTCAAAAATAGGAAGCACACATACAACGCAAAGACATCGAGGGAATAAAATGTGAGGAATTTTCAACTAATTGTGTTTTTTGAAAAATATACAAAAAAAAATCGCATTCCTAACTTTAGGAAATTGCTTTGATTATTAATTCAAGCAATTAATTTGAAAATTGTGATATGGAAGAGGTGTTCTATGATCGATAACCCTCACCCACATGTCACTTAGCCCACAGATGTAGATCTTTGGGAAAAGTACAAAACAAGTCTTGAACATATTGCATTGGTATTAATTCAGTTTTACATCTTTTCACATAGGTATCAATTTAGTCTATCAAACTAATTTTGGCTAGCCGGCATTGACGTGGATGCTGGCCAATGTTGGTCATCTGACTAATATTGATGTGGCAATTTTTTTAATAATTTTTTTTTTCGAATTTTTAATATTTTATTCTTTTTCCTTTTCCTTTTCTTTTCTATCTTTTTCCTTTAGAACCTCACCAGCCGTTGTGTGAGAGCCACAAAGCCCTCCCCGATGGTCGGCGAGGGTCGCAGCCCTAGCCTAGGGCCTCGGGCAAGGTGGCTTCACATGGATCTAGGTGAAGCTACTAGGCGAGGTCAGAGTGAGGTTGGCCTTGCTTGCAGCCCTAGGCAAAATTGCTTGCTCTTGGCATTGGGTGAGGCCCGCAACCCTCGCCAACCACTATGGGGAAAGTTCAACAAGGAATAAGAGAGAAAAGAAAAGGAAAAATAATATTAATAAAAAAATTGAAAAAAATAAAATGAAATAATTAAAAATTATCATGTCAACATTCTATATTATTACCAATTGGTTAAAATTAGTCGAATGAACTAAATTAGTATCAATATGAAGATGTTTAGAACTGAATTGGTTCAATTTAAAATTTTAAAATTAAATTGACACAAATGCAATAGATTTAAGATTTTTTTTTTTGTACTTTTCCGTGGATCTTTTGAGTTTGTAAAATGATGAGTTTGTTTCACACATGTACAATAATTGTTCAATCAGTCAAGCTTTCTTTTAAATTGTGACTTCATCTCTTATTTTGATCTTTAATTTCCAATTTTCGAACTTCGGAAAACCTTTCCATCGTGGTGCTTCTCGGATCCTGCTTCCGTGGAGAGGCTACAATTCGATTTCCATATTGCTACCACAACGAAGACATCAAAAATCCATATTTTATCATTGGTGGTTGCCGCCGTCGTCTGCTAGGCGCCAGCCATCGTCTGTCTTAAAAAGTCGATTCTCGCCGCCAGTAGCCAGTCATCAGTCGTACTCATAGTCGACTGTGGCTAACTTCTTATTGCCATTGCCACTGTGAACTATTTTTTTTCTAGAAGGTTCAAAATATATCGTCATCCAAACAATTTAAAAGAAGCCTCATTGCCCGAATAATATTACTTAAAATAGGAATTCATGTGAATTCCTTGTTCATTGCAAAAACGAGGTTCTTTTTCTTGATAAGTGAGTACCTATATTGATCGAAACGGAATTGACATGGCATGAGAAATTCCTAGGTGATTGAGATCAACATCCCACTATGGAGTCAAATGGCAAGAGAGTGAAACTAATATAAATCATTGAACTCTAGATGAAACTAAAATTTAAATACGAAAACATAAACCTTGAATTTACATCAAAATGGCTATTTCTCTCCATTTTCCTTAAATAATTAAACCTGAAGCATAGATCAATTTTGGCCTAATCACCACTTACGTGTCTCTATTTTTGCATATATCATTCGCGGACCTTTAAGCAAAGTCCTATATTAAAAAGACTAAAGGCCCTCCTTGCAGAATCATTTTAGTGTCTTGTTTAGAGTTTGAGTGGTTTGGCTTTTAGTTAAGTTGAATTTTTTGGGTAGATATGAAAATTTGTTATTTAAGGATGGGCATTTTTTAAACGAGAATTTCATCTTTGGAAAGAAAATAGTAATATCGTAAATAGGGACATGAGGATATTTCGTATGAATATTCAAAATGGTCTACAAGATTTTAAAAGCAGGTATTTATTTGGTACTTTCACAAGTGGGGATATGTAAGCGATAATCAAGGTTAAATATGATTTTAGTATTTTCTTTCTTCTTTCTTTTTTGTTCACGAATTCACAGTGCGACTGGAAAAATGGGAAGAATCAGTATTAGGCAGGATCTTCATGAAAGCGATGTGGAGAACTCTCAAATGTGGAAATTTTCAGGACCGGTGAGGTTGAAATTTTATGTCTTTTTCTCGGTAATCTGGGGGACTTAATCCAGTTGCTCAACAACTACTGACAGTTTTGAACTTGCCTTGTACCTCAATTTCGGTTGATATTCTCACGTTTTACCCAGATTAGGCTTTGATTAAGATTAAGATTCCCTATGCACATTGTACTCACTGAGAAAATTAAAAGAGAAAAACAGAGCCTGAATTGAGAAGGGGCCAAAAGTAAGAGCAAATCTTTTTTTCTTTTTTACCTGTTACACATGATACCACTCCGCTTTAACCATTTAATTATGTAAACCTTAAGTGAAACTTATATCATTTAATAATCAAGATAAAATATGCTCCAACTGTATATAAGAATTTTTTTCAAAGGTCAAGGATTAGAAATTATCCCGTCCTCAATTGAATGAATAGGAACCATGGAGAAATTTTACTAGTGCGATAGAAAGCGAAGGGATGACAAAGATGTTGAGAAAATGATATTGGAGAATCAAAGAAATGGAAGTGAAAAATCCCACCTTTATTGTTATACTATTTTTTATTTGCCGAACCTCTACACTATGACATAATTGCCATTCAACTTTGGAGCATTCACTCGTATTGTTCAGTGGGTTGGGGTGGTGATACTGTAGATACAAACTAATAGCCACTATAATTGAGTGTTACACAGAATTTGGTCTGCCTAATTCACTGTGTTCGCCCTAATACTCGACCACAATGGCCAGAAGCTAAGGCGATCACAAGGTAAGTCCTCAGTTCTTGTGGATGACTGCGTAAACTCTTCATGGTACTCCAACCGGTGCAATGTTCCATATGTCCCTGGCATACTCTGTTGAGAATTACTGATCCCCGAAAAACCGGATTCGACACTAAATCGAACCCCTAAATCAATGCGGAAGACGAGCCCGGGAAAAACAACACGTATCACCGATCCTAAAGCACACCACGGATTCGAGCGTACCTTTTAGCCACAGATTAGACACCGACGCCGTTAGAGGAAGAGAAACTTGATTCTGTTCGATCCGGTGAAGCAAATTGGCCTACGCGCTTCACTGTTTTCCTTTTTGCTTTGAAGAAAAACGAGAGAGAGAGGGAGTGTTCGTTGAGAGAAAAAAAAACGTACGTTTTTTTCTAAAACAAAACGGTGTGTTTTTCTCTCTCTCTCCTCCCTTTTATACCTCTCTCCTTCCACAGGCCTTATTCCCGTGGGTCGGGCTTCCTGGGCCCAACTTGGGCGGACGGGCCTTAAGCCCAATACTAATAAAGCCTTCATCTCCCACTCGCACATGGTGGGCCAAACAGGATTCTCTTTACCTCTTTTCAACATTCATACCGGTGAATAATCCGTGCGACCGGCATACTTTGAGAGCTCGTTGCTATACCTGTTAGGAATATATAGCAGCTCATAATAGGCGTCACACTCTGAGTAGATTTAGTATGCAGTACCCTAGATCGATCGATCACATGTTATATCTCTCTTGATCTCTTTTAAACATGATATATATATTGTATTCACAATTACAGTTATCACAAAGATAATCATAATTGGTCGACCAGCGAATACAAAAACTACAATGTGATTCTCCAAAATCGATCTTCCTCTTTCCTTCAAACTCTCAATTTCAGTTCAGCTTGCTTTTCTAGAATTGTCCCATTAGATCAAATCAACTCATGACCATTGGCAACATCCTAAGAAAGCAAACACTAAATAGAAACCTTGAGAATAAGTAAAAGTCATGAGGGCACTAAAATTGAGGAACTCTTTTCCTCAAAAGTCTCACACGTCATAAAAGTTGAGATTAAACTTTTTGCCACTCTTTCTTGGTCGGCTCATGCATACGTAGTATGAAATACGTATTATGATATTAACTCATTTCCCATGGAGCGTATGTCTACACCTTTCAATACCGTATAGATGATAGTTCAGACATACTGAATGTCTAACTTGAGTTCACGTATCTACTCATTTACAAAATTCATCAGAACTCACATCTGGCATCTTAGACAGATAAAGTAAAACATGTGAGGTATTTTACTTTTGGACATAGTAAGTATTATGTCCTCATCTTAACACTCGCTTAAGGCGACATTCGTATTTTAAGCTTGAGCTCTCGATTATCACCTAGATAATAAGCTTAAAAACAGTCTCATCTCTATTTATCACACAGTAAATAGAGGCGATTACCCGTGTGAGTGGGCTAATCTTTTATCTATCCGACATACTTTCTCAACATAAAGTAATGCACTGAGCATTAAGATGCATAAAGATCAAACAAAGATTCATAAGCATTAATAATGAAACAACACTAGTTCATAAATGTGAACAACTTAGGGAAATTACAATCCAAAGACATCGGACTCTACGCAATCCTAGAGATTTTACATGACCACAAAACACATCTCTAGGTATTGGCTTTGTCATAGGATCTACTACCATTCTATGCGTAGATATATACCGTAAGTTCACATCCTTTCGTGCAACCATATCTTTTACAAAGTTATACTTTGTATCTATATGTTTGGTCTTGCCATGATACTTTGGATCTTTGGTATATGCTATAGCTGCTTGGCTATCACAGTTAACCAATAATTGATTTGCAGCTTTCTCAATAACACCTAAATGATCCAAGAATCTCTTAAGCCAAACTGCTTCTTGTACTGCTGCTGATAATGCCACGAACTCAGCTTCCATCGTGGATAAGGCTATGCAGGTTTGCTTCTTACTACTCCATGATATGGCGCCATTGCTCGCAAGAAAGCAAATCCCGAGGTAGATTTTCTTTCATCTAAATCTCCTCCCCAATCAGCATCTGAATAGCCTTCAAGTCGCAGATCCTTTCCTTGGTAATTCAACTTGTAATCAGCAGTTCCCTTCAGATACCTCAGTACTCTCTTAACGGCCTTCCAATGTGCTAGACCTGGATTGGATTGGTATCTGCTCACCATTCCAACTGCAAAACATATGTCGGGTCTTGTACACATCATAGCGTACATCAAGCTCCCAACAGCACTTGGATAAGGAACATGTTTCATTTGTTCCTTCTCTTGTGGAGTCCTTGGACACAGTCTATGGCTCAATCCTTCACCTTTTGCAATAGGAGTGTCTATAGGTTTACAATCTTGCATACGAAATCATTCAAGAACCTTATTTATATAGGTTTCTTGCGAAAGAGACAATGATCTCTTCGAACGATCTCTTGAAATCTTAACTCCAAGAATGTATGCAGCCTCACCCATGTCCTTCATCTCAAAGTTGGAAGACAACCAACTCTTGACAGTCTTAACAAACTCCATATTGCTTCCGGCAATTAGTATATCATCAACATATAATGATATGATCACAAATTGATCCTTGGATCTTTTGATATATACACAATGATCCTCATCAATCATTGTAAAATCATATGCCATCATGGCATTATGAAAACGTATATACCATTGTCTTGATGATTGCTTAAGACCATATATCGACCTCAAAAGTCGACATACTTTTTCTTCTTGGCCTTTCACTATGAAACCAGCAGTTGTTCCATATATATTTCTTCCTCTAATTCTCCATTGAGGAAACCAGTCTTTACATCCATTTGATGTAACTCAAGATCCAGACTAGCCACTATTGCCGAATAATGCGAATCGAGGTAAATCTCACTACAGGGAGAAAACGTATCTTCATAATCAATTTCTTCCTGTTGATTATACTCCTTCGCCACAAGGCGAGCCTTATGCCTTTCAATCGAGCCATCAGTCTTTCGCTTTATTTTGAGAACCCATTTGTTCCCAATAGCTCTGCATCCTTTTGGCAGATCAACCAGTTCCCAGACTTGGTTTGATTTCATCGACTCAATTTCCTCTTCCATTGCATTAATCCATTTTTCCTCACTAGGGCAATTCAGAGCCTCATTTATATTTCTTGGCTCATCCTCATCTTGTGGAGCAACCATAAAAGTTTCCCTTCAATGTCAAAACGTCGACGGGGAATACTTTGGCGACTTGTTCGCCGTATGGGAGATTGTACACTTTGCACATCATCCCCCATCATGCTCCCACTTGGATTAGGTAATGATGATGTCGTCTCATCATGTGGTTGCAATTGAGAATGAGTTGAATTCAATTCAGCACTTCTCATATTACTCCCACTTGGACGAACTCCACTAACATCATTATCCTGATCCAAGGTCTCAAATAGAGAACAATCTTCCCTATTTCGCCCTTCTTAGGAAATTCATCCTCTAAGAATGTGACATCTCGTGATTCAAACTCGTTATACTCCCACTTTCCTGCTCACCTATGAACACATATCCTTTCGAGTGTTCGAGTACCTTATGAAAATACTCTTCTTTCCTCTAGGGACCCAATTTCCCAAATTTGTGAGAGGACTCATGTGTATAGGCGGCACAACCCCATGGCTTAAGAGAACTTAAGTCCGGTTTTCTACCCGTCCATAACTCATATGGAGTGGAAGTAACTGATTTGGAAGGCACACGGTTAAGTATATAGGCAGCAATTAACAACGCATCACTCCAAAAGGTAATAGGTAAGTTAGCATGCGCCATCATAGACCTAACCATTTCCAGTAGGGTTCTGTTTCTTCTCTCCACAACACCATTTTGTTGAGGAGTATATGGAATAGACAACTGTCTCTCTATTCCTTTTTCATCACATAATTTTCTGAACTCATCAAATAAATATTCTCGACCTCGATCGGATCTCAATTATTTTATTTTCTTGTCTAATTGATTCTCTACCAAGTTCATAAACCTTTTAAAACAACTTATTGCTTCAGATTTATGAGAAATCAAATAGACATATCCGAATCGAGTATAATCATCAATAAAAGTGATGAAATAAACAGCCCCATGCCTTCCTTTCACATTCATTGGACCACAGACATCATAATGGATTAAATGCAGAGGAAATTCAGCTCTTTTCCCTTTTCCAAATGGTTTCCTTGTCGTTTTCCCTTCTAGGCAATGCTTACATATGGACAAATCGATTTTTTCAATATTGCCCAACAAGCCCTCTTTGGCTAGTCTATTCATACGCTATTGGCCAATGTGACCAAGTCTAGCATGCCACACATTCACATCATTATCATATTTATTGGGAGACGTGAGAAGGGAATAACAAACATTAGCATTAACATAATCAATATCTAATACAATAAAACCATCCAGAAAATAACCATAGTAATTTGTATCCAAAAACAAATTCACACCTCTATTACAGAAGTTCATATTAAAACCTAGTCTAACCAACACTAAAATAGACACTAAATTCTGACGAATCTCCGGAGCATACAAAGACATCATGAAGGAACAAAGTGCGTCCACCACGCATATTCAGTTGGCATGTGCCAATTCCTTTCACTTCAGCTCGGAGTTGTTTCCCACATAGATCCACTTAGTTCCGGTTGGTACTCGTCGAAATTCCACGAAGGATCCTCTATCCTTCGCTACATGGTCCGTTGCTCCCGAATCCACAGTCCACAAAGGATTAGACTCGCTTAAGAACATAGAACTCGACACAAAAGTAAAGTTCTGAAAAGTACAAGGGTGCATACCTTCTTTGGCTCACGACAGTCGCGAGCATAGTGACCCTTCTTGTCACAATTGTAGCATTTCACCCTTGCAAGCTTTTTCATGCGGGGACGCTTCCCTCTTTCATGTTGGTTAAACTTGGGTTTCTTCCCTGAAGGACCTGCTTCTTCCTTGCCTTTCCCCTTATCAAACCAGTTAGGGCGCTTGCGCTTGGAGCTCGAAGCTCCATTTGAGCTAGAACTTGCATGATAGAGTTCAGCATCCGGCTTAGCCGCCAACAAACGGTCCTCTTCCAGCTCAAGATGACGCATTGCATCCTCAAAGGTTTTGATATTTTCATTGTGAGTCAGGTGCACCTTCATGTGCTCCCAACTCTGAGGCAAGGAACGAATCACTGCTTGCACCTGCTGCTCATTTGTGAGGACATGGCCAGCATCTTTCAGCTTAGTTATCATGTTTGACATCTTTCTAAGATGTTGCTTCATGGTCTGACCATGAGGCTTCTTATAAGAGTCAAACCTGATAGTGAGCTGCCTCGCCTAGTCACCAAAGTATGACCAAATCTAGCTGCCAATGCCTCCCACATTTCCTTGGCATTGTCAAAACGCCGAAACTCTCGCATGACGTCATTTTCCATGCTGCTCAGCAACGTGATGCGAGCTAGAGAGTTCTTTCTTTTCCACGCAGAAAAAAGCTTCTTTGTCTCTTTGTGTGCTGTGGGTTCCCTCTTCAGTTCTACCATGGTCGGGTTAAGAGCCTCAAGTGCTTCTTGCTCTTCCAGCACATACTGGATTTTCATTTGCCAAATTTCATAGTTGTCACCATTGAGCTTTTCACCTTTGTTCAGCTCAAAGAACTATGCTCTTTGTGGCTGAAGCCATTGATCTGAACAAATCAGACAAATATGCACGAATTATTAATGCCTATCATTTATGTATCCCTATTTACATAGACCCATCATATTAATGAATAATTTCAAGTAAGGCTTCAGAATCAAAAGGTCACTATGTTTCCAATCATCCTCCAAAATCCTAACTTAAAACTATCATCAATATAATTGTCTTATGCAAAATCAATTCTATGAAGCTACAAAAACTTCTAAAACTACCCACAGCTAATTACCCACAGCAACCAGCAATAACAGAAATCAATATATAATAGACATCCAATAAAACAATAATGCTTTCAATTAACACAATAAGGTAGTAATCATTACATAATATGTCCACAAATCACACTTAACATATATCAGCCAATACAACTAACACCAAGTCAGCACACGAATTGGGAAAGATCCTCTTTTGTTCAATTTCTTGATCTTTTCCCTTGAAACAATACAGTAATATTCATTTACAAAATCCTTCATAATTTTCTTATAGGAAGCAGCTCCGTTGACATCCCATATGCGATTCACCACATCTGGCCATTCAGGTGGAAGAGTGTTTATGAAAAATCGCACCATCTCTGACTGTGACATAGGACGACCATTCCATATGACCTTTTGTATCTTCCCGTTGACTTCAAGGACGTAATCAATTAAGTCACCTCTCTCCCATCGATGATCGGTCGCCTCGGCTATCAACTTAGACAGCCTTTCCTTCGTTCATCGGTAATTGCGCGAATAGGTGTGCGCAACCTGAGGGGAGGCATTTTTTCCCCGCAACAAATGCAGAAATGTTCCTGCAACAAATGCAGAATAAATAAGGGATCACAAATAATCCACATAGACTTAATTGAAAAAGAAACACATTCTTTCCCTCTTTTTTTTCTTTTTTTTTTTTTTTTTCGGGTCAACGGTCAACGGTCGTCAACAGTCAACGGTGATCAACGGTCAACGATCGTCGGACCGGTCGGACCAGACAGACCAGTCGGACCGGTCGGGCCGGAGGGGGCCGGCTCGGGCGAACCGACGGCACGTGCCGCGCGCGCGCGAGGCTGACGTCACACAGACGTCAGCCGGCACGCGCCACGCACGTGCTGGGTCTCCACGGTCGGGTCGGGTCGGGTTGCTGGCCGGTGGCCGCCCCGGCGAAAACGTCGTCGTGCTGACATCATCGATGACGTCACCCCAGCGATTATTGACCGTTGGGTGACGTCATGATGACGCGGCGGTCCGCGGACCGGGCGCGTGCCGGTTCGCCGGCCGGCGGTGCGCACGCACCGGTTCGCCGACCGGCGCGTGTGCCGCACGCACTGGGCGAGCCAGCGCTTCCGGGCGCGTTCGGCGTCGCCCGGCGGCGCACGACCTGTCTCCGGACTCGTCTCGACGTCGCATTTCTTCTTATGCTATTAGAATTCGATTTTGACTTACGAAAACATGGAAAAATGGCCGAACAGCGCTCGGGTGTCGGGATTTCTCACCCCGATCCGTACGGCCGAATTGCTTTTGCGAAAAATCAATCAAAAAACGTCAAACAAGTCGGGAAAACGTGAACTAGGGCTCTGATACCAATGTTGAGAATGACTGATCCCCAAAAAACTGGATTCGACACTAAATCGAACCCCTAAATCAATGCGGAAGACGAGCCCGGGAAAAACAACACGTATCACCGATCCTAAAGCACACCACGGATTTGAGCGTACCTTTTAGCCACAGATTAGACACCGACGCCGTTAGAGGAAGAGAAACTTGATTCTGTTCAATCCGGTGAAGCAAATTGGCCTACGCGCTTCACTGTTTTCCTTTTTTCTTTGAAGAAAAACGAGAGAGAGAGGGAGTGTTCGTTGAGAGAAAAAACGTACGCTTTTTTCTAAAACAAAACGGTGTGTTTTTCTCTCTCTCCTCCCTTTTATACCTCTCTCCTTCCACGGGCCTTATTCCCGTGGGTCGGGCTTCCTAGGCCCAACTTGGGCAGACGGGCCTTAAGCCCAATACTAATAAAGCCTTCATACTCATGGATCATTCTATCGCTGCTGAACTTGTGTGATCCTGCGGTATTCAGAATCGACATCCTCGTCCATCTCTGCAAGACAAGCGAATAAGTCGTAATTAAGCATAGAGATCATTTGCATAATGCACTCCAAAGACAGGTACATCGACATGGTTTTGTGCAATGATCACCTTTTCGTCTCAATATGCCTCGTCGACTTCTTCTTGACATTCGATGTAACTAGGAAAGTCTTTGCTCACGAGAAAATAATCTCCTCGACCAAAACCTTCGTTCCCTTCGCTTTCTATCACATTAGTAAAACCACGTAATTTCTCTAGCCAGTTATCACCTGAGGCAATTAAGTGATCTTCCAATTAGACACTTAAATGAGCTGACAAAAACTTTTGACACTAAAATGAGCACCGTATACAACTTTTGACACATCTAGTATCCAAAGAAAAAGATATGTTGGATTGAGGCTATTTCAGCTGCCAAACAGGGCATTAAGAGCGAGCAACAACAAAGGAATGACAACCAACAAATCAGTCATCATATACAAATTCACTCATTCTCACTCGTATTTGCACATTTAAAAACTCCAGAGAGAGATGTTCAAAGCCCCTACTCCTTCGTGAGCTTTATGATTCCTCTTCTTCCTCTGTAGCCTTCTCTCTCGCGCGTTCGCTCGTTCTCTAGTGAGAAAGAGTCTCGACCTTTCAGAGTTTCAACAAACTGTTAGCATTTTCTCTCTTCGATATCATTCTGTTTTTTTTTTTTTCTTTGCGGTTTTCGTGATTGGATGGCGACCGGAGAGAATCTGAAGAGAGTATATCCGTGCAGGCTCTGCGATAGGATCTATTCTAGCGGACCAATGTTGGGAGGTCACATGAGGTGTCACATGGCCATGAATCTACCGGAGAGAGAGCTGCCGTTGGTGATCGATAACAGCTCGCCAGATGAGCGACATCTTGGGTATTGTCTCCGAGAAAACCCCAAAAAGACGTGGAAATTCTCAAAGCTGAAGGAAAGTGCCCAGGAAAAGCCGTGCCCAGTCTGTGACAAGCGGTTCAGGTCGATGAGGGCACTTTTTTCCCACATGAAGATTCACTCGGGAAAGGATGACGAGAGCGGTGACCGGTGCGAAGACCGCGGCAAAGGGTCCAGGTCAATGAAATTTTGCCAGGATCACACAAGGCCAATTCATGACAGGGAGAGATTGAATTTGAGTCTCTTGAATGAAGATCACTTTGTGGGCTCGAGCAAGACCAAGAGTGATCTCCTGCTCATCGTTTTATCTGACGACGAGACAATGCGCGTGACCAGGAGAAAGAGAACACCGCGAATCGAGTATGATGTCGATGAAAAAAGGAATTCTGTTTTCGGCACCAAAGGGGTTTTCGTACAGTAGCAAGGCCGAACAAGACCCGGAAACCGTAGGAGCAATTTCTTTGATGATGCTGTCCCAAGGTGAGACGGACTTTAATTCTCCAGGTTTGAGCGTCAAACCTTTCGGGAAGGGCTTGACTCCGAATTTCTTTGACGTGGAGAAAGAGAAAGGGGGTAACCGAAACATCCGAGAGCAATGAAAGCCATTCAAGTGGCTATTTGAGAATGGAGCGGGAAGGGGTCGAAATGGAGGTTCCCGCCGGCATACTTTGTGGGGCTAGGGAAGTTGGGCTAAGAACCCTAAAGTAGCCAGGTCAGGCAAAGACGCGATGTATGAGGCGGCGATAATGGATGGTAACGTGATGGGAGGTTCTGGGTCGAGAGAAAGGGCAGAACTATGGATCGAACTGGGGCTAAATTCGTACAAAGATAAGGTCTGCACTGAGGAATCCCAAGTTCTTGGTGAACCGGTTGAGAAAAACAACACCGAGAGCTACAAACAGGAGGCTCCAGTCGATGCTTCTCAGGGGATTAAAGGGAGTCGTGGCTGCACAGAACTCAAGAGCATCAACGACGACTCGGAAAGTTGAACAGGCAGGTATGCTCGACGAGTTGCGCGAGATCGAATAACGGAGCTGCGCCCAATATTGGCGTTTGACGCCGGCCAAGGACCCTATCTCTAAGGCAGCCGTTTTTATCCCTTGTTCGTTCTTTTGATGATTTCGATTGTTCTCCTACTTCCCCGGAGTAGTCAGCGTAATCGGTCCCCATGGTGAAGTCAGCGGATTCTCTTTCATTCTACCTCGTATTCAATAGTACTACCCCTTCGTCTGTTGCTGTTTTCCTAGAATATTTTCATTGCATTTTTTGTCCGGTCAATATGTTTATGATTGATTAGCAACTCTAAGAAATACTCTTTTGGTGTTCTAGAACAATTAACTACCTTGTTTTCTATATATATATATATATATATTTATATATACATTTTATAAGTGGTGAACTGTTGTTGGGTCAAACTCTATTAAGGATAATGGCTATCGTGTAAGCGGGAAATCGACTTCAAATACCAATTCGTATGTTAAGTTGCACCAACACTTTTCATTGAATATGAACAAAGCAAAAGTAACGCATTGCAAATGGTTCCGGACTTATTAACAATGGAAGCGATTTCTCTTCTTGATCTTCCCATCTAATCTCATCAGCACACTTGACCTTCATTCTAGGGTTGATTAGTTTTGCTGTTTAGGGTGACTTATGACTCTTATCATATATTATTTGATTTCTAAGTTTTATGGAGCTCAGACTTTAATTTTTATTTAACACAAAGCACTTGAGACATTTCAAAAGATTTGGGCATATAATGTTTTTTTTAAATTGAAAATGACTTTTTTTTTATCTTTTTTCAAATTTTGAAGGAAAAGTCACGAGTAGAAATTAAAAGGGAAAAGAAAAATCTGACCCCGAAAAGGGGTCTTGAGTTTCAATTTCACCGGGCAATGAAAAAAATATTTCACAATGTCATAGTTTATAAACCATTTATTAGAAAAGTAAATAATGACGTGGAGCTTAATTTGTCACCTAGTACTCCGTCAAGGGGCCTTTCTAACATTATTTTAAAAGTACTGTAAAAGGGTTGAATAAATTGAACCATTTATTATGAAGCATAAACTTTTAATAGATTCAAATGTTAAATAGATGTATGTGAATATTAAGTCCTTCCCATCTCTTTTTTCGAATTGAGTGCCACAAACTTCTTATGATTCCTGTATCCTTGGAGATACCCGTACTTGAACCCAGGCCATTAATCATGTGGCATTCATATACGGGGCTCATATAATTAACAATTATGATAGAAACGATCGATGTAGATTTACATCCATGCATCAAATGGTCTTGTCATTACGATGCTTTGTGCATGCTCAAACACCTAATTGAAAATTAATCTATATTTTTTTCTCAAAAATCCGTAATCGAATGACTGACATATAGAGCATCCTAATTTTGTTGTGTTTTTTTTTTTTTTTGGTAACTTGGAAAATGAGTTGTCGAATTTGTTTAGCCTTATCCTTCTTAGTTGCTTTGTTCATGTTCTCAAACAATCATACTTGGTAAACTTTTGTCAGATTTGGTGCTCAAACGCCCAATAGGAAAGAAAATTTTGGCTAGACTCGTCCTATTATTACATTGCCGCAACACGCAGTGTCTAGTATCCACCATTTACGACTAGGTGATTATATACATACTCATACTTATACCCAATACAAAATGGAGTCTCGAAATAGCAAATTCTCCTGATCACTTACTATATTCTCAAAAGGATTTTACCATTAAGCAGTTGAATAAAGAATATTTGTTGTTTTCCATGCACCTTTCTATCTCGGATAAGATGTAAACAATACATAGAAAATGAAAATATTTCCTTATTAAATAGGCCACCAAAACCTTCTCAAAATTCGTTTTCTCCTATCCGAGACACGCACTTTTTCTAAATCGCATGAAGTTCATCATTGATTAATTGATGTTGCTAAGAGAAGCATACTTGTTAGTACTCTTGGTTTTTTGAAGGATAAATCCTAATAAAATTTCGTGATCCTTAAAATTATTTGTATAATTTTTTTTCTCGTAGAATCCCAAATATCAAGGTGAACAAAGGATTAGAAAAAAGAGGAAAATTATTATGTTGGAATATGAAGAGCTTTTTTTTCTTTTTTTTTCCTTTCTTTTTTGCTTCCAAGTTCAGGCGTAGGCTATTCCAGCTGCCAAACATGGCAATACATACCCGTTTGAGAGAGCGCGCGAGCGCAACGAACAACGAATCCTTCGTCATATAGAAGAAGCCCCACTCACGCACGTATCTGCGCATTCAAAAACCCCTGCTTCTTCCTCGTCTGCTTTCTAATACCTCTGCTTCCTCTCTGCCCTTCTCTCTCTCTCTCTCTCTCTCGGTGAGGGAGAAAGTCTCGACCTTTCTGAGTTTCGACCAACCGTTTGCGTTCTCTCTCTTCGATTTCGCTCTGTTTTTTCTGCTTTTTTCGTGATTTGGTGATTATCGGAGAGAATCCCGGGAGCTTTGGCCCATCTGTTCTCCCTCGATTTACGTTCACAAGTGCTCTCAAAGGGGGGGGATCGGTCACTGTAGCTACGTTGCTTTCTCTTCGCGCCGCTGCTCCGCCTCTAGCCGTCCGTTTCAGCTAATTTTTGGAGGATTGCTTGGTCTAGCTTCCCTCTCGTTCCTCACCGAAGCTTCTGGCCTGGTACGTCCTACTTTCTCGGCTTTGGATTCACGGTGCTAGGGTTTCGCGGGATTTAGAAACTTTTGCTGCTTTTATGGCATTTACTTCTGTTGAAGGGGTAGGTCATCTGGGTAAGGCCCATTTAGGTGTGGCTGAGGTGAGTGGAAGTTCTCCTTCAGCTGTGCCCCAAAATCCCTCGCCTTCTGTTGTTGTGGGATGTTCTGCCCCTCTCGATTCAGCGCCCGTTGCTCGGGCGGAAGTCCAACGACTTGCTAGCAAAGGCCCCCAAGGCCTGGGTGTTCCTCGTGGTCGTAGCAGAGGCAGGTCTTCTTCCAAAAGGACTCAACCTAGAGGTCAGGAGCCTGGGAGCTTAGGAAACCAGCCTGCCCGGTCTTGGGCCAATGTTGCGAGAGCTGCAACTAAAGGTTATGACTTAACGTTTATCCCCCCAACTTTTGTAGACAACAAGGCAGTTGTCAACTTGCCGGAGAAAGTTTTAGAGGCTGCTGATCCCAAGTGGTCCCAATGCTTGGTTGGGTATTTTGTGGGGAAAAAACTTCCGTTTAAACTCACGGAGGCTGCCCTTACTCAGGCTTGGGGACCAAAGTTAGCTGGCGTGATGGCAAATGGCCAGGGGTTCTATTTTCTTCACATCCCGGATGCTGATTTTCGAAGGAAGATATTAGAGGGTGGGCTGATCACAGTTGCCAGGGTTCCCCTTGTTCTTCAACAATGGAAACCTTTGATGGACTTGAAGAAGGACAACCACTCCACCGTTCCTGTGTGGATAAGGTTGAAGAATCTCCCCTGTGAGCTCTGGTCTCCCCAGCAATTAGCGCAATTGCTAGCACGGTGGGGAAACCTCTCTATGTAGATCAACGGACTGAACAAATGAACATGATCTCCTTTGCTCGGGTGTGTGTGGAGATTTCTGCAATCTGTCTCCGTGTAGTTCAGTTGAGGTGGTCCTTAATGGCGTCTCTCGTACGGTGGCCATCGAGTTTGAATGGAGGCCGGTGTCATGCCAAAAATGTGGCATATTTGGCCATTCGTGCCCAGCTCCTGCGACTGATCCTCCTGCTTCGGAAGCGGCTGCTGCAGCTCAGGTCCAGGGCCCTGCTGCTCAGGAAGCCCCTGCTGCTCTACCCAATGACGCTCCTGCTGCTCAGGACCACGGCCCTTCTCCTGTTTCTGAAGCGGCTGGGGCTCCTGGTTGCCCTGATGCTGGACGGAAGCTGTTCCAGATCGGTGACAGACCTGCTACTCCTGAAGTGGCACCCCTCCCTGCTCCAGCGGGTGCAGTGCTTCCTCTAGGGTCTGAACCAGGGTGGAAGCAAGTAAAGGGGAAGAAGAATAAGCCTCTTGTGGTTAAGGATCTTGCTCTTTCCATACCAGTACCGCCCAGCGAAGATGGACAGATCCGCTCCATCCCTGTGGTGGATAGGGCCAACCCAGCTGGTACCCCTGTAGCCCCAGCCACCTCTGGAGAGGATTTGGGCGACTCACCGAGCCTTCTCCGCAGCTCGGACGACAAAGACCTGCTCTCTCCTAGCCCCTTATCTCCAAGATCCCCTCCTGCCGGAGAGAATCCCGTGAAACAGTATACTGGCAAGGTCTGCGACAAGATCTTCTCGAGCGGACGAGTGTTGGGAGCATACATGAGTTGTCACATGGCCAAGAATATACTGCGGAGAGAGCCATCATTGGCGATCGGTAACAGAGCGAGACGTGTTGAGTATTGTCTCCGAGAAAACCCCAAGAAATCGTGGAAATTCTTGGGGCTGATGGAAAATGCCCAAGAAAATCCGTGCTCGGTCTGCCACAAGCGATTCAGGTCGACGACAGCTCTGTTTGACCACATGAAAATTCACTTGAGGAAGGACGACGAGCGCGGCGACAGGTGCGTGGACCATCCGGGTCGATGAAATCTTGCCGGGATTGTGCGAGGCCAATCCACGACAAGGAGAGATTGAATTTGAGTCTCTCCAGTGAAGATCGCTATGTGGGCTTGAGTAAGACCAAAGGTCATCTCCTGCGTAGCGTTTTATTTTACGACAAGGCAATGCACATGACCAGGAGGAAGAGGACACCGCGAGTCAGCTGCGATGTCGATGAAAGAACTGGGGGAGTTCTGTTTTCTGTACCAAATGGGTTTTCGCTCAGTAGCGAGGCTGAGCAAGACCCGGCAAACGAAGCAGCAGTTGAGTTAAAGATCATGTCCCAAGGTGAGGCGGGCTTCAATTCTTCAGGTTTGCGCGTCGAACATTTCCAGAAGAGCTTGGCCCTGGATTTCATTGACATGGAAAAACTGAGGATAACTGAAGCATCCGAGTACAATGAACGCCACTCAAGAGGCTATACGAGAATGAAGCAGGAAGGGGTCGAATTGGAGGTTCCTGCCAGGATGCTTGGTGGGGCTTGGGAAGTTGAGCACAAAAAGCCTGAAGCAGCCAGAGCAGACGAACAGCCAATGCATGAGGTGCCGATGATGGATCGTGACATGATGCGAATTGCGGGTTCTGATTCGAGAGCTAAAGCAGAACTATGGATTGAACCAGGGTTAAATTCACGCCGAGATAATGTCTGCGCTGAGGAATCCCCAGTTTTCAGTGAATTGGGTGAGCAAAATAAGTATAAAAGCAAGGACACTGAGAGCTACAAACAGGATGCTACAATCGATGCTTCTTGGGGGATTGAAGGAAATCGTGGATGTGCGGAACCCAAGAGCATCAAGCACTACTCAGAGAAGGTGAAAAGGCACATATGCTCAATATGCCACAAGGATTTCTCATCGGGCCAAGCTTTGGGCGGTCACAAGAGGGCTCATTACGTGAAGAATCCTTAAGCCAGTGCAGAAATGCCGACAAACGCAGCCACACAGCAAAGGCTTGCAGACGTAACTAACATGGTTGATCTTTAGCCTCTCAGTACTGTTTGGAAAAAAGAAACAAAGTTTGATATTGCTGCTAGTGTTGTGTTCAGATGATGAATCGGTGCAACAGAGGCAAGCACAGATCAGATGATGGTGAGCTCAATGTGCAGCTTTGTCCATTTATTTTGTTTCTGGTAATAAGCTTTCTAGACTTGGGTTCTTTCACCCTTTTTTACTCCTCTCTCTCTCTCTCTCTCTCTCTCTCTCTCTCTCTCTCTCTCTGTGTTGAAGTTAGTCCATCCATATTTCTATTCTGATTTCTCTGTTGATACAGATGGATACATTCCTTTGGCATTCTCATGTCGATGTTTTTGCCATTGTTATTGGATGAAATAATCTGAACTGGTTATCATTCTAGCTTCTTGTTTCCATGGCTTGATAATCAAAGATTATACAGCTGATCATCATCCTCGGTGTGGTTTTTCTTTTTGATCTTTTACTCATTTTCCAAAATGTGGTCGACAGCAGAACCTCCTGGCCATCTCATCTGATTCTTCTGCTCTAGTCACCTGGTAAAGAGAGGACACAGCCTGCCCGTTCCAGTTTTTGATAGAAAGTGGACACGTAATCGAAGAAGTTTTTGAAGTCTTTTTGTATACTTTCTTTATCACACGACATGCTATCATGATATTAGACTCCTAATCAAGTAATACAGTTCTCAATCACAATATACACCAAAATATTACAATAATAAAGAGCACTAATTAAACTTTGATATCTTGTCAAGCTATATTGCTATTTGCATAACAGTTGGTGATGCAGAAAATCTGGCTTATGCCTCCTCTCCACTTTTTGTTCCCCCTTTGCCCCCTCCACAGTCGAACTTTTTTCATGTGATCTTCAATTAGACAAAATACTTTATCGACTTACATTTCTATACTGGGTTTGTAACCTGTGCTATGCACCTGAATAATTCGCAATATAGTTAGGAAAAGATGACGGAAAAGAATTTATTTGGGAAACAGATCAAATTGATTACATGGAAGAAATTTACAACTTCAAAACTCAATATATGCACGTGGATAATACCATTAACGATGAATTAGCTTGGAGTATTTTCAATTGAAATTAGTCTAATTATAAAGAAAAGAGATTTATATCACATAGATAATGCATAACTTCCTAATAGAATAGTCAATTTTAAACTCATACAAATGTTTTAGCTGGAATTCTCATAATATTTTTTTCAATTTGGAATTACTTTGCCAGGATTTTTTAGGGACTCCAATACACATTATGCTTTTCATGTTGGAATGGATAATGTCCAATACTTTTTGATTAATCTCCTTTATTTTTTTCTTTTGAGTTGAGCTTTTAGTATTTTCCAATAGGAAACAAATTGTATTAATTTTCTTAATTAACTACTTGATCCATTTATTGGGCATATCCTTGATCTTTTTTGCTTTGGCATATGAACAGAAATTTGATACTAACACACATATATCGCTTTGATGAAATGGTTCATGCCATAGATCTTCATCAAATATCCAATATTGCTCAAGAGGTGGGAATCCAACTCTACATTTTTCATGTTTGGGAAAAAAAATTCAAATGTGAATTTGGTGTCCCCATGAAAGAAAACTCCTCAAAAGGTGCGGAATTCGATTACCGTACAATAAATGGTATCGAGATTCTTATAGACACCTTAAAGACTTTTCAAGTTTGACCGACTTTGTCCCGCGATCGAATTTTGTTGAAAACTCGACCATGCTACTGTGATTAAATAAAATTTGTGGAGAACTTTTCGACGGCACCAAATTTTCCCCAATTTGGCATTGTCTTAAGACAAACTTAAGAATCGGACCAGATCTCCCAGAGCAAGAATCAACTCCAAACAAGCTAGCAATGGGTCAATATATAAGTGATTATTAACTTCCGTAACTTCGTTTGGGTTCTTTAGCAACTAATCTAAGTTTGTTGCTTAAGTGATCAAAAAACAACCCGATCCTCATTTAAAATCTTGAAATCAAAAACTTGATTTGAGCATATATTTGAAAACTAGAAATCACAATTTTTCCAATAGCATGAGAATGACGCGAATCTGATGTTGGACCAAAAGGTTATGACTTTAGGAAAAAGATGCCATGAAAAATTAAAACAAATAGGGTTAATACCCTGAAAAATACCAAACTAGTATCTGTGACAAATTTACCTAAAACTCTTTTTTGTCCCACCAAAACCCCAAACTAGTATACCTGTGATAAATTTATCCTAAACTGATACACTTGTAATAAATTTACCCTATGTTAGTTTTTATTAAATTTTATTGTCAAATTATTAAGTTAAATGACACATGACGGTTGATTGATATACCAATTTGGAATTTTACACTCCGTTTGTCACAATTTACAATTTTTCTGATTTTTTTGTGATATTAATCCAATTTAGATGAGAGTATATTTGTCACAAATTTATCAGTTTTGAGTTTTTTGCGGTCGAATAAATTAGTTTGGGGTAAATTTGTCATAAATGTACCAATTTATGGCTTTTTATGGTTAGTCAGGGTAAATTTGTCATAGGTGTACCAATTTTGAGTTTTTCATGATCAAAAAAATATTTTAGGTAAATTTGTGACTCATATACCAGTTTGGGGTTTTTCAAGATATTAATCCAAACAAATAATCAGGTTGTGCCCCTTTACCCACCCTGAATTAACTAGGCCGGGGGTTATCCGTTTGAGGGTGACTTGGGCCAGGGTCATCCGGCCCAGGGTTACTCTGGTCCAAGTTTACTAAGCCCAGGTCATCCCATCCCTGTTGCGCAATTTTAACTATGTCCACAATTTTGACGCGAAGAGTTCTATTTTCTGGCTTTCAGTTTGATACTCACTTTGATTCAATTTTCTGTTGGAGATTTCGACGATATCCGGAATGAAGGTGCGGAAACTCTTTTAATAAATGTGATCATGGTTATCATGCTGAGGTAATAACTTGAAAATAAAATACATTGTGGTTACGCCGAGATAAAAATGGAGTTTACATATGAAAGTAGTCGTTATTTTACTAAAAAAAATCTTGAAAATTTCGTAATTTCTCTGTGCGGTTATTCTGATTGCTGTAATTCTTACATTAGAATAATCCTGCGTATGTCACGATTTTCTCAAAATTTGTTGGAAAAGTTACGGTTACTTTCGTGAAACTATTTTCAGCTCTCAAAATGGAAGCAATTAATTTTGATTGGCCATTGCTGATGTGGATGCTTTGGTTGATGCCGGTTGTCCGACTAATACTAATGTGGCAATTTTTTAATAATTTTTTTATATTTTTCGAATTTTTTAGTAATTTTTCTTTTTCTTTTTTTCTTTTCTTGTCTCTCTTCTTCCTTTAGAGCCTCGCCGGCCATCGTGCAAGAGCCACGAAGCTCTTGCTAATGGCCGGCGAGGGTCGTGGCCCTCGCATAGGGCCGCGAGTGAGATGGCTTCACCTAGATCTAGGCGAGGCTACTAGGTGAGGTCGGGGTGAGGTTGGCCTCACTTGCAACCGTGGACAAAATCACTTACTCGTGGCATTGGACGAGGCCCGCAACCCTCGGCGACCATTGTGGGGAAAGTCCAACAAGGAAGAAAAGAGAAAAGAAAGGGAAAAAATTAATAAAAATTAATAAAAAAATTCGAAAAAAAAAAATTATTAAAAATTATCATGTTAGCGTTCTACATTAATACCGATTGGCTAAAATTAGTCGATTGGACGGAATTAGTATTAATATAAAAAGGTTTAGGACTGCATTAGTTCAATTAAAAAAGTTTAAAATTAAATTGGTATTAATGTAATAGATTTAAGACTTTTTTGTTACTTTTTCCGTAGATCTTTTGTATTTGTAAAATGACGAGTTTGTTTCACACATGTACAATTGTCCAATCAGTCTAGCTTTCTTTTAAATTGATCGGTAGTGACTACACTCTTATTTTGATCTTTAATTTCCAATTTTCAAACTTCGGAAAACCTTTCCATCGTGGTGGTTCTCGGATCCTGCTTCCGTGGAGAGGCTACAATTCGATTTCCATAGTGCTACCACAACGAAGACATCAAAAATCCATATTTTATCATTGGTTGTTGCCGCCGTCGTCTGCTAGTCGCCAGCTAGCGTCTGTCTTTAAAAGTCGATTCTCGCCGCCAGTAGTCAGGCATCAGTCGTGCTCATAGTCGACTGTCGCTAACTTCTCGTTGCCATTGCCACTGTGAACTATTTTTTTCTAGAAGGTTCAAAATATATCGTCATCCGAACAATTTAAAAGAAGCCTCATTGCCCGAATAATATTACTTAAAATAGGAATTCATGCGAATTCCTTGTTCATTGCAAAAACGAGATTCTTTTTCTTGATAAGTGAGTACCTATATTGATCGAGACGGAATCGACATGGCATGAGAAATTCCTAGGCGATTGAGATCAACATCCCACTATGGAGTCAAATGGCAAGAGAGTGGAACTAATATAAATCATTAAACTCTAGATGAAACTAAAATTTAAATTCGAAAGAGCATAAACCTTGAACTTACGTCAAAATGGCTTATTTCTCTCCAATTTTCTTAACTAATTAAACCTGAAACATAGATCAATTTTGGCCTAATCACCACTTACGTGTCTCTATTTTTGCATATATCATTCGCGGACCTTTAAGCAAAGTCCTATATTAAAAAGACCAAAGGCCCATGTTGCAGTATCATTTTAGCGTCTTGTTTAAAGTTTGAGTGGTTTGGCTTTTAGTTAAGTTGAGTTTTTTGGGTAGATGTGATAATTTATTATTTAAGGATGGGCATTTTTAAAACGAGAATTTCATCTTTGGAAAGAAAATAATGATTTCGTAAATAGGGACATAAGGATATTTCGTGTGAATATTCAAAATGGTCTACAAGATTTTAAAAGTAAGTACTTATTTGGTACTTTCACAAGTGGGAATATGTAAGCGATAATCAAGGTTAGATATGATTTTAGTATTTTCTTTCTTCTTTCTTTTTTGTTCACGAATTCACAGTGCGACTGGAAAAATTGGAAGAATCAGTATTAGGCAGGATCTTCATGAAAGCGATGTGGAGAACTCTCAAATGTGGAAATTTTCAGGACCGTTGAGGTTGAAATTTTATGTCTTTTTCTCGGTAATCTGCTATTTGGGTGCCTTAATCCAGTTGCTTAACAACTACTGACAGTCTTGAACTTGCCTTGTACCTCAATTTCGGTTGATATTCTCACGTTTTACCCAGATTAGGCTTTGATTAAGATTAAGATTCCCTATGCGTATTGTACTCACTGAGAAAATTAGAAGAGAACAACGGAGCCTGAATTGAGAAGGGGCCAAAAGTAAGAGCAAATCTTTTTTCTTTTTTATCTGTTATACATGATACCACTCCGCTTTAACCATTAATTATGTAAATTTTACGTGAAACTTATATCATTTAATAACCAAGATAAAGTTGGCTAATATGCTCCAACTGTATATAAGAATTTTTTTCAGAGGTCAAGGATTAGAAATTATCCCGTTCTCAATTGAATGAATAGGAACCATGGAGAAACTTAGTAGTGCAATAGAAAGCGAAGGGATGACAAAGATGTTGAGAAAATGATATTGGAGAATCAAAGAAATGGAAGTGAAAAATCCCACCTTTATTGTTATACTATTCTTTATTTGCCGAACCTCTACACTATGACATAATTGCCATTCAACTTTGGAGCATTCACTCGTATTGTTCAGTGGGTTGGGGTGGTGATACTGTAGATACAAACTAATAGCCACTATAATTGAGTGTTACACAGAATTTGGTCTGCCTTATTCACTGTGTTCGCCCTAATACTCGACCACAATGGCCAGAAGCTAAGGCGATCGCAAGGTAAGTCCTCTGTTCTCGTGGACGACTGCGTAAACTCTTCATGGTACTCCAACCGGTGCAATGTTCCATATGTCCCTGGCATACTCATGGATCGTTCTATCGCTGCTGAACTTGTGTGATCCTGCAGTATTCAGAATCGACATCCTCGTCCATCTCTGCAAGACAAGCAAACAAGTCAAAGTGTAATTATGCATACAGATCATTTGCATAATGCACTCCAAAGACAGGTACATCGACATGGTTTTGTGCACTGATCACCTTTTCGTCTCGATATGCCTCGTCAACTTCTTCTTGACATTCGATATAGCTAGGAAAGTCTTTACCCACGAGAAAATAATCTCCTCGACCAAAACCTTCATTCCCTTCCAAAGATTCTATCAGCTCATCGTAATTGTAGGGCCCAAATACGCCACTTTTGACGAACGCTTTGACTTCTTCGAATCGTGGGTCAGGGACAAACTAGATGGAGAGGATACAGTCAGTAAATCTCAAAGACAGAGCAAGCACACCCTGCAATTTAACTCAACAGAAACACCAGCTACAATTTTTATCTCCCACCCAGTCGTTCGTCCAAAAGCTTAAGCTATAAGAAATCAGGCCTTCATCAAGCATATCCTCTAGCACTACCTCTCGAGGGTAAGTCAAGTCTTACATATGAACAAAATGATGAACATCACTTTATGAAACAGATAAACAAACACGAATGGAATGAAAGGAATTCTAAGAAAATAGCAACAACAGCCGTTGTGTCAAAATTTGAAATCTTGACGTGAGCTCTAATGTCAAAGTATACAACTATTTGCCCCAAAGGCTGAAGTCAAATGGGTCACGAGGTATATTGCATATATCTTTTAACAGCTTTCATGGTTTTTAGGTAGTTGACAGGTAGACATACCTTTCCCTCGGCTCTTTCCTTCCTAAGCCCTGCTATTTCGTGAGCCTGAGCACCAAAGAGAAAGAAGTTATCTTCTCCAACCTCCTGTCTTATTTCAACATTGGCACCATCCAAGGTGCCAATTAGGACACAACCATTCATCGCAAACTTCATATTGCTGGTTCCACTGGCCTCCATCCCAGCAGTACTGAAGAAGAGAAAATCATGGATTATAAGTATATTTATATGGTAGAGGGTAAATTCCAGGCGCAACAAAAATTAGAAACTGAACTAACGAATGTATTGAGATTATTCTGATCAACCAGCAACAATAGGATCTAATAGTAAGGAGGGAAAGCAACTATATTTAATGGGCATGTAGGAGAATTTCTGCTCATGCAAAGGTTGCACTTTGATCCCTTGAAGCTAACCAATCCCATTTCAACTTGGCAAGAGCGTCAAGAGTGGTTCTTAAGATAAATACAGTCAAGCCACTGAAGATACTGTGTTTTCAGAGTGGAACTCCATCCAAGGTCCCAACTCAAACTGTGATTTATCCGAAATAGATGATAGATGCATACCGTCAGGTATAATTGCCATCAATTTGCTTGTTTCACAATGTAAAGCACCTGTGCCACTGAACAATGGTAGAATTTTCTAGTCTTTGTTTTGCTCATGCGAAGGTTGCACTACAATCCCTATAGGCTAATCAATCCCATTTCAACTTGGCTAGGGGATCAAGAGTGCTTCTTAAGACAAATATTCAGCCAAGCCACCAAAGATGCTGTGTGTTCAGAGTGGAAATCCAGTCAAGGTCCCAACTCAAAATGTGATTTATCCGAAATAGAACATAGATGCATATCATTAGGTATAAATGCCATCAATTTGACTGTTTCACAGTGCAAAGCATCCGTGCCACTGAACGGTGGTAGATTTTCTAGTCTTTTCTAGTCTTTGTTACACATGCAGCCAATGGAACTTGTGACCCCAACAATTCCATCACACAGGGACAAGAATGGACAATCAAAAGACTCACTGGACTAAATCCATAGGAAATAGTTCTCTTTTTTTCTTCAGCAAACAGGAGGTCAAGTACCTGATGTGCTGTGAGAGTTCACTTGCAGGGATCAGCAATTCAGCAACACTGACATTGTAATCAGGAACAAATATCACCTGCAATCAAACAAGTACAGTGAACTGTATAGACAAAATAAAAACCAAAAAGTATGAATGATGGTCAAAATAAAAATGCTGTTGACTATTAAGATCACACAAATATGCTGCACACAGATTCTCATACTATATCCCCTTAGAATGCAGTGATCATGAACAACGGCCTATCCAAAATGTAGTAATTAGCACATGCAAAAAAAGCATCAACTTTGGGCCATGCAGGAGCTGCTATGCACCCAAATTAATTACATAGCAAGAGTGTTGCACCTTGATTCACAAAATAAACTTTAGAGGCGCCTATTTACACATGCCAAGAGCAAACAATCAAAGTACTCAACAAGTATAAAACGGTTTAGAAATAGTGAGACAGCCATACCTTAAGCAAATTACCAATTTCAGGATCATGATTAATTGTTGCAGCAACATCTGTGATAAATTTTACAATCCTTTTAGCTTGCACATATGTGGCAAATGCTTTTCCGCCAAAAATACAAACTCGCGGCACAAACTTAGCAGTCCTCTCAGCAGAATTCATAGCTTTCATTTTCTTGTAACGATAAACAATTCCCAATATGTTCAAGAGTTGCCTCTTGTACTCATGGATGCGCTTCACCTGAAAGTAGGAAACATGTTGGATAGTGCTTAGCTAAGAAAGAGAACAATAAAATAAAACTCGTTTGCACTCTGTGCCCTACCACTGGAAATATTTACTCCCTCAAGTGACACAAATGCTCTGGCCAGAAAGAAAAATTGACATATAGCATATTAATGAAAGAAATCCTGCTAAGTGCTAACCACGTCCAAACCCATTTTTTCGTAAAGCAAATCCTGCTATATCCTTTATATATATGTCACGCACTTGTGGCAATATAAGCACCATCATAGCAAATAAACCTTCCGTGCTTGTGGCAACATAAGCACCATGACTACAAATATAATTTCCCACCATATTGCAAGATACAGTAGTAGAAGACCCCTGTTCCATTGCAAAAATTCTCAATTTTGCTCCTTTTAGCTTGAACCATAAGCAATATTGAATATTATTGAATCTCTAGTCTATATTGACCGTTCTATGTTTGTGCACCCTCAAATGCCACTAAATATAAAATTCTGTAGGGAGACATTGAAGCCAAAATGCCTTATGGTCCACAGTGCTGGGTAGTTAAACACCGACAAGTGTACAAAATGAGTGTAGCAAATACAACAAGGCTTCTTTAAATGTGCAGGCACTCATTAAAAGATAAGAAATAAAGTCATTCCAGGAATGGAGGGGGTGATGCCAACTGCAGATGAGAAGCAACTTAGGAGGTTTGACATGTGAAAGGAAGGTTTCTGGATGCTCCAATGAGGAGACATGATTATGAGATGGAGAGCATCTGAACTTTTACCATTCAAATTCTATTCTACAGATTAAATGTGGATGTTGACTGCTCTAGAATCAGCACCTGTCAAATTACCAGTGAGGGGAGAACATAGAAGTCAAGGTTTCCAAAAAATATCAGGAAAAAGTTACATATGTAGACATCAACAAGAATTTAGGGGTTCACCACCACCAACTTCATTACATCATCAAATCAGGTGTAGTATGAGTTCTACATGAGTAAACAAAGAATTGGATGATATCAAATTCTCAGAGACCACTAATACTTATAGTACCTGGGAACAAGACAAACAATACCTAAATTATCCTCTTAACAAGAAAGGAAATAATAAGCTGATGAGAGGAAAAGTTATAGTATGCAGTTCTCATATTTGACATACCATTGGAACCATGGATGACTCTTAACTGTTCATGGAAGTACTTGAGAAATCGTTTTCAAAATTAATATTTACTCTTTAGCTGCTTTCACTACATGATCCTCGGTTTCCCCTCCTCCCTCATAACACATCAATTAAAGCAGCCACCCCGAATGATGTCCTTCGTTCATAGAATCCGATGGTTATCAAAACTTGCAGTCCACTATAAAACCATTGTGATGTGCTTTCCGTTTTCTCAGGAAAAAGAGTATGCGTCGCTGCAAGGAAAAAGTGTATAGGTTGCCGCAAGAAAAAGTGTTGCGTTACAACATTGTTTGACTGAGATAGCTCAGAAAGAATGCAAATGGCCTTTTGTATGCTGGACTGTTATTACTTGAACTTGCTGGAATTACCAACATGTCATCAGTTGCTCTGCCAGTGTAAATACTGGGATTTTTTTCTTTTTATTTATTGGCCTGGTGAAGAATTTATTATCTTCAGTAATAAGAATGGTCCGGTCATGAGTTCTATATGCTGGATTCCTCCCGATGATAGGCACATTGCCACACTCAAACAAACTCTTTATATAGCTACGGTATTTCGCAGCTAAAGCCAGATCTACTGGTCGCTACTATTTGCTAATTTTTCTTCTTTGTCTAACTTTTGGTTGATTACGTTCTATTTCCTTTCATTATGTTTCACTTAGCCGAGGATTTTGGGAGGGAACATCGGAACAAGTGGGGTTCCCTGGCTTGGATCGTCCACATTGTACTGACAGGAGGAACTGATAAATCATCAAAGGGACACAACTTTTCGGGGTTTGAAAAGGTTTTGCATCCAGCAAACAGCAAGCCAGCACAGGTAATGCTAATCTGCTACAGTTATGTGATAGATCCATAGGCAGGCAGTGGTGACTCGTGTCGGCAATGTATTCACACGTTTAAGGCCAAATGATTGCTGTTATAAGTCCTCACTTGGCGCCCATTCAAGATGACCAGTAGTCATCAGGAGTCAGTGCAGTGACTCTTGAACTAAAATTTAGATGTGCATAGCAATCCTCATGTGCATGCCCACAGAAGGTGTAATAATTGTCAAACATCAGGAGCTTAGGAAGAATCAGCTCGTTTGTGCTGAAGACGGCATGTTGTAAGAGTTTATTGTTGTCGCATAGCAAGCTTTTGGGAATTGGCTTGATCAGTTGTCAATCTATAAATGGAAAATTAGTTCTTATGCAAAGTGTACATGGATGCACATAAACGGTAGCATTTATGGTGGTCTCTGTTTCAAAATGCTGACTTCCCCAACTTAAAAATTGGTTTCAAACGCGACTAAGAAGAAATACGCTCTTTCAAATGTTTGCTTGATGGTTTCAGATAACCGCAAAGATGATAAGCAACATTAATTTGGGTATCGACATTAGGGGGCTAATATGGAATGCACATGTCTACCTACGAATTACTCAATACAGGATAAGAGATGAGGAGGACAGAGGCAAGAATGTGACCTGAATATCAAACATTGCTTCAGGGCTAACAACATATCCAGTTGTCTCCTTAAGGAATCTCACAACCTTCATTTTGTTGCTCCTCTTTGCTGCCCTCCATTGGGTCTGAAGATCCTCATTATCTGCAAACTGGAAAGTGGCATCATGTAAGATTTTACCTCTCAAGTCCTCACATCACTAGGACACCAATGATGCTACTTCCTCAACCATACTTGTTTAAACTTAACAACAGTTCTCCATCCAAGTGAAGTATCAATTACTCAGAAAGAAACTGCAACTTGAATCCATCCTTCCCACTTCCAATGAACCAAAAAAGAAAGGTGATTTGCAAAGGAAAGTGATGGCAATAGAGTAATTTCAGTCAGAGGAGACCACATGAAAATAAATGAAGGTATCTCAGAATTTGAAAATCAAGGCTGGTGAATCACCTTACGCAACTCAGCTAGTTTATCTGTGTGGAGGATCCAGTCTTCTGTGCCAATCCATCTAGTTATAATCTTACTTAACTCAGGATTGCAGAAAGGAATCCATCTTCTTGGTGTCACCCCATTTGTTTTGTTTTGAAATTTTTCAGGCCATAACTGCCAAGGATCAAGAGAACAGATTAAGTAGACATTATATTGAGGATAGTGTACAATGAACTTGGAACTTCTAATACTTGGTGGATTCTATTTTGAGTTTGAGGGTTATTAAAGCAGAAAGGGCGAGCCAAAGAAAAGTTTTACCTTAAAGAATTCATGAAACACTTCCTTCTTTACGATTTCACTGTGAATCTCAGCAACACCATTAACAGCATGACTGCACACCACACAGAGATTGGCCATCCGAACCATCTTAGGAGGCTCAGGTTCAGGCTCCGGCAATTCTTCATTATTCTCCTGAGCTTGTAAATTATGAGGTTCATCTTCAAGATTAATGTCAAGTTCTTTAGAAGTTTCTGGTTCCTTCTCAGAAGAAGCAACAGGATCCTCTTCTGGTTTTATTAACTCAGCAAAAGCAGGCGGCAAATCAACATTTTCCAGTATCCTCATTTCCTTCAATTTTTTCTCCAGTAAACCAGGATTTTCGGTACCACATTCTGCAATTATTGTCCCAACCAGCTGCAAAGTAACATATTAACAGGATGAAAAAAGAATTTGAAAGATATCAGAAACAGGTATATAGAATTGGGGAATGTCCAAAATATGGGTACTAATTTTTCCTGAAAGGTAATCAGTATACCTCTTCATCAATCATCTCTATAATCTCAACATGCCGAGGAAGAAGCTTTTGCATAAGTTCTAAACTCCATTTTTCGAGTGCTTCAGGCAGAACAGTATGGTTTGTGTACGCCACAGTCCTTGAATCGGCAAAAGGGAAGTACACATTTATCACTAATATTGGTAATTTCTATCAAATTATCTATAAGAAGAACAAGAAAGGAGTGGCTTTAAGCAGATTAGACCGTCAGCCGAAGAAAAAAATTAAATTAAACTCTCACAGGACAGAATTCCACAGACCACAAGTTGCACAATAAACATGTGGAAGATGCATACATCAAACTAATTACAAGGCTTATAGAAATCCATCATCCCATGTTCTAGCCTTAAAAATTGATACTCATCTCTGTTTACTTACATTAAACTTATTACCTCAGGGAGTAAACTTCCAAATTAACATGTCACTTCACTTTTAGGTATTTTGATTTGCTTTGTGAAAAAGCTACATCGTTCATGGCATGGCATCTCTGATACTTTTTCTATTTCTTTAGAGAGTGAAAGCCCCCCTTAAATTGCATAAAACATCCCTGTAGAGTGGCCAATCTCCTTTCTCCGTGCTTTGTTTTAGATTAATGTCATGAGACAGGAACTTTCAAACCTAATCACCATGATTCTTTTGTTGTTCTATCTTCTATATCTGAAGGAAATAACTTATAATGTCAAATACAAAGATATGCAGTTCTTATTCTTTAAATATCTAGAGCATTCCAAATCACTAAGAATACAGAAATGACCGTCAATATTTGTCTTTAAGCATGTGGCTTTCAAGAGAAGACTGCTCAAAGTTCATCAATGATAACCTCATATAAGTAGCAATAATTACGGTGACAAACAAACTTTCTCCAGCAAAGTGAGATCGGTTATACATATCTGATCATGCCATTGCACCTATTTATTACCTTCAACAAATTCCAAATAGAATGAAAAGGAAGAAACAAGTGAGATAATCCACTACTTTAAATGCTCTTTTAAAGCTAGAGGAAATAAAATTTGTACTGTGGATACACGTAATGTCAGAAAAGGTACCTCCTAGTAATATTCCAAGCTTCTTTCCAACTTAGACCTTTAACATCCATTAAAATCCTCATCAGTTCTGGGATGCAAAGTGTTGGGTGAGTATCATTCATCTGCACTGCAACCTTCTCAGGGAAATCTTCCCATTTTACATGTTTACCAGATAGCTTTTCAAAACGAGCAATAATATCTTGAAGAGACGCTGAACACAAAGTATACTGCTGCTTCAGGCGGAGGATCTTTCCCTCAATGGATTCATCACCGGGATAGAGTATATAGCAAATCTGACATCAATCAAAATTATTAGCATCAAGCCAAAAGAATCTTTTATCGAGGCAACTTAATAGAGAATGCAACAATGTTATTGCAACACTGAAGACCAGTTCTGGACATTGTTAGCCAACAGTCATGTCAGAGACTCAATTATTTTAGCCATGCCAGTGGACCATTTTGAAATGTATCCCAACAACTACAGGGACAGAAAAGAAGGCCACTTCAAAGAAAAATCTCAATCCTCTCAAGCACAAGGGCTTGGCCTAGCTATGGCCTAACCTCACCAAAATCTTAGAGGTCTGGGGTTGGACTCCTATAGTCCCTTGCAAATCTTACACGAAAAAAAAAAAAAAGAAGAAGAAGAAGCCATAATGAGGATACCAGTAATCATAATTATTGACTATTTTCGGACCAAGTAGACAAATAAATTATGTGTTCAGTAATCCATCAGCCATATTCAGCCTTTCTATTTATCTTGGAGATAAAGAATCTATATTTGAGAATTAGAGGAAAGGTCACAAACAAAAAATTTAAAAGAAAAAACCCTGGAGAATAACCTTTTCAGCATTCGACAGTGCCTCATTTGCTTTGGTGTGCTCTCCAGCATTAAAAGCAGATAAATCAAATTCTTCAGAAAGAACTTTAGTGGACCAAAGCCGCAGATTGATGGTATTTTTTGTCTTATAACCAGGGATTGGGACATCAAATGCAGCTGCACGTATATCTTCTCCCCCAATCCAGCGTCTTTTACCATCAGATCCAGACACAACCTTGCCATAGAATTTTACAGGATAGGATACATCATTTCTCACAACTTCCCACGGATTTCCCATCTACACAGAGTAAGCATGATGAGATCACCAGTGATGTAAAGAAAATCCAAATAAAACCATGTTCTGCAGATTATCATCATATAAATGGAAAAATGGGTAGACGCAACAGCATAAAATAATCATGGGAATAAATATGATAATATGGAATCCAAGTGAAATACCAAAAATAAATGATATAGCAACATCATAAAAAAAATCAGGTGTGGCTGAAATTAATAAATAATGCAAACAGAAAGGTTATTTGTTAAGAAAACTCCAATTAAACTCCAAAATTATATTTCATAGTAGTTAGATTTTAGTGTTGTACTTAAGCAGAGGTTGTTCCAGCAAAAAGGAAAAATGAAATTCTAGACCTATTGTGGAATATGGAACTAAATAACAAGAACATTTCAGCATACCTCAAGCCAGCTTTCCGCGACTTCCTCTTGACCATCTTTGGTTATTCGTTGCTTAAATAAGCCATACCTGTATCTAAGTCCATAACCCCAAGCTGGATAATTTAAAGTTGCCAAGGAGTCCAAAAAGCAGGAGGCAAGTCGCCCAAGACCCCCATTTCCAAGTGCAGCATCAGCCTCCTACCAATATTAACCGCAAATATAAGTGACTTTTGATGTCTATAAAATAACCAAAAAGTATGTACCGATTCATATGCAACATAAAGCAAACAACTACGGATTGAGATCATGGCATAAGCCAGAGATTAGTAGGTCAGGCTTTCAAAAGGCAATGATTAAGAAGGCTTATATTCAGGCAACGAAATGAAGCCTCAGGGAAAAATGTAAATCTGCACACCTCCTGGATCATCCGTAAATTGACCCACTTGACTTTTCTTTCGGCAAAAAATCCCCATAACTATAAAAAATGAGTAATATATCCCTCCATCTACCTTGTTAGGTTATCATCGCTTCATTAAAATGCACATGAGGTCAATTAGAAAGAGTTGATTAAGTACATGAAGTTATTAACTTACAAATTCCTAGATACAGCACATAATGGGATGTCTTACTTAACATCAGGAAGCAGGGGTCAGCAGATGATGATCAGAAAGTTGATGGATTAAGGGCAATACATACATTTTCAAGTTATACAGCAAGATTTAGCAACAAAGGAAAACGGGAGTCGAGTTACAAATGACCCTCTGGCCCAAATGAAAAGGATACGAATGACGAAAAGAAGTGTAGACAGTTTTACCTAGATTAAAGATAGACAGATCTTTAGCCAACATCATCATGATATTTCCACCACCATTGTTGTAGTGTTAGTACAGTACAGATTAGCCAATTGTAGCAGCAGATTTCACTATGCAAAAATGAAGCAACAGTATCTAATCCAAAATAAGCAACAAGCACAATATACCTGGGCTGCAACATTTTCGAGGTCATGCCCAAGTTTGCTTAAAGCCTCAGCATATGCACCTGTGAGCTCCAAGTTACCAATCGCATTTAACAGTGCTCTTCCCTACAGAAACCACACTAATGAAGCTATAACTTTATGAGGATAAGTGGAACATAGAGCTCTATCTTTACATGGAGCAATTTCGGTGCCAAACCTGTAGAAACTCCATTGACAGATAATATGCTTGCTTTACGTTCAACTTTTCACAGTAATCATATGTTGCATTCCAATTAATGATGAGAGCATCTCGGACGCTTTGAGCAGTTGCAAAGAAAGCCTTCGGAAGTTCAAATTGATCAGGAGAAAAGGGAGCCGTAAATTCTGCATGATATTTGATACTTGAGGCAATGGATGCAGCATCCGGCTTGAGAGGACTTGGACTGCCGGGCTCTTTATGCCATGAAAACAAGAAATAGAGTTAATGACCGAAAATGGAAGGTTAACTACATATTGATATGCTAAGCCATATATCACCCTTGTTTTTTAGCCCCACAGAGATTTAATGTGTACTTCAAGCTTTATTCTTGCCACTTATGTAAATTATTAAAAGGCTAAGGACCCAACTAGTCCTCCCTATGGAAACCCACAAATTCAGTGAAACAACCTCATTGCTTTCTCTCATGACACTAAAACTATGATAAAGCAATGAGCAGAACAGATGTTAAGGACATGAGTGAATCTTATTTCTGACTTACCCACGTGGATGCTTTGCTCTGCCATTAGTAAGACATTGTAGGTTTTTCAAATTAATTTACATGAACTTAATCAGAAAACATGAGATGCCGACCAGACCAGACCATTCGCTCACTTGATGTGGGCAAATTCTTGCCTAACCTGGTCCATGGGGACTGCGTGAAATCTCAGCCACCGATCATCTGGATTCCACACGGGTCCACAACATCCAACCGTTGTGGTTCACCCAGGACATGTATATGCAAGTATCTCCATAGGATATGTCTCTGGCCAGAACACGTACTTCCTCTGCCCATCCATCACAAGTTACCATGTGAACATCAAATGATCCAGACTACCAACAGGAACAGCTTCGCCATTCAGCTCACTATCAAATCCTACTGCTGAGCATCCTCAAAAGTCGCAGACAAGTTAGATCAGAAATGGATTGAACGAATATTTCCTTAGCGAGCATCGCTACTGGTCACTTCACTTATCCAAATCACCAGATCGTGACTCGTGATCGTTTCTCATCGCTGAGAAGGCAACATGTCGTACTTAATCTTATCCTCACAGAATACTCTATCGGAAGCGACTCAACTAGTACAGTGACGAGTATCGGATAATCGAAAATTGAAGGCGATCTTAACTTTGGCACCTTTTTCGGCAATTTCACTCGGCACAACGAGATGAACTTTAGAGGGAGAAAACAAAATCAGCATGAGAGAACAAATATCAGCAGTTGAGCAGAACAACCAACAGAAACTCCGCATGCTCGAATATTCAACTGTCCGAGTTCACAAAACGAGAGAAAAACTAGCTTCCAGTCTAATCAGCGTTCTCATCCGGAACTGCGCTCACTGCGGATATGTACGCACTGAAAACCATAATCTCTCCCAATCACGACAATCGCACTAGAAGAGGCAAAAAAAAAAAAAAAAAAACAGAGCGCAACGCGTATCAAGCCGCTTCAAGCTACGAATGACCGATCGAGGGAAAGAAAGTCGAAAGTCGAAAGTCGAAAGTCGAGACCTTCCTCGAGTGGCGAATCCTTGAGCCTCTGCTTCGACTCGCCGGACACGCTCTTCACCGCGGAAGGCCTCCTCGTCCTGAGCGGCCTCGCGTCCCGAGTTCGGAACAAGAGCGCCAACTTCTTCTCTCCGAGGCCGGAGCCGAGCAACCTGCGCTGGTCCTGGCGTCGCGGAAACCGCTCGTCGCCTGACGGCAGCGGCGGCGTCGTCGCGGCGAGCTGCGAAGTCGCCATTGCAGGAGGACGGGGAAAGAAGATCGCCGCGAGCGATGACGCGTCGTCGCGACCTGGGAACGTCGACGTGAAGTCGAGCGACTACATTCACTCGCTGGAAGTATCTCGCTCTCCGCATCATATTAATGGAGCCCGCTCTAAAAAGTGCATCGGATCACGAGTTCTCTCGAACATCGAGGTGCGATCCGCCGCGACGCCGGGCCGTTGATCGGGGGGCTTCTCGTTGGCTGAGCGGGAAATCTCTAGTCAGCTGAGTGCGGTGGAGGCATCTTATTGGTTGAGGGTGTAACGAGTGCAGCTAGGACCGTCGCAGCCTAGCAGGTGATACCGCAGATCTTTTCGGAAAACGACATTTGCAATAAAACATTTTCTTTTCCCTTCCCGTTCCACATGGAAGTGTTGCAGCGGCATGTGATTATACACTGTGCACTTTCTATATTGACAGGACAACAAAAAGTTGCACTTTGAGAAGTTGATAAGCTCGATAGAAAACACCGCCTGAATATGTGTGAATATAAAAAAAAATATAATACGGTTGTGTGGATATTCATGGAAACTCCTGGAAATTACTGCATATGTGTGAATATAACAGTACTTCGAAATTGACTAATCACCTGCGATTGGCTATTTTTAAATATCAATATCAATATCGACAGTTCCCGAAACTATTTAGAAATATATGAAGATTTGAATTCTTTAAATAATTATTTTTTATATGAAGTGTTTCGGCCGAGTTTGAGTATTGACTAGCCAATTGATAGTTTTGATATTATTATTTTTTCACTCATCACGTTAGAATAAGTTTTTCAAAAAAATAAAAAAAAATAGCGAACTCGCCCACTTTTTATTTTTATGAGATAAAGTAGCTGAATCGTTCAATTTAATTAATTCTCACTGATCCGTGCATGTGTGTCTTATTCACGTGCAACAGGTAAAGTTACTTTAGGAGGGAAGCACTGAGATTCGGATATGAGACTTGCCGTGTAGGAGTGTACCCATGTTGCACTTAACCGCTCATCTGATCAACTTACTTTCTTCAAGACATTCCACGAAGAAAAATGTCAGTAACAATTTTGAAAGCTACTAGCTACTTTTATGAGAATAATTACTTTCGTATTTGAAAAATTATTGACGCATGTGGAAAACTTACCATGAATAATATATTACAATTTATTATTCTAAATGACCCGCTAAGGACTAACTTCTCATAAATTTTGGAGAAAATACCACAAAAAACCCAAATTATACCCACCGTAATATATTTACCCAAATTTTTTTGTGACATAAAAAAATCTCAAATTATGCTCACTATAACATATTTATCTCAAACTTTTTTTTTCTAAATGTGTACTTATGTGATCTATTTACCCTTTGTCAATAGTTCGTTAGATGATTTTTCAACCAAAATAATATCGTTTTTATTTCACTTAAATCACGTGAACGCAATGTTAATACTGTTTACTTTCCAAAGTCCACGTATTCATATTTTTAATGGTATTGATTAACTAAACTTTGATGGAAAATAAATATGTTGCATAGTACAAGTTTGGAATTTTTTTTTATCACAGAAAAAAAATTTGTGCAAATTTTTCACAACGGGAATAATTTGAGTGTTTTAATGGCTTTTGTTCTAAAATTTATGACTAATCATAATTTTTTTCTTCTCACAAAAAGAGGAAACTTTCCTTCTAAATATAACATATGATACCTAACGTATAAAAATCATTTTATGGTGCTTTTGAAGTCGCTTTTGGTTTGTGAAAGTCACTACAAATGTGGAAAAATTACTAATAGCCGATAAGGGAGAATTTACAATTGCACTATAGAAATTTGCTGAAAATGTGGAAAGCTTTCTTTGTAACACACCCGTTTCCCATATGAAAAAGTTACGAAAACGTTCAAAAGTTATTTTTTTAATATTTCGTAGTTCCAAGGTTTGACTTCAAAAAGTTAATAAAAGTTTGAAAAAAAATTAATAATCACCAAGTGTCAAAAGCTTACTTTCCATCGTGTAGAGAGTACCTACTAACTCGCGATTGATGAAAAGTTGCTTTTGACTTTGATAAAATTACTGAAAACGTGGCAAATTACAAAGAACATTTACTTTTCTGATGGCAAGATTTACTAAAAAAAAATGAGAAAAAAGTTACCTCCACTAAAGAAGCGAAACTTTTGATCACTGAACATTTAAAAGTTGCTAACTTGAAGGTTCTATTTATTTTGTAAAAATAAATAATATAAAAAATATTTTTCTAAAAAGTGATCATTTGTATGACATACAAAAATTAAACAAATGAAAAATATTGAGGGGACTTAAATTGTTGTCTTCTTGATAATGAAAACATTTATTATTTTCAAAATCATTCATATTTCACAAAATAAACGAAGCCTAATGATGTGTTTATTTGAGTGAAAGTGTTTTTGGAAAATCAATTTTCCATACGTTCACCGGTTTAATCTATTAAAAATGATTAGTTAACCAAAACCTTTTTGGTTAACAAAAATATGCATGTATAAAATTAGGAAAGTAAATTCCTAAATCTTTCAACCAAAGAAAAAATTCATAGATCTAAAGAAGTGAAAATACTTACTGGAGCTGCATTCCCTCTCAACTGCTTCATCTTTCTCTTCCCTCATTCAACTTGTCTGTGCCCCTCTCTCTTCTCTCTATCCTCGTGCCAAGTTGATCGCGCCTTCGTGGTAAGCATCGAAGCCATGGACGTCAGGCCTACGATATCGTCCTCTGAAGCGGCGCCCGATTCCTTCCGCCCTCTCGATCCTCTCCCTCCATTGGCTGCTATTGTTCTTCGCTGCCATCGAGGACGAAGTGCTCTGTCTCGAGGGCGTGTTCAACGATGTCAGGGAAGTGAGTAGCCTGCCGCGACGCGAAGGAACCGGAGATGAAACGGGTCGTAATAAGTACTGTTGGGCATGGATTTGGAGGATTTGCGATGTGTTTTTGGAGAAGTGCGATCTGTGGGTTTCCGAGGTGGGATAGGGATGGAGAGTGAACCATAATGGGCGCAACAAGAAGCCGACGTCACCTCTGCTGAACTTGTATCAAAGACGAGAGAGCTCAGATTGAATGCTGAGTGAGCGGGAAAATATTTTCTAAATAAAATCCTAATTTCCAGTCAAATGTCACCAAATCAAGAAAAATTAATTTTTTTGGATAAATCATTTTCTTGATGTTAGAGTTCTCCCCAAAATAAAGGCACCTTAAACGAGAACTTGAACTAATCTAGCTACTTTTCTAGTGTTTAATAATTTAACATGTCAAAATTCATTCTTCATATGTTATTAAAATTTTCAGTAAATTTCCAAATTCTTTTAGTAATTTGTCAATACAAGATGTAATTTTCGTATTATTAGTCCTTAGCAATTTTGAATCAACAGTTGCCAGTTTTTTTTTCCTTACATAAGGAACATGTCTAAATAAATAGGTTGTATTACATGTCGTAGTTGTGCACATTTATTTGTAACTTCTCAAAAACGGGAGTTCTTCTAGTGTTAGTAATTTCAATATGGTGTTAGTAACTTTTTCTATGTAAAAGTAATTCATTCCAATTAGAAGTGAAGATTCAAATCGTTTAATAACTTTGGATGCAAACTTACTCAAATTAATATTTGAACATTCTCAGTAAATTGCAATATCATGTTCCGTAAATAGTTCATATTGCGAGTTTTCTCTTTTTAGTAATTAGCAATCTTGGTTATTTGTCAGTAACTTTTATTTCTTTCAAAGTAATTTGTAATAATTAATAAATTTCCTAAGTTTTCTATTATTTCTCAATACTTTGTTACTAATTTGTTAAGAAACATAATGAAAAACATGTAGAGACAGTTACCATTCGCTTTCCACCCTTCAGAATTTGATGATGAGAAAAAATTAAAAGTTTTGAAAATGAGAGAACAAATCATATGTGCATTGATATCAATGTTTGTATATTTCGAAAGATTTTAAAACATTTTATATTTAGAAATATTCAAATTATGAGAGCAGCAAGAAAAAAAAAACAGAAGGCAAATAAAACAAGATATAACGAAAGCGTTTTTTTTTTTTTTTTTGCGAAAGGGGTTTTTAATTTTATTTTTAGTGCATCCAATCTTTGAAAGAACATACTAGAGTCCACTCGTCATACATGCATGACACATAAATTGTGTTGAAATGTTTACAAATGCAAATCCAAACTCATTTTATTTCATTGTTAGAGAATGAATTTATAATGAAACTCTATGGAATTGGTTTCATGGTTAAGGATATGATGTATGCATTAGATTAACCACACGACACAAGTTCAACTCTTTGCATCACCGAGTATTAACATTTGAGCCATTCAATAGAATTTAAAGTAGCGTCTTACGTATTTTAAGAGGATGATAGGATCATAGGCCCAAAGTTTACCTATCCAAATCGTGCTAGTTATGGAAGAATTTTATTGTGAATAGAAACATGAAGATAATGGGTTCCTTATGTTATATGGCCATTTTATAATTCTTATTTAAGTTATTAGAGTATGTGTATTTTCGAATTTAATGATGTTAAAAAAGTAATTCAGGAGATTTTGAAGAAAAAAAGAGAGATCCTCGCAAAATAGGAGGTTCCCTTCTTTTTTGGCGTATATGTAAAATTACCTTAAAACTTATTTTATTTATTTATTTGTAGCCAGAAATTCAAAAGTTGGCTTAGACCTGTCATTTATGATGCATCCATTGTACACGGTTAAAGCCAAAATTAAGAGAAAGTTCTTTCCCATGCGCCCAATAGCACCTCACGTTGCCACAGCGTTTGCCATGTGAAATGACATTTGGTACAGTTTTGCCCCTTGGTACACAATCGATAAACTTTTGGCTTAATGTTGTCGCTTGTCAATTTTTATTTTACTAGAGATGCTACATTATTTTTAGCTAAATGATTTGTTGATCAACAAACTTTTAGCTTAAGACGTGTTTGTTTTGCGAAAATGATTGATTTAAAAAGTATCTTCTTAAAAATAAGAACTTTTGTCTTCATAAACATAAATAAAAAGATAAATAATTTCATCATTCAAGATAATTTTTAGATAAATTGTTGTGGATATTTTTTTCTTTGACTAGTTATTTCAAAGATTGATATAGACGATTTAAAAAAATAATAATTTTAAAATCATTCATTATCCACAAAATAGACAAAGCCTTGATAGTTTCTCATCTTTGGAAATGGTCCTCTGCCATGTCGCGCTCTCCCATTTCAAACCAAAACACCAACAATATTAGGAAAGTTGATTTCCCTACTTTGGTTGGAAATTTAGTCCAATTGGACTTTCTCAATTTCTATCAAATTTTTTCTTCGTGGTCAAAATTGGATGTTGTTCACGGGCTCAAATTTGGGATTTTTTTTAATGTATAATTATATGACAAATGATTACATTCGAAATAAATAATACATATGTGACGTAAACATTTTGATTTACCATCGGTACACGTATAGTATGTATTTCTCATGTCACATCAGGATTTCCTATCAATATTTGATTTTTTACCTCATGTCAGATGTATTCATGTATATAGATCGTGCTCCCAAAGTCCAGGCCCATACAACACAATGTCTCCTTTTGTTTAAGAAAAAAGTATCAAATTATGATGCAAGCAAATTTATTTGGGATGATTAGGTGGTTTGGTAATGGTCGAGGCAAAGTTCGATTATACACCATTCTAGGCAACATAAGTCCTAAGCTTTTCTGTGATATTTTGACATATATCTACAGTTATGTCTGTATGTGATATAATTGCTTCCTTAGACTTAAATTCATAAAAATCGAATATCAAGTGGGACTCCCGTGAATTTCACATATTTATTCTATACATGAATGCACAATATGCACAGACGCAAATTTAATCTTCCCAAAAGGCTTTGACCAAAGGATAGAATGCCCAAGTTTAGAAAAACTGAGAAAAGGGCAAAACACACGGGCGCACGTGCGAGCATGTCATGCTTGCCCATTAACGGAAGGGGGTGGACGAGGAGAGTCACTCCCCACCACCAACAGTGCACCACCACCTTACCCCCCCATTCCCTCTCAAAGTCAAAGTCAAACATCCCTCCCTCTATCTCCCCCCGCGAACGCAACACGGTTTTGACTCTTAAAAATCCCTTTGATTTCTTCTTTTCGAAAATAATACTTTTTTTTTTATTTCGAAAATTAAATTATCGACTTTTCCAACTCGGGCCGATCCGCCAATAGGAGAAATTGAATATTCGCGATTTACGAGCCAAAAAAATCGAAAAATTAAAAAAAAAAATCGGAAAAGAAAATAAAGCTGCACAAAACCACCGTCAGGCGAAACGCAGTTTCTCTCTCCTCCGCCTCCTCCTCCCTCCCTCCCTCCTCCGTCTCTCTCTCTCTCTCTCTATCCATGCGCGAGAAATGCCCAAAATCTGCGACGACAAGAACTCCTCGATTTGATTCTACGATCCTTCGAATTCCCATTTCTCGGATCGAATCGACGTGAAACGCATGCGCTCGATCTCCGATGCGGTCTCGAGATAGCGGAGACATCACCCCGACAGAGCATTCGCAATCGCCGGGAGATTCGATTGCGGGATCGAGGATCGACGCCGCATCTGATGGTGAACCCCGCGGCGGGGCCGTCGGTTTCCTCCTCATCGGTCGCTAGTTCGTGCTGCGGAGGGCCTGGATTGTCGTCGCGTGATCCCCGCGCCGGTCGCGCTCCCGTCGCCGGGGAGGTGAGGCTGCGGCACCGAAGACCATGCAGCTTCACTTCTCGCCTAGCATGAGAAGCATTACGATCTCGAGTAGCAATGGGTTTGTTGACTTGATGAAGATCAAGGTCGCAGCTCGCCACATCTCCTACAGGACCCTTTTTCATACCATTCTCGTCCTCGCTTTCTTATTGCCGTTCGTGTTCATACTCACCGCTGTCGTTACCCTCGAAGGCGTCAACAAGTGCTCCTCATTCGGTAATGTCTCGTTCCTCGCGTCGGTGTTGGTTTCGTGTGGCAATGTGTAATGGACCTGGACATCGCTAGCCTTTATTGATCCGAATCGGCCGGGATTGGATTATTTGACATTTAGATTAGCCACTTCACGTGTTTGAATTCGTGCGGGTAGATTTGAATATTCTTTGCGCGTGAATTTGCAATAAGAGATGCTATGCCGACGTTGTCATTGAAATGATTGTGTTATTCTTGATGTCCTGTATATCCATCAAGTTTTCCTCTTCTTATTTTTTTTTTTCCTGTTCATGTCTTTGAGATGTGCTTGTGGAGCAGAATGTCAATTCAGCTAAATGCATGTGTAGTTTTGTTTGGCTCTCTCTTCTATCCCAAATTATGTGCACCTGGAATTGCACATGCAAGATGATACTTACTTCTAACTTCAGATTTTGTTCTGTTTCACATGTCTTTTGAGAGGACTTATGGTAGCTCATGAATAAGTTCGTATCTGTCCCTTATTCGTGGAACTCATCATATATTGTCAATTAGAGATTAAATTTTTAATTTCGTGAACACACTGCACCTTGGGACTGTACTTCCATTGAACTTTAAATTGCTCTTACGTAGTTTCGCAACTTAGTTTCTTGAAAGAAAGACTACCTTGAATTCTCTAGAATTTATTTAATTTGTTAGGTTAATTCTGAGATCAGTTCAGTTTATTGTACTATTCAGATACATGTACGAGGACATGTATAGTGCATGAACATCTAGTTTTCTTGAAATTAAGTAAAAGAGATTGGCTATATAAAGGATAAAAGGGGGCGGGTGTTTATTCTTTGTTGAGTTGTGAGACAACCACATCCTTCAATCATCACCCTACTTCTCTCATGATCTCTCAAATGGTTGAGAGTTGTAATGTACGGAACAAAGGTTAATACATTGGTTCAATCGAGAAGAGCCACTCTCCTGAGCATAAGACATATTCTGGCCTTAGCGTCTATGTCCTGGCAAATTTTCTCAAAGTTGATTGAAGTTGGAAGATCCAATGTTTTTAATTAACTAATCTTAGAGGATCCTTTTATGATGATTATTTCAGTTGTAGACTTGTAGTACCTTGACATTGGCTTTCTTTTAATTTTTAAAATCCTTCCTGTGAGTTTCTGGGGAATATGAATTTAAGAAAAATGAGCTCATGTAAGCAATGAAAGGGTTTCTTATCACTAGCATGGAGGAAAATTAATCAAGAATTTGTTTGCCTCTACCTATGATGTGGAATGAACCCCACCCCACCCACAAGTGCAAATTTAGGTGGAACTCTCGTAAAGTAAAGAAAGTAGCCTGTGCAACATGTTGAGTTCAGTTGAGTACTTAAATTGTGTTTTGGTATAATCTACTATGGTCTTATTTCAAAATCAAAGGTTGTGTTATTGGGGCATCAACTTCACCATGCTTGAATTGTGTTTTCTACTTTCCATTGTTGCACATGGACAAGTTACTATCAACTAGCCTTTCATTAGTGGATCCTATTTTAAGCCAGAACTTGGTTCTGTAAAATCAAACCAAATTAATTGCCTTGTATTACTTTCAACTCTTTTGACTTACGTTGTAACTATGAATTTACCATTTTTCTTTAGTAGTTGACGAGATGGCTGGGGGCCTTTGGTTCCTTTAAGTTTTGGTTTATATACTATGTAATGTTTGTCTTGGAAAACTTTCTTGACTATTGTTGGTCTCCTAAGTGCATCCTATCAAAAGAGGGGGAAAAATCCTATTGAGTGTGGATTTTGGAGGATGGCTGAATTACAATGACGCATTATAAGTTTTCCAGAAGATTTTTTCTTTTTATTATTATTATTTTTTTTATTTATGTGACCTTTCAGATCTCATGTTGATTCCATTGCAAGTGTCGTACTTTTGATGTGACTTGCTTCTTCTCAAGTTTCAGATTGTTTAGGCCGGCGGTTTGGACCTAGAATTCTTCGCAGGGTTGATCATTCAGGGGTAACTTCTTCTCTTTTATACTGTGCATATCTTTTCATATTGCATTTTCTATTAGAAGTTTGTGAGAATGGATGAAGCATTTACAATTTTTGTGGTATTGGTGCAACAGAGACTGGTTAGAGACTTTCAGAAGATTCTAAACGAAGTGAAGAGTGCAGACATCCCAGATAATTTGAAGCTTCCAGATTCATTTGATCAACTTGTATTAGAGATCCAAAACAATCAGTATGACGCAAGGACCTTCGCACTCAAGTTGAGAGCAATGGTATGTGTCATGCTACGAAAGGATGGATAACTTGTTGAATCTCCACTTTTGGTTTTTGATCAAGGCATATATTCTCAGGGTGACTATGCATAAAATTAGCCCATTTTAGTATTTGAAGTTTTTGTAAATCATTTCACAATTCTTAGTTGCTTAGTTTTAGATACCTGATTTTAAAGCAGTTAATCCTGGTTTAAAGCCTTACTTACCTGTCCTTATTACTTGTGGACTCTTGTAGTAATTAGGTTGTTGGTTATCACAATTCTGCTTAAGAAATAGTAAATATGCTTACTTCACATTGCCTGCCAACTTGGTTGCTTGAAACCAACTTCTTATGGTGTCTCTTGAGTGTTCACACTTGGGCAGACATTATTGCTAGTTGGATCTTAGTTCAATTTATTGATGTCCGTGCACCTTTTTACTGTAGTATTCTGTTTTCCTTTGTTGTTTCCTCATAACTAAGTTCCTTCCAAATTATCAATAGAGTTTATGTATTATGTAGGATTTATTTTGGGCCTCAAATACTTGAGACGGTGCTTATAATAATGCAAAATATGGTTTTTTTTTTTTGGGTCAATGCAGAATATGGTGTTCATATGGGCCTTTTGAGTTATCTGTAGGATCTGGCCCTTTAATTTCATTCATCAGCATTTAACAGCAGGACAACTATGAAGATATTGTTAAGACATTTCCTAACTGAATTATTTGCTTTTCTCTATAGATGGAGAAATTTGAAAGAGAGATAAGGGAATCAAAGTTTGCAGAACTGATGAACAAACACTTTGCAGCTAGTTCTGTTCCAAAAGGCATTTATTGTCTCTCTTTGCGTCTAACTGATGAATATTCTTCCAATGCTCACGCACGCAAACAATTGCCTTCTCCAGAGTTGCTTCCTTTACTCACTGACAACTCTTACCACCACTTTGTGTTATCAACCGATAACATTTTAGCTGCTTCAGTTGTTGTGGCTTCCACTGTCCAGTCATCTCTGAAACCTGAAAAAGTAGTCTTCCATGTTATCACTGACAAGAAAACTTATGCGGGGATGCACTCTTGGTTTGCACTTAATTCTGTGTCCCCTGCTATCGTGGAAGTGAAAGGCATTCATCAGTTTGACTGGTTAACAAGAGAGAATGTTCCTGTACTAGAAGCTTTGGAGGGCCACAGTAGCATCAGGAATTATTACCATGGAAATCACATTGCTGGGGCCAACCTCAGCAGCACAACTCCGAGAACGTTTGCTTCAAAATTACAGGCTAGAAGTCCGAAGTATATCTCTTTGCTCAATCACATCCGAATATATCTTCCTGAGGTAATTAATTGGCATAGGATTAAAAGTACATCATTCTTAAATTTTCTATTGCTTGGTGCGAACTAAATAGTGGAAATGGAACTCAGTGGGCCATCTACCCTGGTGCTTGATACACGAATGATGTCTGATTTTATCCTGATCTGTGATTGAGATATTATTAATGTTTTGGCTAAAAATATTTTAAAAAAACTAAATGCTCTGAGCTAATTTTTGGTTGGGATTTTCTATCAAAACATCTATAAGTTTGATTCCTTGTGGAGTAGAGAAAGAACTCAATCCATCTCGAAACAATGAGCAATGGCCATAAGTTGATACAGTGATTTATGCATTGCGAGATGGAAGAGAGTCGGGAAATGGTTCAGAGGGTTTTTGAAAGTAGGATTTCTAAGCTCTAATGTTATAATAGGACTTTGCAGATAATACACTTACTAATTTTGTTATCTGCATTCCTACTTACTGTGATTGAGAAATACACCAGATGACAAAATCTGGTACTTTAGCTGATTCTTGAGTTATATATGGACCTTTGTTGTACATTCTTGGTTATTGGATGTATATCCCCTTTTGTGATTGATGCTTCTCTATGGATGTACATCTGATTATTTGTGTTGGAACAGCTCTTTCCTAACCTTGACAAGGTGGTGTTCTTGGATGATGATGTTGTAATTCAGCATGACTTATCTCCACTTTGGGAGATTGACCTTGGGGGAAAGGTTAATGGAGCTGTAGAAACCTGTAATGGTGAAGACAACTGGGTTATGTCCAAGCGGTTCAAGAATTACTTCAATTTCTCCCATCCCCTCATAGCAGAAAATTTAGATCCAGAGGAATGTGCATGGGCCTATGGGATGAACATATTTGATCTTCGTGCATGGAGGCAAACTGGTATAAGGGAAGCTTACCATGCCTGGTTGAAAGAGGTACTGATCCCAATGTCTGTACTGTTGCACTGTTACCATGTCATATGGCTTTTGTCACTTATGACCTCACTTTGTTTAGGCCAGGGAAGATGGAGATAAATGACTGTTAGACAAAGCCTTCATGTAAAATAGCTTTAGTTTCACTTGAAGTGTGCTTCATTTTATGCTCTCTTTGCCCTTAGTGGGAGATCTAGCGCCAGTAAGATTACAAGGGTGTTAGAACACCAAAGTTCCTGCTAGGACCTATAGATATGACTTGCCTAATTACGTGTTATGTCTCATGTATGTAACATACCTTCAATCATATTGGTACTTCAGAAGGAGAGGCCTTTAACTTCATTCTAAATTAGTGAGTACCAGTGGAGTGAGGATTATACTTTTGAATAATTACATCGCATGGATATAATGGTTGATTACCCATTATGCTTTATGTGCAGAATCTGAAGTCAAACTTGACAATGTGGAAACTAGGAACATTGCCTCCTGCTTTGATTGCATTCAGAGGCCATGTTCACCCAATTGACCCTTCATGGCACTTGCTTGGCTTAGGTTATCAAATTAAGACAGATGTTGAGAGTGTGAAAAAGGCTGCAGTAATCCACTATAATGGTCAGTCAAAACCTTGGCTGTACATTGGCTTTGAGCATCTACGCCCGTTTTGGACCAAATATGTTAACTACTCCAACGATTTTATAAGGAACTGTCACATCTTGGAATCATAGTCTATTAGCTGGAAGATCTAGAAGCTAAAGAGATGCGAGTGGAAAACATGTAAATGGTATTGTGGTGCGCATAAATAGCACTAGAGCTCAAGCTTTTCATCAAGACCCATGTGAATCACAAGCAGCGGTTGGCCATATGGCACCTCTGAAGTCTGGCTTCCTTATTGTCCCTCCCCCCATTCGGACATGACTCAACACAGGCTGGAGAATTTTTTGATTCTGTAACATAGCCATTCATTGGATTTTCGTATTATTAAAGATGATGGCCTTGTGATCTGTCCTGAATGGGAGGTCTTGCCTGATTCGGAAGTCCATATGTCTGAAATCAGGCATAAGATGAGAAGTGCGATGGCGACATGCTCATGGTGCCGGTTTGAGTAAATTCTGGGCCAGGTCTTTGTTAGGTTTCTCTATCAGCTCTCCCACACTTTCATGAGTTCTTTTACGTGTTATTAGTTACCTCCCCTTTTGTTTTACTTGCTTGATTACAGCAAATTCTAGAAGTAGATCATGGAGATTTTTTGTAGCGGTTCCAATTTGTTGGGAACTTTTCTTAGGCTGTTTTTGGGTCATTCATTTTGTACAAATCACGAAGTAAACATTTGAAATGTGCAGAAAATTCTTTGAACTACTTCATTATTGTAGGGCCGTGAATAACATGATGTCCAGGGATTGCCCTGCATTTCTTTTAATATCAATTCTGTTTCTACTTTGTCAAGCATTCCCTGATTATAGCAAAGTGATCTGAGCTGTCGATGTCGAACTGAATCAAACCAAAGTGGTTTTTGTGTCTTGGTTCGATTCAAGAGTACTGATTCAAAAGAACGGTTCACAAGACGATTCGATCCTCCTTTGGCATCTTAAGAAGGACGAGATCAGCTTAAGCACGAATTCGGGAACCGTCTTCCCAATCTTTTGTCGTTATTTCTTTTTCGTTTAGATATGAAGTGGCTTAAAGTTTTCGAGTTTGTACTGCTCGAAGTTGCTTTGATTTGCCTTTTGTATGAATGTATGAGTCGTTATGAATGTTGACTTCTTCGTGAAACTAGTATTTTTTTTTTTTTATCTGAAATATCAGTTCAAAAAATAAATAAATAGAAAGGAACACGGTTTATTGTCTTTTTGTTTCATGAAAAGCTTTTTCGTCATTTTTTGGCATTTAATTCACTTATAAAAATGAGTCAATGGAATATGTTTTCCTGCGGTTAAGAGTCCGTTTGTTTGCTAAAAACATTTTCTTTTTTTCATTTTTCGACATTTGGTTCATTTAGAAAAATGAGTCCACTAAAAAACAATATTTTCCTACTAAAGTTTTAATTAAAAAGAATGATTTTCTCTTTGAAAGAATCGGAAAACGTTTTTGATATGACTAGTGGTTGGACTTTAAACTCTGTTTGGATATGGAAACTCCAATGTTGATTTTTGGGTCTCGGCGTTCAAGACCAAGTCTTTGGCAACTGATCCCAAGTCTACTTGGGCCAAGCCCAGGAACTCGGTGCTCAGGCCTTGGCTCCTGATACCCACACCCAAGTCTAATGAGGTCAAGGCATAGGCCCTTGTTGCCTGTACCCAATGCTTTGAAACCCAAACTCGAGTTTATAAAGGTTGTGTTCGGGTCCTTGATGCCCTCAGGCTTGGGTTCAAAAAGGCTGTGCGCGGGTTCTCAACGCTAGAGTTTGGGTCTTCATTATTAAAATGTTTGTTTTTATAAAAATATTTTTTAAAATTTTTTGAATTTTTATTATTTTGATTTTTCTTTTCTTTTCTTTTTTCCTTTTTTTTTTCTTTTCCTTCGTCCTCATATGGTTATCAGCCACGCGCGATGATCAATGAGCTTAGGCCTCACCAGATTGTGAGAGCTCATGGCCTTTGTTTGGTGCCAAGGCTTGAGCTCGTTGAGAGCTCACTTGAGGCTAGCAAGCTTGCAACCTCTAGCGGGGAGGCTTAAGCCTTACTAAAGGCTGCCAAACTCGAGTCTCGCTAAATCAAGTGAGCTTGCGGCCTCTGGTAGTGAGCCTCGAGCTTGCTTGTGGTTGGTTGCCAAATTTTCCTTATCAAATGGAGGAAAATATTTTCTAGGTCTTTTTTAGGTTTTAGCTAAATATCAAAAAACAAAGTCATTTTAGGAAAATGACTTTTCAGAAAATATTCTCCAAAATAATACATTTTTAGGGGAAAAAACTTAGCCTAAAAGTTGATTCTAATCGATTTGAAGTGCATTAATTTAGTTTGGTTTGGCAAGACTTTTAAATCCAACTAAATCGTAACATGCTTTCCATAATGCTCACCCTTATATGGAAAGCTTTTCAATCATTAGGATAATTTAAGGATTTATCAATATGCAACAAACGATACTTTTGATTATTTATATGTATTCTTTTTTTGGATTATAGGTATGGTGCTTTTCTATAATGAAATAAATGAGTTTGGCTTGCTACAAGGTTAATTCTTAGGACCCTCTATACTAGGGGTGTGCAAATGAACTAGGAATCGCTTGAAACCAGACCGGACCGGCTTTAAATCGATGGTTCCCATGGGGACCAATCTAGTTCCTAGTTTCGATTTACTGGAATTGGTGAGTACTAGTCCAATTCCCAATTCTAAATGTGGGATTGCCCACCAAACCGGACCGATATGTATAATTAAAAGAATTACACTCTCAATTATAACTTACTTGAAGATTCATCAAGAACTTGTGTCAATTGAAATACAAAGGCCTTCTTTGGTATATCCTTCAAGATTTATGGATTGATAAAACTAGAAGAGAATCAAATATCAATTGAAATACACAAGTACTCATCATTTGAATAGTTAACTCACTTTCATGTGTCTATCGTGTGAGTAGAGTTTCATTTCTTAGTCCATCTAGACTTCGTTTGAAGCACAAAAGAATTCATTTTGTAAGCATACATTGTTTAGGCCTCAGTGACATTTGCGATTGATTTGATTTGTATATATGCATATACCAATTGAAAGGCATTATGGCATTAAGATTTCCAAGGTATGCCATCAATTGGTAAGGTTGTTTTTCGTTTATCGATCAAAGATCAAACAAAATTTGTTTTCACCAATACATTCACACACACCACGTTATAGATTGATGAATACAATTTTGTAGGGATCAATAATTGATTCCATGAATCTACCGGAGACTTGGATCGGCGGTCTAGCTGGTTCTAGGATGGGAAATTTTACTTTGATTTTTATCTCATAAAAAACCCTCAACTTTTGGTTACATCTCAATTTTACCTCAAACTTTTTTTTTGTTTCATAAAATACTGACAATGTTTCATTGAGTTACATGTTTGTCCTCGTTAATAATTTGTCCAAAATCACCCTTAGTGATATGGAAAGTGCAACCACATAATTGCTCTAGTCTTTCCCTATATTTTAGATTCAAGAAGATGTCTTTTGGAGATGAATTTCCACATTAGCCCAAATGACGTCTTCTTAAATCTGAAATTTGGTTAAAAACTAGAGCAATTAGAATTGATTTCTTCAATTGCTTACTTTTAAGAAAGTCTTCCTTCCATCTCGCTCGGGGTTATTTGATATTGTGCTTAGTATCCAATCCCTCGCACTCGGGAGTCTTCCATTTCTCATGGTCTCGAGATGCTCATACAATTCGTACTTAGTAGCGTTTCATTTCTCAATTATTAAGAGAAATTTGAGACAAAAGGTTAACGAGGCAAATTTGGGACTCAAGTTTTTTTTTTTTTTTGGTGTCAGAAGATGGTTGATATTCATTACTAGCCCGTAAAATGGGCACCACAAGTTGGTACATGTAGACATAATATTGAAAGCAAAGGCATAGGAGGATAATTAACCCAATTACTAGGAAGGGTGTTTGATCGATGTGCACGTGCAACCCAATCCTCTGCCATATTGGTCTTCCTAGGCTCGTATTGAATAGAGATATCACCGATTTGGGCTGCAAGAAGCTTGCAATCCATAATGAAAGGTTGGGCTTGCTAAGGGGAGTCTTCGCGGCCCATGATGTTGTCAACAAGTGATAAACTATCTGTTGATATGTGGAGTGGCAAATCAAGAGTGTCGAAGACTTGAGGGGCTTCAGTTCGTGCGGTTTGGTTGCTTCTCATCTCCTTTACCCACTGCAAAGCCATGCGCAGAGCTAGGGTTTCCGTAATCATGGCTGATGGAGCAGAAATCGGCTCGACAAAGCCCGTGATGAGGCGACCAGCAGCAGTCTAGCATACCCCTACCACCGATCCTGTCTGGTTCGAGCTACTCCAAGCAGCATCAACTTTGAGCTTCAACAAAAATAGGTCGGGGTTTCCGGTTTCGCGGCTGGTTTGTTTGTGTCTTGTTATTTGATGGTTTCTTCCCTGTTTTCCCCATTTCGGTTCTCTTTGAGTCTGGGCGTTTTCTTGGGTTCCCCCACCAAAGATCGCAGCATTACAGGTCAGCCAAATGTTCCACAGAAGAGCTACAAAGAGGGCTTTTGATCTGTCATCAATTCTGGTGGTAAGATTCTCAAAAATCTAGTTGTCTATTCTAGTTATGTGTTCTGGGTTTGTGTCGGCTTGATTTTGAGGGTCTAACCATACGGTTTTTGTCCAACCATAGAGGATGAAGAGGTGCTCCATGGTTTATGGGGCTTGGCCGCAAATCTGGCACAACGGATCAGGTATCATTTTCTTTCGATGAAGATTTTCTTTGGTTGGGAGTGAATTATTGCATATATTCTAGATTAGGAATCGGATTTTTGGGGATGTAGGAAGTTTCCATATTGTAGGCTAGAGCAACTTTGGTATTTGGTATGATGGGGAGGGTTGTTGGTTGTTTGGATGCGTGGCTGAGCTGTGTATGCGATTATATCCGCTTTTGAGAGTGTAGATGCATGACTTGTTTGCAGTCCATATAAGTTTGTATGATCTAGAATGAAGGCAAATGGGTTGAGCTATATCTCGTTAGCTATATCTTCCTGAAACAGGGCTGTAACTCTGTTCACATTCCACTTTTTGCTATCACTTTCTATTAGATCAGCCACTAATCGTGGTTCTTCTTTATTAGCTGGACTAATGAGTCTTCCAGTAGGCAACCATAAATCTTCACGAATTTTGATCGTTTTCCCATCTCCAATCTTCCACCTGGTAGCTGGTTCAATTACTTCTCTCCCCTGTAAAATACTTTGCCAACCCCATGATGGTTGATTGCATTTTTTTTGCTGCCCAAAAATCACCTTTAGGAAAGTAGATGATTTTCAACACTTTGCACCATAAGGCATTTGGTTGATTGATAATCCTCCATGCCTGTTTTCCCAACATGGCTAAGTTAAAATTCTACAGATCTTTGAAACCCAAACCACCATTATCCTTTCTAATTTTCAATTATTCCCACTTTTTCCAATGGACACCTCTTTTTTCAGCATGTTGTTTCCACCAAAAGGAAGCTATTCTTTTCTCTATGGTTCGACATATAGAAGTTGGAATTTTAAATATAAACATCACATATTGAGGAATGGCCTGATTAACTGTTTTAATAAGGATTTTCTTGCCAACTTTTGAAATTAGCTTCTCTTTCCACCATTCCAATTTCCTTTCTACCCTTGTCAACATCCAAGCAAACATTTGCTTTTTTGTTTTCCTCCAATCAATTGGAATACCGAGATACTTTCCTAAATGTTCAGTGATAGCAACTCTCAATTCTGAAGCTAGATTCTGTTTGAGATGAGGAGGGCAACTCTTCCCAACAAAAAAAACCCAGATTTGTTGAGGTTTATTGCTTGGCCTGTCATGTAGCAATACTGATTCAGTACATTAGAAACATTTTGAGCTTCTCAGATTGTGCCATCTAGGAATAAAATGGCTTCATATGCAAATAGGAGATGAGATAGAGTTAGACAAATAGGATTTAACCGAATATCCTTAATAGTTTCATCTTGAACAGCTTTGCGCATTAGGGTGGAGAGGATATTTGTTATGATAATAAAGAGATAGGGTGAGAGGGGATCCCCTTGTCTGATGCCTCTAGTAGGTTTAAACTTAGCTGATGGCTCACCATTAATCAAGGTATTAGAAGATACTAAAGAGATGCATATTTTAATCCACTAAACCCATCCCGCATGGAAGCCCAACTTCAGCATGTAATCACAAAGAAAATCCCATTCCACTCTGTCATATGCTTTTTGCATATTTAATTTGAGAATAGCTTGACATTTGTGGGTCCTTTTCCTCACCCTTAATTGATAGATCACCTCTTGAACAATAAAGATGTTGTCTTGGATCAGCTTGTTGCTCATAAAAGCTGTTTGTTCTTCTGCAATGAGCATTGGCAGCTATGGTTTAAGTCGATTAGCTAGCACTTCGGCAATGATTTTGTAATTGAAATTGCAGAGGCTAATGGGTCTGAATTGGGTGATGTTTTCTGGGTTAGAGACTTTAGGGACGAGGGTTATATGGGTTTTGTTTATTGCTGGTTTAAACATGCCTAGGCTGAGGAAAGAGTTTACCATGTTAAAGAGATCGCCATTGATGATGGGCCACTGACTTTGATAGAATAAGCTAGTTAAACCATCCAGGCCCGGTGCTTTAGAGGCCCAGTTGAAAAACTGCAGCTCTAATTTCTTATTGAGTAGCTGGCTTGATTAAATCTGCATTTATCTCCTCAGTTACCACAACTTGACACTGATCCAATACATGTTGATAATTCCGGTTGCCAACAGAAGTGTATAAAGATTGATAAAAGCTGGTAATGTGATGAGTGATGGTTTCAGGATCCCTACAGCAAGTATGATCATCTAGCCGAAGCATAGAGATTCTGTTTTGATGTCGTCATTGAATGGTGGTTGCATGAAAATACTTAGTATTTTGATCTCCCCATTTTAGCTACTAAATTCTTGATTTCATACACCAATATATCTCTTCCTACCTCCATAGCACTTCAATCTTTCGAATTATGCTGCTGGTTTCCTCTCTGTAGTGTTCTCCAGTGGTACTGTTTGTTAGTTCCATAAGACGAAATTTGAGGGAGACTGTTTTTGGGCATTCTGGAATTTTCTCCTGCTCCATTTGTGTAAATCTGGCAGTTTTTGAAGAAAACTGGTAGTAGCAGGGTTATGTACATTCCATACCCGCTACATGACTTGCTCAAAATCAAGGTCTTCAAGCCAAAAAGGCTTAAACCCGAACTGTTGCTGGAATTTCTTGCTTGTTTGATAGAGGGATAGGATAATCGGGCTATGATCCGAGCCGATGGTTGGTAGAACAAAGGCATGTGCATTGGGATGTTGCACTCTCTAGTCCATAGTACAGAGTACCCTATCTAACATTTTTTAACTAATGCAGTCCCTTATCTTTTATTTGACCAAATAAAGGCACAACCCTTGCTTTCAACATCCATCAGAGAGTAGTCATCTAAGAAATCCTGGAAAGCTATAGTGTGATATCGGTCCACCTCCTTGCATCAAACATTTTTCCCAACGGTAAAGTATTTCATTAAAATCCCCAATACATAGCCATGGTAATGGGTTAGAGGAGTTGCTGTCTTTCACTAGGCATCACAATCTGAGTTGCTCCTGGAAATTTGTGGGTGCATGCAAAAAGGAAATACGCATTAGGCTACCACTTTGAACATCTTTACATTTAATATTAATGAGGTCCTTGTAACTCCCTTCCACTTCCACTTGGATCTGTTCATCCCACATCAGTGCTAAACTTCCAGCTATGCTAATCGGTTCAATAATATATGAATGCTTTAAAAGAGTCTTTTTCCTTACTCGCTCCACAACATGGTTCTAATTTTTTTGTTTCCATGATGAACACTAGGTTGGGCCATTCTTGAGCCACAAGGGCTCTAAAGTGCTGGATTGTTAAGGGGTTGCCGAGCCCTTGACAGTTCCAGATAAGAAGTTTCATCTTTGCTGATGTGACTTTTTGGGGCCAACCACCAAAGCCCATGTACTTACCCCTTCCCAAGACTGGACCGGGGTATCCAACAATAGAGTTTCATCCAACATATGCTCTTGTGTCATTTTTTTTCATAGGGATTGACCCTTTTTTGTTTCTTTGCTACATGAGCTTTGTAGGTTGCCTTTCAATTCTTTACATTCTGTGAAGGCAGCTCACTACTAGCTGGACAGAGGAAGAGGGTTTGCTATTCTTCTGAGGTATGACTTCGATTTAAGCTCAGGTGTTCTGTTTTTTCAGGTTGAGCAGGGACAATTGCCAGAGCGTATGATTCTGCCATTGTTGTTGCGGCTGGTGTTTCCAGAACCTCTGTCTGTGTCTCCATGACAACCTTGTCATCCAACTCCAAAAGATCAAGGTCATCATAAAAGGTTTTCCAATATGGGCTATTTTCCTTCACTTCTGCCTTTAACCAGGATCCATAACGGCTTGGTTGATCATGAGGTAAGCCAGTTTCTTCAAAAGGTATTTCAGAACATGCGGTTGCATAGTGTCCTATTCGGCCACAAAAATAACAGTAATGGGGAAGCCTTTCATATTTATAATCAATCCACATCCACCATTGTTTCCCCCCACAGGAGATGACATTGCCTGTTTTTAGTGGGCTAGACAGGTTTAGTAACTCTTTGGCTTTCCCATTTTTTGCAGAATTTAGACTTCTTGCCTCAATTTTTATCTCCTCTACTTCTCCCAGTTTGGTGGCTAAGAGGCATATGGCATCTTCATTGATCCTGGCTCGGGCAGACTTATGAAATGGACCCAAAACGCATAATGCGTAAATTCATAACAGTGCTCAGGTATGTTTGGATCACCTTCTTTAAGGACTAAGAGGTTGCTTGAGAAAGACCATGGTCCAGATTGTAGCACCCTTTTTTTCTCTTCCTTAGATTGAAAGGTAAAGGAGAAGAAACCTGGTTCAATCTGTTCGCATTGGACAGAGTTGGTTTTCCAAGCCTGTTTCATGGTAATCTTTGACATTTGTCCTGAAAATTGACATTTGGTCTCAAATAGAGCTTGCCATATAGGGTATCCCAAAATTTTAACTTGAGTCCCTAAAATTGATAGGGAAAAGCTCAACCAAGTTGACATGGCATTTTTAGGGAAAAGCTAAACCCTATAGGGTATCCCAACCTAAACTTTTAACTTGAAAGGGATACCAGCCATATGAACAAAGTTGTCATTGAAAGAGATTTTGGGATACTATCACCACAAGATAGGAAAAGCTCAACCAAGTTGAGAGGGACTCAAGTTAAAATTGATGGTTTTTAAAAGGAAAAAAAAAAGGTTTAGAGCAAATTAGGACTAGACCTAAAATTGGAAGTTATTTATGGTTCAAAAATAGTTCAGGATAGAATCAAGACTAGATCTAAAGTTAAAGGGTTTTATGAGACTAAAACAAGTTTGGGGAAGGATTGGACTGAATCTAAAGTTGAGGTTTTTTAGGGTATTATGCCAATATTCTTTTGTTTTCAGTAATCTCTTTTTTAGGAAAATTATATAGTCTAATAGGGTGTTTTACGGGGCCAGTTCTATATAGGACATGGGCCGTCAGTTTGAAGCCGAAGATCTTTTCCGTTGGATCAATCCTAAAAGTGCTATCACAAACTTGTTAAAGCCGTTAAGAGGAGTAACTCACTGATATTTAAGGAAAATAACTGATGTTAAAAGTGTTAATTTTCATTGATTAAGGAAAATTAAGAGAATCAAGGATAATTATTTACGAATGGGATCCATTAGTTTACGAACATGAAAGGACTGTTACAATCATTTTGGTTAATTTACTACATATAAGGAAAAAGAAATTCACCGAAATGGTTGCTTACTTTTTTTTAAAGTTATGATGGTCTAGACATTCAAACCTATAAAAATTCGAAGACTATTTCTAATTCTAGATTCCTCATAGTCATATACCCATGGACTATATATTTTATAAATTTTGGGGTCAATTACTAATTATTGATTTTATAACTTATCCTAAAATTATAACTTATCACAATTTTAGGTAAGTTGCTAATGCTATTGGTTAGTTACCAAGCAATTGTATTCTCACGTGGCGAACTTTAAAACTAAACTAATTACAATAATGAAAGAAATATGTCCATTAAAAGTAATAAAACTTGTCACGAAAGTACAATTGAGTCTTAAAATTTGTAAAAGATGCAATCAAGTTTTAAAACTTGTTAAATTAGTGCAATCAAGTCATTCCATTATCACTATTAATTTGACTAATAAAAATGCTGACATGGCATTTTAAATAAATTTTTATTTCTTACATGCATAGAATTTTACTAAAATATGGAAAAAAAAATGGCAAGGCTGGTGCTTTAGCTGCCGCCGCCCATTAGTGGAAGGGCTGGCGACTTTTGCTAGCCTTGGGCGAGGGATGGTTGTCGACCCCTTGTGAGGGCCAATGTTGCCTAGATTTGAGCACCCTCACTTAGGGCCAATGAGGCTCGCCAACCTTGAGCAAGTGCTAATGAGGCCTTGCCCAGGCTTGGTGAGGGCCAGCCATCCTCACCTAAGACCATTGAAGTTGCAATGAGCAGCGGTAGCTAAAGCGCCAGCCTTGCTTGCCATTCTTTTTTTCCCTCCATTTTTTTTTAAAAATAAAATTTTAGGTTTTCTTTTTAAGTTTTTAAATAATTTAAATAAGAATTGAAAAAAAAATGCCATGTCATAAATAAAACTTAATTTAAAAATGCCACATCAGCATTTTCTATTAATCAAATTGACAGTATTAACAAAGGGATTTGATTGTATCAATTTAACAAATTTTAGCACTTGATTACACTTTTTTTAAGTTTTAAGATTCAGTTGCACTTTCGTGACAAGTTTTAGGAGTTATATTGAACATATCCCGAAAAGAAGGAACCTTTGTTGGCATTCCAAAAGCTTACTCTAGGGAGATATAGTCCTTTAATGATTTGGCTCCACAAGGCTGAGGGGGATTGAATTAGTCTCCAAGCCTGCTTTCCTAGCATAGCTTCGTTGAAAGTAATGAGATCTCTAAATCCGAGAACCCCGTCTATTTTTTAAGTACCTCCCATCTCTTCTAGTGAATGTTAGCTTTTGATTCGTTCTATTTCCACCAAAAAAGGCTATCTTTTGTTCAATTACTCTACATACGAACATGGGAATCTTAAAAATTGAAATCACGTATTGGGGTATCGCTTGTGCTACAGCTTTTATCAAAGTTTCCTTTCCCACTCCAGAAATGAGCTTCTCCTTCCAACCTTCTAGTTTCATGTTGATCCTTACCAATATCCATGCAAACATTTCTTCTTAAAGTTACCCTAGTCCAACGGAATGCCTAGATATTTTCTTGTCTTTTCTATCACTGGTACTCTCAATTCTGTCTTCTATGGCTTTGTTTATAAGATAGGATAGAGCATTAGCCATGATGATAAAGAGGTAGGGAGAAAGAGGATCACCTTGTCTAATACCTCAAGTAGGGTGTAAGTGCTACTAGGGTTCTCCATTAAGCTTGACACTAAACATAACGAAGGAGATGCAATTCATGATCATTTCCACCCATTTCTCACTAAAACCCATTTTCAACATCCACTCTCCCAAAAAATCCCATTTCACTCAATCGTGTGCCTTTTGCATGTCAAGTTTTAACACCGCTTGGAATTTCTTTCTCCTCTTTCTGATTCTCAACTAGTGTAGGACTTCTTGGACTATTAATATATTGTCTTGGACTTTACGTCCACTGACAAATGCACCTTGTTCAACATAAATGAGTCTAGGTAACTATGGTTTCAAGCGGTTGCCTAAAACTTTAGAGATGATTTTATAGATGATAGCACAAAGGCTTATGGGTCTATATTGGCTCATATTTTTTGGGTAAGGGTGGTAACATTTCAAGGAAGTCATAGTGCATTTCGGCAATGAACAGTGGAGGTCAAACGGGGCAGGCGAGGGCTGAGCCCTCGCCGCCCTGCCTCCCCACGCCGTCGCCGGGAAGGGCGAGGCGACGAAGGGGAGGGTCGGCCGGGCCGCCGGCCCCCGGTCGACCAACGGCGGGCTGCGAGCCCCCATCGGTTGTGGCGAGGGCCGCGACCCTTGCCCCGGATCTGGGCGAGCTCGCGGGCCTCACCGCCGGTCGGCCCGGCCTTGCCGGCCCACGGCCAGCCACTGCGACCTCGGGCGGCCCTCCCCACTCCGTCGCCGGCCCTTCCCGGCGGCGGCAAGGCGGCGAGGCCCGCGACCCTCGCACGCGAGCCCTCCCCCGGATTTGGGGCGAGGTCGCGGCCCCTCGCCCGAGTCCGACTAGGGCTCACGGGCCCTCGCCACCTCCGCCGCCGCCAAGAAGGGCCGGCGACGGAGTGGGGAGGGGGTCGCCAAATCATCGCCGAGCCACAGCCAGGGGTTGACAAGGCTGGCCGGCCGGTGGCGGTCGAGGTGGGTGTTAGAGCACGTAAGCTCGAACTCCACTAAATCTAATTGAATTTCTTCCCTTTCTTAAGCTTTTTCAACTTCTGTTTGATAGAAGAAGATTGTGTTTCTTTATACAATGATTTACATTCTAACGAATCTCTCTACATGCTATCATTTGTCCTCTCGCCATCAGACTTGGCTTCTAGCTTTAGGAGGTGCTTGGTTCTATTCCTCCCTTAGACGATCCAAGTTGGCAACGTGTCGTGACGTAGAATGGTCATGTGTATTTGTACTTCCACTTATCCTAAATATGGATTCTCGTAAGTTTCTCACTCAAAATTTTGATATTAAAGAGATGGATTTTCTTCTTTTTTTTGGCAATCTCCCCACAGACGATGCCAATGGATGACAATTGAATTCAGATAAGGCCGCAACTCAACTCCCTTGTGCGAATTCCTTATTGCCCGTGACTCCACGACTTTGCATACCACAAATAAGAAGGATCGGCCGTGGTGGACTTTTGGAGCCCCCTTGAGGCTAGCGAGCCTTTAGAGAATGTAATCGACAGAATAACCGCTTATGAGTGTCAAAACTCTTTGGGCTCAAATGATTGACTCAAGGCTATTTATACTTGCTTATTCTTTTCGGTCGGATATTTCTACTTACTTTGATAGCCTAAAGGCTCTCCAATTTTCAAAAATATCGTATCATAGGGTTATCTTTCCTATATGTGAGTGCATACTGTGACTTTGTTTCACTATTGAGCCATGTCAATAGGCTCTTTCGACTATTATTGGGCATTGTGCAAAATCCATATTATTGAATACCTATTTAATTCTCCTCTTATTTGTCAACCATTGTGGATTGCCGTAATGGCCACCCTATCCAATTGAGAAAAGGGAGGTGGGGAGTTCAATTCTCCATCTCATCAAGGCTATGATAGGAATGTATGAGTGAAGAAAAATGGTCTTAGAACCTGTGCACAACACATAATACACGCAATGACTCATAATTATAGAACCGGACCAAAAAAAGCCATCTTTTATTTGTCGAAAAACTTATTTATCAAATGTTTTCTAACGCTAAGAAGATGGGCGTGCTTAATTGGCGGGAAATGTCTCTATCCCCTTTACTTAATTTTAAACTCTTCCTTGGTAGCTTTGCCCGAACCCCCTCGCCATTGTTGCCTACCACGAAACTTTTTCTAATGTTGCCCCCTTCATCTTCTTCTCTGATTCTTTGCATTCTCAAGCTTACTTTGCAGACCCCTCTTTGCCCTAGCTTTCCCTCATCTTTTCACCATCGCCCTCTACCTTAGCCTTCATCCATGGTTGCATGTAGGGGTGAGCGGTTCCCGGTTCCTTACAGGTTCCGCTTGGAACCTGGAACCTACCATCGGGTACAGGTTCCTCATTTTTTGGAACCTGAAACCTACCCGTCAGAACCAAGAACCTAGAACCTACATCACGGGAGTTAGGGGTCGGTTCCGGGTTCCAACGGGTTTTTTTTTTTCATTTTTAGTTTAAAAAATGGAAGACTCATGAAAGACTCAACAACAAGAATAGGAACTGTCGAATTATGCTAACGTGAAAATTTATTGAGCGAGAGGATAAGTCATGTGGAAATAGCATGTTGATTAATCGAACAAGTTTAGTACAATGTGTGAGAGGTTATACACCGGAAAAGAGCTCATATGAACAGAGGAATAGCCTTCTCAACATTTACATGATTACCTATTATCCATCCTTGTCGAGCTTCAATATAAGACCGCACATGATTTAATAATGCTTTTTGTATATCTTGCGGATATTATCTCTAGCTTCGGTGTCATTTCCGAAAATGGGCAGTAAACAAGATTGTTCTCCTTTCATGGGAAGATCAATCAATATATTGGTATACACAGGGCCGACAATTCATGATTAGTAAGCACATGAGCTATCATTTAGTGTAGTCTGGTGATGGCAGCTAATGGACATGCAATACTCTTTACCAAAAAGAGCACAGCAAATGACGAAGATAGAATAAGAAACATACCCAGATAACAAAAAAAGCCAGTCTCTCCACATCTACCCGAAGTGAACATATACCTGCAACATAAATTCACATGTTAAGTTTGATATAGGCAGGACCATGAATTAACCACAATCAGTCTTTTCTCTGATGTCAAAGAGACATTTTACAGCTCTAAATGTCATATTACCTTCTGTCAAAGGCTTTGGAAGCTTGTCAATGCAGCTCGGCAACAAGGTAAACAAGTGCCCCTTTGCACTGACCTCATCATCGAGTGGTGTGGAAGGGTGCAAAAATTTGTCACATCAGCAATATCTAGGTGACTAACATTAAAGAAAAATTCCTGGCTAAGTCTTCAAAAACCAAAAATTCAAATTGTTGAAATTGTGGGCCCTTGAACTCTTTACTCCTTAGTATGTGAATGCCATGGTACCTTAGTGCAGAACAAAATTGACTTGGACCCCATCAACATGGAGTCAAATCGAACCATGCTCAAAAAATTGATAGACTAGATAAAGCTTGTAAATCAAGTTACTGAGAGTTTGTCAGAGATTTTGGAGACAAAGAATCATCAAATTCAGAAATTTGAGGGGAAAATATGTGCAGAAACAAAAGGCACGGGAATTATCTCTACCTAGCTCAAGGAAGGACCAAAAGAGGAAATTAGGAACGACAAAAGCAGCTAAAAGTAACTTGGCCCAAGAAAGCCTCACTCACTAGAATCAACAAAACATTTCTGCCAGACAATGCCACAGCAAGAAGGTGGTGGCACTTACTACAAAGTGAAGGACAAAATTGATAAATACTCCTTGAATATGCTTGATAACAAACAGGGTGCACCATAGAAGTTATTATCGAACATATACTCACGGGATAAGTAGAAGTTTCATAAGCAGGCTAGTCAAGATTAAAGAAAATAAAAATCCACTGAAAGATTGGGAAGAAACGAGAACCGAACCAGATGAGGCTCTATATCCATTAATTTAAGTATTCGACATGACATCAACTTCAACTTCATTTACACGAATACGGGCCATGAACTTTCCTATGCAAACAACTCTAGAAAAACCATTATGGCAGGATTAATCTTAAGTCACAACCATGTTAAATCTAAATATGAAGCCCTGGGAGAGCCCAACTCTAAGGATACGAACTCCAACTTCAAAATTTCCATTGGAAAGGGCTGTATAGCGCAGGGCATCATCAATATCCTTGCATCTTGCTCAAAGCAGAAGCGTACATTAAACATTAAAGACTAGAATACTGCCGACTAAGTAAGGGAGTTGCTTATTGAGCTTAATCTTCTCTTGATTCTCCTTTATATTCTCCTTATACGACTCCGGCTCAGTTCGTCCTCTACGGCTCTCCTCCCGCCATCACAAAACAGAAAAACAAAACGAAATCCCATCAAAACCCCCATCGATGCACGGACCCCAAATTAAGATTAAAAAGAAACCCTCGCGCACGAGTCGAAGCACAGAAGCCCCCAAGAACAAGTAAACTCGCGCCACGAGCCCTAGCAAATCCAATCGAAGCCATCGACGTCCAGAGAGAGGGACAGACCTTGAGGATGAGAATCTCGTTGTCGAGGAGGCGAAAGCCAGCCCAAGCTTCAAAGCCCCACGCTTTCAAATCGAGCAAAGAGAATACAACACAAATGCTCAAGAGCTTAAAAAGAACAACGCAAAGAGAGAGAGCTTACAGTCTCTGCCACCGCGAACGCTGCCTCTGGTGGGATGATACATGGTTCCACGCGAGGTACTCCGAGTCGACAAAGATGGGGATGCGGTCGTCTTCTTTGCCGGCTTCTCGTAGACGAGCTTTACCCGGAGATGTAGGTCTTGCCAGAGAGGAACTCGTCGAGGGACTTGAGGCCCAACTCCGTGTGGAGATTTGTCGAGGAACTCGTCGAGGGCGAGCACTGAGCATAGTGAGCAGCGTCGAGCAGAGACAGAGAGGAAGTGTGAAATGAAAGTGGCAACTGAGACAAGGGTAAATTAATTTAGGGCTTAACCTAACCGGTTCCGGTTCCTAGAAAAGGGGAACTGGGAACCAGAATCGGTCAATTAAAAATCGAGAACCACGCTCACCCCTAGTTGCATGTTCCTCTCGTCTTGATCTGACGGAGCCCTAGCATTCTGATGCTTATTTTCTTTCTTCAGTTCGACTCTTTGGACAAGGGATTGTTGGAGTAGCTTGCCCACTTGTGAACTCTTCTCACGCTGCTGGTGTTTGGACCTTTTCCTCATAGGAGCTATTGCCCTGAATTGTGTTGCTGCTTGCTCTCGAATGGACCGCTCGGTTAATGAAGATGAGGCTCGCTTTGCTGCCCTGTGTACTCGACTGGGCTGTCTCTGGTCAGAACAGCAAATAGAAATTTGGGATGAAGCAGCTCCAAGTGATAAAATAGAGGAATGCCGATTGATCTTGGTGGGTAAGATTCTCACTAATCCATTAGTTAATTTTCAAGCGTTTCAAAAAACTATGAAACGAGCTTAGCGCACTGACCAAGTGGATATTTCCCAAGGCGAAGCTGGACTATATGTTGTGAGGTTTAAATCAAAAGAGGAAAAACAGAGAATATTGGAGAATGAACCTTGGCTATTCGCCAATCACTTGGTCATTTTAAAAACCTAGACACCAAACACACCTCTGCACTGCTATGATTTTAACACCTACACTTTTTGGGTTCAAGTATTTGGCTTACCTTTGGAACGGTGTACTGAAACTATGATTAGTAAAGCGGTGAGACATGTAGGTAGGGTGCTGAACTTCAAAATCGAGCATAAGGATGGTACAACTCTTAGAGCTGGGAAGGCACGAGTGGAGATCAATATATACTAGCCACTTAAAATAGGGCAACTAATCAAATTGGAAGGGAAGAATATTTGGTTAGATTTTCGATATGAAAGGTTGTCTCACTATTGTTATTCCCGTGGCAAACTTGGTCACTATGCAATGTATTGTAAAGATTTCCCTTTTGATGAAAGCAAAATGGAAGGAAAGGATAATATGTTTTATGGTCAATGGCTCCGAGTAGAGGTTTAGGAACACAGTCCCTTTTGGCGTTCCTTTTATGAGCCTAACCACCCTCAGGAGGATTCTAACGAGAGTGTCCCGGAAACTCCTCAGCTTGCCTTTGTTATGATTCTCGCTCAAGATCTACCTATTTTGGTTTCTACGGACCAACCACGAAAAACCAAAGACAAACAGATCATGGAGTTACCCATTGCAATCAACTTATTACAGCTGCGAAACTGATCCAATGGCAACCTTTAGTTGCGGATTCATCGAGATTTGAAGCCGACTTTGAAAAGTTCCCTGCACATCAGCAGCAAGTTAAAATCACGGAAGCGGCAACGGGTTCCTTCAAATCCAAGAAAGTAAAAAGCACACGTTTGAATCTAAGATCAGGTCCCATCAAGAAAGCAAAAAGGTTCAACACATATAAATTACGAACTCAGCTACAAGAGGGGCTTGATGAATCTCATTTGCAAGAGACTCCCATCCTTGAGGCAAAAGATCCCGAATGTTGGGCTTTGGTGGCTGCCCTAAAAAACTACCAAGTTGGAATTGTCAGGGTTTGAGCAATCCCCTGACAGTTCAAACTCTAAAGGTCTTAGTGACCCATGAAAAACCCAATATTTTGTTTTTGATGGAGACTAAAAATCAAGAAGGGAAGCTTCTTCGCCTTCAGAAGCAATTAAGATATAATAATAGCTTTATAGACAATCCTATCGGCTTGGCTGGTGATTTAGCGGTATTCTGGAATGATAGTGTTTCTTTGATAGTGGACCATCATTCCTCGGCTTTTCTTGATTTGATATGCACAGATTTGGACTATGGCTTAACAATGCGCCTTACCTGTTTACATGCACCAGCAGTATACCAACTCAAACAAAGTCTATGGGCAGAAATTAGAAAGATTAGTCATTGTAACACTTTACCTTGGCTGTGTGCAAGTGACTTTAATGAAATATTGTATCCTTGGGAGAAAGTAGGGAAGCGTCCTATAGAACCTCACCGTATGTACTCCTTCCATGAACTCCTAAATGATTGCTCTTTGATGGACTTGGGCAGCAAAGGTTGTGCATTCACATGGATTAATAATCAAAATGGAGAGGACATTGTAAAAGAAAGATTGGATAGAATGTTATGTTCCCTGATGTTGAAGTCTTTGCATTACCAGCTCTTGGATCCAACCACAGCCCGCTCCTGTTATCAATCAAAGCTACACGAATCAAAAGACGAAAAGCTTTTACTTTAAAAGCTTATTGGTTACAGGACCAAGAGTGTTGCTCTATAATTGCAGACTCATGGGCTTCTTTTCAAGTTGGAACAGTGACGTTACCTCATAAGTTAAAGGCTGTTTCTGTTACTCTCACAAGTTGGAGCCGATCCAAATTTACCAATGCTAGACATCATATCAATTCCCTTAAGCATCAGCTTCAAATTTTAACTAATCAACCCAATAGTCAATACGACAAGTAACTGGTTACTAGCTTGCGAGAGAAAATCCATAAGTTATGGCAACATGAGGAACAATTTTGGGCAATGCGATCAAGAGTCAACTAGCTCAAATGGGTGGACAAGAATACGAAGTTTTTCCATGCTACAACTATTCAAAGAAGACAGTGCAATAGGATAAGCATGCTGCAAGATGATCAGCATCTTTGGGTTCGTGACCCGACCCACCTCAAGGAGATGACCTCTCAATTTTTTAGGAACTTATACACATCAGCAGGGCATCGTGACTACGGGCATGTTCTAGCACAATGCAATCCTGTGGTGACAATGGAAATGAATTGTAACCTTGTTGCAGAAATCACTAGAGAGGAAGTTCGGATTGCAACTTTTCAATTAGGGGAAGCAAAAGCTCCGGGTCATGATGGCTTGAATGGTTAGTTTTATAAATCTCATTGGGATATTTTACAGGAAGATATTTTCTCTACTGTGCAGGAATTTTTCAACTCCTGAGTGATGCTACCTGAATATAATAGGACATTTATAGCACTGATTCTTAAAATCTCTCACCTAAAACGACTTGATCAATTCAGACCAATCAGCCTTTGCAATCTTATTTACAAAATTATATCGAAGGTCCTAGCCAATCGACTCAACCCCTAGTCACTTGAGCTGATAACGACGGAATAGAGTGCTTTTGTCAGTGGCAGTCAATTCAAGACAATATTCTTGTGGTTCAAGAAGTGCTTCATTAACTCAGGATAAGGAAAAGGAAAAATACGTTTCAAGCAGTTCTTAAGCTAGTTATGCAAAAGGTCTACGATTGGGTGGAATAGAATTTTCTAAAAGACTATCTCCTGCAGCTTGGATTTCATTCTCATTGGGTACAATGGGTGTTGCAATGTATAACTATGGTCTCTTTGAGTGTCAAGTTTAATGGAGAACCTCTACCCTACTTTCATCAGACTAAGGGTCTAAGGCAAGGTGACCCTCTATCTTTGTACCTATTTATCCTGATAGCTAACGTTCTCTCTACTCTTATCAGTCAAGTAGTGGACATGGGAAATCTTAAAGGTATTAAATTAAATCGGTAGTGTCTTACCCTGTCTCATCTTTTTTTCGCAAATGATGTCATATTCTTCTTAGAAGGCAAACTCCTGGAATGTCATAATTTAGCTAATGTACTAAATCAATATTGCCTAGCTATAGGACAAGCAATTAATCGAAACAAATCTGGCATGTTCTTTAGCAAGGATTGTCCTACCAACCTACAAGAGAATTTGGCTAGAGAATTTAGAGTCCTTGTGTTAGAAAAGACTGGCAAGTATCTTGGTATACCTTCAGATTGAGGGAAATCAAAACGGGAAATGTTCGCTTGGATTCTAGGTCAAGTACATTCCAAGTTGGAAGGGTGGAAAGAAAAGCTTATTTTCAAAGGGGGTAAGGAAGTTTTAATCAAAACAGTCGTTCAAGCACTCCCGCAATATGTAATGTCTACTTTTAAAATCTCTGTGTCAATATGCAAATCAATAGAACAGAAAATTGCTAGGTTTTGGTGGCAAACCAGCAACAGCAAGTTCGGCATCCACTGGAAGAATTGGGATACTCTTAAGAGTCGGAAAGATAATAGGGGTTTGAGTTTTCGTGATCTTATTGTGTTTAATAAGGCTTTACAAGGTAAATAGGCATGGCGGCTATTACAGCATCCTTCCTCCTTATGGAGTAGACTATTCAAAGGATTGTACTATCATTCTCAAGATTTTTGGCAAGTTGCAAAAGGAAAAAGGCCCTCTTGGGGATGGCAGAGTATACTAGTAGGCCAGGAATCAATTGAAGATAAGATCCAATGGTCTGTTGGTGACAAACAAATAATAAAAATCCAAGAGGATAGATGGCTTGCTAAGGGTGTTATTGGTGGGCCTGCACCTAGAGGCGAACCAAAAAAGTGGTTGATTTTATTGTCTCGGACCAAAATGCTTGGAATACTTCCCTTCTTCGCTAGAGTTTTGATAACCAAATTGTAGAATAAATTCTCTCTATTCCAATTCGACCACAGTGCACTAATGATAGGCTAATATGGAGGGGAAAGCTAAATGGCATGTTTACGGTGAAGAGTTGCTACAATTCTATCATATCACAACACAATAGAAACAACCAAAACCATGCTTCTTCATCTTTCCAAGTCCCTCGCAAACTGTGGAATGGAATCTGGAATATGAATACTACCCCTAAATTACGATCCTTCATGTGGTCTGTATGCAACAATGCATTGGCAACAAAAGAAAATCTCCACAATAGACACATTTTATCAGATCCGGTATGTTGTATGTGCAATGATCAGGTCCTAAAAACAATAGAACATCTATTCTTGTTATGTCCTTGGACACATGCTATTTGGTCTCACACGCTAGTTAACATCACAATACATTTTTGTGGAGTTCATTGGATAGAAACTTGGTTGGCAGACTTATTAGAAAACAAAGACGGCTTATCAAATTTGGAGACTATTGCATCCATTCTTTGGCAGATCTAGAAAGCCCGCAATAATTTCGTCTTTTGCCAGCAAGGCCAAACTCTGAGCAGGTGGTGCAAGCGGCCCTAGCAAACATCAGGTCCAGTCGATGCTACAATGGGATGAAGCCGAAATAGGGCTCGCAACATTTAGAACTAGATCAACGATGGCATCCACCAAATCCGGGAGTGTTATAAGTTAACATAGATGCTACTTACCCATCTGCCCTCAATGAAGCTTCGGTGGCATGCGTGTGCCAGGACTCCTTCGGCATCCTGATCGACGGGTTCACAAGAACCATTATTGCCTCCTCAGCCATGTAAGCAGAGATGCTCGCCCTTTATCTCACTCTTCAATTTCTACCGCAGCAAGGGAAATCCACAGATCAAATGGTGCTGGAATTTGCTGCTCAGTTCTTGTGGAAGCCCTCCATAACCCTAACCTGACGCCTTGGGAGAACGGAGTCCTTTTCGATGACTGCATGACACTTTTGCTATGTTTCCCTAATTTGCAGGTTCGACACTGCAAACGAGAAGCAAACATTGTTGCCAACCGGGTCGCCAAAGCCCATGGGGCCTCTTTACTTCCTTCTATGCCTATTTCTCCTCCTCTTTATCTGCTAGATCTTATGTACTCGGATATCCTACTGAACGATTCCACTACTTTGCGTTATTAATATAACTACCGTTTTAGACCCCAAAAAAAAAAAAAAAAAACTCTTCCAATCTGGTCGATGAGGAAATGCTTATCAAAATTTGGACATCAAATTAAAAATAAGGGCTACGTTTGGTCATCCGGATTTCTAATTGGGATATGATTGGATAGGATATGATATGAAATTTTTAGATTTTCTTATGTCCTGTCCACTATTTGATGAATTGCATTATTAAAATTAGATATATTCACATCATATCATGTATATTTTTTATTTTATTTTATATAAATGGCATATCATTATAAATGAACCTAAATGTTCATAAACGGAGATGGTGAAAATCTCTCTTAACACTATTCCTTAATTTATTTTTATTTTATTTTCCTCTTTTTTATATTATTTTTTTTATTTCTTTGTTCCCTTTCATCATTTTTTAATAAAATTTTATTAAATAGTAAACAGGTACTAACATACCTAAAATACAAAAATACCTAAAATATATAATAAATATAAATATTTAATATATAGATTGAATGTTTATTATAAGATATAATTAAAGTTGAATATATAAATTAAAATAAGATTTTTTATTTTTTATTTTAATTTCTTAAATGAGAATTCAATGTTATTTATATTGAAATATAATTTGAATTTTGTTAATTTAATAAATTTGTTATTCGAGAACAATAACTTTCATATTATGAATATTAGAAATCATATCCATTTTTATCTCACCTCCTCCATGGGATAATTTTATCTTGTCTATATCTTTCTTATATCCGACTTTATCCTGTCCTAAGCGAGCACCAAACATGGGATATAATAAATCAGATCATATTCCGAATTTTACTCCGACTACAAAACGCAGCCTTAGTGCTTCCCTCGAATTGAGAAATTAGCTTGAAATTGACTTATAAATAGTACTCCAGCCCTTTGTTTTACCAAAAAAATGGTACTCTAGCCCTTTGCAAAGGAAATTGAATCCCAACTTTTTCGAAGGGTACATCTATGTTATCATTTATTTCAATACAATCCACGTTGGTCTAATGACATCCATGCAACCCAATTTTAGATGATTAACTACGGGAGGTCTGTCGAGAAAAGAATTTTGATTTCTTAATTAAGCCTAGAATAAATCAACCACATTGTAAAATCAAGATTAAAGGTCACTAAAAACCTCAAAATAACAAAAAATCATTTTTTATGAAATTTATTTTTAAAATGGGTTATTTTTTATTTGTTTGATGGTTTAGAAAAAATGATTTCCTCTGTACAAGAAGGAAGAATTGTTTTCTACCAGTTTGAACTTATTATTTTCAACCCATGAAAGGTATTTTTCGTAGATCAATTAATTTTTCGTCAACCAAACACCCAAAAATGGAAAACAATTTCCTAGAGATAATTATCCTTCAAATCAAACGCACCCCAAACTTCCCTGATTTTAATGAAACAAAATGTGAAGGTGGCTACTATGCAGGATCATCTATGGGAAAAAAAAAAAAAATATTCGATTGCCAAAAATAAATCAGATTTTTTTCATACTGCTAGATGTATAGGAGCAGCATTAGTTTCTCTTGCTTTAGTTTCAAACAAAGCAAGAGTGCAAAACAAGACATACCCACCAATCCAAGCATCATGTTACAGCGGACCATCAAATGCCTGATATTTCAAGCGAAGACACGAGACATGGACAGAGTTTGTTGCAGGAGAACCAGCAGGCGTAGCACTCGAGCCAGTAGACTTGTATTCCCTTGGCCTCCCAAAATTTTTAAAATAATAATAATAATAATCATAAAACAGCATACCTGTTAGTGCTTTAGAAGAATTCAGAGAGTGAGGACTAGCTACAGATTTCTACATAAAATCACCAGATTGAGGACCAAGCGAAGAACAGGCCAAATGATGATGTAGCAGAAGAATTAGCTTCATCCATAGGATTGCCAGAAATATTAAGACTAAATAAGTGCAGAAAACCTTTTAGAAATTTAGATGAGGATGAAACTGAGAAATTATGATTTTGAACAATCACTTTCTCCTCTAAATCAAGCATCTCCTCAAGTACATCATAACACTGTAGGAGGTTCATTTATACTCAGCTTTAAAACGTCACCATCAAATCTTTGTTTGAGAATCGAAACCTTCCCTAGGTATTGGAGGTACAGAAAATTCCACTAAGCTTTCCAGAGGAATTCGACTTCATTGGAAGAACCACACTTATAAAATCACAGGAATTCTATCACAATTTTAGATCCAAATACCTCTTTAGCACACAAAACTGCATCATCTATCCTGGATCTATCCATATGCAAAGGAGTCCTGAATGAAAGGATTTAATTTTGCTTTTGATTTCTACCAGTATAAATGACATGGACCCCAAACTACCCGGCCCAATACCTTCAAACCCTTAACCACCAGGCTGAGTGCTCGGTACAGTCCCATAAGCATTTTCTTCAGTAAGATCCACAGAGACAACTTTACAACAGCGCAGTAGATTTCAAAAGTAGGTTGCCCAGTGGTAGTAGGAAATTGTCGATAGTTTAAGTCCAATCTCTAACTGCAGAACCAGGAAATTTAGAAATATAACAAACCACTTTCCCAGTTAATCACTTCTACAGGACCGTCTTGACTCCACAAAATTTGCTAAGGATGAATCCAACCAACATGAACTCAACAACGAAGCAATTGTCCAACAACACATGAATCCCATTGTTCAACTCCCTCATTTATCACCGGTTGAGAAAGTTTAAAAACCTCCTCCCATGACGAAGCTCCGGAGAGAGATAACACAGTTTAGAAGTGGCAACAGGGATATCACTAAATATCTCGATCCAGGAAACGCACGAGTATTCAATATCACAGCAGAAGAATAACATACACTCCAGGAAATTAAACCAGATGAAAGAACATAATGAGTGTGATTCCTCAAAGTCTTGGGTTATGATCATCACAAAAATGAAGTGAGAAATTCGTAGTTGTTGAAGCAATGAGTTGTGCATTCTGAAACTTAATTTGAAGAATCAGGACATTCCAAGGTATGTCTTCTGAAAAAGAGAGGATTTGGAATAATTGAATTCACATAAAAATCAGGAAAATCCGACGAAGGTTGACTGCTAAGAGTGGACTACAAGCAATTTTTTTTTAGCTAGATTCACTCAATCAGGCTTGTTGGCAGCCAAATTTGATGGAAAAACCTTAAATCCTGCCATTGAGAGAAGTTTTTCTTTCTAGAGGCTCAGCAGGAGAAACTTCATATACACTCATCCAAAACTGCTACCTTCTCATGTTTCATTTTTTTTAAGCCATAATAATTATTAACTTGCCATCGTAAGTTTCCAAATAAGAATTCATGAAGCATAGCGGTGCCACATATACATTATTGAATTCCACAAAGGACTAAAGATACCACTCGCTCATGGCATGACAGCCCAAAGAGAGACAAGAAAATATCTTGATAATTAGCCTAACGGCTAGCAGATATAAGGGAAACTAGAAAATAAATCAAAAACCATTCCCGATCTGTCAATCGCGGTTCAACTATCAGATTCAAAGAGACAGTGAAAGGGTAATCATCAGAAAACCAGATCCATTCAAAAGGGATAGAGCCTACATATAGACATAGAGGGATGTAGGGCATAGAATGCGGAAGGAGGTCAATGCTACAAACCCACCTTCACAAGAAAAACGAAACAATTGGAGGAAGAACAAATTGAGAGAACCAGATAAAAAGTGCACTATCAATAAAAGACGCACCAATAACTTGACATAATAATCAAAGCAACAGACAATTTCTTTACATTAACATAAGTAGAATAACTTCCCCTGGACGAAACTCAGACATATACAATCCAAGAGTTGATCCATTTATCTAAGACCATCGATTGCTCGAAAGACAGGACCAAATGCTATGGGCTTGACTCTGAGGCCACATGACAAAGCAATCAAGGAAAGTGGAATGGCAAACATCTGTGTGTCACGCTATAATGCACAGGAAGGAAGACCAAACAAAGAAGTGAACAATGGCAAGTGAACCTATTGAAATGGAATACAATTACATGGCAAGCATAAAAATACATAGTGTTCCAACAATTCTTCCAAACTAAGGGATAGTGGATAAAACAGATTGCAAAGCAAAACAAAAAAAAACAGTAGGCAAGCAGGTATGAAAGAGAAGACTTTCAGCTCAGTTAAGAAATATTGGCATTCAAGACACCAGAAGCCAGGGGAAACTGCTGTTTTAACCCTCCAAAATAGTTGGCTCCCTATTTATAGTCCTAATAATTATCTTGATATGCAAAGATTACAAAGGAAAAAAAATCCAATGTGACATGATAAAATTGTTCAACGAAAAACTAAACATCTGAGAAGAGTAGGCTAGTGTAAAATGTTCACGTTTGAAATGTTAACACGAAAGACATAAATCATTCATATTCTCTGGCTTTTTCAGTGCCAGACCAAATAGTAAAGAAGCAACAAAATTCGGACATTGTCATTGACGAATGCACATTTTTATTGAAATTGGACAGAGACTATGTACAACAGCTGACATGAACTCCACATCAGTCCAGCTAATTGTAGTATTGACAGAAGGCAAATCCTGTAGATATTCCTCGTACTCAGTACCAGTTGCAGCCGCTAAGGAATAGCTGACATACAGAGAAATACATATTAATGAACAAGTTACAGCCGCTATTCTGCTTTCAATGCACCGGTCCCTTATTTCCAATCAAGCATGTCTAGGAGCCAGAGTACCTCTTCCTTGGAGTTTGCCGCATCACAGAAGTCCACTTCGATACCAAAAACATCAATTACACCCTCATTTTGATCCTTGTCCATAAAGAGCAAGGAAATCCATGCTCGAGTATTAGAAATGAAAGGATAGAGAGGAGAAAAGTCGAGGTATTCATATGCCATGAACCTATTTGATGTTCGATCTGTATAGCCAAAATCCGAGTTATTGATGATGCAAGCAACTCTGTCAGAATCCTTGCGTCTTGCGAGCACCGACACAGTCAGGTTTTGGCTGAAAGCCACAGTGAATCTTGGTTCTACAGGTAGCGTCATCTTGTACTGAGGACAGTCTAGGTGAAGCCTAATCCCTTCACTCACTCCGGGAGGTAGGTTCTTTATTCCGGCCTCAAGAATAGGGCCTGGGACCACTTCTGAGAAGATCAAATTATCCTCAGTCCACATGTCGATAAAGAATTCCAAGTCCTCGAAGCAAAGCCGCGGGGGAAGGAGCGCTTGCCGTTGCTGGCGTCTGTGGAATGTTTGATATAGTTTGTAATAGGTTACCCGAAACGAGTTCGGTCGTTTGCAAATCGAAGGCCATCTTCTGGCACATAGGCACTTCCAAAAGTAATCATCTTTGGCTATCTCTCTCCATTGCTTACACACAACCATACAAGAAGCCAGGTCCGTGCCATCCAGAAAAGGAAAAACGGCCTTCAGAACTTCATCAAACGACGACATCTCGGCAATAGCAAAGCAGCAGCTCGTTCACCAACTGCAGCATAAACAAAAACAAGAGCACGGCTAAGACAAACAAATCCAGTGGTCCGTCAATGTCCTAGGTGCCTCTCAGACCGAAGGGTTACCAGAAACCGCTATCACCCACTACCTAAGATCTGATCTAAATCATAATCATCCTGTCAGAGATAAAGATAGCCGCCAATCTTGAAATGGGTCGATGAAGAAAACCGAGGAATTCAACCAAGTTAACCCAGAAAACGAAAAAGTCAAGCAAATGGACCGTAAATTCAGGAAACCAAGATCGGATCAGGGAGAAAATTCGCAATTTTCAAGACTCACTCTCGAATCGGCGAAAATCCTGCGATCCAATCGAAATCGAAACCCGTCGGGCGTCGTTGGTGAGAGCTTGGCCCCGAATTCGAAATGCACGAACTGGGCAACCGGATTTCATCGAAGAGAGATTCAGAACGTCGCTACGGAGGTCGATATTGCGGACAAATCAGAGGGAAGAAGAAGGGATAAAAGATTGTTTTTCTTTGGGGCCCGGCGAAGAGGCCGATGGTTTTTCTACGACGTCGCATAAACGGAGCGTCGGCCCATGAAGACCGGGATGAGATTTATGACCATCTGAGCCTGCGGTCCACTCACGTAACAAAATTGGCTTTGGAGACTCGACGAGACTTTCCATTCTATTAGGAAAATTCCAAAGTTTTTTTTTTTTTGGTAACCGAGAACTCCATCATGGACCCTCTGTGTCCGAACGGGGCCTGAGAGCCGGGCCCCTATACCTCGAAGGAGACTAGTCCAGCAATCCACCGCCAGGGCCTCCACTTAAATCGCTAGTAACTGTAGGTTTCGAACCCTCAACTGCGATGAGGAAGGGACTCTCAACTAACACAATTACCGATGGATGGATGGATGGATGGATGGAAAATTCTAAAGTTGTTTGTTCTAAAAATTCTAAATGTTTATGTACTATGATGAGTCCCTTGCGATGCTAAGAAATTATAGTACCCTCGTTAGTACATCTAAAGAGAGCCCTCCTACCTTAGTTGAAACGAGAGCAAGAGAGAAAGTACAACGTGGTGTTTCGGATTTTTTCAAGGATTGTTACTATGTATCTATAGTGCGAGGGAGGGGCTAACTCTGTAATTGCAAAGAATTCTTCACCCTGATCATTTGGGCTCGGCATTGTGATGATGCCTCTTGGGCTCCGTTGGCTAACTCCAGTGTGAAGTTTTATTATGACCGAAAAACAAATTAGTTGCTTGACATGTGTTTTGCATGGATATATTTAAGAAAGTTTATTCTCCCTTTGGTTTTTACCATGAAGAATTTTCACATGTACAACGTTTGGGGTTGTTATATATTGAGCTTAGAAAAGACTGAGTAATAATACTTGCTAAATTGGACATGCAAAATGCAGTCTGCAATTTTAAAGTTAACATTAACTAAAATAGACATGTGCATATTTAAAAAGCATAGTGAATGAATATCCAATGATCGAATGTGCATGTACGTGTGATGTGTGTTTAAATCGTAACTCGTAAGATGCGTCAATGACATGGAAATTGAATATTAGATGCATGAAATTCCAAGATGATGATTGTCTGGACGTGCATTTTGTAGGTCTGTCGAGCAGGGAAGTGAGGGTGCGTTTGGGAACGCTTTTGGGAAAAGTCCTTAGCAAAATGCAAAGACCTTTGAGTTTAATGTATTTTCTAAAATGCAAAGTGTGTTTGGTAAAATTGTAGTTTGAAAGCCCATTTGAAGTATCTTTGTGCAAAATGGTGTTTGGAGGAATTATATTTGCAAAGTGCTTTGGTGATAAAAAAATTATCAAAAGAAAAATAAATAAAAAATTGACCGGAAGGGCGGATGGCGGAAGGGCAAGTGGCGCCGGACGTCCATCAAGACCACGGCGAGGGTCGCCGACGTCGGCGACCATTGAAGACCACTCGGCGAGGGTCGCCGGACGTCGGCGACCACCGAAGACCATCACGGAGGGTCGCCGGACGTCGGGCGAACACGAAACCATCGGCGAGGGTCTCCCGGACGTCGGGCGACCCCGCCGCGACCCGAGACCGGGGGCGGCGGAGTCCCGCGACCCCCGCCGCAACCCAGTCTCCGGGGCGGCGAGGTCCCCGCGACCTTGCGGCCCCCGTGATCTGGGTCGCGGCGGGGTCACGCGATCACGCCCCGGATCCGGGTCGCGGCGAGGTCGTGCGACCTCCGGCAACCGCCGTGACCAAGATCCGGGCGGCGAGGTCGCGAGAGGACCTCGCCGCCCTCGGATCCGGGTCGCGGCAAGGTCGGCGACCCAAACCCGCCGCGACCCACAGCCGATCGCCGCGACCCACGCGATCGCCGCGACCCGGACGCAGGGCGGCGGTCGCACCACTCCCGGCGACGGTTGCAGGCCACCGCAACCATGCCGAGCCGTCGGCGGCCACTCACTCACGAGAGGAACACATCGTCGGCCTTCAACGGAGAAGAAGATGAACAAAGACAACAACGAGGGCAAAACCGGAAAAATCGAGAGAGGCGAGGATATTTTTGGAAGAAAATAAAAAAAAGTGAACGATTAATGTCACTTGTATGCCGAGAAAGCCGAAAGCCCAAGGCACCCCTTCACCTACCTTGGGCTTTCCAGCCTTGGGAGGCCAGCATTTCTTCAAGGCAGTGTAAAATTTTTCCCAAACACCCAATATTTGGGCAATGGGCTTTGAGTACCCAAAGGTTTTGGCAAGGCTGGTGCCAAACGCACCCTGAGTCCAACCGATTTTTTTGACGGAGAGATGGCTTCTGGCGGTCAGTTTGAGGTTGGAAGGCTATCAATAGGGATCAAGGATTGCTGAGGAGTGAGGACTTTAGTGGAAATAAGAACCCTATTCTCTCTCTTTGAATATTCTTGTGCTTATACTTGTGAAAAACTGCTTGTAATTCTCTACGAGGCTTGCGCTTTTCTTGTAATCCGTGAAATGAGAGTGTTTGATAGTGTAATAGGTGCTTATTTTTGTAGATTTATCTGTTTAGCTTCTTACCTTCTGCACCGTAGCTTCTATGAATTTTCTAGTGGATTTTCACCTTATTGTGGTTGGTTGTATGAGAGTCAACTTAGGCTAAGTAAAACGCCAAATCGCTATACATGTGTTTGTAAAAAATTTCTAGCTCTTCAACTCTTATTTATTGTGAGATAAAAGCATCTACATCTATACAACTAAGTTCATTTTACAAAAGAGTATATGTTAGTCTTCTATGAAACAATTTTAATTTGTTCAAACAAGCAATTCACCCCCCTCTTGATTGTTGCATTAACCTTATCAAGTAGTATCAAAACTCGTTTGGCTTAGTTTTCAAAATGTTGTATTTCATAGCACAAAGATCTTAAACAGCTAAAATCATTGGTGCATGTTTCCTTTATGGTTCATAAGGTTTTGCAATCTATTAGCAATTGTCCTCATTCGCCATAATTTCTCTTGTTCAGCAATTCTAGATATCCTAAAATCATTGCGATCTTGGTTATACTAATGGCCTTTGATATAAATCTCGGATGGTAACTTTCCTAACAGATTCGTAACTTGAAAATGTTAACAATTAACTACTAATATTGCAAATCACCTCAAATAACATAAATGATGATACCTACAATTAGTAATTGTCTTTGCCAATGGTAATTTACATGTACAACTTTGTAAATTAGTTTCAATAGCCTTCAGAGAGAGGTAGTCATGTTCTTTTCTTTACCGTCAAGGTATGGATTTGGATGACAACAACATTTGTTCCTCTCTTTATGGTCATGAGTTCATGCCTTATTAGGAGCACTCTAAAATCTTGAATTTACCTCAAGATCACTTGGGGGTTGATTGTGTGAAAGCTCACCCGACACCACTTTAAAACTTAAATTAAAATTAAAAAAATGTTCTTCCAGTGCTCTTTAGCTTAGAGGATCCTATAATTCGTAACCTTCCGATTAACTTTCTTATGGAGTTCATGAACTACCTCAACTAATGGTAAGCTTCATTTCTTTTATTTATAGTAAAATACTTTTAAGTTCTAACACTTCTTCCTAGTTTTAATTTTCCATTCCTCCAACGATAGTTATGCCCCTAAAGTTCATAGTAATATTCCTTATGTTCTGGTAAATTTGAGGTCCTATTGTATGTAACCTCCCTTAAAATTACCTTTTAATTATAACTTTGTTTATTGTCCGTAATTATCATCACAACAACAATAAACTACCTGTAAATACCCATTTGTAGATTCTTTTAAAAGGCGGTAATTGTCATTATGTTGTCATAAATTTTAAGGGTCTTATTGTTCATAACTTTCAATAGTAAACAACAATTTTCCTAAATTAGCAGTACATTTATTTTCTCCTATTTGCAGTAAATTGGTAAAATTTCCGTAACTAGCTTTCCCTAGTACTTTCATAAACCCGCCTAACCTATCAGTAAGTAAAGCAGGGCAGACCTGGAGCAAAAATAAAACAAATGAAAATCGCTAGAAGGAGGGCTTGAACCTCCGACCTTGTGGTTAACAGCCACACGCTCTAACCAACTGAGCTATTCCAGCTTGTTGCTGAAGTAGCGGCATTAAATTTTTATCTATTAATTTAGAGGCTTTCCATAAAACCCAAAGAGGCAAAAACCCAACCGCCACGTCGCGCACCGGGGACCGCAGCGATTCACGAAAACTGAGGTCAGCACAGTCGGGATCTGCCCATCGAAGTCGGGGATGACGGAGGACGGCGGCGCTAGGGTTTCTCCCGACGAATCGCAACGAGGCGAAGGTACTTCCCTTAATCGATTGGAATTTGTCGCTCCGTGTACTGCGGGCTTCGTTGCAGTCTGTTCATTCTCGATTGGAATTTGCGTCATGATCGAGAATCGCGTGATGATCAAAATTAGATGTTTGGGGTTTGGGCATTCTGTTCTTGGTGCGCGAGTAATTTCGAATGGTACATGTTGCTCGCCGCAATGCTCATAATGTTTCCGCCGCGCCTTACTGGGGCGTTGCAGAAGGAAGAGAAAATGGGATCAGCCGGCGGAGTCTCTGGCGTCGATTGGGTTGGCATTGCCTGGTGTTCTTCCATTGGCCAACGTGGGATTTCTTGCTGGGACTGCTGCTCCGATGGTGGCGCCGGTCGCTGCTGGGCTCCTGATGAATTCGCTTCCGGCTAATGGCGTGGCGACGTCCCATCCGCTTCAGTCACCTGCGATGATGCAGCAGAGTGCTGCAGTCGTTCCCAAATTGAAACCAAGTGAGCTGCTTTTTGAAGTGTTCATCGAATAACTTAGTCCTGGACCTGTGATGCTGGAATGACTCTTTCTGCTTTTCGTTTGCTCATGTGATTAATTAGAATTAAGTAAAAATGGGAAATACCTTCAATCCTTCTGAGTTTATTTTCATCAGAACCTCATATTCTCTTTCTCCTGCATGGCTAAGAATGCATGGACAATTTATGAGCTCATAGATTATAATTACTGCTGTGCAACTATGATCCTGAAACTTCTGTCCGGCTGAACTATCTCTCCACTCCTTCCTTCTGTTCTTTTCCCCCACACTTTTGGTTTCTGGCTATGGTAATTTCTTGTTTGGTGATGACATGTTTTCTGTCCAGCAAAAGGTCCAAGAAGACTTGGTAATTGCTCGGGAAATTGTCATAAATGATGCTGAATCTGCTGTTCGGTACAAGCTCACAAAGCGTCAAACACAAGAAGAGGTAATAAGATTTAATTTCTTTTCCACGCCTTATAATTTTGCCACTCTTTTCGTGTAACTTTTTGAGTAATTCAAGATGTCTACCTGTCTTGCAGATTCAGAAATGCACTGGAGCTGTGGTAACGACTAGGTATGCAGTTCACCAATAGAATTAAAAAGGACATTAGTGATAACTCCTACTTCTTTCTTACTATTTACATGGTGATTACTCTCTGCAGGGGAAGATACCGGCCACCAAATGCCTTACCTGATGGTGGAAAGCCATTATATCTCCACATTTCTGCTGGTGCACATGTAAGATGCATTCTTTTTTATTTTCTTGCGTAGCGACATGTTTCTATAGAATATGATTTAGTTTGTAGGACATTTAGTTGTTGGACATTCCAAGTTCTTGAGTATTCCTTGCATGTTCAAAGATGAGGTTGAGAACTAAAAAGTGACCTCGTTATTATTCAATCAGGTTGAATTTAAACTATTATTTACCACAACAACGATTGTATTCTATACCTGGAATTATATCTTCATGAAAGATTGACTTTGGATGTTCAAACCGTTTGTTTCTCAACGAGGACATCAGTGTTCAATTTTTCTGGTTCTTTTAGGTGCATGGTAGGCTTTTTGAGGGGTAGTACTACTACAATGACATGCAAGTACTACCCCTTGACTTACGTGATGGACATCTTCTTTTTACTGGTTGAGAAAAATTTGCACACCTGAATACCTGTGTTAGTGTAGTAGATCAGGGAGAGTTTCATATTCCTCTCAGGAAGATGCGAAAAAGTTCCATGGGAGAAATTTGGTCGTTGTTGAATCATTACACAACTATAATGAAGGAACAATTGTCTATTGAGAAGTGCCAGGAGGAATTGTTGAACTTTATTGTGGCAGTCCTTGGTAAAATTGTAGCTTGTCAAAATAATTAGCTTCTAGGTTTTGTGTTTGTCTGTGTCCTATTCTTTACTTTTCTGCAAGGCTACTGTTTTTGCGTGTTAAATTCTGCTTTGTGTTAACCAAAATTGACTCCTTACAGTTGAAAGAGACTGTTGAACGAATTATAGCTGTTGACCGTGCAGCCGCCATGATCGAAGAGATGCTGAAACAGGGTCAGAATCCGCAGCCTATCTTCTATACTGACAAGGGAGTAAAGGTGGTTATCTATTGCATCATCTCCTTGTTGTCTCCTGCTGCATTATTTACATGATCCATAGATATTTGAACTCTCTATCTGATTTAGGTTTCTCAAGCTTTAAGCACATGCGTGTATTTGGGGTTTGATGCAGACCCATCATGGAACATTGCTTCCCGCATTCGTGGACCAAATGTAAGTCCAAATTAACCTTTTTTCTGTTCCTGTCTAGCTTTTCTTCTCTGTCACCACATTGAGTTGGCTTTGGAAGGAGTGTTTGACTTACAATTGTACCAAAACACTTGAAATATTCTTCATTCAAGAAGTCATTGCTAGATATTTATTTTAATTGAACCTGAAGAAACTTCATCTTTCATGCTTAATCTCAACTTTCGCAAAATGACTCTGTACAAAATGAACTTGTGCTGAATAGAATGTTAGGATCGCTTAATTGAGCTAAGTTTGAGCTCTGAAATTACCTTATACATGTGTACATTATTATGAACTTTCTAAAAGGCTATGACATTTGGCTGTGGCTTCTTCACTTCCATGGGTCTTTGGTTTTAGATTTGGCTTGAATTTAGTGTTTGGAAGTTGTAGTGTTGATTATCAGTAGCAGGCAAATGCAGGCCGGAAAGTCCAAGGGGAAAAAGTGAACAATCTTTACAACTAAAAGGATATTAACTAAATTAAGGGTACAATAGAATAATGACAGTTGTATATTTGTGTTTAGGTGTGGTAAATGTCGACATCAATGTAGTAGCATTTTGACTCATACTGTTGCCTTTTCAGAGTGGACCACTGCATTGTCTTGTTGCTAATTTGCTTATGTTGCTCTTTGCTCTGGGTTATTATTTTTTTTTATCTTTTGATTCAAAGTTTACACTGACTATTATGATGATGAAAGATTCTAATGTCTGAAGCTTTCTCTGACTTCTCCATGCAAATGGGAGAGATTGTTTTTTGTGCTGGTGGCGGTTCGTTTGTATGTGCAGGACCAATATATAAATCACATTATGACTGAAACAGGAGCAACTGTCTTAGTAAGAGGGCATGGTTCTGGGACTTCTGAGAGCTTGCATGGAGAAGGTAGCATCATCTACCATGTGGGTCATTGATTCAACGTATTGTGATGATTGTGTTTCTTGTCAGTGACGCCCTTCCTGACTACTTGCAGAAGGACAGCAGCCATTGCATTTATTCTTATCCAGTAACAATGGAAAGAGCCTTGAAAGTGCAAAGAGTCTAGCTGAGAATCTTCTGGATACAATCAGTTTAGAATGCGGTGCCTCCAGGTGAAAAGGGGTGTGATTATGCTGGAATTAGAGTATCCTGACATTCCATCAGCTTGGATGTTCTACATATTAGACAGTCAACGAGAGCATTTGTTTCTTTTCTTGAGCTTGTTTGCCTCTTAAGGATCAATTGATTTGGAACGTTAAAGGATTTGTTAGTTGGTGATTTATGCTGTGTTTATTGGATAACCGTCAATTTATGGCCGTGTTTTAAGCTGATTTTTTTTTTTTTTTCCATTCTTGGGCATTTGTCTTAGTAGTTGTCATGCTTGTACTGAATGCTGCATTTGATGATATGTTGTCTCATCAAATTGTAAAATCTGCATTGAGAATTTGCTTGACATAGACCAATATTTGCTGCCAATTGGTATCACCTTTACCTTTTCTTTGCTTTATTTCTCCAAATAATGAAAGAACTACTTAGAAGAACTCCTTTTCTTGTTGCTAGACTCCATTTGTGTTCTACCATGTGTTATTTCCACTCTTCCTTTTCTGTTCTTTTCTTTTTCATTATACAGATATAAATGAATATTCACCATATTTTGCTCCCAAATGTGTTAGAGGTATCCTCATTGACAAACGTTAGTCAATTAAAAAGTGCATTTCCTGTAGCTTTAAATTTCACCTTCTTTTCGTGAGAATTAGAGATGGGCTTCTTCCTTTGTAACCTAAAAAACTAGAAATGTTAACCAGCTGTCAATCACAGCGAAAATTCTTTTTTATGCTGCTTGTTACTTTAACCTTCGATCCGTCCACCTCTCTTTTTAAAATTTAAAAAAAAAAAAAAAAATTGTCTGGACCTTTATGGAACCAATTTCTTATTCCTGAAATTATGTTGTAATATTCAGTTCAATTGGTCATGGTGATCATTTTGGCTCTAATTTTGCACAGGGTATCGTCCTCTAAGGTGTATGGTGCTGTTCCACCTCCTCAGCAGTTGGTGGGATCAAACAGTTCTGGACGTGAGGTAACAGAAAGTACAAATCCAGCCGCTGGTTTGACATCTACTAGTAGCTTTACTACATCTCCACCCCTTTCGTCACCGATGGTCCCTGGGGTAAGTTCTGCTTTCACTCAAGGGGCAGTGTCAATGTCCGGGGGAGTGCTAGGTTGCGTTCAGACTCCACCAAACATGGTCCACCATTCCCAGCCTCTGGTAACTGGTGGAACAAGATATAGTGGATATGAAGGAATATATCCTCAAGCCACACCTTTGCAACAAGTCGCATTGGTTCTTAAACAGTCAACTTCTGTCACTTCTTCTGTCGCCTCTGCACCCGCATCAGCAACTGTGACGTCTGAGCTGAGTACTAAGCCTGATTCTGAGAAAGAGAAAAGGCCTCCACCGAGGCGGAAGTTTCAGGAGTTGCCAGTTGGTAACAAAGATCCAGCACCAAATTATCAGGTACGAGCAAATTCTTGAGACTGCTTTTTGCTGTGAAGATTCTAGATGCATTTAAAAGTCGTTCCATGTAGAGATCAGTGCCTTGAAAGCTTTAAACCAAATCATGTGGGAAAATGGGGTAAAATCAGCATGATGCAAATTTAATCGAATACAAAAACTGAGCTTAAACCCTTATATAATAGATGGGGGTGTTCTTTGTCTATATTATGAGAGAATTTTTTACTTGATGTTCATAAGCGTTTGACTTTGTTGGACGGATGGCAGGCTTAAACTGCCATGGGTAAGGAGGGTTCATATCATTGATAATGTGCTTATGCTTGTCTTCATTCCATATGCCTTTGCTTTTAACATTTATATGCACAGGTTATTCTTCTGATGGTTATTTATCACTTTGCGTTTACTCGCGGCGCTAACGGTTTTTGCTTACTGATCTATGTATTTTTCTCCTCTGACTTTTAATATTTGATATTCCAGGTATTTTCTCTGACCTTCTGTGAAGCTAACTGCCAGATACTGGACTCCTGTTGTAGGAACAGTGGATTTTATGTGTCACAGGGTATTTACTTTTGGAGAGTTCAACAGACAGCTGCAAACTGATTCCCAGCCTGGAACTGATGTCTCCTTTATTTATCGCACCTTCTCATGAAATGCATTTCATGTTTTGCTACCTTATTGATATTTTAGCTTCTGCAAGTCAATGACGCCTGGTTTCGCACAGCTTTGTAGAAAGGAACTTTCCTTGAGCAAGCAATTAATCTGTTGAAATGTTGGTGGAGAGTATTCTTCTTGCTTAACATAGAATAGCAGAGACGAGTTGATCAAAGAAATCACTTAGAGATCCTTCTGCATTGCTGTTATTTTTTAGCTCATCTTTAAGCTACGACATCTTGCTGGCTAGCACTAGATTAGGACCTCCCAAATTTGTCCCCTTTTAAGTTGATCTTTGAAGGGAGAGCTAGTTGTCACTGCTGATTAATGCTAGCCATGTGATTAAAGCTATAAATCTTAGTATAAGCTGAGAGCACTGTTGGCTGTCTGCTGGTTCGTAGAATCAGCAAGGACACTCAGACTAGATGATCCTGAGTGTAATTGTCATCTGAATGCAAATTAGAATATGCAAGAGCAGGTGGCTAGCACAATTTTCCCTAAGTTGCTATTGTAATTTATGGATTCTTTTTCCTTGGGTTAGTGCCTGTGTCAATATGGCTAGAGACTGAGCAGTGAGCACAAATAATGTATTTAGAGGGTACCTTGTGATGGTTAGTTGTATTTGAGTAGCGTATGCATGCAGCAGTGACACGCACAAATTAGGGATGAAGTTCAGGGAGCAGTGGGATAGGAGTTCAAGAGAAGTTCATTACTCTGTCCAATCTAATATTGCCATTTTTTCTTGCCTTTTTACAGGAATCAGTATATTTAAAGCCGAGAGAGCCAGGGTTAGACATGAGCTCAAGAAATATATCAACCATGCCACCTCCAAAGAAGTTAATACTGCCATCATCAAATGCAATGCCACCGCCTCCCCCAAAAAGCATGCCCCCACCCCCTCCAAAATTTACTGCATCTAAATCTAGTCCGGAAGTACATGATAAGGCTGGGAGTTTGGACAAAACGAGATCTGAGATTATACCTGGTAGGCTTCAAAATTAATAGTTTCATCCTGAAACCTTGATTTGGTTGCAGATTTTGATGGTTTTGCTATCAGAAAGATAAAAAAGAGGATGAAGTTCCTCATTGCTTCCCCCGTGTTCAAGTTATCTACTTTCTTTTCCATTTGGTTGAGCTCTGTATTAATTTAATCTGTCCGTCCCATGAGGTTTTTGCTTTATTGTCTGCAGAGACTCTGGTCAAATTGATGGAATATGGGGATGAAGATGATGACCTTGATGAAAGCAGCGAAGAATCACTCAGCAGCAATTTGACTACAGTGACAACTCAAAAACCATTTTGGGCAGTGTGATTTGTTCATCTTCAACAGTTAAATGGATGGATTGACCATGTTGCTACTCCATGCGTATCCTATAACGGCAACCAGGTTGTGACAGAAGCTTTTTCTTTTTCAGCTGATGGCAGTGGCCACTCGTTTTAGGAGGAACAGGAATGTTGCCAGCTCTGACCCGAGTTGTGCTTGATGCCAGTCATCTTGGTGGCCGAGTTTTGTGACGCTAGAAATGGTTTTGTTAGTTTTCAGCCGGCATGGGATTGTGACATGTACATTAGTTTCTATGACTTGCTTGGCTTCCAGAATTGGGGATATGGCTTCTTTAATTGTCATTCTTTCTGCTAATAATATGATTCGTGGTCCTTTGTTCATCTTCATTTTGAATTGAATTGGTGACGCAGTTATGCGTTTGGGAGGTCATCGTCTACTCAGAAGGTCGGGTTGGGTGATGATGTTGAAAAGTTTATATGCGGCAATGCTCGGGGGATTTGCATCATCCAGCGACTGGCATGATGCATTCATATGATAGACCGAAAATTTATGGCACTATACAAGGGAAAGCTGAACTGTATTAAATGGCGGTCACCTACCCTGTGATGAAGGTGACCTATAATGTGTCTATGTCGTGACCTGGGTTTCAATGCCACCGTTGCCACCGTCGTATAATTAAGTTAGGATTCAATTCACTTAGCAAAATAGATTAAAGGAAAAGAATAAAAGGAGGATTAGGGGATTAGGGTCAGACTGATAAGCTAACGTGAAAAAGAAATGGCAGACAAGAAATCTTCCATTTTGGTAATCACCACATTGAATAATCAACTTCTCTCTCTCTCTCTCTCTCTCTCTCTGAGAGTTCATGGCTTTGGGAGGGGCTTTCCTCTTAAGAAGGACTTGAAAAGCTGAAGAGCGGCTCTGGGCTTGAAAAGAGGGACTTCATGGCCAGCTCCTCTCACCGTCGCAAATGTCAGCCCTTCATATACCTCTGTCCACCCTCCCACCTACATGACCACATCAGTACCTAAATTGATCAGTCTCATGGACAAACATCAATAGCACAGCATTCATCAAACATTTCATATATATGGTATATCAGTCAATAATCAAGGGGAGACACCGACCTGTTTCTTGACGTACCAAGGGTACCACGGGATTTTGGTTGCCAGTTTGAGCTGCGCGAGCGAGTATCTCGTGGCTGTGACGGGTACCACCGAATCCACATCGCCGCTGTGATTATTTTCGTTTTTTCAATGGGGCATAAGAAAATGTCAAAAACTTGAATTCTTGCGACGAAATGGTGCACAAATATGCATCAACGAAGAAGAGATAAACCGGCCAACCTGAACACCCATACTCGGAGGCCACCGGCAATCATCTCCCTGTAGATCGGAAGGATGGACACCTCGGTGTCGTTCCAATTTCGGTTCAACAGTTCACTGCCATCAGAAACAGGAACACATTGTCATAATTCTCCATTTTGGACTATGACAAATTGACCATCACTTCATTGTACTTGTTTTGGCAAAAGGAGCTAAAAAAAATTGCAATTCAAATTGAACCTGCAAGCAGTCCACTTGTAGGGAATCTTGGTGGTGTTGGCGTGGAGTGCTCTCTGCACGTCAGGCCTGTTGTAGTACGTCTCTGCATATTTCTCTGTACAGGGATCGTACCCAGATATCTGCCTCAAAATCTGTTTTTTTTTCATAGAAAAAGGAGATTTTAGACCTTAGGACAACAGAAAAATAATGAATTAGGAATTCACAAATGAGTAAAAGGAAAAACAAAATTGATCAATTTCTGCAGTGTGAAGTGATGGAACATACTTGTACTAGTACCACTACATTATTACGAGTATGTATAATAATGTTGGAACAGATACGGAACAGACACGTGAATTGAGAAGCAATACAAACTTCATATGTCATTGCAAGTACACAAAGCATCCACGCAACAACACTCAAGTACCATGCTACGAATATCATATTCCATTTTACTTAATGATATGAAAAGGCAGATGAAGATATTTGCTTGGGAAAAAAAATATAGAACGGAACGGAACGGAACAAGATTTTAATCTTTTTGTTCGGTAAATTATGGGAATGAAATGGAATGAGAATACCCTTGTTTGTTTGTGACATAATGATTCGATAAATTTCACATAGGATTTTCAATTTCATTTATTCGAATTACGCCTTATTATAGCACTGTGCAATTATATATTTCAAATTTTATTGTAAAATGAAAAGTGAATAGACATTTTAGGGTAAGCCCATTTCTTCATACCCATTTTCGGTGCAAAGGGCCTTTTTCCTTTGGTTTAAACATGAGAGTTGAATGAACATTGCAAGATAGAATGACCATAACAGAATGGATAATTCCATTTCTGTTTTGGATGAAAAAGTAGATGTACAAATTAGGTGATTTATTGTGATAAAATCACTATATATTAAACTTTAATTATAATCGGTTATTATAATATATGGTTTGAATTTGAATAATTGATAAATATAACTTAAATGTAGGAATAATTGAATTTATAACTATTGCTAAAAAAATTTAACTTTTAATTTATAGTTAGTGAATTATAGTTATACGACAGAACACATACGAAGATATTGGTTATTCACACACTTGTTTACGTTGTTTGGACAATCAAGAGTACGAACATAGACGCTCGATTATCTAAAAGCCAGTGAAACAAATGTAAGCCGTGTGAATGAATTAAATTCATGCCTTTAACTTGTGCAAATGGTCAAGACCATAATTATTTACATGTAATTGATGGGGTTTAAATATGCATTCAGTAGTTCTTAAGCTAAAAATTCCCACACCCTCCAATCAACTGCGCGGACCATGAGGGCTCACCGGAACTTGTTAAGCAAAATTAAGATTATTTTGCAACTTTCAAAGCACTGAACAAATTATAAAACCAAATGGTGCATGGCAAATGAAACAACACGCAAATGAAGGGAAGAGGGGAGTACCTTGTTGTGATGGGGGCGGTGAGGGAGGCGAATGGACTGTCGCGTGGCGGCGGCGGCGGCGGAGGAGCCGTCGGAGGAGTTGCAGGGGGGAGCGTAGATGTTGTACTGGTCGATGTTGCCGAACTCTTGGTCCATGGCGTAGGAGTAGACCGACTCGCATTCGTTCGACTCCTTCTGTCGACGAAAGTCGCACGTGCTCATCAGCTGCTTGTACGTCTGGTCCGATATCATCGCGTGGCTCCACCAGTACGTCACCGTCCCCATGTTGTCGTAGTAGTTGTCCGTCACTGCATTTCCTACCTGCATTTTTACAAATTAGGATTTTCCTCTTGGTCATATTCGTAATTAGGATTGAGTTAATGAAATTTTGCAGTCCCTGAACTGATTAATCAATCCTCTTCTGCTTGGCTTCTCCAAAGCAGAAAAACGACCTTTTTTTCCAATGGAAGAAAGAACTCAAAAACAGAAATGTTTTGCTGATGATGCGATTGAGAAAGTACCATAATGCCCCTGAGATTGATGGTGGAGTGTTTGGGCTTCAAGTTATGGGCCATAATCTGGCGGGCCAGCTGAGGGACGTAATGGCCTGCGTAGCTCTCTCCCGTCAGGAACACCTCCCTCCCTTTGTACCTTGGGAATCTCTCCATCCATCTCACCAAGAACTCCAGTGAATCCTCAGCTGCCCAACACATTTTACCCCATATGACCCAAGAAGACAAAAAACATATTTTACCCCAGATAATATATATATATATAAACATATGAAAAGAAATTTACCGCCCTAATGAGAAATACCCATAATTTCAGGAGACGAAATGTCTCCCTTGATTTTTTTCATTTTGATTTCATCTCGAGTAAAAGATGTAGCCCCTCTGACAAAGAGTAGCACTTCTCTATCCTTTTTCAATTGCAATCATTCATACCCACGAAAAGAGCTGTTGGGTCGATAATGGAACCGGGTCGAATGCGGGACCCGACCAGAAGTTCTATCAAAATCCACAATGATCATATAAATGAAGAGTCAACGTTCCATTTCGGACCACCTTGCGGGGCCCACAGTACGTCATCACTGTCCCAGTAGTACTGGCTAACACGCTACCCTCCGAAAATTCGGGTCCTACACAAGGTCTACTCATCTCTCCTCCATCCATCGCTTCCTCGAATTGTCAAACTGACCGATTAAGGCATTCACTATGCAAAAGACACTATCAGTAATGGGAAATGAACGGTTGTGGCCGTACCGGTGCGGCGGTCGCCGGTGTCGAGAAGATCGGAGGAGCGGTTGCTGTAGGAGAAGCCCACACCGGCTGGGGTTTCCAAGAAGAGGAGGTTGGCCTCGGTGTTCCACGAGAACTTGTTGAGGTACAGGCCTGAGGCCGTCTTGTTTATCCGGAATGGCCCGATTTCCTCGGAGGCGCCGTATGCCACCGACGAGCAGCCGGGACCTGTGTGATTGTGCCACCATATCAAACACTTTGCATAAGCAAAATCCAATTCATAATCTTTATATCTTTGTATACACCATCTCGTTCGTCTACTAGCAAACCAATTGTATTATAGATAAATCACCAGATCATTTAGTCAGAGAGAATTGCAAAACTATCTTGAGGTGGTCACCAGCCTTGAGTTCGAGGAGGGAGACAGCAGGAGGAGCGACCGAGGGTGGCAGCAGGCCAAGATGTGGTAGGAGAGAGATGGTGGAGTGTGGAATTATATGTTAGAATTCGTGAGGAAATGGTAATTTCTTTAAATAAGTGAGGTTGTGAGTATGCAATTCGATATGGAAGTAGTAAAACTTAAAATGCAAATCGTAGGTTTCTAAAGTGGGCATGAAATTCGACATGCGGGTGCAAAACTTTGCAATCATCCATGGGTAAAATATAAATGAAAAGCCTCTTGAATTCTATTTGGGCGGTGCTTCTATTGTGAGCATCGTGCACATTGAATGCGACAATCTTTTTCAGACATAAATTTTCGTTTTTGTTTGGGTGAGAAGATATTTGTGTAGTGTGCTGGTAGAGGTGCTCCGAGCATTATTCCAAGAGCACATGGTCACTATTCACTGAGCAAAACATTTGGTAGGTCCAATTCAAAACTGAATTTTTCGGTAGGGGAACGAGTTGGGTAGAGTAGACCCAGTTCTTGCACAAATCAAGCTATTGTTTTCTAAATCAATTAGGATTTATATCACATAACACAACGGAATTGCTGGATGAGTCAAGATAAATTCCAAATTGCAGGAGAATACCAGAGGTCCAAAATGCATCTATGCATGACAACGCACATAAATATAAGCTTCGGTTCATAAAATCTCATCTCTATCCGTGAAAAGGATCAATAAATGTGGGCATCCAGTCGGTCCAAGTCAAGCAAATAGCCATCAACTGTTAAATCAATCTTACGATGTGTCAAGATGTTTTTTGTATTTAACTATGGCGACATGTCGTAACGTTGTACGGTAAAATCCAGAGTACGGTAAACCTAGAAGTGCTGTACTTGCTAAACTACAATGGACATGCACAAGCAAGAGCATCAATAGCAAGGTGAAGCCCCCCATCTCTTCTCAAGAACAGTCTTCTTTTATCTCCTTAGCATTATCGACTCGTTGCCTTGGTTTATCATTCTATCTTCTTAAAAGTTAGGAACACAGTATCCTTATGGGCGGGCCACGTGATGATTAATGCCGTTGTATAATGTGATTCGTCTAGTCAACATCACGAACGAACGTCCGTTAGCTAAGTCAAGAAAGTCCACAAAACACATCCACAGAGAGAGAGAGAGAGAGAGAGAGAGACTCTCTAACGAGTGTCTTAAGAGATCTATCATAATTCAATCTTCAGAAAATCAGTTTCTTCTGATTATGCGTGTAATTGATACCTTAAAAATTCAAATCTTTTTCTTTTTATATTAATGCTTAAAAAGTGCCATGGGCAGTACTAAGAAGATAAAGAGATAGCATAGGGAACGTAAGGAACTAGGTGAATTCCAATCCATCAAACAGTGGAGTGAGTTTCAAGGGTTTCCTAGCGCATGCAGATTTGAAAATTGTGCGGCCGTAGAGGTATTGATGGGGCATCAAACCTCGCTGACAAAGCCCTGCTCATGACGAGAGAGCGAGAGAGAGAGAGAGCAATTAATGGTGAATGGAAGTAATTAAAGCTGAGGCTGTTTATGGTTGCTTCCAAGCATTGAATTTCTTCTGTGAACTCTCACTGCAGCTTCTGCCTTGCGTGAGACCAGTGAGAAATACGGGAGAGAGAGAAAGAGAGAGGTTTGATTCTCTCCCTCTCTCCCCACGTAATGGGCTTTCCATTTACATGATAGGTGGTTGGATCATGTATGGCTCCTTTTGCTTCGGTACATGCCATGCCCACCCCCAAAGAAAAAAAGGCGTAAAAACATCATCGGTTTTGGGGGACACAGCACATGAGGGTGTTCTCTCTCTTTTCTTTTTGACTCGTATAGTCGTATGTCACTCTTGCAGTTCCAGAGTCTTTAGCGTTCAAAATTAGAACAACTGAAATGATGAAGGGGAAGAGGAAAGAGAAAGATGCCCCCCCGCTTAATCAATGATTTTCCAAAATATGTAGGACTCTACTTCTTTTCTTCTCTGTTAGGGTGGGTTTCGTGGAGAAACTTGAGGAAGAAAAATGGGATGTCACGAGTTGAAAGAACTCACCCCCAGTTCTAGTTCCAGCTGATAACAGTTGGAGAAAAGGAAAGGAAGAGAAAACAAGGGTGTGCCATGCAATCCAACAGTGAAGAGAGAGAGAGAGAGAGAGAGAGAGAGAGGAAGACCTCCGTTGAGCCAGACGACGAGAGGCTTGGAAGAGGGATCGGAGTAGGCTTCGGTAAGCCAGTAGAAGAGGGCTCGACCGGCGGCTTCGTGGACGGTGACGTACCCCGAGAATTGCCGGAACGGGACTTTCGGTTGCCCGGGAAGAGACACTATGCGGTCGGCTTCTTCTGCTGCCGCCGCTGCTTCTCGACTGTCGTGACCGGACGTAGCGTTCAGCCTCGAGATGAGTATCACGACAGCGGCCATGAAAGCCATCGTTTTTCTTCTGCAGTCCATAGCAAATGGCCCTTCTCGACTGAGCAGAGGCAGAGGCTCGAATGAACTTGGCTTCGTTACTGCTACCAGCTGTGCATGTTTGTGTTCTCGATGCTGTTCGATGTGCGCGTGAGAGAGAGGGAGAATAAATGGCATCACCCACCGGGGGAAGAACGGAGGATGGGGACAGATAAAAGGGTCATCTGCTTCGAACTTTTTATATAGGTCCACACCTAAGTTTTATCGATCTCGTAGCAATCCAACTTGTACTGAGTGATCTGAGTAGAGTAGGGTCCAAAAATTAATTTGTATCTAACAGTCGACAAAATGAATTGAATTTGGCTAGCCGGACTCGAGAACGAATTTGCTTAGACGGCACCCATTTTTGCACTTTTGAGTAACTGGGTCTAACCGGGTCTTGGCTTGGCGGGTCCCGAAACCACTATTGCCAACACATTTGCGCAACACTTGTAAATATATGATGCTTTAACTTCATATCACCAAATAAATCGAAAGTACTAAAAAATAATTTATGCTTGGGTTGCACGATGATGCTCGTACAATCACACTCTATGTATGTGCATCCTACTTGATTCACAACATCACAACACTAAACTTCATAAGTATAACATAAGCATGTTCTATTTATATGGAATGGTAAATTTAGTAAGTTTGCAAAAGTCAAGATGAATTTTTTTTTTTTTACGGGTAATATAGCACTTGGAACGAGCTGTTCGTATAGATGTTGAAGGCACCACAATTTCCTTAGATCAAACGATTTCCTTAGATTAAAAGTTATGGCGTGTCTAGTGGTCTACTTAATAGTGTGTCAAGTCTAGGTCCAAAGGAAAATTACCTTAGCAGGAAAACATAAAGAAAAATTACTAGGTTCCTTTTTGGATAGCAAGTACTTGAAAAAGTGCCAAAGTATTTTGCATCTATCAACATTTTCACATTTGATGTGTAATATATTAGATTTTGAGGTATTGATTAGCGATATAGCAAATTCTTTATAATTTTAAGAATTTCAGGAAGTTAAGGGTATCCAAATTTTTACCAAAAGTTTCTTATAAAATGACTGGACAACATAGTTGAGATATCTAAACAGATAGTGTGGCTTGATACGGAATTATTATCATTATATTCACTAATAGTGGCAATACTTGTAATATAACATTAGGGAAAGACATATGTTTAGTACATAAATGATCTTTCTTTTAGTAAACTATACTGACGGAGTCTTGTTTGTTCAAATTCTTTCTAACAAAAAGTCACTTGTTGACTTGCTCATTCAATTTTAAGACGTTGTTTATTTTCTAAATAGTTGTAAAGACAAATATATGTAATTACATCGGTCAATGTTTAATGCATTTGCAAGATACCGGATATTTTGTGTTCATTCAAAATCAGAGAAATGGAATAATGCTTTTAATCTTCCATCCTTTTCTCCAGTAGACCTGATTAAAGAGGGAGGAAAGATAAGATAAAACGCTCCAATTTGACAGGCTTTGACCACCTTTATTTTCTGATTGGCTTAAACAAGATCATAATTGCCTTCTGGAATTTTCATGGTGCTGGGTTGGGACATTTGTAGGTGATGCAAATGGTCACGTCGGGTCAGGTCATACACTGTTCCATTTTGAAAATGATGTCACACCCATGATTTGGCTTCTTCAGCATGGGGCGGGGTCAAATTAAATAATAAAAAAAGAATATGCTTAGATCGAAGAAAACAATTAGATTTATAAATCGTTGGTCATATTCAACACACAGAAAAATCTGTTCCGTAAATAATGGAGCCACAAAAGGCATGTGCCATTAGGAACACGTTAGTTAGATTAAGATAGTCAAATTAAATTGCTTAAATTGATTTCATAGAGGGACATGAGTTTACTCGATATAGTATAAATCATTAAATTCATAATTCAGTTGAATGTAAGTAATTATGGTATTGAAAATATGCATCTAAAGTGCTTTTTAAATCTCATAATCTCCAACAACGCTCAAATCTCACATACTCCAACGTATAGCAAAGGAGATATGCTATGCAATGTTTTCACTAATAAACTAAAATCAATCTACAAGATATGATCGCATCAAGGTTTCTCGTGATTATTTGTAGCACCAATAATTTGGCGAAGCTAGGTGTAATCTATAGCACCTAATGCTTCACAAACCTAAGGTCAATCTATAGCATCTCAGGTTCTTAAAATCTTATGTACTCTGGATCCTCATAATCTACTAAAATGGTACATTCTTAAATGTATTTCCAAAGTTGTCATTGATCTACTTAGGTCAGCCAGTAGCCTATATCCTACGCATTAGGGAAAGATATCTAACCACCTAGGTCAATTTTTTGCACGAAATCTGGAGTCTTTTAGTTCAAGGGTATGCTTTATGATGGTAAAGATTAGCATCCCATGAAATTCTTTCAGTATTCTTTTATTGGTTAACTTTTAAATTCATTTATTTTCTTTCACTTTCTTAGCACATAACCATCTTGATTTGTTGTAAAACGAAATGGCACTAAAATCACTGTTTTATCATATGAAATGACGCTAAAATACATCGATTTTCTTTTACTTTCTTGGTACCATTTTACTTTCTTAGTAAACAACCATCATGCCCTGTAAAGACTCGTCCTTGTCAGGGCTAATTTTCCCCTACACAAACCCTGGGGGCCATTTCGCAAGGCAGCGGGCAAACTGGTGCTAACGTTGCCTCACACTTCTATCATGCCGCATGCATGCTTTTCTAAAGAAATATATTACGTGTAGGTTAATTACAAGTAATTTTAGATCATTATGGCATATAAACTATTATAGAAAATTAGCTAGGCAATCTAAATTAAAGTTAAAATAAAATATATGTTTTAATGTGAAAGAGAAAATTGCACTAACATCATTAAATGATTTGCCGAATGGGCAATGGAGTCCTATATATTTTTGATCCGGTGCAATCGAATCCCTTTACCCATTGCTCAACCACTAAAGCGACGAACTTTTTCGGACACCTTTGTTAAAGATAATAAGATTCTTTTGCTATAATCGTTTGTTGCGTTTGCTTTGTTACATTTGCCCGGGATGGTAATATGTTTCCAAAGACGACACAGTCTTTAGGTGCCAAACGCAATAAGCAATTAATTCGGAATATGATCATTCGAAAAGGCATTGATTTCATGCCATACTTAGCTAAAGGATAACAAAATGAAAGGCTCAAATGAACTTTCCATGATCGGCCATGGGCCGAGCCTATGCCGTGGACTGTCCTCGCCTAGGCCCCCGTCTCGGTCTATTAGCTTTTAAACCTACTTATTTAAAGTTCGAGGGAGACACGGGAGGCAAGAATTGAGTTAGGTCATGTGTCGAGGTCTTTGCGAATTTTTGCGACGTCATCGGAACACAATCCAACACAGGTATGAAATGTAAAATGTCACTAACTAATTTTAAAATGACGAATTTAATCCCTGATTTCTAAAATGGGAAAGTTAACTTTTGGGACGAGAAATTTCTGTTTTCAACATCTTTAGATAGTTAGAGAGATAAGCCCTTCCTTTTTTCGTGGACGTTAAAAGAAGAATTTGTGACTACATTCATCTTAGGTGTTGATGAAACCAAAAAATAATGAATTTTCGCGTGGTACAATATGACTAAAAACTTTCATGTAGTCAAATTTGCACATTTGATTAGGGATGAGCAAAGAATCAACCTGGACTCGAATTGCTGGTTTGGGCGGTTATTGCAGGAACTAGACTATCTCCCGATTCCCATAAATTGTAACCAGTATATATTGATCTAATTAATGTGAACCCATCCATTTGAACCAGACCGATATATATATATATATATATATATATATATATATGTGTGTGTGTGTGTGTGTGTGTGTGTGTGTGTGTGTGTGTGTGTGTGTGTGTGTGTGTGTGTGCACGTTTTATTATATTTCAAAATCCTAATTTACTTCACTTCTGTCTCAATCACGCTCACACAGATTAAGTTCAAAACCTTAATTGTCATTCTTATGTTTAGTGTGTTGGTCATAAACTGTGGTTGTAACGTTCATATGTTTAGCGGGCATCATTAGTTAATAGGAAGTAGACAAAGGTAAAGTTTAGTTTAGATCTTGGATGTGTTGGTTATTGATAAGGTCTTGACGATGGAAAATTGGTAAGCATGGAGTTCTCAATTTACAAATGAGTTTAGAGAGTTATGATTATTAAGGGTCTAGTACCGAGCATAATCAGCAAGGATATGAGTGCGTATTGAGGACATCTTAGGTGTTTAATCCGAATTTGTCAAATTCTTTAGAAAGATATGATAGATATGACTAAGGTACTCAAGAGTATAAGAAATGAGGCAAAGATATGACCAAAGTATTTATGGGAGGGGTGATATATGCTTCTGTTTCTCTATTCTTTACTTTTTATGTATTCAAATGATGATTGATGATGGTTGTTGGTGAAAGAGTATGAACTGGAGTCATTGGTATAATGTAGAGCGGGAGTACTCACAACTAGTTCTTGGACCCACTCAAGAACCATACCAAAATCAGTGGGCCAATTCTTAACAGGTCTAGAAATCGGTGGGCTGGTTCCAAATTTGCAGAATTGACCTTTTAGGTGTGGTTCCTAGCTATAGGGTGGGAACCAGTGTTGTGGCTAACTAAGCAACCTAAAATGGGTGAATAAGTTGTTTTAATGAATTTACAGAAATTAGCAACTATTCACTAAAAATCAAGTGAAGCAGATATTGAGAATATCAAGCGACGCTCGTTTGCAGGTATTAGTTAAGAGCGGAAGTAAAAGAGCACGTAGTAATGTTTACTTTTTCGACTTAATCACAAAGTTTCTGTCCACTCTCTAGACTAACAAACACAACATGGGCTAGATTATACTAGTAATCATCTAGCTAAGTTACAACCAACAAGCACTGATCATTTCATTTGATAGATCACACCATTATGATCTAGATGCTGCTATAAAGTGTGTATACTTAATTTTCTCGTGATTACAAGGCAACAAGGAACATTACTTTGGAAATATAAAAGTGTAAAACACAATTTGCTCATAAGACGACTCATGACATTTCTCACTTGTTCTAAATAAATCTCTAACCCTCTTCGGCTTGAACTAACTATTCTTATATAGATATATCTTCAATTTTCCCATTAGAGATCGTTTAGAGGAGTAGGTAACCCATAAAGAGTCTTGTAGCTAGACCGCTCAAACGGTCCTTTCTTGTGGATATCGGTGAGCTTTTCTAAATCGGGTCTCGTAGGTGTGGTCACATCATCGATGCTTCTGACAAAAGCTATTTCTATCTCTTTGACGATTTTCGATTTTTCTATTGTACTATTTTGGTAGCCAGTGGCTAGATTTGATACTCAAATGAATGAATATCCTCATATGAACATTATCTCAGCATCATCAATGACATAATTGTCTCATAAGTGATCGAAATCATCATAGGCTGATTTTCAACAATTAATTTATTCTATTCATGGATAAGTTGTACAAGGACATCGTGCAATTTTCTTCCGATGAATCACATCATGGATATCATGTAGTCCTTGATAATTATCACAAAAATATGTGCTATTCATAATATATGTTATTCCGACAAAAAAAAAAAATCATAGTAGATATTATACTACGGATAGTTTGCAAATCATCAAAATTTCTAGGGATGTGTCTTCAACAACTAGTTTACTTTAGAATAAATTACCCTGAGTTTTGATATCTAATGCTTTTACACGTATCTAGTTTTTTAATCACGCGGTCCTCTGGGCAACATCTCCTATCTTCATCTTTTAGTAGGAGAGCACAAAATCCCTCGTGAAATTTCACGATGATGCCCATATTCATCTTTAATTGCCGTCTATTTCTCCGTTTTCACGAGCATGACGTGTGAACTTTTAAGGGTAAAATTGTAATTAAGTTTGAATTTTTAGTCAAATCATCCTTCTGCTTTCAAATGCGCTAAAGTAAATTTAGAATTACAAAATAAACATATAAAGATTGCTCTGAAAATCTCAAAGTGTAAAACACAATTTGCTCATAACACAACTCAAGCATTTCCAGCTTGTTCAAAATAATCGTCTAACTCTCTTAAGCTTGAACTAACTTTTCTTATTAGACATCTTCAATCTTCCTAGTGGAGATGGTCTAGAGGAGTAGATAGCCGTTAAGAGTCTTTGCTAGCTGTTGTTTCGTAGCTATACTATTCAAACAGTATTTTTCTACGGACATCGCGAGCTTTCCTGAAACGGGTTATGTAGGTGTTGTCATGAATGATTTATGATTTTTCTGTTGTGTTGTTTTGGTAGTTCATGGCCATATTTGATATTCAAATGAATATCCTCACATGAACATCATCAATGACATAATTTTCTCGTAAGTGATATAAAAATCATCACTAACTGTTTTTCAACAATCAGTTGATATTGTTCACGAACAAGTTGTGCAAGGAAATCCTGTGATTCTTTTTCCAAGCGAATCATGTCAAGGATATCAAGTAGCTCGTAATAATTATCATGAACACATATACCAATAATAATTTGGAAATCATCAAAATTCCTAGGAGTTTTTCTCCAACAACCAGCTTACCCTAGATCCAATTACCCTGGTTTTGATATCTAACACCTTTACGCATATCCAGTTTTTTAATCAACGGGTCTTCTAATCAACATCTTACATCTTCGTTTTTTAATAGGAGAAATTATACAAAACCCCTTACAAAATTTCACGAAAATGCGTATCCATCTTTAATCACCGGATATTTTTCCGTTTGCATGGTCGTAACATGTGAACTTTTAAGGGTAAAATTGTAATTTAGTTTGAATTTTTAGTCAAATCATCTTTTGCTTCCAAATGCGCCAATAATATATTTAGAATTACGAAATAAACATAAAGAGATAAACAAATTTAATGATCTTTAGAAAAGAATTAGCACAAAAATTATTAATATTATCGTTTTATTTTTTATTTGATTATAATTAGCCTTTTTAATTCCAAATATATTTATATTTGTTTTCATGTATTATAATATAAAAACCAAAATTATTCCATTCATTTAGGCTGTGTAAAATTATTTCTCTAATTGAAAGATGGCTTAATTTAACCCTTTAATCAGTTTGGCTTCGGAGAGTTTGAATAAATTATGTTGTATAAAGCCGGAAACTATGAGATTGCATAACTATGCCACGCGAATAGCCATTATCTTCTTAAACTGAAGGATATATGAAAAATAAAATAACTATTTTACACATTTCAACGACTACTCAAAAAATTTGGAATAAATTTGATTTTTTTTACACGATATATCAACATCATCATCAGTATAATGTCCTAGTATATTTACAGCGATCATAGCATCTTTTGATTTATGGAGTTTATTCGCAAATTTTAATTTGTTTTAACATATTCGAGGGAAAGGAGAGATTTGACCAAGTTCTTTTTTTTTTAAAAAAGTCCCGATTTTTCTCTTGAAAAATCACATGTTGGTCCATGCAAGCGGAAAAACAAATCGAATGTTGATGGTCGTAACAAAATGAAAGTAAAGCGGGATTTTACCTCTTAGTGGAATGTTAAGGGCAAATATGTACCTCCATTTAAAGTGTATAGGACTTATTATTTTTTTTTTGGTGAAGGTAATAATATTAATGAGAATGGACAAAAGTACAAAAGATCGGATCCAAACAAGCACTCTTAACAAAGGAGCAAGAGTGACAAGGATCCGATAAAAAGCCCAAGGGCGCCAGCAAGAAACACAAAAGCTAGGAAGCCAACAAACAAAACGTAACAACAGGAACCCCTAGCCTCCCCAACCCTCTAGCCCTCAAAGCTGAAGGCGAAGAACGGAGATGGAAGGAACCCGCAACTACAAGAACAAGAGCAAACCGAAACAACGGCAAATTAAGGAGAATCAGCTACAGAGGAAAAGATCATGGGATGGAATCCCCACCCCCTTTGCAGTCTACTGTTCCTCGGAGAAGGAAGAACTTCCGTGAATGTGAGCGCTTTGTCCTTAACCACCTTGATTAGGTGATTTTTAAGGGCAGGGACCACCAAGGATTCACCCATGAAGATAATTGCATTCCTCTTCTTCCAAATGAGATGGCACAAAGCACCGAAAGAGAATCGAACTATCTTGTGGTAAAATCCTTCCCCATAAGGAATTTCCCGGCCCAAGTGAGCACCTCTCTCCAACATCTATTTTTAAAGTTAATAGTTAAGAATTCTAATTTGAACTTAAATTAGAGGTGAAATGATTAAAAAAAAAAGGAAATTTCTAAATAAGTGTTTGAAGTGCCATCAATTTCTCAAATAAAAGCCTGAAGAGAACTTTGTCTTGAATAAGAGCTAAAGTGTTGTTATTTTCCCAAATAAAAACCTAAAATGAACTTTATTTCAAATGAATACTTGAAGTAAATACATCAGTTTCAAAGAATAACCTAACTCACCAACTAGTCAAAAGCATTTACATCCTTTATATATATTTTTTGTTTTTCATAAAAAAGACCAAAACTTACAAAAAAAAGAAAATAAGAATTTTAAAAAAACCCAAGAGGGACCTCACTCGCTTGTGGTTGCTACCCCGATCAATGGTGGGGCATTGACCATGGCCAATGGAATCATTGGTGTCTTGATGAGGGTTGGTGACCTTGCCAACTAGAGGCGAGGGCTAGAATTGAGAGAATACTGAGAATCCTAGATCTAGACTCACGATCCTCTCACAATTCTGGTGAGTATCGTCAGCCCTAACCGAGATGCCAGTGACCCTATAAGCCATGGTCAAACCCCAATGATGATAGGACGATGACCATAGGTTGGGGAGGGCTTCTAGCTACACGCATATTTTATTTTTAAGTTTTAGCTTTTCTTAAGTTTGTTTTTTCGAAAGAAAAGAGAAAAAGGTAAAATTAAAAGGAAAAAATGGAAGAAAATAAGGAAAATGACAAAAGCGCCCTTAACCAATTGGTAAAGTCAGGTCTTTTTTTAGATTAACATATCACTTTACCACTCCAGACCCTTATTTAAGAAAATAATAATAATTTGAAACTCTATTTGAAATAAGGTCCATTTCAAACTCTTACATGAGAAATTGGAAGTATTTCTTGTCCTTATTTGAAATTTTTCAAGGAGAAAACAAATATTTAGAGGCACTTCATTTTAGACCGTTGTCTCACCCTAACGAGAAAAAAACAGAAGAAACAGGAAGAGAGTACCTCGCCCCTCCATCTGTCCCAACGTTGTAATAAAAACCATCACGAATCTCTGTCTCCCGAGCAGAGCAGAGGCTTGGCAAAGACTTTTCTGGATCCGGAGGTTTAACCAAGAAGAGAGGGTTTTTCGAACCTCCATTGGAAGACAGAGAGAGCTCGCGAGCTTCTTCTGCGTATCGCATCCATTTTTATGAAGTCTCCGCGAGTCAATTCCAGACCCGGTTGCCCCATTTTCTGGTGGTGGCTGCTGGAGCTCGGTCCGTGAACAATTTGCGGGTGCGGGTCGCAGGGTTCTGAGGATTTCGAAGGTGAGAGCGACCAACTAGTTGACTTTGCTTTCTTTCTCGAGCTCCTTCATGCTCGCTTTTGCGGGTTTCGCTTTTCCGGAGTGTGGGGACATTAGGGTTTGCGTCGTGACGCTGTTGGTTCGCTGATTCCTGCCTTGCTTTATGGTAAAGATTGACGCGCGAGTTGGGCTTGTCCTGTGTGGTTGCTGGTGTGCGTAGGTTGAGGTTTTGGTCTGTAGGAGCCTCGAGGACTGAGCTTGGTTTGACTTCTTTCAGTTGTGGAATACATGATGAGAGGAGAAAGAAAAGAGAATTTTGGAGAATATGCGTGTAAATGAAGGGCTATGTTTTCCTTATATATCTTTCTTGTTGAAAATTCTCACGTTCTTCGTGAGGGTTTTGACAGAATTGTGCTTGAATCGCCGGTTAATTAAATTAGTTAATTTTCTTGCTTTGTCAGAATATCGGTTTTACAGATGGAATTGGAATTTTGAAGTTTGTTACTGAGTTTGTTATTTTTCTAGCAGGTTAATAATTGCATTACTGGGAAACAATGTGGATAATGGGTTATTACTGCTTTCGGTGAGGTGATATGAGAGGTATTGAATATGAGTGATGGGGGTCGGGAGAACAGAAGGGAACATGAAAAATCAAGCGGTCACAGAAAATCCAGTGTCGACGATTTTGCACGGGCCATTGCAAAGATTGCTGTTGCGCAGGTGTGTCAAGCTGAAGGGTTTCAGGCTTTTCAGCAATCGGCCCTCGAGACATTCTCAGATGTAGCAGTTAGATTCATACGTGATGTAGGAAAGACTGCAGTCTTGTATGCTAATTTGGCAGGTAGAGCAGGGGTTAATGTTTTTGATGTTATCCAAGGACTGGAAGGTTTAAGTTTGGGGCTTGGTTTTGTGGGTGCTTCGGATATAGATCACTGCCTAGCACACTCAGGTGTAGTACGTGAACTTTTGCAGTATGTTGGTGATTCTGAAGAGTTACCATTTGCCTATGCTCTTCCTCAGTTACCTATCGTTAGAGATAGAAAGCAGACTCCAAGTTTCTTGCAAGCTGGAGCAGAGCCTCCTCATGAACATATTCCACCTTGGTTGCCTCCATTTCCTGATACTCAAGATCATGTTCAGTTGCCAGTGCAGGAGAATGGTGCTAAGGATCCTCAACTTGTAGACATTGAACATGCAAAAGACGATATAAAGCCTGAGCAGCAGTCTTCATTGAGTGTGCAGCCATTGCATTCTATCAAGGGATTAGAAGGTCCTTTGCCGTTTGATGAGAGAAATACTGCTATGCTGAAAGAAGCAGCAGTAACTAATCCATATCTCGCCGCACCTCTGAATTTTGGTGAGAAAGAAGTATCTCCAGCTGCTCTTCCTGCTAAGCTCTCCAGTGAAGCAGTGATTGGCGACAACGTAGGACAAAAGCAGGTAATGGATGGTAAAATATCTGCACTGGAAGCATTTGTCTCAGGCACTGATTCGATGAAGAGCAGGTTGAAAGATTCTGATGAGGGTCAGAAAAAGGTCCTTCCAAGCCAAAGACCGTCTGTGCAGTTTAAGATGAGGAGCGGCAAAAGGTCCTTCAATGCAAACCCAAACTTGAGCTTTGAGAATGATGGTATTATTTGGGGTTCCCCTCAGCGTGGGAAAAGTTACTCTGATGATGACAAGAAAAAAAGGTCCAAGGAAAACACACCTGATGCAGCTTAGTTGTACATTATGTTTGTTCAGTTAGACTTTCACCATTTCTGAGAATCTAGCAAGAGAGCTTCGTTTTGCATTTTAGTTAATGCCAGTGAATTTCTGTGTGACATATTGCCTGATTCTGATTATGGCGACGTGCTAAATGGTAGATTGTATAAGAAGTACATGAGCTCTATGATACCAGTTGAGCAATTAGCTGTTTGTCAGCCAATGATTCTTTCCAAATAAAGGTTCTCACTTCAGATGGATGGTTTAACTGCTTCCATGGCCATGTTGAATGGTGATCACTCTCCGTTGTAGAGCAAGCAATTGTATTGGTTACTCTCAGATTTTGTTAGACTGCTTCTGGTGATACTGTTCCTGTGTTACTCGTATAGAAATTTATGAAGAATTTTATGATGCCTCTGGCACTTTTATTAACATCAAACGGAAAGCGGTTGGGATGGAACGGCAAGGGGAAATAGTTTAAAATTATCCTTGCAATTCCAATGTTTAGTTCTTGCTATGAAATGATGTGGAAACAAATTAGGAGATTTCTTCTCGTGGAAAAAATTAGAATGGCCAGGAATAATGTTGAAACGTCATAGTTGTCTCCTAGATAGGTTGTTGTATAATAATATTAAAAGGAAATAGAGGATTCGCTTGCATGGACTTCTAAACTGGTGTGAGTATTTTTGGGATATTTGAAGGAAGAATGTAGCGTCCATTCTGTGGTTTGAGCCATGGAATGTCCATTCACTCAATTTGGTGGTATGGCCATTTGTGCATTCCGCCCGGTTCTTTGATAAGAGAGACGAAACTGCACAAAACTGGAGTTGGTCAAAAACAAAAACATCGCTTGCCCGCATGCTGGGACTGAACCTGAACTAGTGAGAATGACCGGCGGTTCTTCTTTGGAGGAGAACAGTACCCCATGTGCACGATTTATAAAGCATTGCGAGAAAAGAATAGTGCGAATACAACTGTACAAAATTGACATCTCCAGTGGAAAACGCCAGGTAAAGGGCTGGGGGTTTGAATTCTTCGGATTCACTTGACACTGCTCCCTTTCCATTTCCAATTTCCGTAAACGGGCCAGGCTATGTCAAATTGTTCAATGGACTTTCGACCTAATTCCTCTGAATTTCAAATACTATTCAAGATCCTCTGGTTTGGATTATCTAATAAATCAGACTTATTCCACATATCCTGTTCAGTCCGTCATGAAAAACACGTCTTTATCATGAGGGCATTCCAAACTCAAAGTGAGAACTTCCATTTAGAGAAATATTCAAGTGAAATAAAAAAAAAACTCCAGCAGCCATAATATACAAATGTTCATAAGGTGTCGACATGCTGAGGATCCTGCCAAACCAATCAAAATGGCTACGCTTATTACCGAAAAATAAACATAACTTAAAAAAAAAAAAAAAAAAAAAAATTTCTGTAGTTGCTTCATTCTTCAATAATTAAAGCTCCGTGCAGTCAACGAGAATAAATCAATATTTGTTGCAAATCAATTAACTCTACTCATCACATTCTTCTATCAACATGTCTATAGTTATGGCATGACCAAAAGAGAAAATTGAAATTAGTAAACCACCTGAGCACTTCACTTCAGAGTGACCACATTGGTGCATGCACGAAGCATAAATGAGACTTGATGATTTGGCACATAGAAAATTTCTCAAAGAACTTGGATGACTGGACACAGATTCCCATCTATCTGCATCACAGCTGATCAAAACAGAGAGTCATGGGCGAGCCTGAGCTGAGAAGTACGGGTGATCTCGTGGCGTTACTGTACTCATGACTCTGCGGTAGAAACCCCAATATTTACTTTTTGCAGTAATTGCTGTTTGACCGAATGGATGTTGTGCCACATACTGCCGTATATCGTTGGCTGCAGCTAGCTCTTCCAGATAAACACGGAGGTTGCCTCCATTACCTGACACAAATGTCACTAATGTCTCAACTCACATTAAGCCAATATTGGATATTCTTTTAAAATTTGCAATGACAACCTCAGAACTAAAATTACTTCTCAACAAGATATGGAAGGAGAGGATATCCATGCAACCATGCAAAACGTAGGATTGGTCCAGCCACCATCATTGTTTTGGCCAAAAGCAAGAGCAGAATGAGATTGAGGGTCTGATAAAAGATGACACAGCCTATTCAAAAATTACGAGGGTTGCTGTAACTATTCAAATGGCCCAATGTAGGCACCGTTTCTCTGAAAAATAAACTATTGTGCATCATACCTAACGAAACATCACTCTCATGCTGAAACCTGTAAGAGTTGGGAAAGACTGCAGTGTGTGGCTGCAAGTGAATTTTCATTAGTACAAATGAAACCCAAGACCATGTGAGCAGCCTAACACAAGGATCAGGAAAAGGGGACAACTCACAGGGTTAAGCAAGGCCTTATAAGGGGAATCATCCAATAACAGCGTATTTGATTCATCATAATCTCCCTTCTGCCATGGAAGGCTAGACTCACGTTTCTCCCAAAGTCTCCTGACTTCCTTAAACACCAAGGCCTTGTGCTTGTTTTCTAGTGTTCTAAACCTTGTAGCAGTGCAATGTGAGAGATCCTACCACATCATTACGCAGCATCAGTTTACTTAAGTACCAATTCTGCATGGTTAGTGTCAGATAAAGATTAAAACCAAAAACAAGGGCATCAGCATAAAAAAATGTCTTTGAATTGCGCACCATTTCTCTCAAATAAGAATTACCATAAAAATAAGGACATCAGTGTGAAAAAAATGACTTCAAATTTGCACCTGATTCATATAAAAAGCTAACTGAAGTTTGATATGCAATTAGGATTGCCATTGGTTAAAATTAGTCTTCACATTGATGAAGCACTCTTTTTCACCATTTCTTAAATCTAATGCTTGCACCAAAATAGCGACGAGGCAAAGGGGAAATAAAATTACAACTAGAATACAATGTTGTCATTAGTGTGTAAATATCAGTGCTTGTCAAAAGCAGAACACATATATTTACATCACATTATGATTGGGACATGCAGAAATTGGGCAGGACCTCAGGAACAATTAGAATGGCCATAACTTTCTTCCAAATTACCTAAAGTGGACAAAGAACATTGAAACCTTGTTAAATGTATGTGGGACTAGGTGCACCAGAGGGATTGTGCTCAAATTAGAGGCCCATACAATTCCCCATTGATTAAAGAAGGACCACAGTCACACACTAGGTGCACCTAATCTATATACAGGTAAATTTTAGGCAAAACTACAGTATCTTGAAGGTACCGGGGTCGTTATCCTGCTCAACTTAGTTATGGAAGTTGGCTGGAACAGCCAAAAACAGAGCAGCCAAATGGTCACAACTATCTAATTAAGTACCCTGGTGGATAAGGTTTCAGAAGACAATTTTCAAGTCAAGAGGAGAATTCAATGCACATCAAATTTTACAGATGAAATTGTGATCAGCACCACCATGCAGAATGGAAAGCTATAACACATCTGAAAACCAGCAAGCAGGACTACTATCTAGGAACTAAATGTGCCATTAAAAGCAAAACAATGCCTACCCAACAAAAAAGCAGCTTATGCTTCATATCTCCCAGAAGATAATCAACCACTCTTTCCACATTCTTCCTGCAGAGATGCACAAACCAAATCAGCCAAATCAGCATGTACACCCTGAACTGCCACAGAGAGAGAGAGAGAGAGAGAGAGAGAGAGAGAGCCAGGAATTGAATTGGCCTAGAAATACTTGTTTCTTGATGACCATATGCCCACATCAAATCTTTCAAAGCAGAACTTCAGAAAATCAATGCAGAAGGGTCTCTTGAAAACTGAAAAGGAAGCAGCATAAATATAATCTCAGCCAGTGAACATAAAAAAGAGAAACCACAAGACTCGATAAACAAAGTTTGCAATTCACCTGCTCGTCTTGCAATATTTATGTCTGCTTTGTAGTCCTTCGGAGGAGGAGAAACTATATCTGCAAGAAGCCCATTTATATCAAGAATTAGAAGTTTCCTCCGATGGAGGAAAAGTGGCCGTGCCGGTGAAAAATGGAATATTCCATGATGCTGTCTTCCAATGGAATATTCCATCATTGCTTCATCCTTGCCGGAGAGCTGCTCAAGTAGCTTTGGCTTTGCTTCATGCACTGAATATTCAAATAACTTATTACCATTTCGCAGTACACAGTTTTCACCTGCCACACCAATATTTGGCAGGAGACTGGCTTGGCTAAGATCAGCAAGGCCATTGCCAAGTAGTTCATAAGCCGTAGAGCTATTTGACACCGCTTGGGGTGTTTTCATGCACATGCTCCACTGTTTTGTCTTGTTTCTATCCATGATGCTCACTTCAAAGGGATTGTTCCTTGTCCCCTCTTCCAACTTTAGGTTTCTGAAACGCGACCTTTGTGTCATCAAATCTGCTTGTAAGGGATTCTCCTGTTGCTCAGTCAAATTCATCGAAAAAGTGACAGCCTTGCTGGCCAACTTTGAGTTTTCCTGCACGAATATCTTTCTGTTGCTAGAATTAACCATGTCGGTTTCTACAGGTTTGATACTCTCGGTCATCATTTTCAACATGGAGGGGACCTGAAATTTAAGACAAATGAAGTTGTCAAAACAGTTTGGTTCAGGACAAACTGAAGTAGGAGAACTGAATACAGACAAACTTGAAGTTTCAACCGATAAGCACGTCAACTTATGGCATAAAAAGTGGAAATTAGAGATACAGGACTCGAGGTTCTGAACAAAGCAAACGAGCTTTAGCAGATGAAGACTCAAAACCAACCCATGAAGCAACTCCCAGTAATGCCGAGTCCGCAGGGACCGCTGTACATGTAACTAAATCGCGAGATTAAAAATCTCACCTTGACACAACATAGAACATCCATAATGCCGGTAACAGCAATCAGACACCGTTGCAGACAACATCCATAATGCCAGTAACATCCATCGGACACCGTTGCAGACAATGTGCAAAGCAAAAACAAAACCGAAATAAAACAGCTTTTCAGATGAAAGTTGACGCTATTCCTCCGGACATCTCCAATTCAGACCTCATGAATACTCTTATCAGCATTCAAGCCCAAAAATAAAGAGCTACGCAAACACGACTCTCGAACTCGAAGATCTGATTATAGGTATGGGCAAAAACCTACCGGTAATCCTCGAACCTCAGCGAACTCCAGAATTCTTCAATGTCGGATAAATTCGTATGCTAAACGAAATGGGACCTCAGCTGTATTGGCGCTGCTCGGGTCTGATTTTAGGGAGAAAAAATAATCGCGAGAGGAACAAATCACGATCGAATGAGGCGACGGGCTTGGGCTACAAGGGCCGGCGCCGACGCCCTCGCCGGCGCCGGCACCTGCGCAACCGGCCCGAAAGCCCTCTCGGACTCTCCGGCGAGGGGCTAATGCAGGCGTTCCCGACCGAGGCGAGCTCCGCTCATGGCCTGACGAAGAGGAACGAACCTCCCGTGTGTTTTTTCTTCTTTCGCTAGCGTGCGGGAACGTGCTGCGGGCGGGTAGGGCGGAGGGAGAGAGGGAGGGAGGGGAGGTTTTTGACTTTTTTGGCATGGTTTTTTTTTTTTTTCCTTTTTCTATATTTTATTTTCGGTAGGAGAAGATCTTTTCGTAAAAGGATAATGTCAAGAAAATTCTACACATATTTTTTGTGGATATTAATATCCCCTCTCAGGCTCTCTCACCAACGCCTTCAATCTTACTCGAGTAACAATAAAATAACCTTTTGTTAAACTCCCGTAAACACGGCGGCTGAAATTTCGATATAATTACATGTGTAGTTACATCGCATCAATATAATGACGTGCACACTTTGTTACGTTGGATTCCTTTGTCTAGCGTTATTTTAAAAAGCCGTCAAAATGAATTTTTAATCATGACGAAATTCAAAAGAAATTTGTATTTGGATCGCTAATACAGAGTTGGGTTATTGGCAGGACGAAGTAATGAGCTCCACGGAAAAAAAAAAAAAAAAAAAAAGCATGCGATTTTTTGTTACAGAATTAGCCATTTTCCCAAATCAAATAAAGTTAGGGTCGATGGTTTTATCAATTATATTTTAGGTTAATATTATGACAATAAACAAGTTTATTTCAAACTAATTTTTTAACACAATAAAATCCATAAATTTACCATTCCTTAAATATTATAATCAAATTATTGAATTGAATAACACATTACAATTGACGGATGTACTAGTGTTTTACACTCTATTTATGATAGTAATTCAATTTAATGGTAATTAGACTAATTTATCATAAATGTACCATTTTTGGGTTTTTGATAATAAAAAAATTAGCGTATGGTAAATTTGAGTTTAGGATATTCGTGGTATTAATTCTTGCTCTTTTCTTTTGCCAATTAAAGAAAGGGAGAGATATTTAGCTACTTTCTCTCTCTTTGCTTGCAGATATTTAGGTGCTTTCATTTTCATGGCCCCAAGACAAACACCGACGTAGCATATCATTTTTATCATATCCTTCTTCATGAGCTCGAAGTTAAGGCTTATAATCTTGTAGTAATCATAATTTCATATAAATTAGTACTTGATAAATTTATTGTAATCATAGTCTATGAATTTAATCGTAAGATTTAATAAATATATAATCAGTTAATTATGATTCTGATTAAATTAATAAGACTATCAATATGATAGTAATTTACATATCTAGAATTAGATACAGCATTATTCTTTTTTGGTTGTCAAAACATAATGTCATTCATAAACTATTATTTACTATTTGGTTAATATTTTGAAAAACCTCAACTGGTACATTTGTGATAAATTTATTTAAACTAATTTTTTGACTACAAAAAACCTAAAACTAGTATACTTTTGACAAATTTACTCCAAACTAATACACTTATAACAAATTTATCTTTTGTTAGTTTTTGTGAAATTTTAATGTCAAATTGCTAAGTTAAATAACACGTAATCATTGACTGATATATCGGTTTATGATTTTACTCTCTATTTGTCAAAATTGTACATTTTTTGTGGTTTTCTATGGTATTAATCAAATTTAACAGATGATGTATTTGTTACAAATATACTAGTTTGTGGTTTTTGGCTATGAAGCACATGCACTTTCTGGGAGTTTTTGTGTTATGTCAGATATTTCAACATGTTTTCGACACTTTTCGATACTTGGTCAACGCGTGTAGGAAAATCTGACACTTGTTTAACTATTCAAACACTTTCCAATATTCGAGTCCGGAATTCCGACACTTGATTTTGATATGCAAGGTGTTAATTTTAAAAATTTTCAATAAATGAAAGTTCAAAATGTAAATATGTAAAATAATATTAATAGTAAAATATTGGAGAAAGAAAAAAAGCCTAGTTTTTTTCTTCTTTTTTAACTTTCACTTCCCGTGACATACAAATGATCCCAGGTTTGTTTTCTCTTTTCTTTTGACACGCTCTAACACACAAGTTCAGAATGTGGATTGCTTGTTTTTTTCTTCTAAGTTTTGTGAATTATTTGAATGGAGTTGAATTTGTTAAATTAAAACAATGGATAATACTAACAAATGAAAGACTACTGTTTTTAGTATAAATTATTTCTAGACTTTTTTACATTATTTATTTATTTATTTATTTGTGAATTTGAATCAAATTATAATCATAAAAAGTTCATGTCTACGTAAAAATATACATTTAATACATAACGTGTCCCAATGTGTTGAAATTCTCTCTTTTTTTTTTTTAAAGAAATAATGTGTTGGTGTATCGTGTTGTGTCGTGTCATGTGTCGCATATTGGTGTCAATGCTACTTAGGTTTTTGTCAATTAAATATAAATTTATCACAAGTGTACCGGTTTGAGAGTTTTCTGTGGTCATTTAGAATAAATTTATTACATAAGTAACAATTTGAGGTTTTTAGTATTAAAAAAATTAATTTTTGGTAAACTTGCCATATATATATATATATATATATATATATATATATATATATATATCGGTTTGGGGTTTTGGGATATTAACCCTTTAATATTCCAAACATATTAAAGCTGAATATACTAATATGCGACTGGGAAACTCTATATAAACTAATACAACCATTTTGTTATCATAATAATCAGTAATGTATTATATGAACTGTATAATAATAGTTAATGACAGGTTGGATAATTACATATGAGTCATAATATAACAAGCAATGTAATTATTTTAAATAGTCAAAATATTAGATGTTGCGGGCATTTTGGGAATTTTGATACAGTTTCATTGCTAGTACAATTGTGTTTTTACGTGCTTTCTCCAAATGTGAGTCATGATGCATATTGAAACGTGTAAATAGTAAAGATCATTTACAAAAAAAAAAATAAAATAGTAAAGATCATTACATTGTTCAATGTATAATCTTTTTGTCTTGAAAGGCTCTCCTATATGGATGATTTCCCTTTCGCTGTAATCTTGGTGTCTTGGTGTGAATTCGAGCAAAAAATGTTTTGATGCAAAAGTAGGCTCAATTACACTAGTGGTCCATCAACTTAGATTCAATGTACACTGACCAACTTTGGACGAAAATTACCAACATAGACGCCGATCATCTTACATAGCACAATAGACACTAAAGTCAACAATTTGTAATAATATTTTATTGAATGTTTTATTTTTTTACTTTTTTTACTTTTCGTTCTTTTTTTTCCCCTTCCCTTCTTTCTCGAGCCAATCGGCGGCCCTACTTGATGGCCAACGATTGGCTAGAGATGAGGGCCGACAAAATTGACCTCACCTGCACCTGGAGATGCTTGAACTCGCCAAATCTAGCCACTAGTGAAGCTCGACCTCACTAGCCACTAGCAGGTTGACCTTGTTAGCCCACTCGACCTCACCTACCTTGCTGTCATTAGGCAAGGTTGACATCGCCCATTGAATAGGGGTGCGTGAGGCTTGCCATTGTCAATAGGGGTGAGCTTTGCCAGAGGTTGGGGAGGCCTCGCCTTTGGTTGGTTGCCAAGGTTGAGCAATTGACTAGAGGAAAAAGGGAAGGGGGGAAAAAGGAAAGAGAAAGAAAAGGAAAAGGAAAAATAAATAAAAATTTTAAAAATAAAATATTATTAAAAATTGTGTACATCGTTGGTTGTGCCACATAAAAGCGTTACACCCACATTAGCGAATTCTAGCAAAAATTGGCTGGTCGGATTTAATTGACAAATCGTAAAAATGTTTAGGATTCAATTAGTATAATTAAAAAGTTTATGACTAAATTTGCAAAAATGTAATAAATTTAAGACTTTACTCTAATGAAAGTACAAATTTCATCTTCATATATAGTGGCAATGACGATTATGACCCAAATTTTTCTAAAATACAATCCAATAATATTTGGTGATCAAGGATTTTTGGGAAAACTCTAATTGAAGTGATTCTCAAGATATAAAAAAAAACAACCAAATATTTGTCAATCTCTTGAATTAATCTATGTTAATCGTAAATTTCTCGACACCTATGATGTTGAATGACTATGATTAAATAAAGATAAGATATCTAGCAACTTGAATTTTCGATTTAATCAAATTAGGTACCAAAAGGAAAACTCTCACCGAGCATGATCTAGTTGTACCCTTCGATTGATATTTTGATAAGATTGACTTTCGGTTGGAGTTTGATCAAATCCTAGAAAAACATTAGGTGCCTACGCTCAATTTGGAACTAGTGTTAATATTCGTAGATAAAACGGGACAACTCTAGCCTCAACAACCTATTTATTTGAGTTTTCTATCAAATTTATTTTTCTACGTACGATCCCACATAGCAATGACCCTTGAACCTTGACCAAGACTTCATGGGTTTACAAGGGATGTAGAAGTCCCTCTTACTAAATAAAATTCCTTCCCGGTCTCTTAAACTATCATCCGCATTGCTACTAGTGAAATTAATAATAATCCAAGGGCGCCTATGTCCCAAGCTCCTCTCGCTAGGTAAAAGTTCTCTCTATCCATGGTGATAGTCTACCCATGGAAACCTTAAGCCCCTTCCTCCCTCGTATAGTTCCAAGTGGTGACCAATCTCACCACCTCCTTGCCCTTCCAAAGCTTTCATTGGTTGTTTGAGTCTTACTTTACCCATTTGCTACCTCTCTGCTCTTGCTCTGTGAAGAAGTTTCGCCAAAACCTTCACCTTCTCACATTCTGTGTTTCATCCATTTCCTGTCCCGATATCATTCCCTAAATGCGTTCCCATAGTTTCTAACTCCATCCAACCAGTCACTCGTCAAGTTCTACCCAAACCCTAAACCCTATGGATAGCTTGGCCTAAAGCTCCATTCATCCAATATCCACTCTAGTCCCGTCGAATAGGTTTTGTTTTGACCCCTGAGACGAGTCTGGTTCATGTCTCTATAGACAAGGCATCTGATAACTCTATTTTAGATAGAATATTTTTACTAATTTAAGTTTGATATTTACTAAGTTTTGATGAATTTTTGGTGAACTTATTTGCTACTCATGTAATTTTATTGAATTTTATAGGAAATATGACTTTCGAATTCATAAGGGACCGTGTATGTCATTTGCAGAACAAGCCAAGACCATATGCGTAATTTTCCCATATGTCTGTGCTGGATTGGCAAATTAGTCCCTACGCTTCAATTTCTTCAAGGATATTTCAATATCTTCGAGAATATTTTAGAATATTTTATCTTATAGAAAATGCCATCTAAGACTAGATTTTTGAAGCTATATAAACCCCTGTCATGCCGCATATTTCAAATTCGGGAGAAGCCTTGGAGCCACCATTAGATTTTAGGTTTTCTTAGTTAACTTTTATGCTTCTATTTTATTAGTGGAATTGGCGTATGTCAAGTAGAGAAGAAGGAGGCAAACCCGATCTACTTGTGACTCAAATTGGTGAATTTGTTTTAATTTAACATTATGTTCTCTTTAATTTTGTTGTTATTTTAACTTTAGTTATGTTCTAAATTTCTTTGTTAGAGCTACAATGGATCTTAACCATGATTGGTTGATCTTCAAGATTTGTTCATGCAATATAATTGTTTTGATTGTGCCGTTCTCTATCATGATCTTAATGCTTTTAGAAGTTTGACCAACTTTTAAATGATTTTTGATGTATGCATGATATCGGGTAGAGATTGCATGCATGAACACTAGTGATATCGAACCATAAATTAAATCTAGGTTAAGGTATACTAGGTTGTTTGTGTGGTTACGGTAGTAAATCTAGGTTAGGACTACTTAGATTAAATCTAAGAATTCCCACAAGAGTTTAATGCTTTTAGGTAGTTTAAATTCACATAAGATTAGTGTGAGTTAGCACACCTGACTTGGGATTATTAGAACAAGGTTGATTTGTAATCTAACTTGGGGAAATTTCGCTAACACAATTGGGAATTAATTTATTGTATGACAAGTTAAGAGAATTGATTATGAGTGGTTAAGTGAAGTTGGATATGCTAATGCTTTGTGATCTAGGTTAGAATCTTGAAATTTCATAATTAATTTTTGGTTTGCTTTAGATTACGTTTACTTTGCAATTTAATTTGCTTTTGAATCCTTTAAGTTTCGGCTCTTTTATATTTCAGTCCTTTAATTGATTTAGTTCACTTTTTGTGACATTTTGATTTTCAGGTTATGTTTTCGATTAAATAAGTTGGGCTTTTTATTGACGCGCCTATAGTTCTTTTCTCTAAGTTGCCACTCACGAGATAACTAGCCTATCAGGCGAAGCCATTTAAGGAATATAAACACGACCGATTTGAGAATTCGACCATGAATCAACTACTTGACTATGTTAATCTGCAAGGGTCACATTGCATAGTTAAAAATCGATTAGAGATCGGAGATAGGTCAATTCAATGGAACCATGTGATAAAATGTGGGTGATTCCACATAACTGCAAAGTTCTTGTCGATCGGCACTAGACCGATTTTTCTGTCGTTTTGGTATCCTATGTCCGTATTTGAAATATCAAGATTTTCACGAAAACTGAAAGTTGCCGATGAGTCGAAAATGTACAATGTGGTTCAAAAATAATCGACCACGGGTTGATTGCGTTAAAAATTCCTAAAAGCTACCAGATAGGTTATGTCACGCTAAAATCGCGTCTGGTTGAAATTAACCACGAAATTGAACCTGGTTTTAGGAATCGAAAGTTTGGCGTGTCACGATTTATTTTAGGATCGTCGACTCATCCTTTGAAGAATTTTCGGCGAGCTCGAGATTTTTACGGAAAATCAACTTTGGATGATTCGGAAACGAAAGGAAATTTGGATGGCCATTTTCAAGTGGATTTTTGGCCTTCCAAAAGGACTAGTTTGTGAAGAAAAGTGTGGAAATGGGCATGGGCACCCTCCTCAACAAATTTGGCCATCAAATTAGGGATTTTGGTGAATAAATTGAAGTCAAAATGGATGAAATTCGTAGGCTTGGGGGGCAGCTGCATTTTGGTCCTCAATTTAGCTTTGGTTGGTGAAGTTTTGTGAAGAAATTGGCCTTAGGGTGACCAGTTAATGTTGTTGGCTGAAGATGGGCTGAATATAAGGAAGGCATGCATTCAAGTGCTTTAGATTTTTATGCTTGACTTTCCCTCCCCCTTGTTCCCTCTCTCCCTCGTCCGTTCCCTCTCTTCCCCTTCGTGCGCAGCTTCCCCTAACCCCTCTGTTTTCTGCTTCTTTCATTTTCCTTCGAAGCAACTCATCAATTGGAATCTACAGCTCCACCGCTTTCCCCTTTGCCATGCCGTGTGCTAGCTCCATCTCCGTGCCCCAACTTCATCGAGATGACCCCACCAGTCAACTCCAGTGGTCAGTTGACTGCAAGCTTTCACGCCTGCGACGTCCGCCCACCTTTGCCACTGACTTAGCCGCTCCATCTCCACCATCGCCTATCTCCCCAACGTCAACCCCACGATCTTCTCCACTTCCTCTCTCTCACTCTGCCATCGCCAGCTCACCCCCTCCATTTGTCTATTTCCCCTCTCGATCAACACATTTCTTCACGTCCGCAATACCATGTCAATGGCCCCAGCTCCTTTGTCTCTCCACTGAAGTCGCTGGCTTCATCTACTCGACCAAGCCGCGTTGCAACAGCTCCTTCAGCCAACCCACCATCCACCGAGACAATACCAAACAGCCGCAACACGCCAGCAGCTCCTCCGTCTTTGTGTTGCATCCCCACCACCACCTGCGGCCGCCAAGACCAGCCCAAGCTGCACCTGTTTAGCCACTGTTTTCACCTCCACAGAAGTAAGTCCGAATCTTAACTTTGGCTGAGACGTGTTGGGCTATTTTTGACCGGGTCCAAGCTCACGTTAGCGTCGCCATAAGCCCAAGTTTTAGCCGCTGTCGCACCGCCATCACCGTGAACCCGTTTTTGCGCTAAACCGGTGAGTTTACTCACTAAACTCTACTTAAAAAGTTAATGATGTTTAAGGGGTGATTAGTTTAGGCTAAGCATAGATTAGGTGGTCAGTTAGGATGTATTATCGATTTAATTATTCGTTTGTGTATTTGGTTAGAACGGATAGATTAAAGACTAGATAAGTTGGAAAATGGGTGATCCCTTGAAGAGTCCAATTGAAGTAGATCCTGAGAAGAATAATGCTGTGATGATTGAGGTGATTTCCTCTTCGTCTAATCGAATTACTGATAAGAAGCTCGAAGGTAGTGCTAACTTCCGCCAATGAAAGAAAATCGTGAAGCTTACTTTGATAGACATGAATCAACATAGACATTTAACTGAGTCTAAGCCTAGAGATGATGTAACTTGGGATGTTGTTGATGCACGTATTCTTGGTCAAACGCTAAATTTTAGGGAGAGTAATGTAGTTAACTTGGTAACTCATATTAATACAGTTAGAGAACTGTGAGAGTATTTGAATGTGTTATATTTTGGCCAAAATAACTTGTCACGGATTTATGAGTTATCGCAGGAGTTTTATCGGTCTGAAAGGAAGGGGCGTTCCATTTCGCAGTACCTTGCAAATTTTAAGAGAATGTATGAGGAGTTGAATGCTGTTCTCCCTATTTTAGCTGATGTTCAACAAATGCAACGTTAGAGAGAACAATTGGCTGTAATGGGATTCTTAGGAGGCCTTGGTTTTGAACATGAAACTGTTAGGTCTCAGATTCTTGGAAGAGAGAATATTGTGTCACTCACAAATATGTTTGCTCGAGTTCTTCGAGTATCTCGTGAGTCTTTTTAGGATACTACATCTATGGTGGGAAGTTCAGCTCTCGTGTCTCAGACTCGAACTAGTAGTGGTAATAGGAGTGACGGAGGAAACTGTGGTGGATATAATGGGCGTGGTGGTTGAGGAGGAGGTTGAGGCATAGGAATAGGGAGAGGTCAAGGTCATCAGCATCTTTATGGACAATCCCACATATCGACTGATAATTCGGGGACTACACGAATTTGTCATTACTGTAGCATACTTGGTCATATTCAAAAATTTTGTTACAAAGCTACATGGGAGACCAGGGCAGTAGCACCAGTTCACAAATATGGCTTCTAATATTGACTCTACTCCACAGTCATCTGAAGGCAAGGTAGTGGTTATGTTTGATTAGGAATATGCTCAGTACAACCAATTTCAAATCTCACAGCCTGTTTCTTCCACTGCTACTTTGGTACAAACAGGTAATGCTACTGCATACCTTTCGGCTACTTCTCGTCCTTAGATCATTGATTCAGGGGCTTCCGATCACATGTGAGGTCTTTCAGGTTTATTTTCCTCTCTTTCTTCGTCTTCGTCCATAGTTACTCTAGCCAATGGATCATCTACACATGTTAAGGGAATTGACACAATTAATCCAACTCCTTCATTGTTGTTGTCCTCCGTGCTTTATTTTCCACAATTTTCGTTTAACCTCATGTCTGTTAGTAAATTAATAAAAAAATTTCAATGTTCAGTAACATTTTATTCTAATTCTTGTATTTTCTAGGATTTGGCTACAAAGAAGACGATTGGTAGAGGACATGAGATAGGGGGCTGTATGTACTTGAAGATGCTCCTTCAATTGCTTGCTCAAGTGTTGCGTCCCCACATCAAACCCATTGTCGTCTTGATCATCCTTCTCTACGTAGTCTTCAAAAGTTGGATGCTAGCTTTCAATCTCTTTCTAGTCTAGAATGCGAGTCATGCCAACTTGAAAAATTACATCGTGTTAGTTATACACTTCGAGTCATTAAACAAGCAGTATCTCCCTTTTTATTAATTAGTTCATTAAAATATTTAGGGTCCATGTCGTGGTTTCTAATTTGGGTTTAAGATATTTTGTGACTTTTGTTGATGACTATTCCAGAGTTACTTGGTTATACTTAATGAAAGATTGTTCATAATTATTTTCTATTTTTTCATGCATTTATATCTGAAATTTATACTCAATTTGGCGTGCATGTTAAAGTTTTGCGTTATGATAATGCTAAGGAGTACTTTCCACATATTTTTCTGATTTTTGACTCAACATGGGTATGATCTATGAATCTTTCGATCATAATACTCCACAACAGAATGGTGTTACTGAAAGGAAGAATAGGCATTTATTGGAAGTTACTAGATCCATGTTATTTGAGAAGAAGGTCCCCAAAACCTTTTGGTCTGATGCTGTTCTAATTGCATGTTATCTTATTAATTGCATGCCTTCTTCTGTTTTGCAAGGTGATATTCATTTTTCTACTTTGTTTCCTAATGAGCCACTATTTGTCCTACCACCCCGTATTTTTAGTTGTGTCCATTTTGTTCGTGATCATCAACCTAGAGAATCAAAACTTGATCCCAAGGCAATCAAATGTATGTTTATGGGTTATTCCCACACTCAAAAGGGATATCGCTGTTATTCTCCATTACTAAGAAAATATTTTATAACAGCTGATGTTTCATTTTTTGAATTCACTCCTTATCATGATGTTCTAATTACTATGTCTGAATTGGATAAAAACTTGTATGTGACCACCATTCGGTCAACTATTCTAATTGTTTCACCAATATCTATAGAGGAACCGCCTCCTCTCCAGGTTTATACTTGACGTGCTCGTGTCGCTACTACTCCCCCTGCTCCTCCCGTCAATACTACGTCATCTTCTACTCTGCCATTAGCTGACCCTCCGCTTGTATCTGATGTTGATCTTCCTATTACTCATCGCAAAGGTACATGTACTTGTACTCAATACTTTATTGCAAATTTTATTTCACTCTTCCGTGTCTCATACTTTTCGGGCTTTTTTAACTATTGTTGAACAATATCCTGTCCTCAAATCTATTGCTGAGGCATTACAAAGTTCTGGCTGGAGGATAGCAGTGGAAAAAGAATTAAAGGGTCTTGACATTAATCAAACTTGGGACTTAGTATTACTTTCTCTAGGCAAAATTGCTATTGGTTGTTGATGGGTATATGCTGTAAAAGTCAACCCTAATGGTTTTCTTGCTCGTTTAAAAGCAAGACTTGTTGCCAAAGGGTATGCTCAGGTTTATGGGATTGACTATCTTGACACATTTTCTTATGTTGTCAAATTTACAGTATTTTGATCTCTCTTATTGCAACATATAACTGGCTTTTGTTTCAGCTTGATGTTAAGAATACTTTCTTGCATGACACTCTTCATGAAGAAGTTTATATGGAGCAACCTTCGGGGTTTGTTGCTTAGGGGGAGTCTAGACTAGTTTGCAAATTAAAAAAGTCTTTATATAGTTTGAAACAATCCCCGCGGGCATGGTTTGGAAGATTTTCTGAGGTTGTACTATCTTCGGGCTGTCAAGATGTGGAAATGATCATTCTTTCTTTTATAAACAATCGGGGAGACAAACTATTCTTGATTGTGTATGTTGATGATATTATCGTCATGGGAGATGACTTGGTTGGTATAACTAAGCTAAAAACCTATCTTCAGCAACAGTTTCAAACTAAGGACTTAGGAAAATTGAAATATTTCTTAAGAATCAAAGTGTATTGTTTTGTCACAGCGAAAACATGTCGTGGATTTGCTCACTGAGATAGACCTCTTGATTCACCCATGGAACAAGGGGTTAAACTGGTTGTTGATGGAGGAAAAATTCTTAATAATCCCGAGAGATATAGAAGACTGGTAGGTAAGCTAAATTATCTCACAGTTACTCGACCAGACATTGCTTTTCTTGTTAATGTGGTAAGCCAGTTTTTGTCTTTCCCTTGTACATCTCATTGGGATGCGGTTATTCAAATATTGAGGTATTTGAAGAAAGCTCCGGGGAAAGGAATTATCTACCAAAACCATGGTCATCTCAGAGTTAAAGGATTTTCTGATGCTAATTGGGCTGGATCTCTAGATGATAAAAGATCAATTATTGGGTATTGTACCTTGGTCGGAAGAAATCTAGTATCATGGAAAAGTAAGAAACGGTGTGTTGTTACTCGCTCTAGTGCTGAGTTAGAATATAGAGTCATGGAAAAAGTAACATGTGAATTAGTGTGAATTCAACAGTTATTGACTGAGTTAGGCTTTAAAGATTTAGTACCCATGACTCTATGGTGCGATAATAAAGCTGCAGTGTGTCACGACCAAATTTTCAGGTACCACCTAGGGTTTGGCTAATGGATTGCTAAGACTAAACTTAGCTCGGGCTCTTCTAAATCCATACCAATTCGCGACTTAGATTCAAATTTTTAACATGCAATTGATTTTCCAATCAGGAGTCGCCACTAATATATTTTTGGTAGGTTGATTAGAAACCCAAATAAAGTAACATGAGATTTACTTTACTCCTACGAACTAGAAATTATGAGTTCGGGGACTTGGTTACGCTAAATTTCTCTAATGCCCTTTCGGTACTTTTTTTTTTTTTTTGCAGACAACTTGAATTGATTTTAAATCTATTTTCCTAACATGTGAGGTGATCATGCGGGTGTACAAACCATCAATTTAATACCCAGATAAAGCAATGAATAAATTGCAAGATTTACCTCATAGCAACGAAAGCATCTACAATGTTAAATCATAATTTATATCAATAGTTCTAGATATAATTTCTAATTACACGCAATTTCTTTTTCTTTTTTTTTTCACTTATTCAATGAGAATCATGCATTGCATGCCACTAATCTAACATGAAATGATATGACATGGCAATATGACCTAAACTATATGATATAAATAAGCATGCGGCCTATCCTGAAGCATGAGATGAATTTATTCTAATTTTTTTTTTGTATTTTTCATGAAATTTGAAATTAAAGAAATGCAACGATTAAATATGCAATCTAAATTAACCAAATAACATAATTCTAATGACGAGCAATTTCTAACTCAATGAATCTAACAACAATCACTAGATGACGGAATTTCATGAATCTAATCCTACATGACATGTGCATGATTTTTTCCTTTTTGTATTTTTTTTATGAAAATTCGTAATTAAAAACCACTAAAAATCTAACTAAGGTGAAAACTAAAGTGAAATGATATCTACTCTAAATGCCTTCTAAACATGTATTTTAAAAAAGCTAACCTATCATGCAATCAATTCTAATCTACATGGAATGCAAATACAATTTTTTTTTATTTTTATTTTCGGGATAAACAAAACAATTAAGAGATAAACACCAAATTATCCCACGGTCATCAAAAATATTATCCACCATTCAATTTTAGATTCAAACTTGATTATTTCGCTAATAAAATCGATAAATTGATCTTAAATCTTAAAATAAAGATATCAATTTTTATTCCCACGTGATTAATTATTCCATCTAAAGCCTTATAGATGGAATAAAAATTCATGTGCGGTTGCGAATTGAATCGGGAATTCCAACCATGCATCGAGAAATATTTCAAACAAAGAGACAAAATATAAAAAACTAAAACAAGATAAAATAAATTTACCTAATAAATCTACCTAATAAAACAAATCTCTACCTAAATTTGAAATTTTTCCAAAATCTGCACGGCAAAGTGAACCATGATGGAGGCTCGGCGCGGCACGGCTTGAGGACGGTGGCTGTGGTGGTGACTTGGCATAGATTGACAAGGCCGCGGCAAGTTCGATGGGTCGTCCTACAGGACACTAGGAAACCTGCAAAACTATCGAAAGCTTAGGTAATGCGTTGGGAGGCTTGCCGGCGTTGCCGAGTGATCGTCGGCAACGAGGATGCCCAAGGTGGATCACAGTGGACCTGAGCGTTGAAGACATCGAGGTGACTCTGCAGCGAGGAAGCTCTGACGATTTTTTCTTTTGTATTTTCACTTCTAGACAATATCTGCAATATCTGCAGAAGACCAATTCACCGCTTAGACTTATTTCATCAAAATTCTAGCAACTCCTTTGACTGTGGACTCCAGGCTTGCAAGTGGTGGCCACGTGGTATTCACGCTAGTCAGGAGATGTTGGCCTCTTTGGACTTCGACGAAACCTGCAAAGAATGAATACGAACGAAGCGTAAAAGCTCGTTTGGTGATTGTTGGTGAGTCAGAAGAAACACTTAAGGGCATCGCCAGGCTAGATGGAACTTGCGAGAGTCTTCGCTGACCCCGAACTAGGCTGTAGTGGTTCAAGCGTCCCTGGAGTGTGCTGGTTCGTGGTATAGCAAGAGCAGCCGATCGTGGATCGTTGGGGATCCGAGGGCTGCTCGAGTGATTGCAGATCAGCAGCTTGTTGTGGTGGCAATGAGGTCATAGCAACGAGTCCGTCGTCGATGCAGCAAAGATGGTGTAGCGATGGCAACTCAGGCGGCTCGGGTGTGGCGTCGCGGCAAAGGGCCTCGCATGATGTGGGGCTCCTTGGTTCGGCAGAGGGAGGTCCCTCTCTTTTCTTTCTCACGTGTACGTCTCTCAAATTGCCTTCGGAATAGGAGTGCCGACCCTCAAATAGTGATGGTCAGATCATGGGATAATCCATGTGACCATCCATGATCATGAGAGATTGTAAAAATAATATAGTGGAGTATGTGATTTGCTCGAAAAAAAAAGGCAGAGGCGTGAATGTGATGAGGGGAGGAGAGAAATATTGTAAAAGAATCTAGATTGACGCAGTCGCTTCTCTCTCTCTACCTCTTACACTTTCTTCTCTTCTTTCGTGAATGAACGTGCTCTCTCCGAATTTGTGGCCGTGTATTTCTATCGTGTGGCCTCCCCTCAAAACTCTATGCGTTTTAATTTATTTATAGGTCACATATTAGGGTTTTTAATTTTTCAAAATTATATCTACAAAGATTTCTTTTCCAAACACAATATTTGTTTTTCCAAACGCAATATTTGCATTTGAATTGAAATCTCACAGAGATAAATCCGTAAAATATCCCTAAAGATACGGGCTTAGGCCAATTTGCTCTCTTCATAAGCTTAGCCTAACTCATCAAATTAAAGTTTCTGAAGTATCAATTCGAATCCATCCGTCACCAGCCCAATATAAATGCAAATTAAAAATAAATGCACATAAAATTATATGTTATGCAATTAACTATTTTTCAGGGATAAAATTAACCCCTAATTTTTAAATGCGATAAATGACTAAACAGGTTACCAAAATTTAGGTGTCAACACAGTGCATATAGCTTCCAACCCCGTGTTTCATGAGAGAACAAAACACATTGAGGTTGATTATCATTTTATCTGAGAGAAGTTGCAGAGTGGAGTAATTCTTCCTATTTATATTTGAACCAGCGAACAACTTGCAGACATCTTCACTAAATCTTTGGTGGTAATGGGAGAATAGAACATATTTGTAACAAGCTGGGTATAATTAATATTTATGCTCTAGCTTGAGGGGGAGTGTTAGAAGTACGAAGGATAAACGGGTCTTTACCACTTTTAGGGTTTATTTTGATATATATATATATATATATATATATATTAAATTTTATTGAATAATACAAAATTAGCTTCCTCACAATTAGAAAACAATTATCTCTTCACAGCCATCATTATGTTTGAACATCATCCAAATGATACGGTGAAAGTTTACAGTCCATGCATGTTTAAAGCGAGTTCAGCCCAGCATTTGATGGCTACAAACTATCATCACCTTGTAGATGATCAACGTGACAAAGGCACTATGCCAAAAGGTCACCCCTGATATGTTCAGTATAGGTGACACAAATTTCTTGATTAGAAATTGGTAAAGAACAACACAAGGACAAAATACTGAAGCAAGGAGAAGCGTAATATGTCCAGTCGCCAGATCAATGTTCCTAGCGATAAACCACAATTAGAAACAAACAATTACCAAAGAGTAAACTGGACAAAAAAGACACAATTCATCCAATAAAGTAATCGCGCATTATTTAAATAGAGACACACATTGACTTTTGAAGGAAAAGCCATCCAGATAAGGCATGTATCTACTGATTACACCATTGAGATCACACCAATAAATGGGAAAAAGGACTAACTAGAGAATGTGGTGAAAAATATTTACTTAGCCAAGATGGAGCAAGCATAGGCAGCATTTGGTTTGATCTAGTAAAGTCCACCATATCACAGTCATTGGCATCATTATTTGGACAGCAGGCACCCACCAAGAGACATACATTCTGATTAAAAACATTTCTCGAAGACACTAGCATCCTATTCTGGGAAAAGATGATGAAGTTGACATCTGTATTCAACAGTCATGAGAAATGGTAAAAGATACTACACCTGAGGTGAACTTACTTCCATAGACGCTGTCACGCTGCTCTTTTCCTAGTCGAAAGGCATGCTCTTCAAGGAAATCCATATTAAAAAAAAAAAAAACTTAAGGAAGGAGCAATGCCTACGTCAAAATTCCACCAAGGAGTGTATACCAGCAACAGGATCATCGAGAGTCAATTGAAATCATTTCAATAATAAATAAGACTATTGACAATACTTTAACCTAGTGGAGCTAGGAAGATGCAAGATCATGTAAAGAGACGGAACCTCAAATCTTCCAGGGACTATCCTTACGATAGATTTGCTGTCACCATCCCCCGGTTATAGTTTGTCCCGAGATCTCCCCAATTATGCTTGATCTATATTCCGCCAATCACAATTGTCGTAGTTGTCCTAATATATTTAATCGCAAAAATTTGCTCGATGAAGTGAGAAACTGAAAATAAACAGGAATAGCTCCACACATCCTGTGCAGGAAGCGTGAGTTCCTATGCGAGGTCTTGAGACCTGTTTATCCTCAAATTCAACATCAGCTAACTTATGCATAACTCAAACATCATACGACCTGCCAAAAGAAACAACAACATACTATCTCAATCAAAGAGTACGCGTGAAAAAAGGTGATAAAAACATCCTAACCATCACCCATTTCATCCAAATTCCCACATTCTTGATTCTTGCAGATATATTGAAGGTCTATCAATGCCAGCTTCCTGAGGAGAACTTGGTACTGCTTGACAAGTTTTGGAGAGTAGTTGGAGAATCCATGTGCAGCGATGGAGGAAAATTGTGGCCAAGTAATTCACAATGTCAATAAACAAGAAATAAAAAATCATTTGTGAGGCAAATTTAGATCAGGAGAAGATTAAAATAAGAGCATCCAGAAGAGAGAGCTCCCTTAGATAGTGATTACAGAGTCAACCAAACAATTTGAAAGTAGACATGGATAATCTGATCTGCCATAATATTCGTGAATAGTGCAATCAATATCCCATGTCACAAGTGTTAGGTAGAACAATCTGATGGAGATAAGGAACATAGTCAGCCCCGATCCCTAGTCCACATAGTCAAACTCCCAGCAATGCGTGCCACCTAATGACCAAGAAAGCAACAACTAAGGTTGGAAGCACAATTCAAACGCACCCAAAGCATTGGACACACAATTCAATTGTAGTTTATCTCGTGAAGAGACCACTCATCAAACAACATCAACCATAAGTAAAAAACACTAGATATTGCAACATTTAGTAAAAGATTGGGCAAAAGTACTCAAGTAAATGCAAAAAACAGAGTGAAAAACAAATAAGTTTGGGAAAAAAAACCTATCCTGCACAGTTCTAAATAATATAGAGGAAAAAGTGGCAGTAGGTCACACCTGCATACTACCTGAGTGCAAGAAATGTAGTTAAGCACATTAAATAGCCAGAGCACATTAAATAGCCAGAACAATATATGTGCAACATCATATCTCATATAATTTAAGCACAATATATAACCAGACGAAAGCGATCAAAGACTACGCAGGAAATCTCCTCCAAGATGAACAGGAGTGCTAAAAAAAAGGTCACCACTTCTCCAAGATGAATTTCAATCAAAGATAGAAAATGCCTGGAAATCTCCGCATTTTCAGTCCATAACCCATCCTGAAGAAGTGATCAAAGAATACGCAAGAACTCAACCAAACAGGACTGCAAAACAGGGTCATCACTCCTCCAAGAAGCCTAAACACATTATTCAATGCAAACTGACCAGTTTTATTGTATTTATCATCCTTAGATGATGAAGAGATCACTCATCAAACAATATCAACTATAAGTGAAAAACACTACATATCACAACATTTAGTAAAAGATTCTCCAAAATACTCAGGTAAATGCAAAAACAGTGTGAAAAACTAATAAGTTTGGGAGGAAAAAAAACCTATCCTGCACGGTTCTAAATAATATAAAGGAAAAAAATGGCGGTAGGTCACACCAGCATACTACCTCAGCGTAAAAAATTACAATCTAGCCAGAGCAATACATATGCAAGAAATGTATTTAAGCACAATAAATAGCCAGAACAATACATTTGCAACAGCAAATCTTATCTAATTTAGGCACAATAAATAACCAGACGAAATTTCTTCAATTAAGCCAAATTTACCACTAAATTCAAATAGACTTACACCAAGTCAATACATACAGAAGAAATGTATTTTTGTGCAAATGTGCGCCTAAGTATGTCAAAAGCCAAAATTCAGTTAAAGAATAATATTCACAAAAGTTCCATGAATGAGAAAGAAGGTAAGACAAACAAAATATCATTAATAGAAAGCATACCGTCATAGTACCAAGCCAATGAAAAGTTCTTCATCCAATCCCATAGAGAAAGGCTCTAATCTGCCAAAGCTCAGAAGAGCTATCATCTTACAACATTCAAAAGAGCCATCCAAAAATCAGTTGAAGAAGAAATAAATCAAAAGTCAGGAGTGCCAACCAACACCAAGATTTTCCAAGTGTCTATTGGAAGAGCACCATGACGAATAAAACCTACACAAATTATCTGCATGATTTACAAGCTATACCAACAGTGATTGCAGTTCCATTGATTAAATAGAATTTCAAAGGAAAAGGCCATGCAGATAAAACATGACTATTGATTCATGTATGCTACTGATGTAGCACATTTACTGATTACACCATTGAGATCACAGCATTGAGGCAACAATAATCATCAAAAGGACAAACTAGAGGACGTGGCGAAAAATATTTACTTAGCCAAGATGGAGCAATTGTAGGCAGCATTTGGTTTGATCAAGTAGAATCCACCATATCACAGTCATTGGCATCGTTATTTGGACAGCAGGCACCCACCAAGAGACATACATTCAGATTAAAAACATTTCTCAAGACACTAGTATCCTATTCTGGGAAAAGATTATGCAGTTGACATCAGTATTCAACAGTCATGAGAAATGGTAAAAGGCACTGCATCTTAGGTGACCATATTTCCATAGATACTGCTCTTTTCCTAGTCGAAAGGCATGCTCTTCAAGAAGATCCATATGGAGAAGAACCTCAAGGAACAAGGAATAATGACTGCTTGATAATGGAAATGTATGAAGAAAGCAATACTGAAAGTTTTAACAAAAAGCCATAGAAAGGATCAGAATGTAAGGCATGTTAGTGAAGTTGTCTAATAAAAGGGGCTCGCAATAATATTAATATTGAAAGTTTTACCATCTTGAGATTTGCTTCAGATTTTGAAACATCTTTAGGACATATGATTATGATGATGGAGCTATCAGTGGAGAGTATGATGTCTGTATTTGACTTCTTTCAGAATCCCTCATTCTAATTTGAAGTCTGAACATAGTTCTGACTTTCCCTCCGTGCAATCATCTCTTTCATTGGATGACAAAGTGGGAGAAGAGGGTTTTCTTGCTAATTCTGACTCTGTTTATTTGAAGAAACTGGGACTTTTATTTGCACGTCCCTTATCTCCGAGTTGTCTTGCTGATTTGTTGCTGACTTTCTCTCTGTGCGTTGTGTGTTCTCAGCTCCTTTGTTTCTTCATCATTGCTGACAAATTTCGAGCATTGTTGATAATAGAATTATATATATGGTGTCGTAAGTGGGCTTAACTGCAACATGTTATTGTCAATCCAACATTGCTGAACTGTTCACAAACTTTCTGCATATCCGTGTTGATAAGATTTGGACGGGTTAGTTCACTTGACTTAGCAGAGGTGGGATTTAGAATGACGCATGTCCTCTGTACTAGCTTATATGCTGTGATTCTTATTTTGGATCATACTTCCAGTGTCAAGATTTTTTTATTTTTATTTTATAATTTGAAAAGGAGTTTCTACGGCAAAAATTTTTGCGCAGATTACGCAACTACAGTGCCCACCTTAGAAAAGGTGGGAATTGCAGCGATGAAGGCTATTCTCAACAATGGTGTGGCTATTGAATTTATTAGAGCGCTAATGCGAATAGGTTGGCTAGAGAGAATCCAAGTTGTCTGATTCAAAGAACAATATATGTTGCGGAGCAAATCCTATCTGTGGTATAAAATTGTCTGCTCTTTTTGAAAATTTCTGTTTTCTTTTGGTGTAGTTACGCCACCAAAACATCCAGAAGGTAAGAGTTATCAGGCCTTCATTGTGCTGTGGCCAGAAAAGAGAAGAAGCAGATCGTTTTGTTGCTGCTCAAGTAGTGATGGATGCCTTGAGATTGTGGGAGATGTGTTGCCAAGGGGGCAATAGACTTGTTTTTGGCATCTAGGCGGCAGCCATATTGTAATTCTCGCTTCATGATGATTATGTGATCTTTTTTTGATCTGTGGGCGAATGTCGCACTGGTTAAACCACTTTAATTTTCATGCTTTGTTTATATACGTGTGGAAGGTTTACGTTAGATGAAATGACAAAACAGAGAAATAAACAAGATGTTTGGTAGTTCTTCAAATCAAATTAAGTGATGATCCATTGCCTTTTCTGAAAAGTTGAGTTTGGATGGCGAATGGTTCGAATTGATTCTAGTCCCTTCAACATTCAGTTTTTCTTTCTTTTGTAGGTCAGAATTAACTTCAGTGTGGAGTGTCCTTCAATCCGTGATGGCTTTTTCTAGCTGGATGTTGGAGGAATGATTTTCTTGGACAAGATCTTAATTCTCTGGCACTTTTATCTGAGTTCAGTTGGTTTTGGAAGGTCAATAACTATCGACTTTCTTTGGTTGCAGGAATTGTTTAGGAGTCCGGAAAGCATGAGGTCCACATTAGTTCTGGCTCGCTTCTCTTCATTCTTATCTCATACGTGAACTGCAATCACTGATTGGATTGCTTGTAAATCATGCAGATAGTTTGTGTAGGTTTTTGTTCATCATGGTGCTCTTACAGCAGACACTTGGAAAATCTTAGTCTGGCACCTCTGACTTTTGATTTATTCCTTCTGTTAAGTGATTTTGGATGGCTCTTATGAATTTTGTAAGATGATAGCTTGTCTGTGACCTCTGAGTTTTGATTTATTCCTTCCGTTAACTGATTTTGGATGGCTCTTTTGAATGTTGTAAGATGATAGCTTGTCTGTGCTTTTGCAGATCAGAGTCTTTCTCTGTGGGATTGGATGAAGAACTTTTCATTTGCTCGGTACTATGACTGTTATGCTAGGACCTATTAGTAATATTTTGTGTATGTATTGACTTGGTGTAAGTCTATTTGAATTTAGTGTGGTAAATTTGGCTTAATTGAAGAAGTGTTGTCTGGTTATATGTTGTGCTTAAAGTAGATGATATTTGATGTTGTTGATTGATTTAGATGTTATGCATATATGAGTTCTAATATTTGTGTTGTTTGCTTATAATATGATTGAGAATTTTATTACATCATGACTTGAATGGCTATCGAGTGTGTCAAGAAACATTCATCGTTCAAGAAATAGGATATGATTCAATTCGTTACATCATGAAGTAAATGATATTGATGGGGATAAAATGAAAAATTCATTATTCAAGAAATATTCATTCTCCATTATCATACCTTGTCATTCTCCATGTGCATGTATATGGTTCACCCCTTATCATTTTGGTCATGTTTCTATGATAGGGTGTCTAAGGACAAGCTTCACTTTGCTTCGAGGGTTTGAAGTTTGATGTAGGATCTCTAGTTGAAATAAGACAAGTGGTTTGCTTAGCCTAAATTTTTCATAGCCGTTTACTATTTTTTGGTATAGAAAATTCACCAATTTCTAGATAAATTTCTTTTTACCCAACATCAAATGTAATGTATGATAAGAAAAGCTTCGAGTTAAGATAACAAGTATTATTTATTTTAATTTAAAAGTAGTATATAATAATATCAACAAATTTATGTTATAATAAAAGAATAAGTAAAGGTGTTACTAATTATTTGATTGGTAAAGTTATAAAAATATATGAATTTCTCAAAAGTCTCTTTAGAAAGAGGCAACTAATTTCACATGAAAAGTAATGTCAATTAAAATTATAATATAATATTAATTTTCCCAATATAATAATGTTAGAGAAATGAGTTTAATATAACAACGTATCATATATAGTTTACAAAAACAATATTTGGGAGGTATATGACTGTATTTTGAACTAAAAAAATTCAAAATACTCCTTGTCAAAAAGAGACCGTTGCTTCGACCAACAAAAGAACAAAAAGATGACCGTTACAAGCATATCCTTCCTATTACAACCCAGTCGTCATCTTCTCTCTCTTTCCCGTTTCATTCTCTCTTGCGCAAAATCCTCTTGGGAGAATAAGGGCGCGTTTGGTTGTGTTTCTGTTTAAAAAATTGTTCCAGGGAACGAAATAGAAAAAGTATTTACATTTCCGGGGAACAATTTTTGAACAAAATACGCGTTTGGTAAACTTGTTAGGGAATAAAAAATAAACGAAACATGTTTGGTAAATTTGGATAATTTTTTTATTTCTTTTATTTTTTCTATTTTTTCTTATTTTTCCTTTTTTTCTTTTTTTCTTTTTCATTTTTTTTTCTTTTGGCCGAGCTCGCCCGGCGCGGGGAGCGCGGCCTCAGCCGGGCCACCGCCGGGCGGGCCGCTCGAGGCCGCCCCCGGGCGAGCTCGGCCTCGCCGATCTGGGCGAGATCGAGCTCGCCCCGGGGCGCGAGGTCGGCCTCGCCATGGCTGGGCGAGCTCGAGCTCGCCCGAATCCGGCGAGGCCGACCTCGCCCGGGCGGCCTCGAGCCTCGGGATCCGCCGGATCTGGCGAGCTCGAGCTCGCCCGGCCATGGCGAGCCGACCCTCGCCCGGCTACGGCGAGCCTCGGCCTCCCTGGGGGGACGAGCGTCGGCCTCGCGGGGGCCGGCGAGCCTCGCCGTGGCTGGGCGAGCCGCCGGCCCTCGTCGCCGTCGCCGCCATGGCCGAGGCCGGCGACCGGCCAAAAGAAAGAAGAACAAAAATAAGAGAAAAAGAAAAAAAGCGTTTGATTTGTGTTCCAAGAAACACAAAATTTGTGTTTCTTGTTTACATTTCTTTGTTAAAGGGAACAAAAAGAACAAAAAGGAACAGAACGCATCTGGCAGCGCGTTTCGTTAAAGAACAAAAACAGAAATTTTTATTCCTCGGGAACCGAAATAAGGTGCAGCCATGCGGGGCCTAAGTGTCTTTTCTCTCGTCTCTGTTTTCCGTTCTATTTTTAATGGGTCAGATTTGCGAGGCATCTAAAAACTTATTTTCTTGTGTGCTGTGGAGACCCGTGTGGGTCTGGCGCTTGGCTCTTTGGATGAAGCCGCTGATCATCAGAACTAACACACCATAGTCCTGCAGGGGATAAAACTTGGTTTGAGGTTTTCACAATCTTGGTGGGCATGGAGTTCAGTTCTCTTCTTTTTGTAAGTTTCTATTTATTGCAACTGAAAAAACAGAAAAAAATCTTCCCATTTATCCTTTTTGATTCTTATCATAATTTGATCAGATGACCAACGTCTACATTATTTCTATTTATTTTATCGACTATGAACATCATACTTGCTCAAGTGGGAAAGTCGAGCAAGAAGTTTCCACTTTTCCTTCTGATTTCTTATGATATTTCAATATTTGGACTATACTTTCTGTTGTAGATGATTTGTATGCCAGATAATTTAACTTATGGGTATAAATGCATGGTTGAACAGAAAGGATAGTCCAAATATTGAAATATCATAAGAAATCAGAAGGAAAAGTGGAAACTTTGCTTGACTTTCCCACTTGAGCAAGTATGATGTTCATGGTTGATATAATAAAATAGAAATAATGTAGACGTTGGTCATCCGATCAAAATATGATAAGAATCAAAAAGGGTAAATAGGAAGATTTTTTTTTTTCCAGTTGTAGTAAATGAGAAACTTACAGAAAGAAGAGAACTGAACTCTATGCCCACCAAAATTGTGAAAACCTCAAACCAAGTTTTATCCCCTGCAGAGTATGCTCTGCTATTTCCGATGATCAACGGCATCAAGCCAAGCGCCAACACACAAGAAAATAAGTCTCTACAACCAGATGCTTCGCAAATCAGACCCATTAAAAAATAGATGGAAACAGAGACGAGAGAAAAGACTCATCTTCTCCCAAGAGGATTTTGCGCAAGAGAGAACGAAACGGGAAGAGAGAGAGAGGGCATGAGGAGCAGAGGAAGGATGACGACTGGGTTGTAATAGGAAGGAGATGCATGTAACGGTCATTTTTTGTTTTGTTGGTCGAAGCAACGGTCGTCTTTTTGACAAGGAGTATTTTGAGTTTTTAGTTCAAAATACAGTCATATACCTCCCAAATATTGTTTTTGTAAACTATATATGATATGTTGTTATATTACACTCATTTCTCTAACAT